>NC_089824.1:89594773-90223165 GCF_035046505.1 Tiliqua scincoides | reverse complement strand
AACCAACCTTGAAGAGTTAAAAACCACAAATGAAAATATTGAAGCAATTTCATGCACACACAAAATGTTTTTTTTTCCCTTCGTTTGAACTATCCATATTTGCAGAAGGTAGTACATTTGGTACCCAATCATAAATTCTCTTGAAATTGGCCTCTATGGTATACTGCCACTTTAAAAACCAAATCTAGAAGGCTTCAGGGTGAGCAGGTAACAATTTCAGAAGCCTGTGTGAGTGGTTGGGTCTATATCTCCCCAAGGACAAGAGACCTAAACTAGGATTACAAAGTACGTAAATTGTGCTTATTCTGTTTTATAAATCTGAGTTTTATGCATGAGAGTTTCCAATGAGTTGTTTGCAATAAAGAGTTGAGTTCTTAGGTGATGTTTACCATGTGCTAATATTCTCACATATGCAAAAGCCCAATACCTCCTATGCAGCATACCAAATGCTGCGTCCCACCCAACCACAACCACCTGATAATGTGCCAATCTCTGCTCCAGCCACCTTCCAATGTTCTGTCTTAGTACTTTCTTCCTCTTCACAGGTCCTCATCCTCTCTGCCCCCCTTTTCTTTTTCCCAATTCCAGAGGTGGAGGAAGGAAGAGGAACAGTGGAGACAACTAGGTGAACAGAGATGGACGTCCCCCACCAATCTGCTGCCTGAGATGACCGCTTCAGCTGGCCTCATGGATGGGCCAGTCCTGCAAAAGCTTCTAATACACACTGCTTTACAATAGAACTGTGTGTTCTACAGCAGAGGCTAATTCCCTAAGGGCGCAATCCTAACCCCTTATGTCAGTGCTTTTCAGCACTGCCACAGAGGTGCCAATGGAATGTGTGCTGCATCCTGCAGTTGGGCAATACTCATGGAGGCCTCCTCAAAATAAGGGAATGTTTGTTCCCTTACCTCAGAGCTGCATTGCCTTACCTCAGAGCTGCATTGCCTGCATTGCCTCAGGGTTAGGATTGCGCCCTATGCCTAACTAGCTGTTAAATTCTACTTACAGTACAATGTTGGGGATGGGGGTGGACATAAGAACAGCCCCACTGGATCAGGCCATAGGCTCATCTAATTCAGCTTCCTGTATCTCACAGTGGCCCACCAAATGCCCCAGGGAGCACACCAGATAACAAGAGACCTCATCCTGGCGCCTGCCCTTGCATCTGGCATTCTGACATAGCCCATTTCTAAAATCAGGAGGTTGCACATACACATCATGGCTTGCAACCCATAATGGATTTTTCCTCCAGAAACTTGTCCAGTTCCCTTTTAAAGGCGTCCAGGCCAGATGCCATCACCACATCCTGTGGCAAGGAATTCCACAGACCAACCACACGCTGAGTAAAGAAATATTTTCTTTTGTCTGTTCCAACTCTCCTGACACTGAATTTTAGTGAATGTCCCCTGGTTCTGGTGTTATGTGAAAGTGTAAAGAGCCTCTCTCTATCCACTCTGTCCATCCCCTGCATAATTTTGTATGTCTCAATCATGTCTCCCCTCAGGCGTCTCTTTTCTAGGCTGAAGAGGCCCAAACGCCGTAGCCTTTCCTCATAAGGAAGGTGCCCCAGCCCTGTAATCATCTTAGTCGTTCTCTTTTGCACCTTTTCCAAGCGACACTGGGCTTTATGCAACCATTGTTGATATAAGATACTGAATTCTGGTTTGTTGCCAGCTGGTTGAATAAATGCTGAAGATCACAAAACATTTCTCAAAAAGAGCAGTGGATGACCCTGGTGTTTTGGACAATATTCCTCCTTCGAAGCATTTGTCGATGCAGCCTCTTTTGCTGGCATGAACAGTAACTCATCTGTGGTACACTGCTTTGCAATACCTTCAGTATGATAGGTACCATATAAAACCAAGTTCTATTCTGCTTTATAAATGGCTCATAAAAATGCCACCCATTTAAGTTTGTGTGTGTGTCTATACAGAACTGCATGTATGTCTACATTCACTTAAAAGGGAAGCATTTTTATGAGTCATTTACAGAGTAAAATAGAATTGGACTCTGAAAATGAGATGCTTTTGTACTCAAGACCTCTCCAGGTACTATACAAATCAATGGATTAGAAGCTGGAGTAATTCTGCTACTGCAAGCAAATACATTTAAATTGTGTATGCCAGTGGTACTCAGACTGGTGGGTCATGACCCACCAGCTTCTGTAAAGGTCCCTGGTCCCTTTAAGGGGTGGGGGAAGGGGAGAAGCAGTGACACAATCCCCAGGATTGCATAGTGAAGCGGGTTGAAGGGGGGCGCTTTTACACACTGCAGGCTACTACAGGCTCCAGGAGGTGCAGGAAGCCCCACGCAGCCCCCAGCAGGACTTTTCAGTGCTTAGAATGGTGAAAAAAGTGATCCAAAACCACTTCCAGTTTTGTGATTGGAACAAAGAAGTGGTTTCTGGTCGCTTTTTTTCACCATTCAAAGCACTGGAGAGGCCTGTTGGGGTCTGGGCAGAGCTCCCCACACCTCCTGGAGCCTACAGCAGGCTACAGTGAGTAAAAGTGTCCCCCCTTAGCCATGCGATCCTGGGGATTACATCGCTGCCTTTACCCCCTCCCCCACAAAGACTTACCTTGGGAGTAAAACTCCCGAGAAGTTTTGAGAACCACTGGTGTATGCATATTAGGCATAATTTGCTTTATCTAGGACAGTTATTTTCAACTGCTGTGCTGTGGCACGTTGGTGTGCCGCAAGTGGTCCACAGGTGTGCCATAGGAATTTGGAGGAAGGTCATTCCTTAGTAGGGCCAATGGGGGGATGTGAGCCCCCCACTGGCAGCATAGTGTGCCTTGACAATTGTCAAAAACCTGATGGTGTGCCTTGACACCATCAGTGTACCGAGAGATTAAAAAGACTGAAAATCGCTGATCTAGGAGAAATCCCACAATTAAACTATGGGGATGTTGCTAGATTGCTGTTGATGGATTTTTCTATCTTGCCTCCCTGTTCCCTCCCCCCAATCTGCTTGACACTCACTTTAAATTAGGCCCGTACAACTTGGTCTCAGAGGATGGCCTGAAGATACATGATACAGCCATCCTGCTGAAGCAAGCTTGTTTAGATAAGCTTGGGTGCCTGCTTGGGAGTTCCAAGATGGAAGGAAAGCAGGAAATGAATGCAATAACTAAACAAAAACTGCGGCCCATCAAGCCAAACACAACCAATCAGCCATGTATGGCAGCCTTAATCAGGGCCTTAATACTTGTTTTTGCTATTTACTGGAGACTAACAAATTGGGGGAAGGGGTTTTCCCCAAACTCCTGCCTGGGCAGTCACAATATGTGACTGGTGGACTTCACACACCAAAGAAGCTTGTTTTAAACAAATCCATGACATGTTGCATGCACTATACATCACAAAGCAGGTGACTGGGGTAAAAGTGAAGTGTTTCCCCTGTAGCACTGTAAGTTTTTTTTTGTTTGTTTGTTTTTTTTTTATGGCAGATCACTCAAGCAGGATCAGCTCAGGTCTAACCTTAGACAGGTGACCAGAAACCACTGGCTAGAGGTGAAGGGATGTGAAGGCATGTGGAGGAGTTGGCAAGAAAAAGAAAACATCCCCAGAACCAGACTGAGGCATGTTTTGCAGCTGCCTGTGGAAGCTTGAAAAGTGCAATAGCTGTACAGCCAGGATGACAACTGCACTATGAAGGAAAACATCTGGAGCTGTGTTCTTCAACCTCTGGGTCATGACCCCAAAGGGGTCGCGAAGCCTCATGGGGACGTGGCCTCAACCTTCCAAAGTCTGTGCAAGAGAGGGTTTGGATCCAATCCAATAACGGTATTGCCTTATCAAAAGTGAGTTCTTGATATAATCCTGTACAGCCTCTTTTCACTGTCTTGCCATAAACTCCGAAGGCTGGCTCTGCACAGACTGCTTCCTTTACAGGGTTGTTGTGAAGATACAAGATGTAGGAGGAAATGGGGAGGGCAGGGTGGAAAGACTGAGTCCAGGCTGGGGGTGGGATTGGTGGTGGGTCCCCAGTCTAATTTTATTTTATTTTATTTACTGGTGTCGTGGCACAAAAACGTCTTAAGAACATTGATCTGGTGGGTTCTATGAGTTTCTCTCATAGAACAATACTTGTAAAATTCCCAGTTGAAGAAAAGGGGGGGTTTATGTTCAGCCTGTCTATGTAAACCACCTAGAGTCTGCAAGACTCAAGTCTGCAAGAAATGAGGTATAAAAATACTGTAAATACATAAATTTTGAAGCTTTTTCTTATATCAGTGGTACCAGGTATAGAGAGGCAAGTCATCCACTTGGAAAAAATCTGTTGCAATTTGGCCATTCCAGATGAGTTAGGTGAGAACATTACCAGAACAGTATAGGGTTCAGACTAAATGGAAGCAGCTCTCACATTTGCAATACATGAAATGCAGGATTGACTTTGAGATATAGGAAAACTGGACTCCATACCAGCTAAGCAACTATGGTTGCTCTCTCGTAATGTGGGATGAGAAGCTACTGGGATGAATGACCTATTGATAAATATGCAAATATGCTTGAAAGCAAAAATAACTTGTATGTTTTTAAAAAAAAATCATTTTGATACTTATGAATGTTTTATTGTGCTATAGCGCCACGCTGATTTGTGTTCTCATTGAGATTGGCATACTTACTTTACTGTAAGTTACATCTTTTTCTTCTTTTTCACTTTTTTTTGTAAGTTACAGTTTGACTACCATCACCCAGATAGCAATGTGAGGCAGATAACAGGTTGCAGATCAATCACAGGAAGCAATAACATTTCCCAAGAGGAATAAGTCTTAAAACTAGATACTGTATGTCATTTTTCCCCAAAGCCATATCAAGTATAAGTATACATAACTACAAAATGACCCTTAAAACCTACCAGGAAAATAAGGATTTAAATCCTAGGTCATCTATTGGGTTTCTTGGGCTTGTTGCCATCTCTGAGCCATTCTATTACCTATAAAATGAAATTGACAACAGCAAAGCTCACACAAGTTAAGCAAAGTTCATTGAGGATAGAAACTGTGGAATACTTTTTATACTATAGCAATGCACTTCTGAAGCCAGCTGACTTGAACCTGAAACTGAATTCAGTGGAAATCGAGTCAAATTCCAAGGAAGTGTGTACAGGAGAGTAAGATCAAATGATCATTACTGAGGATTTGTAGATGGGTGGCCCTGACAACAAATGTACCAGTACTGGGAAATGCAGATTTGGGGAGGTTCATTTTTCATGTGTGGCTTAATTCTTAGATTTCTAGAATGGACCAAACAAGGGCAAAAAAATGGCTTAGGTCTTTCCTTGGGCCTTTTAGCCCTATCCTTATGCCTGATAGCGCTGTCCAATATGTACACAGACAGACCAGATGTGCCCATGCCATCTGTGCCACTCCTGGAATGGACCATACCTTCCCCACAACCCATCCACACTGTGTGCTACATATTGGAGATAGGGGAGGGGTGGTACATACAGGTGGAGGGAGTTTTACTATTGGGAGAAGTCACATGGTTGAGAGATGGGCTGGCATTGTGGGAGCTGTCCCAGAGACATCATGAGAGCTGATGGCACAACTGGGCAGGTGAAGAGGCCTGAGGGCATACTGAACCTTACAGTGAAACCCCATGCAAGCTCACTTCCAAGGCCCACTGAATTCAATGGGAATTAATCCCAGGTCAGTGGGTATCAGATGGCATCCTTAATTTATTTAAAAGGAACAGATTAACATGTGAATGTCACATGGCTATTCTCTTAATTAAAAAAAAAAAAAATCAGACTTGAATGAGAGAAGGGAATGTGGTTATTGGAATCAGACATTGTTCCAGGGATACGAAGCCTAACCAAGTTGGAGCAATTTTTCAGTGGCAACTAAAGCACAATGCTGACATGAGAACTGGGCCTAAGGAAGGCTAAGAAACATGTATTAAAATTAAATTGATATATTGATGAATTTTTTTTAATCTCTTTCAGACTTTCTGGACATTCTTTTTTCTTCATTCCTACATTCTATATGCTGCACTGCATTATCCTGTTAACACATTTCATGACAGTTATATAATCCTAAATGATTTTTTTTTCTTTTTATTGAAACTATGAAGACTATATTAGCCCAAGGTAAGGAGCAGCCCAGTCCTAACCCTGGTGGTGCCGTCAAATGCAGAGGTGCCAAATGGCTACCGCTGGAGGTCTCCTCAGAGGAAGGAGACAAAAGTTCCCTTCCCCCAAGAAAAGCCCCAGGCCCTGCAATGGCCCTGACATCTGCGCCAGCTGTTTTGCTTTTCAGCCCGTCATGGAGTACAGGATCTGGTGGAGCAGGGCTCTGCCAGTTCCATTCCCCTCCCAGGCTGGTTCCTCCCCCTGCCCCACCTTCCACTGCCCCAGAATGCCTCCCCCACCCAAACTCAGTATGCTGCTCAGTGGCAGAATTTACCACCACCAAGGAGTCCCAGTGTGGTGCAGCGGCCAAGCGCCGATAGTCCTCCCTCTCTTGGTGTCACAGATATGCCTTACGGCATGCTTGCAACACCCATCACCAGCGCTGGAGCTCAGCACCGGTGCTGGAGGCCCATACAATTGGGACCTTAGTTACCCAAAATGGTTTGACAGAGGAATTTGAAGTCAACAGATGATGAGGAGATATCAGTTCACAGCTCGTTAAACTAATAAAAACTAATAAAAAGTTGTCAATCTTCAATGCAAAAAGCAAGTCTGATAGGCTGGGAACCAAAGCATATTTACTTGGAAGTCAATTCCTTTTAAAAAGCAATGGTATATACTTTATTGTAAATGGATTTAGGATTGTGACAAAGGTCACTTTTCTAAGGAACTCAGGGGCCATTCTGACATGACCTTAGTGGTTGAGGAATCATTACTGTCTAAGGGCCCAATCCTATCCAATTTTCCAGTGCCAGTGCAGTTGAGCCAATGGGGCATGCACTGCATCCTTTGGTGGGGAGGCATTCACAGAGGCCTCCTCAAGGCATGGGAACATTTGTTCCCTTACCTCAGGGCTGCATTGCAGTTGCACCGGTGCTGGAAAGTTGGATAGGATTGGGTCCTAAGCCAGTGGTGTCAAACTCATTTCATACACAGGCTAAACAAGTATTCATGACACCTGCTGAGGGCCGGAAGTGGTCGTTAAGTAGATGATGACAAGAAGTAAGCACTTTGTTCTCACGTAACAACTCACTAGCTGCAAATTCTAGAAGGGAAATCACTCTTATCCCTCTTTGTCTGCCCGTTCCCCTGTACTGCTCCATGCCTTCTTGAGTCTCCTTCCATCTCTCCCTTCCAGAACTTTGACAGAAGCAGTGCTGCTGAAAGGGCACACAGGAACAGCTCAATTATCATGTGGGCCAGATAAAGAGCTTCCAGGGGTCATATCTGGCCTGCTGGCATTATGTTTATCACTCCCTGTCTTTGTCTTCCCCATGCTGCCTCAGTAATTCATACCTCTTTTACACATACTTGAGCAATGTGACTATCACCAGTTCCATAGTTTGTTTTTCCCCACACTAGGAAGAGTCTTTGCAAAGATTTTCGTCCATATTGTTCCTCCATCAGGGTGCTTAGCATACAACACAAGTGATACTGGGCCCTATAGGAAGTGCACTGCTTGTGTGGTTTGCTAAATGGGGCGGAGGGTGTTTGTCTGGGCCAATACTTCACTCCTGAACTGGCCTCACATGATTACGAGAGCAAGTGCTCATGCTCACACATGTCCTCGTTCCTGCAGATTACAGATTACTTTCTGGAGTCACATCTGACACCACGTGATTACAGAAAATGACAAGGAAATAAAGGAGGGGTCAGAATACATATGTAGCAAGAGAGCGCAGTCCCATAATTGCCTGGAGCAGGTTCTGGAGTGCAAAGTAATATCCAAACCAAATGGTACTGTTGGAGTAACCATGTGAATGGAAATCTTTGCGTCCATCCCGACTTGGATGGGACCAACCATGCAGCCACCATACTACTAGAATTGCATATAACAGAGATCTCAGAAAGTCCAGGTCATGGGAAAAGAGCTACAGCAGCAATATCCTGGTTTCCAGAGGGAAAGATCTTCAGGCAGGAAGAAGCAGGTCATTCATTTCTTTCATGTGATCCTAGGTCTCTGATGCTGCTCGACTAAGCTGTAGTGATTCCTACACCTCTGAAGAAATAAGAGTTGGGGCTGCTAGTTGCGTATCAATTCTACTGAAATTGTGGGATTCACTTTCAAGTAAATGCTATTAAGGCTGCAGTTCTGAGAGATAGACTTGTTTGTGAAACACATTATGTGGCTGTTTAAAAATTTAGAAGTTGGAGATGCCATATGAGCTAGGTTGAAATCATCTCATGCTGGTGATTGTTAGGAAGGCTCTTGTTTTTATTTTAGAAACAAAATGATGCAACCCTGTGCAAGATGCGAGCGATCAACCTGAATAGAGTCACATCATTCATGGGTGCATTATTTAGCTATGACAAATTATCGTTGTCAATCATGGCATTTTACAATTAGCTGTGTGGTTACAGAAGCGGATGGGCTAGCAGGACCTGAGCAGCCCTGTTGAACAAAACTTCCTTCTGCTGTGATGAACAGAACATAAGCCATGGGAGATCTCACAGTCTCCAGCTGCTGTACCATCCAACAAAACAGATAAGGTGTGCCACAGGTAGGCTGGGCTCAAACTACAGCTGTTTTGCAAACTAATCCAAACACAGTAACAAGAAAGGAGAAGCAAAATGGATCATGGAATGACAATACTGAGGAGAAAGAGGCAAAATGAGTTCCTTTTCTCATATTAGTTGTTCACCTTACTGCCAACATTGCTATACAGACCCCAGAAAGATCCTTTGATTCTGTTTTATTATTTGACTCCTTTGATCAGTTAAGATGCAATGTCCGCAGTTCACGTGCCAATACATTCTGGCAGATGACAAGTCAATTCCACAATTAACTGCTTATGACTTTGGTGGTACCACCATCTGGCTCCCATTTCTGGGGGCAGATTTGTATTAACTTCTAGAAACCCCCTTGACAGTCAGTGGTGAGCACTGAAACGTCTATTAGCTGGGTTTTAATGGGAAAGACATAAAGACTTCCTGACCTGTTCATGAATTATACCAGAGCCTGAATGCTTAACACCATCCTTCCATGTACAGCATCGACTATTAATGTTTTGCCTTCCCTCCAGTAAGGTGTACCTTGAAAAGTGCATTGCTTGCCGTTCACACCTGCTCAGTATGCTAAAATGGTTATGCTTTTGTAGGTGGCACAGAAAGTGGAAAACCACTGAGCAAAGGAAATTCAAATGGCTTTTGGTTGTCTTCCAGCATTACAGCAGTGCCTATTTTTCTCATAAGCACCTCATGGATTTGTTTTACAATTTATGAAAGAAAAGAAAAGAAACTGAACATGATTGTAAAAGATCAGAGCCTAGAAACAAAAACCCACTGGCCACCCATTCCTTCACAGTGGGAAATACTTTAACTAAGAAGAGACCCTTCTTAGAACAGATGGAAATTCAAAGCTATTCAAGTCACATCACATTTGGTAGATTATATACCTAAAGAGAAAGCAGAGCACCCCAATACCTTGCAACCCAAAGGTAAGGCTTTCAGTTATCTTTGCAACTCAATGCAAAATAGTTCATTTATATGCTTGCTTAGGAATTATGTGTATCATCCCATGACTAATTTAGGTGAGATCATTTGGAAAAGAAACTGGAAATCATATGTTGGAGATTGCACTGAAATACCTTGCTTGCCTCAGCTGAACTAGATCCTTGCAAGGAAATGTAGCCTGTAATCTATTTAACAGATAAAACAACAGGTAAGAGGCATGAAGGAAAAAAAAAAAAGTTGCTTTGAGATGCTCTTTTGAACACAAAGATATGAACCTCTCTCTCTCTCTCTCTCTCTCTCTCTCTCTCTCTCTCTAAAGGTCACTTCTGCATGAGAGACCAGCACAATCTGCATCACATTAAAAAACAAAATCATAATATTGCACAAGATATCACTCAAGTTTGTACTGTACCTTATTCATGAACCTGAGAGAAAACAGGAAAAGATTACCAACTGCTCTGTTCTTAACATATCCGACTGCTATATTCTTAACACTTGCCCCTACTGCACTCTGGTTTAGCAAAAGTCAAACAATCGATAGCCATACCGAGTCATTTCTAAGCTACAGGAGGGAGAAAGACTCTGCTAATTTGCCACTTGCAAAGAGCCACTGTCTGAGATCCCCTTTGTCATTTCCACATCTGCATCCCAGAGTCACTTTCTGGAGAAGTTAGTCAAGTTTTCCCTTTCACTGTGTGTGGGACAACCTTGCTTCAGTGACAAATAGATGCCTACGATCCTTTCCCTCTGGGATGCAGCCCCCCCCTCTACCATCCATGTATGTAGTCTTGACTAATCCCGTATCCTACCTGATCCTGCATCCCAGGATACAAAAGCAGTCCCACTGCACTGATTCATAGTTGTTTTGGTTTTCAAAGGATGGCTTACCTGCTCTGTGAAGCTGCAGCAGTAGCGGCCAGCAAAACAGCAGCGGTGGCAGCAGCACCAGGCATATGCAACAACAGCTGGTATGAAAGGAAAACCTTGCCTCTACCCTACCCTCGAAACAAACTGCCCTCTCAGGCGTCCTCTTTTTTCATTCACCAACAATAGGACAGGTAGAAACCACTTCCTTACTGGCACCGGCTGCCTCTCTTCTCAGAAATGACTGAATCCCCCCTCTCTCTCCCTCAATCTCTACACATTTACCCTTCAGATCAATACAGCTCTTTAGCAGCAGCTTGAGCTAAACTGCAGCTGATAGAGTCTAGCCAATAGGTACTGAGGATTTCCCTTCTTCCACCCTCCCTCAAAAAGACACACGCAGAGCATGCATTTGATATTTTATTAGTTGTGGGGGAAAGAGAAAAAAAAAAGTAGCATTAACCCCTTGATTGCAGCCAAACTTGTCCCTTTTTTGAGAGAGAGAGCCTCTTTCCAGCCATCATCGTCATCCAGCTGGGAGAGAATTCCCAGCTGAGCAAAAGAATCCCAGCAGGAATCTTTCAAAGAAGGATGAAAGACCACTAGAATGCAAGCACAAAAGTGGCTGGAACGATGCAAGTGCCGTTGACCCAAATGCAGGCACATTACAGAGTCAACAAACATAAGCTTCAGAGACACATCAGACATCAGGAGGCTACTCAAATGCATCCAAATACCTGGTCATGCTACCGATGTACTCATGTGAGTGTTGTAACATCATATTGCCTCATTGGTTCATGTAGCCCAATATTATATGTTCAGTCTGGCATTGACTCTCCCAGATACAAATGTTCCCAGAGGTGTTTTATTTTTATTATTATTTTTAACTAGGTATAATTGATTCAGCTAGTCTAATATTTGACAGGTAGGGATTCTTCCAAGTCTTTTCTAGTCCTGCTCTCTGAGGTACTTAGATGCCAGGGGTAAACCTTCTACATGTCAAGCATGTGCTGTAAGCATCAGGGAAGCATATCCATAAAAGATACAGCTGCAGATTAAGTGAATGGTGCATCCTGGGAACATGGAAATCCTGCCAGGTGAAAACTGCCACTGCATTTTCCAGATGTGTGCTTCTCTTAATACACACTGTTTATGTGAGTAGACCCATGCTGGGAGTAGTTATTCACATCAATCAAAGCAGATTCATAATGCATGAAATGATTCTTTGAGCCAAACTATGTGCATGTGAGACTCCTATAGCCCTGATAATGTCTGAAAAGGCTCGGATTGTTGGTCATAGGGATTAACAGACCAGGAATGTCACACTGTTTTCATACAGAGGGCCAAAGTTAGCATCCGTGCTGCACGCTGAGGGCCGGAAGTGGCATCATTAAGCAGGAAGTGACATCATTAAGCAGATAATGGCCAGAAATAAACACTCTGTTCTCACATAGACACTCATTAGCCGCAAATGATAGAAGAGAAAATATGCAAATCTTGTTCAAACTTTCAAGACACAAAAAAGCCCAAATACCAAGCTGGGAGAGTCCAATCATAATGGGGCTGGATAAACTGCTTCCAGCGGTCACATTTGGCTCACAGGCCTTATGTTGGACACCCCTGCCTTAGTCAAACCTACAGATCCATGGAACTTGCTTTTCTGCAAGTTCACAGATGTTCTCATAGATGGTGAGGACAAACAGAGAAAACCAAATGGATTCCATGATGAACTGAAGGAGACAATAGCCAGAACTGCCATGGGACTTGCCTGCCTTGCTACTCTGCAAACGACTGGGATTGAAGGATTGGGCAAGCTTCCCACAATACACTTGTGGATGTATGGCAACTGCTTCCAGACAGCGTCAGGATGGAGTTTATCTGGAACAGGGGGTGGGGAGGTATTCATAGGCTTCTAACTCTAGGAGTATACCAGCACAGGGATGTGTGTGTGGGGGTGGGTGGGTGGGGTGGAGATTAGTTTGTTGCAGATTCCCACATAAATAGTTAATCAAACTGGAACTCTTCCTTAACACAAACTCTCAAGCTCACTTCTTTATTCCTTAGTCTGCACCATTCACTTAACCTGCAGCTGTATCATTTATAAATATGCTTTCTTGAATATGCATTGTAAGAAATATAAAAAGATGTGCCTGGGTTCAGAAAACCCTACACACTATGACCAAGTCAAACAGAGACACAAAACCTTTCAGAATGATATTTCCTGTCCATCAAGCAAATCAGGTATGAAAATGTGTGCTGTGGACGACACTGGAAATGTGCGTACTGCAAACCTTGTGCCATTTCAGCAACAGAAGCTGAGATCACATAATGGCTTTTTCACTAGCATCATGGACTTGACTTGAGGAATAAGCAGCACAGGGCTTGAGTACACATGTCTTTCATTTGTAAAACATTTGTAAGATCAGGGGTTGGGCAACTGAGCTACTGGCTTTGGGCCCAGGATCATCAAAAGGGGCAAGATCAACCCCTGAGGCCCTGCTGGGGGAAAAGAAAAGACAGAAGTTGTCAGCAAGTACAGAGACTTGCCTGAGTGGCAGTAGAAGCCAGGAACACGCTTTGGAAGCTGCAGTGGTGCCCACGATTTTTATTTACCTACAATGCAAACCTTCAGCCCCACTGCTGCATCCAGTGGTGCATCACATTTCCTTATTTGTAAATAAATGTTGGGAAAACTCAGTGTGACTTAATTTGAGTCAAGTCGGCAAGTCACTTCCCCCACAACTCAACTCGAAAAAGAGTCATAACAGGGGCACTTTCTGAGTTGCCGAGTCAACCCTGTAGTGACTCTAATGGACTCGAGTCGAGTCCCCCCCCCTTAAAAAGCCCCCCTTTAAAAAGTGGAAAAATGTGGCTGCTGCCTGGGGGTGTGCACATGTGTCAGAGCTCTCTTTACTCACTCCCCTGCTGTCCCTGCCCATCTGTAAAGAGGGCAGGGGGGGGTGGGAGGAACGGCGAGAGAGCCAGGAGAGAAGTGGCAAGAGGGGGGAGGAGGAGGGTCACAAGCAGCAGCTGGGAGGCTTATCAGGACGACCCGATCCTTGGCAGCTGTACTTACAAATAGTCCATTTGCGCCTGCCGTTCAATGAAGGTTGCCCCGCTCTGCTCCTCCTCCTGCCCTCGCTCAGCCAACGGAAATATGAGAATGCCCGTCCTTTGTCCAGTGATTATCCATTCCCTCCTTGCTATCAGAGATGGGAAATGAGAGCTCAGTTCTGTCTCCACCTCCTGCTTGCATTAACCATTTCCTGCACCCTGGTTTGAACTCCCTGCTGCTCACCGTCGGAATGCTGGCCCCACAAGGTTTCCCATGCGGTGAAAACAGTAGGCAAGCACTCCCAGACACAGGCAGACTCGAGTCAGCATGTGTTGGGATGAGTGCTGAGTCAGGGAGGCCCTGACTCGAGTCTTTTTCAAATCCTTCCACGTGTGCGATTCACAAGTCTCTGAGTCAGCAAAAATTATGCATTTTCATGACTCAAGTCCAAGTCACTGACTCAAGTTCCCAACACTGGTGAATCACTTTGGCAGCTGCCAGCACAGCTGCCAAAATGGACTCTAAGCTATTGATGAAGGTCCCACAACACAGACAAAGATCACTTAAAACTTATTACTTGGCAAACCATCACTTAATCATTTATCAGTAACTCAGGGCCAGGAGATCTAATCTGAGTTCTGATGCAGGAGAATACAGTCTTCTACATTTTTAAAGTATTAACAATAATGGGGTCGCAAAATCAGGGAGTGCTTGGGTATGGAAGGATGGAAACCTCCCTGCCCCCCCCCATATTTTCCCAATCCTGTGTAATACCTGCACATTTTGCTCATAGCCATGTGCGAACAGCTGCCTCCAGGGGCAATTTAACTGTGAAAACAATACTGTGGAAAAGCTAAAAAATTTCCACCCCAGCTTTACAGTTCTGATGTGAACTGCCTCTACCAGCTACTTCAGGGGTGCTCACACTTTTTTGGCTCCAGAGCTACTTTGAAACCCAGCAAGGCCCGGAGATCTACCAGAGTTTTTTTACAATGTTCGCGCCATCATAACATATAACATTTATGTGTACAATGTATGTTGGTGTACCTTGCATAACCACATGAGCCAATATTGCACAACACAACATAATTAACTATAAACATTTTTTGTATATATTTTCTTATATCCCTGAGGGCCCTATTGCCTTCAAGTGGCTGCAGCGGTGCAGCACACAATGCTGGATGCCCAGGCCTTACCCTTAAAGGGGCCACTGCTGACACCACGTCTACCTCCTCACCTTATCTTCCTTGATTCCAATACAAGTGAGGGGGGGAGCAGCTCTCTATACAGACCAGTGCAAAAGCAGGGGAAAGGTGTGGGGGAGGGAAGATCTCTGTATAGACATCACAGCAAGACCAGTGCAAAACCCCTTGCACACAGAACCAACAGATGGAAGTTGGGGGGGGGCAGATCTCCATACATACCAGTGCAAAAGCAGGGGAAAGGTGTGGGGGAGGGAAGATCTCTGTATAGACATCACAGCAAGACCAGTGCAAAACCCCTTGCACACAGAACCAACAAATGGAAGTGGGGGGGGGGGCGCAGATCTCCATACATACCAGTGCAAAAGCAGGGGAAAGGTGTGGGGGAGGGAAGATCTCTGTATAGACATCACAGCAAGACCAGTGCAAAACCCCTTGCACACAGAACCAACAGATGGAAGTTGGGGGGGGGGCAGATCTCCATACATACCAGTGCAAAAGCAGGGGAAAGGTGTGGGGAAGGGAAGATCTCTGTATAGACATCACAGCATCACATTCCCCCATCATATTGCAATTAACCCCTCTCTTACTGCCCCTCCCCTCCCCTCTTCCCCACCTTCCAAAGTCCAGAATCAGTTGCCTGGCATTCTCTCTCTCTCCCCCCTCACCCCAGTGGATCCTGTACTTATTTCAGTCACATCTCCTCACTGCCCCTCACCTCCCCCCCATTTCTCCAGTATGTGCTCAGTCTCACCTCTCTTTGCCAACACTTCCTGGCATATCAAAGAATATAAACTGATAACAATTTGATCACCTACTTCAAAACATTGTTCCTCCTTTCCAAAAACCACATATACTTCTCTCTGCAAGCTTCCTGTGATTTTTTTTTAAATTGCCATGTAATTATCTAAAAGTATTAGTTATATTAATTAAATAAATTGTAACATAATAATGTAATTAAAAACTAGTAGTGTGCCTTGACAACTTTAATGCCTTGTCAGTGTGTCGTGAGCTGAGAAAGATTGAAAATGGCTTTGCTAGGTCATAAGATCGGCTGAAGCAGTTGTGTCAGATGACCAATGGGGGCAACAGTGGCATCACTAGGATTCGCATCACCCAGTGCGGGAGGCCTGCTCGTCATCCCATGCAGTGGGCGGGGCAACGCCCCAGGTGGTGGGTGTGGTGATGTACCATAGCCCCGCCCCCCACTGTTTTTCGGCTGTACCTTTTGTTAGAACATAGATATTTCAATGTGGTTTGTTTCATTGCATTCTGCATGAAATTACACATTGATTGATTTATAACATGATGGGATTATTACTCTAAATTCTGATTTTAGTGATTTTGAAAACTTGTAGAGTCTCACACACAAACGCACACCCCGTGTCAACTTACTAACACCTTATTGCAGTAGTTCTCAAACTTTTAGCACTGGGACCCACTTTTTAGAATGACAATCTGTCCAGGACCCATTGGAAGTGATGTCATGGCCAGAAGTGACATCATCAAGCAAATTAAAATAAATAATTATAAATAATTAAAATAAAAGAAATAATTAAATAAGGGGGAGCCAGTCCTGTTCCACCAAGTGAATCTACTCTGAAGTAAGTTCTATTGTGGTCAATGGGGCTCACTCTCAGGAAAGTGTGGGTAGGATTGCAGCCTGTGAGCCCAATCCTATGCATGTCTACTCTGAAGTAAGTCCCATAGTGGTCAATGGGGCTTACTCTCAGGAAAGTGTGGGTAGGATTGCAGCTTGTGAGCTCAAACCTATGCATGTCTACTCAGAAGTAAGTCCCATAGTGGTCAATGGAGTTTACTTTGTAGTCTGCCTGCAATAACACCCCCCCCCCAAAAAAAAAAGAATCAGTGAGATTTCCAGCCCTCCCCAGTGCCAGTTTAAAGTTCTTCTATTTCAGGCATATCAAGATAAAGACCCTCCTGGCTTTGCAAGTGCAAAATAGAAAACTTCCCCATACCAGTTCAAGCCTCTTTTTTTGTCCTTTTTAATGGAGGGGAGGGGGAGCTGCCTGGAGCATTTGTTGCACTCAAGTTCCATCGGATCAGGACCATTCTGGTGTCCTCACATTCCCCTTTGCCTGGCCTGACCACCAGCCAAGGCACGTCTACCTACTCAAGAGTAAACGCAATCGTGAGGCTGCTTCGCTTTCCATAGGGCTCAATAGACTCGCTGCTGGGAGGGAGGACCTACTTCTCAGGTGTTTTTGGGGGCTGCATTCATTGGATCAGGACCATTCTGACATCCTTGGAGTCCTATCAGCATGCCCTTTCCTACGGACTAAGGCAAGTACGCCTACTCACAAGTGAATGCACGATACGGCTCACTTTCACTTTCCATAAGGATCCATTCATTTTTTCTTTCCGGTTTTTTGGCCATAACTTTTGAAGGAAAGGAGCGATTTCACTCTGTTTTTTTGCATTGCACTCTGCTGGACATTCCACATCCAACGGTTTATGGCATGATGGGGTAGCTCCTAAAGCTGCATTTTTAACGCGTCACCCCCCCAGGACGTGTCACCCCCCTGGTGCGTCACCTGGTGTGGCCAGCAGTGCCACTGGGGGGCAGCAGTTGTGGGCAGCTGTCCTGAGTCTGGATGGCTGGTTGCTTGCTTTCCTTGTGTCTGGAAGCTGACTAGCTACTCTGGGATTGGAAGAACTCTACTCTACTACTCTAGCTCTGGGATTGGAAGAACCTTACCATGGGGCTGGTAAGGCTTCACTTCTGCAAAAGACCCTCCCACCAGGAGCCAAGGTCCAAAGAGAGGGTCCTCCTCACTGCCTTCTTCATGTTCTTTCTTCCTTTCCATGCTAGATTTGAAAAGAAGGAAGGGGCGAGAACAGGCAAGGTAGTAGAGGAGAATTTCTTTTTACCGCTCTCCTCTCCTGCTCTCTCCCCTTCTTTTTTTTCAAATGTAGCAGAAAAGGCAAAGGGAGAGAGGAAAGATGGAGGAGGGTGGGCAGGAAGGTTCCACGTTTGCCTGCTGTTGCTGTGTGTGTGCCCCATGCCCAACTGCAGCAAAAGGATAGCATGGGGCATCTCTGCATTACCAAGAGAGGGAGACAACCTGGTACCATGACCTCAAGTGCCAGAAGACCTTGAACCACCATTATATCTCCCACATTATATCTAGGTGGCCCTCACAGCCAGATGTATGGACTACCACTATTGAAAAGCATGGGGCCTGAAGTGATATGGAAATTCTATGTGGGATATCTGACCTGCATAGCTCAATCCCACATTTAGTGGGACAGCCAGACATTTAACTAGGGCAGTCACATGTTCAGACCCATGAAGATCTCAGCAGAAGGACAATTCACACATTATAATTTCCAACCAAGGACTCACTCTCACAAGTGATTCCTTTTCCTGGATATCCATGAAGGCAAGTGTAGCACTGTATAGGCAATTAAAAATCTTATTACTATTTGTGCCATCTTAAGAGCCAGAATTAGGAAATCTGAAATACAGAGGTCACACGTATTATACATTATCATTTATATCCGGATGAATGACTTTACTTGCAGAAGTGAAGTTTTGTCCATGACTGGAGAAAGAACAACATTTGAAGATGCAAATGTCAATTATATGTTTACTCAGATGCTACACTGCCTAAGCAAAGAGACATTTGCAAATGATAGTGTTGCTCCCTTACCAAGAGCATAATCGCTGCTTGCAAAGTAATAAAATTGTACAGTTGTTTCAGTTTCCCATCCCATATTCATTCAGTCTTTTCCACATTCATCATTTCCAGATATATTTACTTTTAAGATTAGATTTATAAGCAATCTCCCATTTTATTTTATTTTTAAATAAAGAGCAGTTTATGTTATATCTGTCCTGGTAGAGAGACAATTTATGCTTTCATTCCACACTTAGGCATAATTATTACTACTGGGCATTTTAGAAAAGGAGAATGTTGTCCCCACAATATTGCTTTGTCACAACTTCCCCTGCAGTAGTGACAGGTGAAAAGTAATGCTTGGAGGCCCAGTCCTATTCAAGTCTTTGCTTAGGAGCCAAGGAACTGTTCTTTCTATTTGAATATATTTTATAGTCAAGCAAAGATCTATCTCTCAACATCATCTATTTGAAACACACACCCAGAACTGCTCCTAATCACCTCCATCACACATTCACAGAGAGAATGGAAGGGCAGGGGGGGGAGAGGCGCTGGTATATTAGGACTATGATGAGTTTACCCAGGAGAGCAAGCAAGATTTTTTTTTTAAAAAGATTCTAGGATGAGTCAGACAGTGAGCAAAAAATGTGCACAAAATGCAAAGAAATGGAGGGTGCCATCAAGGCACAAGAGTGCATCAATGGGTCAATACATGCAATGAATTGAAAAACAGAGCTGAACAGGGAGGAGGCTGGGTCTAGAATGCTTCACTATTTACTTGTGCTCCACTACAAGAACTCTTACAGTGCAATCCATGGCATGCCTACTCAGAAGTATGTTCCATTGTGTTCAATGAGGCTTACTCCCAGGAAAGTGTTATAGAATTGCAGGCATAATGTGTCAGTGCCTCTGAGGAAGAACAGAGATAGATGGGTTTTGCTCCTTTGGATATAAAGGTTTTCAATACAGTCAAACCCCATGTGTCAGATATCTTGCTAGATTGGTTAAGAGACCCCTGTTCTAGAGGACCTAGAGGCTGATTCTCCAGGTTATGCTTATTTAATTGATTGATTGATTGATTGATTGTATTGGCAACCTTCAGTCTCGAAAGACTATGGTATCGCGCTCTGAATGGTTGTTCTGGCACAGCGTCTAGTGCGGCTGAAAAGGCCAATCCGGGAGTGACAATCCCTTCCACACCGGGAGCAAGTGCAGTCTGTCCCTGGTCTGTCTCCCTGGCTATGGGCCTTCCTTCTTTGCCTCTTAGCCTCAGACTGTTGGCAAAGTGTCTCTTCAAACTGGGAAAGGCCATGCTGCACAGCCTGCCTCCAAGCGGGCCGCTCAGAGGCCAGGGTTTCCCACTTGTTGAGGTCCATTCCTAAAGCCTTCAGATCCCTCTTGCAGACATCCTTGTATCGCAGCTGTGGTCTACCTGTAGGGCGCTTTCCTTGCACGAGTTCTCCATAGAGGAGATCCTTTGGGATCCGGCCATCATCCATTCTCATGACATGACTGAGCCAACGCAGGTGTCTCTGTTTCAGCAGTACATACATGCTAGGGATTCCAGCTCGTTCCAGGACTGTGTTGTTTGGAACTTTGTCCTGCCAGGTGATGCCGAGAATGCGCCAGAGGCAGCGCATTGTGAGCGGAGAGTCCATGACTCGCTGCAGTACAGAAGTGTACTCAGGATGCAAGCTCTGTAGACCTGGATCTTGGTATGTTCTGTCAGCTTCTTGTTGGACCAGACTCTCTTTGTGAGTCTGGAAAATGTGGTAGCTGCTTTACCGATGCGTTTGTTTAGCTCGGTATCGAGAGAAAGAGTGTCGGAGATCGTTGAGCCAAGGTACACAAAGTCATGGACAACCTCCAGTTCATGTGCAGAGATTGTAATGCAGGGAGGTGAGTCCACATCCTGAACCATGACCTGTGTTTTCTTTAGGCTGATCATTAGTCCAAAATCTTGGCAGGCCTTGCTAAAACGATCCATGAGCTGCTGGAGATCTTTGGCAGAGTGGGTAGTGACAACTGCATCGTCGGCAAAGAGGAAGTCACGAAGACATTTCAGCTGGACTTTGGACTTTGCTCTCAGTCTGGAGAGGTTGAAGAGCTTTCCATCTGATCTGGTCCGGAGATAGATGCCTTCTGTTGCAGTTCCAAAGGCCTGCTTCAGCAGGACAGCGAAGAAAATCCCAAACAAGGTTGGTGCAAGAACACAGCCCTGCTTCACGCCGCTTCGGATGTCAAAGGGGTCTGATGTGGAGCCATCAAAGACAACAGTGCCCTTCATGTCCTTGTGGAAGGATCTGATGATGCTGAGGAGCCTGGGTGGACATCCGATCTTGGGGAGAATCTTGAAGAGGCCGTCCCTGCTGACCAGGTCGAAAGCCTTTGTGAGATCTATGAAGGCTATAAAGAGTGGCTGTCGTTGTTCCCTGCATTTCTCCTGCAGTTGTCTAAGGGAGAATACCATATCAGTGGTGGACCTGCTGGCTCGGAATCCACACTGTGATTCTGGATAAATGCTCTCTGCAAGTACCTGGAGCCTCTTTACTGCAACTCGGGCAAACAACTTTCCTACAACGCTAAGGAGAGAGATGCCACGGTAGTTGTTGCAGTCACCCCTGTCACCTTTGTTCTTGTACAGCGTGATGATGTTTGCATCCCTCATGTCTTGAGGTACTTCACCTTCTCTCCAGCAGAGACATTATACATACATACATACATACATACATACATACATACATACATACATACATACATACATGTATTTATATACCGCCTTTCTTTGGTCGTCAGATTTCTCCTCAGACTTTAATCCAAGGCGGTTTACAAAGGCAGGCTGTTCTAAACCCCCGTAGGGATTTTTACAATTGAATAGTTCTAGTCTTTCATAGAACTCCTCCTTCCAGCTGGATTCCTTCCCGGTCTGGCCTCTCTCTGGCCCTTCGCCTCCCATGCTCCACTTGCCACCTCTCTGCCACGGAGGGTCAGCTCATCAGTATATCAGCGTGTCATCAGTTCTCAGGTACTTCCGGTTGTTTTGAACTGGCAGCCTCAGATCTTCAGGCATACAAGGTGGCAGCTCTACCAACTGAGCCAGACCTCCTGCTCTTATATACCTTGAAAAACAAGACAGGAAAAAAAGACAATAAACATGAAGGGGGAAAGACTGCAGTCAATAGGCGACAGGCTGTTAGGAAGAAAACAGTTTAGAAACAGCCACTGGCCAAGATTACCTGTCTGGGTCTGCTGAGGCTTATGTAGATGAGCTGGGCTCTGGTTCAATGACTAAGAATAAACAAGGAAATGGGAGTAGAAGGAATATGGAGAAAGAGGCCTAGGCAAGCATGCTCAACTTATAACTTGGTGTGATTGCAGGTTTATTTCAGCTGTGGTGACTTATGGGGGAAAGAAGCAATGTGGCGCTTCACGAGCTTGTTTCCAGAGACAGAAAAGCAGATGGGGAGGGGGAGGGACAAGGACTGCAGGTCATTCCATAGGCATGGAAAAAGGCTTGATGCTTTGAGGAACAGGAGGGAGTGTGGGGAACCAAGAAGATTGATTCCTCATTGATCATGGCTCTCTGAGCAGATATTTTATAGGGTTTTCCTGATGGACTGATGTGCAATCTTTCGTTTTCCAGAGGCTCACTTTGGCTTGTCATCTTTCTAAGTTGGATCTTGGGTAGGGTCTTTGCTTTTATTCACAGATTTTGAAAGCGGGGCTCGCTGGCCTTTCAAGGAGCTATTTGGGTTAAGGTTGGAGCAACAGTCATTTCCTAATGTAACAAAAGGGCTTGGCTGTTGTAGTCCATTGATACGGCACAATCAGTCTGGGGCTGGGTAGGGGAGATTCTTGGTTTTAGCCCATTACTCTATTGTGGCACCAAGTGGCTTTGCTTCTGACTTGCATGGAGTTTTTCAATACAGATCGTGCCTCATTACCCACTGGAGGTCCATTCTGGAATCCATAATGAATAAAAAAATCAGTGGAAAAATAGCTTTAAAGGTCCACTTCCAGGTTTCTTCCTCCTCTATTGCTGCCCCAGAATGCATTGGTATAGACACCATACCATACTATACCGTATTCTGCCACTAGATGGAGTGAATAATGGAATATACAGGAATGAAATTATAACAACCATAGATACCTATAAGTTGATCTCACAGATAAGCCGAGGGCAGATTTTGAAACAAAATCATTGCATTTTCTATGATACTCTGATAAGTCGGGGGTTAAACTTAGAGGGTACCTAACTATAATTTTATCTGATTTTACCCAAGGCCAGATCCTGAAAAACAACCCACCAGTAATGGTTACCTAAGAACTGTACAGACTCTAATGTATTAAAAATATAATAAAAGATGCTAAGATACATTTTTATTCTTTAACTTTTAAAATTCTGGTCTTCACAACCTTTTTGTAAACACTATCAGAGAAAGTGCCTGTAAACAACATACCACTAGAACCTTTAATCAAATCTTCCTTAAAGAAGGTGCCTGATGTGTTAAGCCAGAGGCTCTACATGTAACATACAACTTATAACACATAACTGGGAGTGTGCACAGTGGAGATACAAGCAACATGGACTGAGAATGAACCAGTGCAGCTGCACATAGGTGTAACCCTAATTACTCAGTAGTAGACTCACTGCTTTCCATGGGTGCTATTCTTAAGTAATGATGCACTGAATTATAGCCTGGGACTTTGTTTCTGATGGAAATGAGGATTCCATCCTGATGTTTAAAAATAAGACCCTTGAACTGAGAGGGGGTGTGAAATTCTTTGAAAATGACTTGCCAGGGATTGTTCTGTGGCAGCAGCAAAAGAGAAAAAGGAGACATTTTACCTTCTTCTCCAAACTGAAAGGGAGATGAAGGAACTTGTGGGAGTTGTGAGGAGTAAGTGCTGCACTTCCATAGCAGCAAACCTCATACACACTACAATTTCCATAAGTGCCTCAATTTCTCCTTCTGTTTGGAAAAGAAGCTCAAATGGCTGCCTCTGAATACCCAAATTACTAGTAAAAATTCTCCTTTGTCCTCCACCCCATGTCCTGCTTCTCAATCCAATCCCACCCCCCAGTTCATGAAACAGCTGCTAAGCTTCCAAGAGGCTTCTGCTTTATTTACTGTATTGACGCAGTTATAAGTCAACCCAGGCTTTCAGGCTCAATTTTTAGGCCTGAATTTTTTGACTTATTGGCAAGTCTATAATGGTATTTAACAGCACAGAGGTAGGAATTGGATTTGGGGGCTTTTTTCCCATGTTAGAAGGTATTTAAAGGTGGACCTCCGTATCAGTGGTAAGGCAAATCAGTGGATATCAAATCAGTGGATACCGGAGGTCCCATCTTAAGAGTTGATCAGGTACTGAATGTGCTCTAGACTTTACAACCATTTGAGGGGAAATTAACATACTGGCTTCAGGGTTTATGCACAGTAATGAAAGGGGAGGGGGGTTGGAAGCCAAAGAGAAAAAAATGCACTTTGAATGTGACACACAGGCTTTACTTTGGTCTAGCCTTAAACAAACATGCAGCTAAAGTCACTGCACTACTATAGGTGCTGGGTGCTAATTTGTAACACAAAGAGTGTAAAGAAGGGCTTACGCAATGTATAGCAATTTTGCTCTGCAAGCTTGAACAATAAAACCCAGTTCATATTTTTCCCAACTCTTCTCCGGCAACTCTCCACAATTGAAATACTGTACTGCTTCTCCCCCTCTCCTAATCTTCTCCATAGGTACACACTTCATTTTTTGGTACCCACCCAGACACAGGGCTTCATTTGTGCCACAGAACAGTCCATCAAGGATCTCTTTCTCATCACTTGGGCTAAAAAGACAGGTGGGCAACACCTTTGCCTCCACAATTGTAGCTGATTGAGGGCTACAATCCTATACATGCTTTCTTGGGAGCAAGTCTCAATAAATTGGACTTGCTTGTGAGTAGGTAGCTCTCTCTGCCCCCCTTCCACTAACCTTGGGAGAGCAACATGCTGGAAGCTGGAGTAAAATCAGTTCTTCCTCCTCCCACCACACTTTCATGGTGGGAAGCATTGCAGCACATAGCCCAGTTTTTCATTCAGAAACAAAGAGAAGCCCACATGATCCCAGCCACCAATAATAACCTCACTACTAGAAAGCATCTCAACCTTCCCCCCCCAGTCTTCAAACACCAAACATGCTTATCTAAGCAGCAGTGAGAGTCTACTTTCTTTCCTCTCTTCTAAGCACAGCATGCTATGAGTAAAGTAGGCTGCATAGTAGTATTTTTAATCGTCTTTTCTCCAAACAGAAGAAAGAAACATGAAGGTGTTGATGAAACTTGTGGTTGTTCTGGTGGCTATTTCCTGTGCACTAACCCCCCCCCCCCCTTACAATCTCAGGAGCCTCTATCTCTCTCTGCCTTTTGTCTTGATTGGAGAGAAAGGGAGAGAAAACTCAACAGCCTTGTGCAGCTCACTTTGATCATGGCATGCTGTATGTATCTAGAGCCGCAAGAGAGGGAAGACAAGTGCTCTCACTGCCACTGGGGTATGTCAAAGGTGTATTTGAGGGGTGGGAGAGCTTGCAAAGGCATTCATTGAGCCTCAAAATTGTATCCATTTATCCTCAATGAGATAACTTACTAATGATCTGGAGGCAAAGCTGACCCAGCTTGCCCATCTCTACCTGTTAGTCATTTAAGTTTGACTTTTTGGGAACTTGACAACTTGCTTTGCTTTTGTGTCTCTTCTCTGGCGTGTACATTTGAAATGGAAGGGGGGATTAGAATTGACTAGAAACACCAGGGTGTAACAGAGAGGAAGCCTACTTGTCTGTCCTGGAAGCAGCCTTTTTCTAGCCTCTCCTGTGAACCAGCATCAGGAGACAATATGTCTTGATACCCAAGTTGCAGCTTAATGTTTTTGTGTGCACATGCACAAATGGAGCAAAAACGATGAGTCCTTTCTTTACCCCAGCCTGAGGGAAAGAAGCCCTCCTTCCCTTCCCCAGATTGTGAAGAAGAGTGCATGCACACATGTGTGAGGAACACAAGGATGGCCTCCTTAGCAGTACCCATGGCAGGTTCCTGGGGGCCCTGAAGCAAACCTTGCAATGACCCCCTGTGGCCCCTCTCCCATCTCTTACCTAGCTGTTTGTTTCTGTGAGTGCAATAGGATTACAGCCAAAGTTTTACTGAACACAATGGACTTTCTCAGAGCTAACACCATTTTCAAACACTTCTACTTATACCATATTGGCCATTCCACAATCACCAATAGTGAGGCTTCAACTGGGCCTTTGGACATCCATGGGCCCTAACCTGGCCAACACCTGCTTTGTATCATCCTGAGCCTGTTTTGTATGATGTTTGTATCACCTGACCAGCTCTACATGTTAACGCAATTGCAGCAGGCAGGTACAGGAGGGAAGGGCTTGCTTCCCAGTTATTTTTCTTAATTGATGTCGTCCAGACTGTTCCTCCACTTGAACTGCTAAACCTATGTGATTGCCTTGAAAGGTTTCCCAAGTGCTGAAGTCAAGGGTGAGCAAGTGCACATGCTGTCATTCAATGGGGCCAGTTCTGGATTAGAGTATCACAGCAATTTTCAACCTTTTTCACCTCATGGCACCCTGACAAGGTACTAAAACTGTCAGGGCACACCATCAGTTTTTTTACAATTGACAAGGCACACCACACTGCTGGTGAGGGGCTCACATCTCCCCACCCCAATGGCGCTACTAATAAATGGCCCTCCCACAAACCCCTGCAGCACACTTGCAGACAGTTCGTGGCACACTGGCTGGAAGTCTCTGGAATAACATCTGAACTGGCCCCCTATCAACTTGTAAGGACCACTGATCATCAGCAGTAAAAGAGGATCCTTGTGGTAAGAGGGGGTGTTTCCCTTCTCTCTTCCTCCTCCTGCCCATTTTTGGCACTGAGCAGGACCAGAGTAGCTGCCAAGCCAATCAGTAAACAATTTCCCTTCTCCTTTTTCCTGTTCTTGTGCTGAAAATGGGGGGGGGGGGAAGCTCCCTTCCCCCACATGGACACTTCTGCTTACCCCACTGCCACCCCTAGAAAAGATAAGGAGGTAGAGGGTTGCAGGGAGAGTGGGAAGAAGGGAGGAGAGAATTTCTCTAAAGCATGTTTGATTTGGTCAGTTAATTATCCAAGTTCTTTCATTCTGGGCAGAAGAATTTGGAAAAGCAGCTTGACCATCACTAATTCTTATGCATTTTAATGTTCAGTTATGTATGATGTTATGGTCTGGTCCAAACACCCGATATGTGGACACGTTTCATTGGTCCGCAGGCATTAACAGAACGGTGTCTTCTGTCTTAAAGGGGAGGAAGATTTGCTTGTTGTCACCCAGTTAAATAACATCTGCAGGAGACAAAAGTCCTTATGCTGTTGAAAAAAAAAATGAATCAGCATATTGGCAATCACGTATTGTTTCATGCTCCTCACTCCCCCCCTCCCCGAAAGTGAATTTCACTCACTTCCCAGAGGAAAATTGCCAGGGGAAACTGTTATGGGGTCACTTTCCTTGTGAAGAGAGTGTACAAGAGACATATGGTGTTTTGTAGTATTTGTTTACTTGCAAATAAGCTGAGCCACCCAGACAGGTAGTGCTAAACTTTAAAGGAGCATTAGCTCCCCAGAGCAATAGCAGCCACCCCCCTTCGAAAAGCTATTTCTTGACAGACAGCTGTAGATTTATCAAACGTCTCTCCATGGTTCTTGTTTATGCTGCCTTTTCTTTCTCTCCTGCCCACATACACACATCCAGTCAGAACACTGGACTTTGTCTCTTCCCTGGTAGGTCAGCGTAGCCCAGCATGCTGAGACATCTAGAAATAGCAATGGCCATCAGTGGCCATCAGTGCTACATGGCCAGCACCAGGATCTGGGCCCTTGTATGGCAACTCCATATGTGCTGCTTCTTTCCAAGCATGACTTCTCTCTCTCCTGGTTACTGGGGAACTGGTGCGTTGGCATGCACATGGAGTGCTTCTCCTTTTCCCTCCATCCCAGATTCCCCCTCTCCCACACCATGTTAACAGAGGGAGCCCAATTGGCTGCTGAGGAGCAGCCCAGACAAGTCTGAACTTGCATACAAATTTCCTTCTCCCTCCCCTAACCAACAGGGCATTCCCAAGTGGCCTCCTCTGCATTATCACAGGGGACCCTGGAAAGCCCATTGACTGCCACACATTGCATTCAGAGATAAAAATATAAAGGATCATCACAAGTTCTATATTTTCTCACATCAGCTCTATATTCTGCTCCCTGTGGGTCCTGTTCATTTCCATATGAGTCTGCCAGTGGACATGTTTTCAAGACATGTGTGACAGGGGCACACAGATCTATTGCATGTGTAGGGACCAAGTGCAGTGGCTTGTGGCATAACTCATTGGATTGGAACAAAAAGAAGATGGGTGGAAAATTAAAGAAGCAACAATAATAGCATTTATTGTGGGGAATGAGAATACTATAACTGGGAGGAGGGGATCAAAAATAAACTGCAGTGAAATGTATTCAACAATCATTCACATGAGCAGACCTTAAATATCCACCATAACTAAGTAGAAGGAAAAAGAGGAAATGCTTACAAGCAGAAAATGGCATGCTATGGCAGTCAGAGGAGGTGATCAAGGGCTTGCTTTCTGCTTCTTGGTGGCCCTTGATAGAGTAGCCCATTCCCGTTACCAGATGTTCTGCATCCTACCAAAAGTGCAGCAGTGGACTTCTTGATTGCTCTGAGGACCCAGGCCTCCATTAGAATGCAACTCTTGATGGATTTTTGCCATGAAGTTGGTCTTTTGTATCATGATTAACTTTGTCTACTCTGTTGTCAGGAAGATCTCAAAATACCCTTCCCTCCATTTTGTTTAATTCCCTTTTATTTTGGACTTTTAATAAACTAGTTACAGTTTGACTCTATGATTGTCTAGTCCACATTCACAGCTACTTCAGTGTTTCGACAGATCCCTTCACCCTGCTGATACTACTGGGGGTTTGATTTTAATTAGCAACCTCTGGGGTTCAGTGTTTTCCTGGGAGAGGGGGTTCCCCAGACAGCCCCCTTCTGGCTCGTCTGTGTAGCCAGGGATGGTGGCAACTGATTCAAACTACCAAGGTTTTTCCCCCATTCCGCTGCTGGTCGAGTAAAGTGGAAAGCAGGAAGGACGTTGTGGGCACTAACCAGTAGGTGCAACTCCCTTGATCAGCCTATCTTTTCTCTGGAAGTGTTTTCTCTGACAACATGTTTTTTTTTTTTTAAAAGTGTCAGGCAACAGGTCTTTGAGTGCCTGACAACACCCCATGGGTTGTACAGCTCCTGATCACTGCTCCTGATGTTACTCAAGCACCTACAACTATCAAGAGGTACAAAAACCTAAAAAAAGGGTCATCTCTTCAGTGCATGGATACCATAATGTTATACATCAGATTTGTCAGGGAAGACAATGTCGGGACCTGTCTTATAAACTCACCTAGCCTGGAGTTGTTTGGGATCCTGAAGGTGTAGGGATTGTGTAGCAGAATAGATGGCATTCTATTGATAAATGGTTCTGAGTTTGCAGAGGTGGCCCATAATTAGAAGGTTCTGTAAATGCATGTGAACAATGGATCAGCTCTGACAATAGCAGGGCCTTCTCTTTTGACCTTACACCCCGAAGTCTCTGGCTTTTACTTTAGGCTTTCACTTAAAAAGGTGGCATTTGGTATTTTAAGAAAAAGAAATTGCTACAATGACTGATCATTTCCAGAAAACGAGACACTATATAGGGGAAGGCTGATAATAGCCAATGCATTTAAGATTCATTTTCTGTAATACTATGTAGTTAACAGCAAATGATGACTTTCATGCAATCGCTTTGCCAGTTATTTTATTTTATTCATCAGATTTTCTGCACTTTTCAATTAGTGGATTTCCTTTCAATTCTTGTACTCTTCAATTCTTGACTCTTTTTTGTGTCAGATATTTTAAAACATTCAATAACAACTTTGCATCCATACATGCCTTTTGGGAAAACTTATCTTGGGAAACCTGTGAGTGGGGAAACATTGTCTTTTACATATACTGTAGGTACATGAGTCATTAACGTTTGTATCTTCATATTTCAAATTTGGATTTTGAAATTAATACTTGGCGCATGAATTCTTGGTTTCACAATATACGCTCAGATCTCTTTCTCCTAGTTCGTAATATTGGTAATGAACATCTAGGACCAGTTGTGCCTTTCATCGATGTGGAAATGTGCAGCTAACCCTTCCCAGTTCTGGGGGCACTCTGATCTCATTGGATGTGACCATGAAACTGCCCAGACATATGGAATCACACATCCTGTTCGTGCATCATATTCCAGAGAGAATTCTCAGTGCTATACATGGGTTCTACTCAGCATCAGGTCAAGTCTCTCACGCATCTAAAGAGGAACAACATTTTTAGCACCCCCATTTTATGCATAAGCCTATTCCTTTTTCTTCCTAGTAGCCTCCCCCATTCTTTGATCTTCCTTTCCCTACCTCCCACCAACATCCTTCCCCTCCATTTGTCAAACCATCTTCATTGTCATTGTCTTCTTTGTGTCACCATCCTCCCCTCTCCACCATTTCCTGATTAAAATAAAAATCAGGAAATGTCCAGTGGTATGCAAGGAGCCATGGTACCTGGGGCTGTGACATCACTTCTGGGTTTGGCGAAGAACTGACTGCTCTGGGCAAAGCTGAGAACGGTCAATACACCCTGTTCTGTGGCAGCTTCAAGCTTTGCTGAGTTTCTGCACCATGTTCTCATGAGCGCATGAGCTTTGCAAACCTGCAAGTGATGTCATGACCCCAGATATTTGAGGTATTGGTGGTACTTATAATATGAGAAGCGTACATCAAGAGAAAGAGGTTTAAAAGCACTGATCTAGGCAACCATCTCTCCTCCCCTCCTTACAACTCTTGAGGAAGGAGGAAGAGCAGGGAAGCAGAGTGACTGATGCTGGGCCTTAGTGTGTTCTCTCTCTCAGCCGCACTGACTAGATGAGAGAAAGAGCAAGTGCTTAACCCAGCCTGGAGGAGGAAAGCTGCTGCTTGCTTGCTTGCTCTCAGCCAGTCTGGGTCCTGCTGAGAAAGAGTGAGGTGTGAACACCCATAATGCAGGTAGTTGCTGCTACTGTGGCTGCCACTACTACCAGATGTCTCAGTTGTTGTCTGTCTTGGGCAGACATGTGAGCAGGCCAGCAGCAACAGCCACCTTGAGCTGGGTCCTCTCTCTCTCTCTCTCTCTCTCTCTCTCTCTCTCTCTCTCTCAGCTGAGTGCAGCAAATGCAGTGAGAGAGGACGAGCCCTCCTGGGGCAGAGTAAGACCCAGGCAGAAGCAGTGGGCAGTTCTGGGGTGAGCATAGGTACTCCACAGCATAGGCTGCTACCTGCAATTCACTTCTTGAAGCAGCTGCTGCACTCTGCCTCGTGGGTGGGTTGGCCATCGTTCAATTTCAACCTTTCCTTGCCTGCTTCCAGGTTTAAAATGTAATGATGAATTTGTTTGTACCAAGTTTTATCTTTTTTTACATGGCTTTTTCCTGGCCAGTAAATCTGTTCCCTTAATTAAGGGTGCAATCCTAACCCACTTCCCAGCGCTGACGTAAGGACAATGCAGCTTCAATGTAAGGGAACAAGCATTCCCTTACTTTGAGGAGGCCTCCGTGAGTGCTACCCAATTATAAGAACATAAGAACAGCCCCACTGGATCAGGCCATAGGCCCATCTAGTCCAGCTTCCTGTATCTCACAGCCGCCCACCAAATGCCCCAGGGAGCACACCAGATAACAAGAGACCTCATCCTGGTGGCCTCCCTTGCATCTGGCATTCTGACATAACCCATTTCTAAAATCAGGAGGTTGCGCATACACATCATGGCTTGTACCCCATAATGGATTTTTCCTCCAGAAACTTGTCCAATCCCCTTTTAAAGGCGTCTAGGCTAGACGCCCGCACCACATCCTGTGGCAAGGAGTTCCACAGACCAACCACACGCTGAGTAAAGAAATATTTTCTTTTGTCTGTCCTAACCCGCTCAACACTCAATTTTAGTGGATGTCCCCTGGTTCTGGTATTATGTGAGAGTGTAAAGAGCATCTCCCTATCCACTCTGTCCATTCCCTGCATAATTTTGTATGTCTCAATCATGTCCTCCCTCAAGTGTCTCTTTTCTAGGCTGAAGAGGCCCAAACGCTGTAGCCTTTCCTCATAAGGAAGGTGCCCCAGCCCCGTAATCATCTTAGTCGCTCTCTTTTGAACCTTTTCCATTTCCACTATGTCTTTTTTGAGATGTGGCGACCAGAACTGGACACAATACTCCAGGTGTGGCCTTACCATAGATTTGTACAATGGCATTATAATACTAGCCGTTTTGTTCTCAATACCCTTCCTAATGATCCCAAGCATAGAATTGGTCTTCTTCACTGCCGCCATACATTGGATCGACACTTTCATCGACCTGTCCACCACCACCCCAAGATCTCTCTCCTGATCTGTCACAGACAGCTCAGAACCCATCAGCCTATATCTAAAGTTTTGATTTTTTGCCCCAATGTGCATGACTTTACACTTACTGACATTGAAGCGCATCTGCCATTTTGCTGCCCATTCTGCCAGTCTGGAGAGATCCTTCTGGAGCTCCTCACAATCACTTCTGGTCTTTACCACTTGGAAAAGTTTGGTGTCGTCTGCAAACTTAGCCACTTCACTGCTCACCCCTGTCTCCAGGTCATTTATGAAGAGGTTGAAGAGCACCGGTCCCAGGACAGATCCTTGGAGCACATCGCTTTTCACCTCTCTCCATTGTGAAAATTGCCCATTGACACCCACTCTCTGCTTCCTGGCCTCCAACCAGTTCTCAATCCACGAGAGGACCTGTCCTCTAATTCCCTGACTGTGGAGTTTTTTCAGTAGCCTTTGGTGAGGGACCGTGTCAAACGCCTTCTGAAAGTCCAGATATATAATGTCCATGGGTTCTCCCACATGCACATGCCTGTTGACCTTTTCAGAGAATTCTATAAGGTTTGTGAGGCAAGACTTACCCTTACAGAAGCCATGCTGACTCTCCCTCAGCAAGGCCTGTTCGTCTATGTGTTTTGAGATCCTATCTTTGATGAGGCATTCCACCATCTTACCCAGTATGGATGTTAGGCTGACTGGCCTATAGTTTCTCGGGTCCCCCCTCTTTCCCTTTTTAAAAATAGGCGTGACATTTGCTATCCTCCAATCTTCTGGCACCATGGCCATTTTGAGGGACGAGTTGCATACCTTAGTTAAGAGATCTTGACTAATTGCAGGATGCAGCACTCGTCCCCTTGGCACAGTCATGCCAGTGCTGGAAAGTGGGTTAGGATTTGGGCCTAAGTTTTTTTTAAGCGGAGTGATGACGATAATACTACGGTATATTCCAACTGAATTCTCTGAACTATAAGGAGACATGCCAAATTAAGTGTTCTCTCCAGAATGTAACACCTGATCAGACCCACTGACTTCCTTAATGCTCTCGGCAACTGGCAATGAGTGAGTTTCCCTAATTTCATTTCAAAGTGGGGTCAAGTAAAATGAACTAATTTGGACTTGGTTCAGATTGGGGTCTAATTATTTCATTTTATCTTTGGACCGATTCCAAACATCATCAGGAATGCAATGATGACATCACACTTCAGGATACGAGAAGACCCAGCAGTTTCCCAGAGCTCCTGGGTCTTTAGCTAGAAGAACCCAGGGAAACTGCATTTGGGCTTTGGTACTCCAAAATCTGCTGCCTGCCATCACAAATCAGTCCTTGTCATCACTACCACCAGATAAGTTGCAGTGAGAACAGGAAGAGGGAAATAGTGGGAAGAGCTAGTTCTATGACCAAGAGTGAGCTAATTATGAGCTGAGTATGAACTATGTGGGCTCATAATTGGTTCAGAAGTTATAAAGTGGGGAAGTTCTAAAGTGGAACAAGGATGGTATAGTGCAGAAGTCCCCACAGTTCCCTGCACTGTGACCACCTTGTGGTGCCAGGGGTGGCCCTTGAGGCCTCTTCTGGGTTGCGCTGCATCAGTGACCCACTCTGTGGACCTCTGCGGGTCTCAGAATGGCCTGCAGCAGCCTCCAAAAGCCACATACAGGAAGTTGCTTTCCAAAAACCAGAAGTGGCTTTCAGAGGGTTCTGCAGGCCATTCTGAGGCTTGTGGAGGTCCACAGAATGGGTTGCCAGCACAACCCAGAGAGGCCTCCAGGGGCTCCAAGTAAGTCATTGCTACTTGGAGCCATTTGGAAACAAGGGTGAAGGGAGGGCCCAATTCATGACCTACCTCGTATGAGCTTGCAACCCATAAGTGTGTCATGACCCACACTTTGGGAAGTGTTGGAATAGTGTTTTGGGAGTGGGGCTTGGACTTGGAAGATCCAGGTTCAAATTCCTGTTCAGCCATGAAGCTTTCTGGGTGACCTTGGGCCAGTCACTGTCTCTCAGCCTAACGTACGTCATACGGTGGTTGCGAGTACGAAAGGAGGGGAGAACCATGTGCTCCTTGGAAGAAGGGTGGTATAAAAATATGGGGAGGGGGATAAAAACTTTACTTCCCAATTCCATCTGCATCAGTACCTGGAGCCCCAGGGCTCAACTGGAATCTGAGCTTTCACTTCTCATGTTGAAGTCTAACATTTTTTCCCAGTGACACAAACTGGCTACTATGGATTTAATGATACTGGTAAATAGTTTAGCAGTCATTTCCTCTACAAAGAGAATCCTGGCCAGTCAAATTCTGTGAGTGAAGCCTGAAATTTCTAAGAAAAAAGTAAATTCTCAGTTAAAATCCTCAGAGTAACTTGCAGGGAAGTCAAGTCAGTTAAACTGGTATGAAAACATTTTTAAATCCATAGTGTATCTATACGTAGTGTGGTAAAGATGTTCCACATAGGAGAAATCTGTATAGCTTAACAGTGGTTCTGTTGGCTTTGCAGTGCTAACAAGAGGTACTGACATCTATTTTCAGTAAAAAATAGAGCTGTGAAGGACAGGCAAGAAGTTGCAATCATGTGTCTGAAAGGTGCTATTTTTGGATGGATATTCTTTCTACAGCCATGGTGTAACTAATGTCATTTGCTTTTACCTTCTCACAAACTCAGTTTTCTCTCTCTGAGAGATCAAAGGCAAAATTACATGTGTTTTTTTTTATTTTCCACATCAGGAAAAAAAGGGGGGGACAGTATTTCCAAGTCCAAGCTGGTAAAATTGCTTTTTCTTCTCAAAATTTCACATTTTGAATGTTAGAAATAAGCTCTGTATTTATTTCCATTTCAGACCAGAAGGCATGGATCATTCTCCAATTTTAGTTTTTTTTTTCTTTTTTTAAAGTAAAACTAGCAATTTTAATAGGGTAGAAACTTTCCCCCATGAAATAGAAAAATAGTTACCTTTTTCAAAACTTTGTTTAGTGAAGGGCTTCCCACACTCATCTTTAATAGAAAAAAGTGATATAGAAAGAAACGATATTTTTATTAATAATTATTATTAATAAAGTATTAATAATAATTAATATATTTAATAATAATACATACATACATATATTTTTCCTTGGCTGACACTCCTTTGCTGGATTACTTGCATGGGTGTTCCCACTCAATCAGGGATCATGCAGTCAATGGGATAATATCACACTATGTAACCAATCAGATTTAGCTGTATCTCTTCACACACACACACACACACACAGAGGAAATATGTGTTGCTTGAACACTTGATGTGTGTACATAGCCAATCAACAAGCAGTGGGACTGCAGAAACAGAACGTATAATTCTATTCCCTACCACATATTTGCTTTATGTGCATATAATATACTTGTAACCAGTATATGAAATGATGTCAGTGAGGGCAATGCAATTGTATAAGTGAATATTTTCCTAGAAGTACTGAAAAAGATTGGATAATTGCATGTATCTTTTTTTTTAGCAGTGCTGAAATGGTTTGCCCAAACTGTGGCTAGTTTTATTTCAGAAACCATAATTTTAATATTGGCTTCTTAGGACATCTTCAGAACTATGTTTCAGATAGCATTTGGTGGGACAGCTTAAAATGCCTTAAAAGGTAGCAATCAATTCCCATTGCCTTGATTTGTAACTGACAGCTCTGTTAAAAATGAAACAGAGAAAAAAAGCCTCTTTAATTGAGGGACAGAAAGGTTCAGGGGACTGATAACAAGCTACGAACAGCTAGATTTCGAACCTGCTTGTAGTCCAGCTGACTGTGACTGAATGCTGTTAGTGTCTTAAATGTGTCCACAGACCTACGTACAATGGATTAGTGCCCTCAGCTCAAATTCCAGCTGGAAGGTCTTTTTCAGGATGACTACTGGCATTAATTACATCTTATCACAGTGACAACTGGTATTAATTGGTTTTCCTGGGGGCCATTGTTTGAACATGCCACGAGAAGTGGCTAGCCCCCTCCCTTGTGGAAATGTTTAGTCATGGAAGCAGGGAGAGCCTTTTGTACAGATGGAACCAGTCTGCTCACAAACATTGCCTTGAAATCTCTCCTTTGTGAATGTTGCTAGCAAATAGTCAAATATCTGCCAAATATTCATGGAATAATTTACATCACTATCCTGACATCCAATGTTGTTTTATTTAATATCAGTTGAACAGGGTATTCTTGCATTTGACATCCAATAAAGGTATCTCATTTCAATACAGTGGCCCTCTGCATCCATGGGGCTTTGGTTCTAGGACTCTGCACAGAAACCAAAAATCATGGATGCTAAAGGGCCCAATCTAGTCCAACTTTCCAGCCCTGATGTACGAGCTATGTCAGTGGGGTATGCACTGCATCCCGTGGTGGGAAGATAGTTATGGAGGGCTCCTCAAGGTAAGGGAACATTTGTTCCCTGGCCTTGGGGCTGCATTGAAGCTACATTGGTGCTGGAAAGTTGCATAGGACTAGGCCCCATACTTGTAAAATGGTACAAAATTGTGTAAATTGCACAAGACCCAAATACTAACCAACTTTCCCACGCTGACACAGCTTGTGCCTATTGGGCATGTGCTGCATCCTGCAGTTGGGTGGCAGTCATGGAAGCCTCCTTAAGGTAAGGAAATGTTTGTTCCCTTACCTCAGAGCTGGAAAGTTGGTTAGGATTGTGCTCTGTTGTATAGTACAGTATGTGCAAAGCCTTCAAAATGGCAGGGCACAAGACACAAGTGGTGGAGAGAGATCTGTGAAATTGGTGGATTTGTGGCATGGCTGGAGGCTACAGGAGGTTATGTGGAAGTTTGTTTTCCAGATACATTTTTTATCTGTGGTTGGTTGAATTTGTGGATACAGGACCCGCAGATACAGCAGGTCCACTGTATAAGCTGCTAGGTCAAACCACTGCCTAAGAAACATTACATTTCAGCTTCCTGCTTCTCATTTTCCAATCTCTGTGCCCTGGGACACTGCTTATTGTATATACACAGTACATTTTATATCTATATACATTAAAAACAAAAAACAAAAAACCTTTAAGGTATGCAAACATCAAATGCAGATTTCCCTTTGCTTTCATTATATAGTGGTTCTTTGGATATGTGTGCACGATGGTGAATACTTTGCTGCTGTGTAGTGTGAAGCAGCTCTAAGACATAGCTCACCCGCAGACTTTTGGAGAGAGAGAGAATGTGTGTGCATGTGCTTGAGAAACAGTATGTTTGTGTTTCGTGGTCATTGGACTGTACTGGTTTCTTGTGACATGGAGTGTAACCGGGGAAGCAGCGCACCCCCAAAATGACAGTTTAGCAGTTTGTAATATAAAATTTTTATTCTGAATCAGTGGGATTTACAGAGTGTCTCTGCAGACAAATGAAATTTCTCTCACCTCATATTGGCAAGTGGAAAATCTTGTGGAATGGGGTTGGGGGATGCTCTTGAACAGGGTTATTCTCTGGCAATGATCAGTCTCTAAAGCTGCCCTAGGGGAACATGGACTTCATGCTTCAGTCCTATCTGTAGATGTAGCAAAGTGGATCCTCTTAGTTGGATAGAGTTGGCACTGAATTCCAAATTTTGGATTTCCAATTTTGAGATGTATTTGGAGATTTTGCAAGCCAGTCACAATGCTTGTGGGTACAGCGGTACATGAATAGAAGGGCAATGGGAGTGTGCAAGACAGCCACGCCCCTCTTCACCCCATGTTCAGATCAAGTGTTTGGCTAGAGAAGCAGGTTTTGAACCTAGGAAGGTTTCATCCTGCATTCTGGAACCCTAGTTGCCTAGTGTTCCACATCTCAGGACGAACATCTTAGTTCAGCACATGCATCTGAAGACAAGCCCTAAAGTGGGGTGTGTTGCCATGCAGGTTGTCAGCATGGTGGGGAGTGACTAACCAGAACCCTTCTGTTCCCACCTTGGTACACTGTGCCCAGAAGCACAATGACTGAAGAAGGTTTGTGTAAGAGAAATATCGGAATACTTTTGGGGGAAGTCAAAAGAGTTCTCATAAGAATAGCAAACTTTATCGTTGGTTTTTCAGTCATCAATTCCTTGGTGAAATTTTCCATGTAATTATCAGTGCATGATAAGAAATGTAATATTTGTTGTGTACATCAGTAAGTGACAGCCTTGTAGTATGAGGGTGAAATCTCTTTTTTTCAGGCCCTGACTTGATAAGCCTGGAGGGCAGCAACTGCTGTCATTTCAGGTTTTTGTTCAGCTTTTCTTGACATGCTGTTCAGCACTTCCAGATCCTATTGCATCTTGGAGCACAAACTGTAACTTTACAAATTCATGCTGCTAATGTAAAATACAGATAAATGCGCACACATACACACCATTTGTTTTTTTTCCTCCTGGGTGTGTAAGACCAACTAGCCTTAAGCAGGCTTCCTCTGGAAGGAATGATGAATGTGCATTTCAAAAGCAAGGGGTGTCAAAGTAGTTTTGCACACTTGTCACTTGCTCTAGCTTGACATTTATTTCAAGCGCAAAGAAGAAGACTAAAAGCAAATAAATATAGCCCTTGAAAATTATACATAAAACCTGATTATCTTTCACACCAGAAGTGGAGAATTCTCTTTAAAGTGTCATATTTCACTACACACATCACACTGACATTCTTGTCCACATAGATGCTCTCCTTTTCCTGACTGCTTGAAAGGGCTCAAATCCAGTCACTCTGATTCCCAGCTTTACTAGTAATCTTCACCCCAGAAGGGGTTCTGTGTGTAGCCAGAGAGATAACTCCCAACCTGCCTCCTTTCCACAAACCTAGGCACAGGCCAAACATGCAGCTATTCTGCGGAAAAGTACCTCCATTAGTAACATCTGTAGATTTCAGCTCATATAGGATTTGTGACTACAAGTTCAGTGCAATCTAGGGCTTGCTTCGTGGCACAAGACCTAATAGTCTCTCCTCCAGTGCTGCTAATCATCCCTCAACTGGTTTCCTGGGTCCAGTGGCATCGCTAGGGGATGCAGGGGTGCGGGCCGCACTGGATGACACGCAAGGGGGGTGACATGCACTGGGAGGGTGACATGCTAAAATCATGGTGGTTAGGAGTAACATCATCATGTTATATACTGTTGGATGCAGACTTTCCAGCAGAATGCAATGCAAAAAACAGGAGTGAAATATCTCCTTTCGATCAAAAGTTATTGGCAAAAAAACGGAAAACAAAAAATGCATTGTGCCCAATGGAAAGTGAAACCGAGTCGTATCGTGCGTTTACTCGTGAATAGGTGAACGTGCCTTAGTCTGTCTCAAAGGGCAGGCTAAGAGGAATCCAACAACACCAGAATGGTCCTGATTCAATGAATGTAGCCCCCAAAAAGCACCCGAGAAGGAGGTCCTTCCCTCCAAGCTGGCGAATGTATTGAACCCTATGGAAAACGAAATTAAACCACACTTACTCACAAGTAAGCAAACGTGCCTTGGCTCATGGGCAGTTCAGGCAAAGGCAAATGTGAGGCCACCAGAATGGTCCTGATTTGATGCAAATGGAGCTCAACAAATGCTCCAGAAGGCAGCCCCCCCCCCCATAAAAAGAATGAAACAGAGGCTTGACAGGATAAGGTGAATCTTTTTGTTTTAGGCTGCAATCCTATCCACACTTTCCTGGGAGTAAGCCCCACTGACTATAATGGGACTTACTTCTGAGTAGACAGGCATAGGATTGGGCTCTCAGACTTGTACAGCCAGGTGGTTTCTCAGGTGGGTCCTTATATTTCAGATATGCTTGAAATATAAGAACTTAAATTGAACTATGTACTGGGTAGGGGTGAAAATCTTAGTGATTCTTTTTTTTTTGGGGGGGGGGGGTTGTTATTGCAGGCAGGCTACAGAGAAAATTCACTTGGTGGAACAGGGCTGGCTTTCCCTTATTTATTGATTTTACTTTAATTTATTTATAATTATTTATTTTAATTTGCTTTATGATGGGTCCTGACAGACTGTCATTCTAAAAAGTGGGTCCCAGTGCTAAAAGTTTGAGAACTGCTCTAATAAGGTGTTAGTAAGTTGACACCCTGGGGGGAGGTGACACCATTAGTGACCAAAATCACAGTTTGCAAAAATAATACCATCATGTTATATATCAATCAATGTGTAATTTCATGCAGAATGTGATGAAACAAACTACGTTGAAATATCTTTATTCTATCAAAAGGTACAGGCAAAAAAACCAGTGGGGGCAGGGCGATGGTAGATCACCATGCCCACCACCTGGGGCATTGCCTCGCCCACTGCATGGGGGTGACGCGCTGGCCTCCCGCACCGGATGACACGAACCCTAGTGATGCCACTGCCTGGGTCTGCAGAAAACCAGGAGCACGTACCCGCTGAAAGTGTTTGGAGTTTCCTTTTGAGCCTTTGCCCTTCTCAGGTCAGGAAACTTCCTGGTTCAGTCATATACTGTACTCCCACCCCAAGGTTTTTTTGCTTGCATTTTCTGCTGTTCTTCAACCAAATATGTAAGGTCCCCCCTAAAGAAACCCCTTTTGATTTTTTTTTTTTGTGTGTGTGAAGAACCTATGTCCCAAGATGCTGTAACCCAGACATGAACAGATATGAATGCAGCATAAATTTCCTCTGCCGTAGCCATCACTACTACACAGAGTGCTACAATGTATGTGTGTTAAGAGTGTTTGTGGTGGATATCTGGAGTGAATTTGGGAGATGTGGATGGGTTTTCCGGAGGTATGTGGGGCCTGGCTGGGGTGGAGGGTGTTTGACATGTATGTTTGTCGTGGCGGGTGGTTGGAGTGGGATGTTTGAGAAGAAAACAAAAACAAAAAAGGACACAGCCTCCAAACAGGTAAGAAAAAAAAAGAAACTGATTGTAAAATATGGTTATTGGCCCAACACATTTTGGCATATTCCCATCATTGGGACACAAATAATGTTCCTTTCCACAAAAGAGGACTCATTTTTTTGAATTTGCATTTGTATTTTTTTGTAAATGGAATCCTGACTTGGCTTTGTGCATGTGCAACAACCCTGTGCACAAGATTGACACACTATACATCTTGATACACTGCACAAGATGTTGAATGTAAAATTTCAGTACTTCACTGTCACACAGATACTTCCCCGTGTACTTGCATTGCATGCAAAACAGCCTAAAATACAGCACCTCATTGCTGTACGTGCTGTTTTAGATACTCCTTTGCTCCTGTGCAAAGTATCTTGTGACTGCTGTTGGCATCCTTCAGTCTCGGAAGACTATGGTGTCTCGCTCTGAATGGTGGTTCTGAAACAGAGTGTCCTCTCCAGTGCGCAAAGCCTGGGTAAAGTAGGTATGGAGGATAGGCTGTTACTCATGCAGCAAATCCCCCCTCTCCACGTCGCTGAAATGGTCCAATGGAAAGGCAGAGGCCAATACGGTTGGTTCTAGCGGCGTCGCAGGAGTTGCCAGAACGTGACTGTGTTCAGCAATGAACTGCCTCAGGGACTCCGGCTCCGGATTTTGCCTCGAGGTTGACTCCTGAAGCCTTTTCCATAACTGGATGTAGCCACAAGGCAATGGAGGTTTGGGATCAGAGTTTTCCTTCTCCCAGATGAGCTGCCTTCCCAGGCTGACGAGTCCCATCTACCCGGTGGCTGTTTAGTCGCCTCTTACAACAAGTACAGCCAAACTGAGGGCCTATTCTTATCCCCAGCCCCCAGGGGAAATCTTGTGACTATGTTGCACTAAAGTCAGTGGGTCAGTGCTGAATCCTGAAGGAATAAACCATGGCTAAATAATTCCTGGCTCTTCCCTACCAGCCGTGGACCTTTGTTTCGATCATGCCATGTCTTTTGCAGCTGCTAACAACCGTAAAACAACCAGGCCAATTTTGCTTGCTAAATATTGAAAGTATAAATTTTGGAAGCCCTTATAGTTAAATTATAGTATCCGTTTACAAGACCCAATGGACCGGAAAAGGAGGGATGTGACTGTCTTTCTGACAGAATACATATTAAGGCTCGCCAAACTGTTTAAATTTAATTTTGTCCTGCGAGTGCTACAGAGGTTAAAAAAAAAAATCTGCAAGATAAGACAGTAATATCATTTTACTGTGTTAAAGACACCTATTAGTCATGTCCTGAGCAAATAGGGATTTATGACTCAGACATAATTCTTCCAAATATGCCGGCTGTTCATAAAAGGCAGAGATATATGACTCAAAAATAACATTGAGACAGGAATAATTTTACACTTCACTTTACAACATTGACTTTCTTCCAAAATGTATGGCAAAATCTCCATGCTTTATGAATAGGTTTCTGTCAAGGCTGCAGATTTACAGCTCATACTTCTAAATCAAGTGAATCTCTAGAATAAGAGAGAGATCAGCACAGATATGGATGAAAGGTGCATGTAATACATGATTGTTATTTCAAGCAGCTGTGCACGCCTCATAATTTGAAGGCAATGATGTCGCTCTAGCATATGGGCTCCAACTTGATGCCCTTGTCAGCTGTGAAGTATAAGGCACGCTGGGGTTTGAACCAGGAGAGTCACAGCTTAGGGCTGGGTCCCATCTAGTGAATTCTGGGATCGCATTTGTTTTCCAGTCAAAGAAAAGAGAGGACACACTGCAGATCTCCCGATGACTGGCAGACAGGATGAAGTTTCTGGTTAACCCATTTTTGCCCAACCCACAGGTGTACACATTTGGTCCCTGTTGCATATAAGCAAGGTTGGGCAGAAATGGCTTGGGCAATAGAATACAGTAGGACCTTCTGCCTGCTGGACTACAGCCTCTAACTACTGGCCTTAGGGACTCTGTTTTGGAGAACTATGTATAGATAGCGAGTGCTAAGGACTTTCCTGGTTTAGATCTCGCCACTGCTATGAACTCACTAGGGGCACAATCCTAACCAGGTCTACTCAGAAGTAAGTCCTATTCTGTTCAATGGGGCTTGCTCTCAGGAAAGTATGGTTAGGATTGAAGCCTAGGTGACCTTAGGCAAGCCACTTTCTGTGGGGTATCATCATCATAATAAACAACAACAATTGTTTATAAGGTTGTTGTAAAGATGACATCAAGATAAGTGCTTGAGAAGGGCTTTGCTATACAAATGCTAAGCCTTATTATAGAATAGTTGATAAGATAATAATATCATTGTAATGAAGTATTATAATAGAAATCCAGGCCTGTCACGTGCAACTGCACCCTTTCACTGCCACTGGTCCTCTACACATAATTGGGTGAGTGGATCATCATGCTAAGAGGGCCTTTGAACTTAAGCTCCTCCACCTAGAACAAGTTCCTTTCACATTACTGTATTTTAGATATATGGCAAAAGTGAGTGTGCGTGCTTGTTCTTTCCTACAGTAAATCAGTGACCAGGACAGTGCATGACCAAGGCCAGAGATAGGTCGATTAAGGAAGTACCTTACAATTCCTTAGGGAGGCAAACATCAAACTTTGAGAATTATAAAAAACTAGTACACACATAAATGGTGGAAGTCAAATCATTACTGATTTGATATTCTACACAAGCAACAGAGCAAATGCAGACAGGAAAAGCTGCAAACGGGGAATGAATGATGTTTGGTTATGGCAGTGATTGTATCAGTCACCCCTATTTTCCATCAGTGTCCTTATTCCGAGTATTTAAACCCACTATTACTTATAGATCAATCTTGAATTTTGAAGACCATTTCACATGTGACAGCTAGGAGTCAGTCACTCATTACTGGCATGCATCAACTGCATCTTTCCTTAATGCATTACCATTTCTGGAGTCACAGGTGACGGAGGCTTCTGAGTGCATGTTTACCAATATGCAAATTGCCGCTTAGAATCGATGTAGTTGGCCGCTAGCAGTGAAAGGAACTCATGCTTTGCTTTAGTACAGTGGATTTTATGAGGTTCTCGAAGAGGAGATGATAAATTTCTAGGAAGGATAGGATCCTTGGAAAAATGGTACCTTCACCATCAGTCAAGGCCTGGATCGATGGAATGCCCCCATGAACTCATACATACTGGATTTATGGGGTCACTACACAATTCATCCCAATGTGATTTGATAAAACGGGAATGCAGATGAAGCTGTTTTTGTTGCCCTGTTGATGTTTTAGGAGAAGAGTCAAAGGAATCAATGTCACTGTGACAGGAGTATCCCAATCTGCAGACACTGGATTTTATACCATTGGATTTGTTTGTGGCTCTGTGTGTGTGTGTGTGTGTGTGTGTATTTAATGTTTTTCATAAACATTACTGATTCTGGATGGCTTTTATTCTGGAAAAAGCAGTCTACACATGTATTTAATAAATAAATATTGGTGCTAGGGCAGATAATAATAAAAATATAGGAGGGAGATTCAAAAAGTTTATGGAACACCACTTTGCCATGAATATAAAATGGCCTAGCAGACTAGATTGTGCCGGTCTTTCTATCACTGTCTTTTTCTCCTGCCTGGCTGCCCTTTTCTTTCTCCTGCTTTATTAAAGGTAGACTCAAAATTTTGCAGAAAGCGAAGCGGGGATGAAACCCAAGGTAGTTCTGCATATCCCTAATTGGATTTCCATTCTTTTCTGTTGATGCAGGAAGGTAGGGAGGCTACGTTTTCCTTGCCTTGGTGTGGTTTCAATTTCTTGCCACTTCCTGTACGCTGTTCAGGGCTGCGATGAATCTGTCATATATCCCATTTATTTATTCTTTTTCCACTGGAACGGCTTGAGCCTATTATAAAGGGAACTGTTTGAGTAGCTGTCTTTTATGCTTTTGTTCCTTGCTGAGAATCCTGGCACCTACTCCATTTTCAACTGAATGAAATGCTTTGCGCCCGTTGAGGTGATGCAACAGTTCTTTGCCATGGGTTCCTCGCATTCTGGTTTTGCATTACCTCAGTGCTCTGACCAGTATGATGGATTGCTCTCATGTCGAATTTGTGCATGGGTTTCTATTTTGCCTCAACATATGCCTGCCTGTTTTCCAGTGCTGAGTATAGATACTTGTCAGACTTCACATTCTGGCATTTGTGCTGGCTCTTCTTTGTTTCCATGGGTATTTGAAACCTCTTTTCTTTGGATGTGGTTCATATCATAGCTGCCTTTGAACATTTCCTCCATTTTCTGTGTCATACTGCCATGGGTGATTGATAGTGCAGGAAGTACACATCTGATAAAAATCTTTTTTTTTTCCACCACTGGTGTGGGACATGGTGAAGAACATAGTCTGAAAAAGCTTGTCACAGATTTATGGCCCAGTCCTAGCCCAGGACAGGATGCTTTCCTTGGGTTAAACAGCATGTGCAACAGATCCTCAGCCCAGACTAGGACCGTGGCAAAGGAAAGCGTTAAAGCTCCCCTAAATTGTGCTGCAGTTCTGTTCTGGATTGGGACCCCACACATGCGCTTTTCATTTTAAAAACATAAGTACAGAAAGCTCAAACTGTGTGTTTAAAGCAACTTATTTTATTGTGACCCTAGATAAACCTTCACATTGAGAGAGCTCTGGAGAGGAGCCAGAAGCTCTTGAACTAGATGTGATCTGTTCAAGGAGGAGATCTGATGTGATCTGGGCAGGAGGTCTGGTCTAGAGGGTAGAGCCTCCATTTGCCTGAAGATTAACATCCACAAGGTCGCCAGTTCGAGGTCACCGGCACTGTGCGACCTTGAAGCAGCCGGCAAGCTGCAGCTGAGCTGTTCCATCTGCTCGGAGCGTGGGAGGATGGAGGCCAGAATGTTAAACCAGATCTGAGTGTAACATCTTGAATGTGGTGGTTCTTGAAAGAGAGAACCTTCTTTCAATTTGTAAAAATCCCTGCGTGGATTTAATAAGCCTGCCTGTGTAAACCGCCTTGAATAAAGTCTTGAATAAAGACCAAGAAAGGCGGTATATAAATACTGTATATTATAATATTATTATATCTGTGACAACTGATGTGTGGAGCCTTCCCCAGCTTGCCTTGAAAACCACTGGGGCTTTTCAATTTTCCCTGTCAAAAACACTTGTTGTAATTCGTTAGCTGAAAGCTGCATGATCCCGAGCATGGATGTGTGGCCCATCATTTGCATGTAAAGGAGGCCTTGTGAACACTAGCCAGATGCAGTCCCCCTTCACTAAGGCAAGGAGATGGCAGTGGTGAAGCAAGTTGCAAGCTCCTTTTCAAGTCAGGCCTACCTCAAAGGGGGGGGGGGCTGAACCCAATTCAATATTAGGCAAGGGACTTAATCTGCGCAATGACCCCATTGTAAGCAAGGTGAAAAAGAGGGGAAAGTACAACTGGATTTACATATCCAGGAACTGTAACATGTTGGTCTCAGTGATATAGCTCGTGCATTTGACACTCAGAGCAGGTGTCATGCCCCTCCTCTATATGACAAAATTTTGAAGACCCCCTCCTCTATTCAACACCAACGGGCTTCTATTGTGTCTGTATATTTTATTGGGAGAGGGGCTATCTGTCACTTGCTTCTTGGCCCTTCCTTCATTGCAGTAAAATATACAGGGCTGCCTTTTGCCTGTTGGACCTTCTTTCATTGAAATGCTTCAATGAAGGAAGGACCAACGGGCAAGCTTTGTGGGCAGCCCTGTATATTTTACAGTGTGAGAGGAGTAAAATACTGTGTAAAATATTTTACTATAATAGGGGAGTTAAAAAAAAAAAAAGGGTGAGGGGCTGCTTAACACCCCCTTATGGCTGGTACCCATTGTGGACTGCTTCCATCCCCAATTGTTACACTACTGGTTGAGCTAGATTAAAAACCCTTAAGAATGCCTCTAGAATAGCCATTTTCAACCAGTGTGCCTTGGCACACTGGTGTGCCGCAAGTGGTCTGCAGATGTGCCACGGAGTTTGGAAGAGGGTCATTTCTTAATAGGGCCATTGAAGGATGTGAGCCTTCCACCAAGAACTTGGTGTGCCTTCTCAATTGTCATAAAACCGATGGTGCGCCTTGAAAATTTTAGTACCTTACCAGTGTGCTGTGAGACAGAAAAGGTTGAAAAGCACTGATATATAGGAAACACAACATTTTAAAAAAAAGGTTGTGGCTTAATATGGGTTGTAACATATCCTAGTCTAGCCAGCACTGATGACAATTTTAAACTTGTCTCCCCTCGTGGAAGAATCTGTTTTGAACCAAACCTTGATTTGATCCAAAACGCAGTGCCTCGCACAATCTCTGCATCTGGCCTATAGCATTATACTTCCCCCTCTACCTTTAAAGTTTCCCTTTAGCTTTCTGTAAATATCATCCTGGAGTCAAAATTTTCATTACAAGCTTATAAAACTCTTTTTAAAATCTTCAATGCCCAGTTTATCTCGTAGACCTATTGCTACTATACATCCGCAGCTGTACGCTCAGATAAGCAACTGCTGGGTATCTGATACGTCCTCAATATAGATTGAAGTCCTTCGGGCACAAAGTTTTGAATGGCACCGCTTGACTTCTGTGGCATCAGTTCCCAGCTGAGGTTTCAGGTACTGCACTGACGTTGGCTTTTAATGTTCAAATTAAAGAGTCTTTTATTATTTGTTGTTGCCTACAGTCTTTGATATGGATTTTTTCTCAGGTGCCCTGGGACTCTACAGATTTAAGAACAACAATAACAGCAGCAAACTTTAGGTTTGATAAATTATGGAATGAACTGTCCATTTTCATTAACAAAATAAGAAAGTGGAAAAATTATGGTACCGTAGGGTACTGTTGCGCTTTGACCTTGCTTTACAAAAGGCTGTAATGATCCCATTTTTGCTCTGTTTTATTGCGGTAGCTCTGGGTAGTTGTTTTCAATGGTAGCTAAATGAAATTACACTCTTATTGGTCTTTTTCCAGAGCTGCAATAGTATCTGCCGTGGAGAGCGTCATTCTGCAGTAGTACTGCCAGGACACTGGAAGAGCCTTCTTTACCGTTATCCTGACTGAGAAGCAGAACTGATGGCAAGATTCTGTACTCTCCTGATCCACTCCTTTCCCCAGGTACCAGTCTTGGTCAGGGATATAACAAAGTTGGCATCCTGAGCATAGCATTAAAGCAAGAGGTACAGGTGATGGATGGAATGTGGTGGGGTTGAGAATAAGTATTCCAGATTTGGTATAAAAATACTGGTACATGGGGAAGAATGAGGGGCAGGGCTTGGTGAACTCTGGCAGGTTAGGGGGCAGTGCTAGTAGGGGAAAAAATTCTCTATGCTCCCCTGGCTACTGAAGGCAAATACGATAGGTTTGAATCTCTGCCTGGGCGGATGACTGAGTTCAAGTGAATCTTCATAGCTGTCATTGCTTTATGGTTCAGCCATGATCTCTTCCCTTTTCTTCTGGTTTTCAGCTGTCATGCTTCCTTTGAATTAACAGCACTTGAGGAGGACAATTACGGAGGCATCATACACATTACCACGATCTCTCCTGCAACCAGCATGTATGCTTAAACTCAGTTGCTTAGGTTCAAATCTTAACCACCTTTCCCACATTGACACAGCTGTCAGACAAGATAGCTGTCTTGAAGTTGGGGGGGTAGTCATGGAGGCCTCCTCACAGCAAGGGAATGTTTGTTCCCTTACCTTGGTGCTGGAAAGTTGGTTAGGATTGTGCCCTGAGTGGCTTAGCATAGGCCAGTGGTTCCCAAACTGGTGGGTCATGACCCCCAGGGGAACCTGAAGCAGGGCATTCCCCCTTAAGGCAAGTGGGCCAGCAGTGATGGCAGTGATGGTGCTGCAGCAACTGTGACATTGCCATGACCAAAGAGCTTCTTACCATACCTGGGAAGCAGCAATGGCTTCCAGGGTGTGTGTGGGGAGCCCACAGGTGCCTCCACAAGGCTCCCCAAGCCTCGGAATGTCTAAAAATAGGGATCATGACCCAATTCTGGTTTTAGGTTGCAATCACTATTTTTAGACTTTCTGAGGCTTGGGGAGCCCTGTGGAGATGTCTCTATATCTCCTGGAGGCTGGTGCTGGCTTAGGGCCCAGACCTATCCAACTTTCCAGCATCGGTGCAACCGTGATGCAGCCCAGAGGTAAGGGAACAAATGTTTTCATACCTTGAGGAGGCCTCTGTGACCGCCTCCCCACCTGCAGGATGCAGTGCATGCCCTATTGGCATGACTGCATCGGCACAGGACAATTGGATAGGATTGAGCCCTCAGGTGAGCAACCCCTCATCCTGGGGATCACATTGATGCCATCCCCCTGCACCTGCAAAGACTTATGTGGTTCCCAAATTATGTGGAGGAGAAGTTTGGGAACCAATGGGGTATTCTATTAAAGTATGTATATTAAGGATAATATTGCACATGAAAAGGGATGATGTCAGAGATTAGTAAGACAAGACACTAGTCAAGGGCCCACACTCATCAAAGCACCCCTGGCTGGGCCCCTGAAAAGTCAGTACTGGTAGCACTCAGTGTGAAATCAGTGAGTGGGGAGGGCTGGTTTTGCATTTCAAATTTTAGAGAATCTTACATAAGAAACCCTTGTTCTTATGAACAAAGTACTGGGATTTGCAGACTCTTTGACTGGAATCCCTGCTTGTTTGCTTCCCTGCATATCTGTCTCTATGGACACAATCCTAACCACGTCTACTCAGAAGTAAGTCCTATTTTGTTCAATAGGGTTTACTCTCAGGAAAGTGTGGTTAGGATTGAGGCCTATGAACCCTGAACCCTGAGTGTCTTAGGTTGGGATCCACTTCACCCAAAACAGCAATTATGAAGTATAAAGGGTAATCATAAGGGATACTTTTGAGATGCCTAGACTTTCTGCTGTTTGGACGAATAGTCAAAGGCAGCCCTTTGACCTTCCCTGTGAACGTTCACTCTTGCCCACTAAGATCTGATTTACTCCATTACTAAAAATGGAAATGGCTGTTCTGCGACTGGCATTCACAGCACAAGCCAATGCATGTCTACTCAAAACAAAGTTCCGCTGGACTCAATGAGACCTCCTTCCAGGTCATGTGTAGCGGAGTGCAGCCTAAAACCCTGATTTTAGCCCTTGTCATTTTAGAGCACAATCCTAACTTGCGCTGGAACAGGCAAGCCAGGAGGCTTGCACTGTATCCTACGCAGGATTGTGGCCAGCAGCGGCTTAGCCAGAGGCAAGGGGAAAACATTTCCCCTTACACCTGGGTAAGGGCTGTAGGCCTCAATGAGTCTCCTTGGACTTGCGCCATCTCCTGTGGTGGCACAAGTCCGAGGAGAGCGGAGCGGCTTGAAGCCGCTCCATTCCCCCCGGAGACGGGTTAAGATTCAGCATAACTGCTGGATCCCAGCCCCGCCTCCCTCTCCTCGCCCACCTGCCTGCCCCCAGGGCCGCCCATCGCTCTCTCTCCCACCGCCCAGGAACACCTCCCTCGCTCCCCCTCCCCGCCTCCCCTACGCCTACCTGTCACCCTTGTGTTGGCTCATCTGAGCTGACGCAAGGATTCGGAAGGAAGCCGGCGCAGGGGCCTCCATAGGTTGGCGGTTCTGGGAGCGCCAGCCTGGCTTCCCCCCTTGGAGGTGCAAACGTGCTTTATGGCATGTTTGCAATCCTCCCAGGCTGGCCCAAGGGACTTGGGCTGGCCGGACTCAATATTTGGATTGTGCCCTTATTATAAATGTGCTTCCAGTAAATCCAGGACAAGATGAGAGATCACAATACAGCCATGCTGAATAATATAACAGAATTGTGCTAAAACTCTCTCCCCTTCTACAGATGTACAGACACTTTTTTCTGTTGTGCCTCCCAGTTTCAGTGCCAGTCGAATCTTCAGAGCTTCACAGCTCTTTCTGCGTTGGATTTGGAAGGTCTCCTTTTTCATTCTCTGTGTGAATGGCTTATACTTTGATACATCAGTCTGAATTAGTGTGGAAAGCTATAACAGTGGGGGTAGGGTGATCTTTTTTTCATCCTCTCCCTCCCCCCCCCCCCCCCGCACAATTTGTTTGCTACATCCCTGGGGTACCTCCAATTCCATTTCTTGTCAGGGCATTTGATTCTGTTGCAGTGTTCATGGAATTTTTCCTCCGAAATTTTTCCTTCCTCAGTGAGAAAGACTACTGAATAATTTGGCAACTGTAATAACAGGCGAGAAAATCATTAGCAGTTTCTAAATCAGTACCTTTGAAAAGATGTCACTTTTGTAAGCCAAATAGCCCAAGTTGGGGGGGGGGGAGTAAAACACATATTAACAGAACAATGAGTAACAGGCTTAATTCTCCTTGGAGATATTTGTTTTTTAATCCCATAAAAGCTCTGTCTGCTTGTGTTTGTAGCTGAAAAAAAGCCGTGTATCTAATGAGCTTTAGGGTGTAAATGATTTTATTTATTTATTTGGGAGCCTCAAGCTACTTATGATACCTAGAGAATTAATAACTGTGGTAAAAGAAGGTCAGCTCAGGTACTGCCACATTTCCATAAACCAGGGCATGGAGAATGTTGTATCTCCAGCTCTAGTGAAGTTATACCATAACTCAGAGTTTCTCAAACTGTGGGTTGAGACCCAATAGGTGAGTTGCAAGCCAGTTTCAGGTGGGCCGCTGAAACTGGGTCCCTGAAATATTGATTTCAATATTTTATTTTTTTATATGTTAGAATTGATGCTACCATGGTATATGACTGCATTTGGGGAAATGTCACAGGTCTGTACTTTTAACAGGCTACTATATATTTTCCTGCTTGATGATGTCACTTCCGGTCATGACATCACTTCTGGTGGGTCCTGACAGATTCTCATTCTAAAAAGTGGGTCCCAGTGCTAAACGTTTGAGAACCACTGCTGTGATAATGATGGTCTGTTGAGTGCTGGCAAAGCAGGGTGATGAAAACACTCAACCAGAAATACAGCTAATGGCAAACACTAGGATGACCGTGTGTTGCAGTGACCATTTCATTAACTGAGAAATGTCAAGCATTCTAATAAAGCCATTTTAAAGTCAAAAAGAGTTGGAACTGGTCAGAGGTCTTGGCGCCTGTTGAGCAATAAGATGACACTTTACAGTATCTTAAAGGGGTTTCTAACACAGTGGCCATATTCATTTGACCAAACTTTTCAGTGTACAGCAGCAGCAAATTCTGAATTTCCAGCCAGGATTGCAGACACTTCTGTGCCTTTGAGTGTCAGCTTCTTATTTTTCAAGAGCACTACACCGAAGCCAGGCTCTCTTTCTCTCTCTTTTACACACACACACACACACACACACACACACACACACACACACACACACACACACACACACACACACACAGTGCAAACATACAGTCTTGTCTGGGTTTGCCTGAACCAGAATTTAACCAAACTGGGGTCTTTTATAACCAGAGAGTCAAGGATGTAATGATAGGCTGTTTGGGGGGTTTTGACTGGATAGTGGAGCAACAATCTCAAACCTCAACAAGATTAACAGTAACCATGAGACTGAGTTTCCAAAACATATATAGATTTTTTTGAATATAGAAAAACAAGGAAGAAGTGATGTAAGATCAGCTGCCAGCTGGACTGAGTTTCCTGTTATCCAAGATGACCCAAAGGGGCAGAAGAAAATGATTAGCATGCTGCTTAAAGGAGGCACTGGGAAGTGGAGGGCTTTAGAAAGGAGTTAATTAGAGGTTGTGAGAGAGAACGGAGAAGGGAAATTACCTATCCATAGTCTACTGGGTAGACTGGGGTATGATGTCCTTTTACAAAGCGAGGCTGGGCTGCATGGCTTTGGATCCCAGAGAAAGATGGAAAAACACAGTTCAAAGTGCCCCTTGGTGGGCAAGGAAGGCAGTTGGAGATGAGGGTAATTACCATAGCTAGAGGCTTTCCAAGCAGGAAAACCCACTCAAGTAGAAGTCTCTAGAGGTCGGAAAGCCTACCAAAATGGAGAGTGTGGGCACCTTCAGTGGGGAAGAGAACGCCAAAGTTCCAATTCCAGTGCAGTGGTAGTTAGAGGGATCTGAATAAGGAGTGCAAACCCATTTCTGGACAAATAATAGTATCTGGAACAACCCCTGAGTGTGCTGCCAAGTATGTATGTTTCTTAGGTATGATTGAGTTAAGGTATGTAATTCTAGGAGGGCAGAAAAAGGTTAAATTGCTCCCAATCAAGGCGATTGCTGACTGTGGCAGACTGTGGGCTGCACTTATACTTGGGTCATAGGTAGAAGACACATTCTGGAAATGAGGTTTGAAAAGGCAGTCCAGGTCCCTGACTGCTGGGCAATTAGGCTTAGGGCGCAATCCTATCCTGCTCTGGAACAGGTAAGCCAGGAGGCTTGCGCTGTATCCAGCGCAAAATAGTGGCCATAAGTAGCTCAGCCAGATGTAAGGGGAAACATTTCCCCTTACTTCTGGGTAAGGGTTGCTGGCCCTAATGGGTCTGTTGGACTTGTACCGCCTCTGGAGGTAGCACAAGTCTGAGGAGAGCTGAGCGGCTTGAGAACGGGGATTGGGATCTGGCATAACTGCCGGATCCCAGCCCCGCCTCCTGCTCCCCAACTGCCCGCCCCCGGGGCTGCCCACCATCAACCCTTGCCCACCCAGGAACACCACCCTCCCTCCTCCTCCCCACCTCCCCCACGCCTAGCTTTCATTCTTGAGTTGGCTCATCCAAGCTGACGCTTCTTTGAGCACCGGCCTGGCTTCCTCCTGAGGAGACTCAAATGTGCCTTACGGCATGCTTGCAACCCTCCCGCGCAACGACCCTCCCTAACTACCTGTTAGGATTATGCCCTTAGTTTATTATTCAGGAAGACGTGTGCTTGTAAACGAGTTTTCAAGAAATTTGTGCTCCCCATGGAGAGGGAGCTCAAATTTGCAAGATCTCAGAGGAGGCTGACACACAGATGCCCTGCAGTGCTGCAGACTTCTAGTCCAATGGTCCTTATTTAGCTTAATCTTTGATTGATTGATAGTCAGTCAGTCGGTCAGACAGGATCCACATCTCACCCTTTCCAGGGCGAAGTCCTGGCTGACCCTCTAGAATGGCCGCTAAGGAACCAAGTGGGAGTCAGGACAGGCTGTATGTTTGGAAAGGGAGGTCACTGGCAACAGAAGGGATATGCCATAGGAGAAATTTGACAAAACAGGTTCACGTTTGCTGGAGAATGCCTTAGTGGTTGAACATGAATGATTTCCCTAGGGATCTAAACAGTTCAGATGGACTAGTAACCAGAGACCGTCCTCAGATAAGTTTTACTTCTTATTTTGCCAGTCTATAATCGTTTTTCTTCCCTGGGCCATTCTAGTGAGTCGTAAGCAAGAAATACTTTATATTTGGTATGTGAGAACTTCTAATAACTAGATAACTTCATAATATAGAAGAAATCTAATCAGACCTGCAGCTACAGAAGGAATCTGAGAGTAGTGCCTTCTTCTACAGAAAATGCTGTTGTGAGAGGAACTGTGTTAGTGATTTTCAAAAGACCTATCAGTTGGCTACCAATGATTACATTTGCATGCAATAATGTAAATAATAATGTTCAAGGTTGTGCAACTAGTTAGATGAGGAAGGCACTAATTCAACCAAAGTTCTTTGCACTTAAAATACTTTGAACTTCATTGAACTTTAGTGGCATAAACATTTGTTGGATGGTTGTCAAGCTCATGGCATATGAAAAAAATAAACCCAACAGCTCCGGATCATTAAAAGACATTATAAAACACTAAATCATATCTAAATAAGAGGTTAACCAAACATGTAGCATTTAACAATTTAATGTTCAGCATCTTCAGTAACAAAGTTATGATTTAAATACAAGCCAAAGTGCTTGAGAGCTTGGAGAATGCTAGAGGTGGTGAAATTATGTGATTATATATTTAAAATAGGTTACTCTACACTTGCAAAGATACATTCTTTGTTTCATTTTCTAATCCATTGTGTGTGTTTTTACATTGATCTCCTGTGTGACTGCAAATATTTGTGGATTGAGATCAGTATTTAAACAGTTTACATTTACATTGAAAAAGTCCTGAAAAGTAAATAATACAAGAGATCTGTAACCTCTTCCTGTAATCTGTATCCTAAGAACAGTGGTATTTAATTTAAACCCCTTCCCTAACAACACAACGCTCTATTTTTAACACTCTACAGACCATCATGTGGGCTGGTTCTAAAACCCTGCTGTGTCTGGACCAACAGATTCCTATAGAGAATTTTAAGGAAATGTGTAATTAAATCTTACAACTGAGAATCCCTGACCAGGGCAATTGAGAAGCTACAACAAGATGCTTGACATACTTCATTCTTATCAGATGTTCTGAGCACTTCTTTGTATTAAATTAAATTACAGGTGGGGGCCTGATATCCATGGGGGATCTGATCTCGGACCCCCTGCAGATACAAAAAACCCCAGATAAGTAAATCTGTGGTTTCGGCACCTTTAAACACTCAGAAGTCAACTGGAACAGTGCTCTGGTCACCTCTGGGGGGCTTTCTGAATCCCACAGAGGCTGCACACATCCGCCCGCGGCCTCTGTAAGTTTCAGAATGGCCCCATAGCATGAAAAAAACGCTACTTCTGGAGGGAAACCAGAAGTGACATTTTTAAGCCTTTTAAGGCATTCTGAACCAGGGGAGGGCTTCCTGGGATCTCAGAATGCCTTAAAGGCATAAAAACATCATTTCTGGTTTCTGGAGAGAAACTGAACAAACAACAAACTGAAATGGGTCCAGATAGAAGACATGTTGATTCTGGGTGGGTCAACTGACCTGGGGATCAGTCATAGGCCTCATTTAGATGAGGTCTCACACAAAACAGGCTTGTGGGACATCCTAGACCCAGCTCTTGTATCTCAGGTGGCATCTGTGTCTAGGAAGGGCTTTTTCCAGCTTCACCAGTTGAAGTAGCTGCACCCTAGCCTAGGCAGTGTTGCCCTGGCCACCATGAAACATATCCTGATGATCTTGAGGTTGGATTTTCGCAATGCTCTTCAGATCAGGCTTCTTTTCGATGATTGTGAAAAGCGCTCAGAAATGCTTGAAGCTGGTGCAGAACACAACTGCTGTCCAGCAGTAATCAGAAATATCATATCATATCTGCTCTGGATAATCTGCTTTGATTGCCAGTTAATGTCTGGGCCCAATTAAAATGGTTGGGAATGGACTTGTATAAGACCTAAATCAGTGTCTCTCAACGTTTGTCCTCTGCTGTACCACTTCACATGGTCCACCTTTTCGAAATACCACCAGAAGTAACTGGTGACAATGCAACAAACACTAGTGAGAGGCTCAGGGTGGACAGGAGGGCTTTTTCAAGTGTGGAAAAGCATGCTCTGGAGCCTCCTTCCACTGTTTGTTGTGTCATGTTCCTGGTCTCGCTGCCAAGCTGCAGGTGTCCAGGGGTCCCACAAGTACCACCAGACTACACCTCAAGTGGCAGTGGTGGGACCCTTCCGCTGGTTGAAATGTTGGCCTAAATGGCCTAGCTCCTAGATACCTGATGGAGGGCCTCCTCCCATGCTCCCCCAGAGATCAAAGAGGGGCTGTAGCTTAGTGTCAGAGCATATGTTTTTCATGTAGAAGGTACCACGTGCAGTTTTCCTTTCCAGCTGGTACTACTGGAAAAGAGCCCTGCCTGAAAACCTGGATTCAATCATCACAGAGATGGACCAATAGACTGCAACAGCATATTCATCACTGCAACAGGTCCTGGTTTGAATGTCTCACCATTTAATGGGTGGCTAGCAGGTCTATGAGCTTCTCAGTAGTGGTACCATCCCTGTGGCATTCTGAATCTGAATCTTATTGAGTTTACTCCAAACAACCACAAAGAGATTTAAGACTTAAATTGTTTAGCAGAGTGTTCTGCACACTTGACATCACTAATTTTGTTGACTGGTTTTAACATAAATGGAACTGCTTAATTAATTTGTTTCACTGTTTTCAGGTGCCGTGGGCTATCTGTGATTGTAACACCTTTAGGTAGTAAAATGTGTTTATTGGTTTTCATGCTATTTTTAACTGTACAGGGTATTTCAGATGATGTTTGCAAGCTATCATAAGAAGCTGACTTGGCTATAGATTAGTGCATACATTTTACGCACTAGAACAGTGCTTACCAAACCACAGCCCGTGGGCTGGATCCGGCACAGTACTGTATCCCTCCCCTGTGTGAGAAGTGCTTACCCTTCTGCCTTGCTGCTCACACAAAGCCCACCCAAGTGCTGCAACACAACATTCTAGGCCAGTGATTTTCAACCTTTTTCATCTCATGGCACACTGACAAGGTACTAAAATTGTCAAGGCACACCATCAGTTTTTTGACCATTGACACGGCACCATGCTGCTGGTAGGGACCTCAAATACCTCAATTGCCCTACTAATAAATGACCCTCCCCAAACTTCAGTGGCACACTTGCGGACCACTGGCGGCACACCAGTGTGCCATGGCACAGTGGTTGAAAACCACTGCTATATGTGTTTTTTTGTTTTTTTTTAAATTAGCATTTACATCCTGCCTTTCTTCCAAGGAGCTCATGATGGCACACACTGTGTTCCCCCCTTTTTATCATCATAACAACCCTGTGAAGTAGGCTAGATTGAGAAATAGTAGCTAGCTCAAGGTCACCTGGGACACTTCATGGATGAATGGAAATTGAATCAGATCTTCCAGGTCCTAGTCTCACATTCTAATTGCACTGGCTCTTTAAAAACCTAACTTTTACATTTGTCATCCACACCCCACATATGCTAGTCTCATTGGCAGGTCAGGCTTGATTATGGCTGTGGACTGGGGGGGGAGAGGGCAGTGAATTGCTGGTCTCCATTATTTTTTGAATCTGGAGGGGGTAAAGGGGGGAAGCTAAGCATTGCTGTGTAGTTGGCATAGAGAAATTGCAGTCCACCTGCCACCTTGTGACTGATAGGCAGAACTGCAGTCTGTTGGGTGAGAAGGGCTGACAGACCCCCCAAAAAAGTTGTCAACGGCAGGTGGAACCGGTGGATTTTTCTATGACGTTTTTGACCAATTCAAAACATCAGAATTCCTTTACATGCCCTCCAGTTCTACAATTTCATGCCACCACTTGTCAGATATAAGTGCAATTAAAAACGCACAGAAATAAGAGAGATAACCAGTTTTCTATTTGCAGGCTCCAAAAATTAGAACCTCCTTTTAAACCAAAAAAACACATAATTAATTTTTTCAAGACCTTTCTTTTTTATTCCCCCAGCACTGTTTACATTTTAATAAGATTGTGTTCATCTTCGATTTCCCAAGCCTCTTAAATACAGATAACACAAAAGAATTTTTTTTTTAAAGCTAGTGTTATTATTTCCCTGTCTGCGAGCAAAAAGAAGAAAGAATACAATCAGGTGCTGGAAGTCTCCCAAGAGCTGCCTCTCTTGGGGTCTCCATTTTAATTTCCAGCGCCAGGCTTGCTCACTATGGAGCTTCAAAGGCAGCGTCTGAACTTTGGGATGGTAATGCAGAGCAAAGTGAATAGCAAAACTGCTTTGATCCTCTCTCCTTAGTCAATATTTTAGGGATGCGTTAAAACAAAACACCTGGCAAGACCATGTGAGGAGCCTGGTGGTAATCTATGAATGGTGGGCTTCTTAAAGGAGCAGGCTAGAATACAGCAAACCCTTTTAACTTCCCAGGGACTTCTTCTAGTACCAGTATCTGTTGCTAATTATCTCGACATTGACTGCCGCTCCACAGCAGGGATGCTTTACCCTGTTTGCTTCCATTTACTAAGTTTTTTTTTTTTTTAATTTCAGATAGGCCGTTGCTCTTCTCAGAGGGAGGAAAAAGAATTCTTCACCTGGAGAGAGTGCGTGGCTGCTCCTCGAAAAGCTTGGCGATATCGGGAAAGATGCAATTGCCGTGCAATTTGCCCTGCTGCCCTGGTATCTTTGCCTACCCTTCTCTCCTGCCTGCTAAGAGGAAAAATTGATCCCTACTTGCTACCATAGGCAGGAGCTGCATCCTGTTTAAATACCTCTAAGGGACAGAACCCAACTCTGGTTGTGTATAATCTGGAAACCCTGATTTCCAATAACACAGTGCCCCTTATGACATTCTCGTCATATCAAATTAATCATGTGGTTTGTGCCCCTGGCCTCATTCCCAGGCAAGAGTTGCCACATTTGTCCTCCATCAGAGCTTTTTTGAAGCTATACGACAGGCAGAAATGAACCAAAATTTTCAACGCAGTCATGCAGAACCATGCGTCTCAATGTTTGTCCTCTGCCGTACCACTTCACATGGACCACCTAATCGAAGTACCACCAGAAGTAACTGGTAATGAAGTTACTTCAGGGTTGGGAGGCCAAATGAGATGCGGCAAACATCAGTAAGAGGCTCAAGATGGACAGGAAAGATTTTTCAAGTGTGGAAAAGCATGTTCTGCCTGCCAAGCCGAGCCTCCTACTGCTGTTTGTTGTGTTTCATTCCTGGTCTTGCTGCCAGGCAGCAGGTGTACTGGGGTCCCGGGAGTACTACCAGACACTACCTCAAGTACTACTGGTTGTACCCATACTACTTGTTGAAAAACACTGATGTAGAAAGCGTCACGTGCTATTTTTTCCTGGCACATAACTATAGAAGGAAATAAAGGGCCAACTCTCATACATGCATGCAAACAGCTCTGCCATTCAATCTTGCCTAAAGCGACATGGAAGGAGGATTCAGACATTCCATCTTGGGTAGAACATCTGCTGATGCTTCAGTCAGGCCTACAAACTTTCCCATGGGTGGTCCTGTGCACTAAGGTTCATATATGTTTTGACTTGAATGCTGGAGGCTCTTAACGAATATGTGAGGACTCTCAATGAGAGCTTGATTCTAATCATGCTGTCCCACTTATGTACAATTTCTGTTGGAATGAAAATTTCCATTGAAATGCAATGGAAGGTTTTTATTTTCCTTACCAAAAAATGCAGGGAGGGAACCATCAGGAACAAGATCATGGTGGAGGCAAAAATAATAAAGCCTCCTACCCTCCACTGCCAACGTTTTGCTGCATTTTGTATCCCTGTGTACACCCCACCCCCAAATTTGGCTCTCTTTCACAAAGAGACAAATTTTGTTTGATCCTAAAAAAGACTAGTAACATTTTTCAGGGGTCTGCTTTTGATTGTTTTGTAAGGTTCGTTTGTTTTGTGTTTTTTTTTTTGCAGCTTTTGTTTTATTTTTGCATCTCCCCACATGCAACCAGTTACATGCAACCAGATGTACCCACATCCACAGTCTATTTTTTTTCCATTCATACTCCACTTCTAGTTAACCTAAAAATTACATTAGTACTTGAGCAAAACAATTCTAAGGAGGAATCTGCTACAGGACATGAAACAAATTCTTCTTTGCCATTCTGTATTAATACCTCCTCAGCCCAAATCACACCCCAAATGAGGCTTTGAATCCATCCTTTAGAAATCACGCACCTGACAACCACAACTGTCAAAGAGAGAGAGTCCACCAATGTAAAACCTTCACTGTGATGAACAGATGAGGTGCTTGGTGAAGCTGCTAATCACCATTTAACAAGCTCTTTCCAACCAAAGTGAAAGGTGACTTGCTTAACATTCCATGACAACCTCATTCATAATATTAAATAGCTCAAGGATTGGGCTGAAGAGGGTTAGATAGTGAAAATTAATCAAGAGTTCTCTCATAAACAGAATCTTGATCTGAACTGTGATAAGGACTCTCCCATCTCATGTCTCAGGGATGTTCCTGGGTTCTCAATACAATCAAGTCATTTTTCAGCATATTCTTGATATTCAGTGTCAATGCCGTGACTGCACTGAACAGGTGCAACTAATCCTGCCTGACAAAGAATTGTAACATGGAATCAAAAGGGCAGAGATTTGTTCATAGTATTATTATTGTTGTTGTTGGTTACGTTTTTATATCGCCTTTCTTCCAAGGAGCTCAGGGTGGTGTACATGGTTTCTCCCCTCCTTTTGTCATCACAACAACCCTGTGTAGTAGGTGAGGCTGAGAGATAATGACTGGCCCAAGGTCACCCAGGAAGCTTCATGACTGAACAGGATTTGAACCTGGATCTTCTAGGTCTAATGGTACAATCCTATCCTGCTCTGGAACAGGCAAGCCAGGAGGCTTGCGCTGTATCCAGCGCAGGATAGGGTCCAAAAGCGGCTGAGCCAGAGGCAAGGGGAAACTTTTCTGCTTACCCCTGGGAAAGACACCCTTTCCCCTATGGGTCTCTTCTCCTCTGACTAACACCACCTCTTGAGGTAGCACAAGTTCGAGGAGAGGAGAGCGGCTTCAAGCTGGTCCATTCTGCCCAGGAACAGGGGTTGGGATCCAACATAACTGCTGGATCCCGCCCCCGCCTCCCGCCCCCCACCCACCCGCCTGCCCCTGGGTCACCCACCGCCTGCCCTCCCCCTGCCCAGGAACGCCTCCCTCCCACCTCCTCCCTGCCCCCCACCTACCTCAGAGGCTTGCATCTTCAGGCCAGCACTTCTCTGAGTGCCAGCTCAGCTTCCTCCCAAGAAGGCGCAAATGTGCCTCCAGTCAAGGACTGGATTGCGCCCTTAGTCCAACTCCCAAACCACTACACCAGTGGTTCCCAAAATTTCTGGGGCTGCGATGGCCTCAGAACCTGGAAGTGAGTGTCAATAAAGCAAAACCAATCACACAATGACATCACCAGCCACTCTCAGGTTTGGAGGTAGTCGCAAGTCTCCAAAAAGCAGTAGGAGAGTCAGGACAGGGCTTTTTGCAGTGTGTGGTTTTTGTACTCTGCAGCTCTGCCTGCCTCGCTGAGTCTCCTGCCACTGCCTGGAAGCTCGTGTCACGGTCTCCATACTGGGATAGTTGGAGGCCAGCAACACCTTGGCAACACTTTGTCACGCCCCAGGGCATAATGATACATACTTTGGGAACTGCTGCACTACACCATGGTTAGCAAACCCGTGATAGCTAGGTGAATATTCACACATAATCCATCAGGGTGAATTATCTGCTTGTAATCATGATAATGAACTGTCCTCAGCAGGGGAGTAACAATATGAATTATCAATTAGGTGGTTATCCAACCAGCTGTCACCAGTGCTCTTTTCACTTTGAATGGCTGAGCATCTCTTCATAGGCCATTCAAACAAGACAGACAAGTAGCAAGGACATGGAATGGGGTCTGAAAGTCTTTGTGAGCTCTCTAAGCTCCCTGGCACACAGGGTACAGTGGGGATTCAAATACTTCCAGCCTAAGCATTCCCTATCCATTGCCATTGTTTAATTTGGCAAATCTCATTAGGTTAGTAGAGTGCAGGCCTTCACAATGACCTATCAAGTCAAATGACGTCCATCAGCCATATCTGATAGCCCACTAGCAGACATACTGACTTTGCTGTATGCTAAAAAAATTAAGGGAGCAGACCTAAGTCCCTTGTGGCAGTCCAGGAGGTTCGCAAACGTGCTGTAAAGCAGGTTTGTGCCTCCTCTTGCGTCAACTGCACCAGCACAGGGACACACACCGGCAAATATACAAACATATAAAGGAGTGCTAAGCTGAAATCTTTGAAAGTTTTATGAAACTGATTGTCCAAATTCCAATGGATGTTGGCATCCACATAAGAATGCTGTCAATCTTAGATGAGTTTTGTTGAACGCGCAAAGATAAATGTCTGTCTCCCCAGTATTGGGAGTTGTAAATGTCAACATTGACAGCCACATGTGTGGGACTGTCAACATTCATTGGCACATCATTGACATTTTGGACATCCCCAACTTTTATCTGGAATTGTGACATTTATCCAGTTTGTGACATTCAGCGTTACATACAGGTTGTGGTCTATCCTCTATTTCTTGTATTTTGTAATGTCTGAACTGCAGTTTTATACTCGTATTGAACGGACAGATTTTTGGTTGGATGACTTAGAGCCCAATCCTATCAGATTTTCCAGTGCCAGTGCTGCTGTGCCAATCGGGTATGCACTGCTTCCTGTGTTGGGAAGACAGTCACAGAGGCCTCCTTAAGGTATGGGAACTCTTGTTCCCTTACCTTGTGGCTGCTTTGTAGCTACACCTGTGCTGGAAAGTTGGATAGGATTGGGCCCTAAGAGAGTTGTATTACTGTCATGAAACTGTTGTTTCATGTGGGTTTTTACTTTCTCTTACATTGGTATTAGAGTAGTTGGGACTCCTCAGGTGTAATAGAGTCAGGTGAGAATGATTGGGTTTATTAGTGAAGAGCAGGGGTGCCCAAACCCCGGCCCTGGGGCCACTTGCGGCCCCCGAGGACTTCCAATCCAGCCCACTGCGAGCCCCCAGTCTCCAATGAGCTCTGGCCCTCCGGAGACTTGCTGGAGCCTGTGCTGGCCCAACGCAACTGCTCTCAGCAGGATGGTCAACTGTTTGACCTCTTGTGTGAGCTGTGGGACAAGGGCTCTCTCCACTGCTTGCTGTTTCATATCTGTGATGCAGCAGTAGCAGTAAAGGAAAGGCTGGCCTTGCTTTGTGCAAGGCCTTTTATAGGCCTTGAGCTATTTCAAGACCTTCATTCATTGATATAAGTTCTATCTCTAATGTATTCATTTATATAAATTTATTCAAATTTGAAATGTAAATTAACTCTATTTTATCCCCCGGCCCCTGACACAGTATCAGAGAGATGATGTGTCCCTCCTGCCAAAAAGTTTGGACACCCCTGGTGAAGAGGATAGAAACCTTTACAAAAGGGAAAATTGTTACCTTACTGGTAGATGAGACCTAAGGGAGAGTTAGCCTCACTCTGGTGTTAAGAGTAAATAAGAGAAGTTAAAACTAATTTTGGCTAGTCGTTAAAGAGTTAAACTGTATTAGAGTTTTATCTTTTTTTTGTAGTTTTATCAGCAAGTTCACAAAAGGGTTCTGCCTTGGGGCAGCATGCAGGGTTTGGACCCTCTTGCAGGGCTGGAAATCTCCTAGAACTGTAGTATGTCTAGCCAATTGTATACCTGGATTGTGTAGAAGCCCTCTTTTGTTAGTCTGTAATAGTTAATAGATCTTAACAAATTCTTTATTTCTTTTTCCTTTTCTTCTGAATCTCATTGAAGTATCTGGGAACCATTGCTCTTATAGAGAGTAAAAGAGAGGAATTAAAGAGAACCCATTAAATAGTTTATATTGCAAGGAAGAGGTATTTAGCTCAGGGAATACCTCTAGTGTTCCTGATTCTTGGGCTTGTGGCATCAGGGTAGCTCCCTAGGTGGTACTGCCTCCCCCCCCCCCCCGACACTGACAATTACCATGTCAGATGACATGTTGTGATGTACAACTCAGTCAAATTCTTTGGTCAAATATGCCCTTCCGCTCTCTCCTAGCCCATAATTGATTTGCAACAGTGGTGAGATTATTCTCTAAACCAGGGCTGTTTAAACCCCAGCTTGGGGGTCAGATCCAGGATGCATCTGTCTGACTGGTGAGCAGACCTTTTCGTTCTGCCTCCACACAGCTTCTCTGCTGGGTAGATCTGGACATCAGGATGCTCTGGGCAGTTGCATCTGCCCAGCCGTCCTGTTGCACAGGCTTCTGGGAGGTCAGGCAACAGATGTGACTGCCCAGAGCATCCTGAGATCTACTCAGAAGAGGAGCTGCATGGAGGTGGAATGAGTCAAAGGTCATAACTTTGCACCACTAGCCACCATGGTAATTGAGGGAAGAGCAGAATTTCTGATCTTACTTCCAGCTCTTCTGACACAGAAGGAAAGGGTGCTGCAGTCAACCTTATGCAACCACAAGTTCCTGACCAGAGAGTCATGCCAGCATGGACTCAAGCTGCTCACATCAACAGATACAATTTTACAATGCCCTGCCTTCACTGCTGCTTTCTGGCACCAGACGGTAAGGGTGAGAACTCCCCTACAGATCAATTGCCATCAGGGTGGTGTCAGTGGTCAGCCAGGTTGGGTGCTGGCTGAGGGCCCACACCCATGAGAGGAACCACTTGGCCAGGCCAACTCTTTAATTTTCAGTGCTAATGCACAATTGTGGGGGGCACAACTAGAGGACGCAATGCAGGGCCCTCTAGAGAGCTTTGCCTCAGGGATCCCAGCAACTTGGCAGCAGAACTGATCACCATGCAGCAACCAGTGGCAGTGCTATCTTGAGAACTGCCTTGCTGGTCACTTGCTTCCACCTTCCTCCCACACATGGCTGGTCTGAATCAGTACTAGCATCCAAAAGATAGAATCTTTAAACGCAGTTGCTGAATGATAGTCAAGGAAGAAACACTTGCTGGAGCCAGCAAATACATTTCAAAGCATAGAACTATAATCCCTAGAGTGTGCAATTTCATCGCTGTGTTAATTATTAGGTTTCTCTTTTTTTGGTAATTTTAAAATGCATGTACAAACACTACCACCCCCAAACCTTATAATAGCATGTTTTTGGAGTCTTTTAACATAACTCGTGCAAGGAAAGTGCCCTACAGGTAGACCACAGCTGCGATACAAGGACATCTGCAAGAGGGATCTGAAGGCCTTAGGAGTGGACCTCAACAAGTGGGAAACCCTGGCCTCTGAGCGGCCCGCTTGGAGGCAGGCTGTGCAGCATGGCCTTTCCCAGTTTGAAGAGACACTTTGCCAACAGACTGAGGCAAAAAGGCAAAGAAGGAAGGCCCATAGCCAGGGAGACATACCAGGGACAGACTGCACTTGCTCCCAGTGTGGAAGGGATTGTCACTCCCAAATCGGCCTTTTCAGCCACACTAGACGCTGTGCCAGAACCACCATTCAGAGCGCGATACCATAGTCTTTCGAGACTGAAGGTTGCCAACGGTGTTAACATAATAGTACTTTGCAAAGGTCTCATAGCTGAGGCAGGTCTGAGGGCATGTGATTCAGTTGAAGATAAGGAGGTGTGGTCTGGAGTTGAACTGTCCTCTAGCCTGAAAAAGCTAAACAGGGTTAGCTGCCTTGGATGGGAAATGGAAGCTGTAGGCACGTATCTCTGCAAAGGAGTGTGGAGGAATGGGGAAGAGCCCACCGGCCAGAAAGAGATACCATCTTCAGGAGTGACCTCAGGCTTGATTTGCGGCTGCCTGAGAAAGCTTGGAAGCACAAGAGCTGGCAAGCCAGGATGATGACTGCAGTATGAAGGGAAACATCTGGAGAAATGGAGGGTTCTATGAGTTTCTCTCATGGAACAATACTTGTGAAAACCTCATTAAAAACAGGGTATATGGTCAGCCTACCTATGTAAACCACCTGTGATCTATGAGAAAGGTGGTATATAAATACTGTAATAATTAAAATTATTTATTTAATAAGCAGTTCTAGGTCTGATCAGTTCCCAGACCAGTGGGTGTCTAGAAACCCCATGTATGTTCTTTTCTGTTCAAAACAGAAGAGAGTTACAATATCAATATAATAAACCAAATAATTATAAACATATCTGTACTGATTTTCGTACGTTTATCTTCAGAATGGAACCCTAGCTCAGAAAGGCAAGTAATATTTTTGTAGCTATTTTTGGCTGCAGTTTTCGATCCAGAGAACAAGAGAATTATAAACAGCCAGTCATGCAGAACAACAATATGGTAGCACAAGCAGCAACACAACAGCCAGTGTTAACAATTCCCAGTCAACCACTTTGAGTGTACTCAGACAGCAGTAAAGTCATTGATATATTTTTCTGGATTTTAGGCCCTCAAATTCCCTAATGAAGAAAGAAATGATTTTGCAGGCTGTACTTCATTACAAAAGCATTACGTTCCATCCGAAAATATAATTCAGTGTTGAGAAATTTAATGACATCTGCTGTAGAGGAGATGAAGTTGATGCTTGATGGAACTTAAACACAACAGAGAGGAAAAGCGAAGAAAAATCTTTAAATAGAACCAGCCAATGAGAAAAATATGGAAATAAAAATGCGAGGCTATTACTTTTCCTGACAAAGTTTGAACTTGGGTGTTATATGAGTAAACAACAGGGGAAGTGTACAGTGACAAATACATGGGTACTAAGTGTAACTATTTACAGTGAATTCATCTGAATTCAACACATGGCATTGATGATAACATCCAAGAACCATCTAACAGAAAATACAAATGACCCAACACTGCAGATTGTAAAGAAAAGTCCTGGCAGAGTGTTTGGTGTGGTAATCAGGTAGACAGATGAAGGAGTTGTTCCATCTGTGGAAATAAAAAGTTTATAGAGTGATAAATAAGTAAGAATTAGTAAAACCATTAGGACGCCACTATTGGTAATTAAGTTCTCTTGGCTGTGAAAATGCTTATGAGCGTTGCAAACAGTTGGTATGAGTTTTCTGTAACTGCCTTTCAAGCCACCTTGTGTGACTGGCTCCTTGAGAACCACAGCTTCCTAACAGCTTCATAACATGTAAATAGCACCACCAGAGGGCTGGAAGGTGGAGCTGGATGGTGGGTGCAGCATGTGGCAAGGGGGCATTTAAACCTTCCATGCTATACTGCAGGGATGGGCAAGTCCAGCGCAGCTTGACTTGAGACAAGTCACAAGTCTCCACCCCCTGCGACCTGACTTGAAAATGAGTCCTAACAGGTGAACTTTCTCAGTCACCCAGAGCATTTTGGGGACACAAAAAGACTCCGGTCCTATTTTCTGTGAAAAATTAAGCCGCAGCTCTGCGGGGGAAAAACCGGAGCTACTGCCGGGGTGTGTGTCTGTATTTTGGAGTTCTCTTTAAACATTCCCTGATGCCCCTGCACATCCCATCAGTAAACAAAAACCATGCTGTTTTTCAAGTGAAGGCAGTAATGCAGAACGCACCAATCGGTTCCTTCTGTACAATCCCCAGCCGCGACAAAACTCACCTTCCATTCACCAGTAGGGGACTGGTGGACCTACAGGGAGGGAGGGAGTATGCATCCCAGTTCAGCAAGGCAGGAGGAGATGAGGGCAGTGCAAGCAAGCTGTGGGTGGCTCTTTTTTATTGCTTCAAGATCTGCATCCTCCTGGCTTCCTTCTGCCTCCTCCTGCCGCTCCCTGCTTGTTAAACCAACTTTTCCCTATGGAAAAGCCCTCTTCCCCCATCCATGAGGTTCCTCCTCTCCCCCTCCCGCTCCCAGAGACACAAAATCAGGACACATCCTACGTCCAACGGATGGTCCGAGGGACAAGAAGAGGCACCTCCTTTCCCCGTGTTCTGGGCATGTGCAGCACACACCCAACTAGTTGTTACTTTTGTAACTTTTTACTTCTCCAACCCAACACCCTTTAAGTTTTAAGCCCCCCCCCAGCCCCTGTTTCTGTCTCCTGACTGAACATAATGTACCCAGCTGCTGATTGCTGCTGTTCAAGCAATGCCCGGCTTCTGGATCACTACATGAGGTCTTTCAGGAGGGACCTGAAAGCAGCACAACCCCAAATAGCTCCCCCAAGCCATGCCAAGTTGTCCAAATCCATGGTAATATCCAGGTCAGTAGCCCCAGACTTGAGTGCTTGCCCGTGTCTTTGACATGCGTGACTTGAGTCCACACAAGTCAGTAAAAAGTGTTATGTTTTTGCCACTCTGACTCGAGACACTTGACTTGAGTTCCCATCCCTGCTATGCTGTAGCCCTCATTGAAACTGTGTCCCTAAAGCCACTGTTTCCCCCAGGAGGGAAGCTTCCATTGGAACCAAAACTATAGCATGATTATAGGATTGAACATAAGAACATAAGAACAGCCCCACTGGATCAGGCCATAGGCCCATCTAGTCCAGCTTCCTGTATCTCACAGCGGCCCACCAAATGCCCCAGGGAGCACACCAGATAACAAGAGACCTCATCCTGGTGCCCTCCCCTGCATCTGGCATTCTGACATAACCCATTTCTAAAATCAGGAAGTTGCACAGTCACATCATGGCTTGTACCCCGTAATAGATTTTTCCTCCAGAAACTTGTCCAATCCCCTTTTAAAGGCGTCCAGGCTAGACGCCATCACCACATCCTGTGACAAGGAGTTCCACAGACCAATCACACGCTGAGTAAAGAAATATTTTCTTTTGTCTGTTCTAACTCTCCCAATGCTCAATTTTAGTGGATGTCCCCTGGTTCTGGTGTTATGTGAGAGTGTAAAGAGCATCTCTCTATCCACTCTGTCCATCCCCTGCATAATTTTGTATGTCTCAATCATGTCCCCCCTAAGGTGCCTCTTTTCTAGGCTGAAGAGGCCCAAACGCCATAGCCTTTCCTCATAAGGAAGGTGCCCCAGCCCCGTAATCATCTTAGTCGCTCTCTTTTGCACCTTTTCCATTTCCACGATGTCTTTTTTGGGATGCGGCGACCAGAACTGGACACAATACTCCAGGTGTGGCCTTACCATAGATTTGTACAACGGCATTATAATACTAGCTGTTTTGTTCTCAATACCCTTCCTAATGATCCCAAGCATAGAATTGGCCTTCTTCACTGCCGCCGCACATTGGGTCGATACTTTTATCGACCTGTCCACCACCACCCCAAGATCTCTCTCCTGATCTGTCACAGACAGCTCAGAACCCATCAGCCTATATCTAAAGTTTTGATTTTTTGCCCCAATGTGCATGACTTTACACTTACTGACATTGAAGCGCATCTGCCATTTTGCTGCCCATTCTGCCAGTCTGGAGAGATCCTTCTGGAGCTCCTCACAATCACTTCTGGTCTTCACCACTCCGAAAAGTTTGGTGTCGTCTGCAAACATAGCCACTTCACTGCTCAACCCTGTCTCCAGGTCATTTATGAAGAGATTGAAAAGCACCAGTCCCAGGACAGATCCTTGGGGCACACCGCTTTTCACCTCTCTCCACTGTGAAAATTGCCCATTGACACCCACTCTCTGTTTCCTGGCCTTCAACCAGTTCTCAATCCATGAGAGGACCTGTCCTCTAATTCCCTGACTGTGGAGTTTTTTCAGTAGCCTTTGGTGAGGGACCGTGTCGAACACCTTCTGAAAAGTCCAGATATATAATATCCACGGGTTCTCCCACATCCACATGCCTGTTGACCTTTTCAAAGAATTCTATAAGGTTTGTGAGGCAAGACTTACCCTTACAGAAGCCGTGCTGATTCTTCTTCCTGATTGGGCCCTATGTCTATTTTTCACTGAGTCAGGGCAGGAGATCTATCTCCAAGCTCTTTTGAATCCAGCTCTCTTAACTAATCCAGAAAGGACTCCATGTAACAAGGAGATTCACCCCTTCATCTCAGCTGCTATTCTGAAGCTTTCCAGCACTGACTTAAGGGCAACGCAGCTCCGAGGTAAGGGAACAAACATTCCCTTACTTTGAGGAGGCATCCTTGAGTGCCACCCAACTGCAGGGTGCAGCACATGTCCCATTGGCACCGCTATGCCAGTGCTAGAAAGCACTGACATAAGGGGTTAGGATTGCGCCCTGAATGGAACAGTCTAAACACACTCACTGCAAGTTATAGGCTTGTAGATAACTCATTCAAGATCCTGCACCATCCTTGTAGTTTCTACCCTTTTATTACTCTGAGTCAAGCTGTAACCATATCTCTGTTTTTGTCAACTCTGTAAGTTTCTTCATGACATCTGCAGGGCTTCTCTATTTCTCTTCTGCTCACCCTAAAGCCTGTATTTCCAAACAAACACTTTTGGATCCCAGGAAGTCCAGCATTCTTTGTACATGCTGGGTAGGTATGGGTGCACAAGAATGGAAGATGTTTAAAGAAGAAAACATAACAACTGACATGAAGTAACACATACACTGCAATTACTGCCCAATCTTGTCACCCAACATTGGCACGAATGCAGCCATGCTAATGGAACTCCACTGCATCCAATGGTGTAGTTGAGACCAGATAGCCAGAAAGAGGTAAGTAAAAATATTTCTTACTTATCCTCTAACAGGATACCAAGTTGCCTGTGGGTCTCCTTGGACCGACACCAGCCATTCTGGTGGCATATATCGAAGGAAACAAAAGGGTTAGGGTGGCCTGTGAAAGAGGGGATAGAATTTGGAGCATGTTGGTGCCACTGAGATCCACCCCTTCCTGTCCCCGTCCTCTCCTCTCCTCACCCTGAAACTCCCCCCACCCTGTTCTCTCTTGCCCATGACAAACTTCTACCAACTTACTTCCAACTTACCAGTGCTGGTAGAGACTTCAGAAGCTGCAGCAGCATATGCTGCAACAATGTATATGCTGCTGCCAGGGACATGAGGTGCGGGGGCAACAGGTGAGATGGAACCACCCCACCAGTGTCCTCCAAAAATTGATGTAGCCTAACCTAGTTATTGTGCACTTGTTCTGCTTTCTACTTGGGTGCAAGTGGGTGGAACGCTTATGCAATCATCTGATTAAGTTGCGCCAATTTTTGGAGGGCACCGGTGGGGCTGTTCCCCCTTCCCTGCTGCCCCCACACCACACTTCCCTAGCTACTGTGTGTGCTGCATCACTGCCTGTTTGCAGCAACTGTGTGGAAGTATGTGGCGATCGCCTACCTTTTCAGCCTTGCACTTGTGCTGCTGGAACTCTCATTGATAGGACCGCATGGGAAGATGTTACAATGCATCCCCTTTGACAAGGGATCATGAATGGTGCTCGATTTGGGTTTCTCATGAATATTTGTAAATTTGATTTCTTAATGTTTGTGTAGTGATATGTAAAACATGCTCTTTTTAAAAGACAATCCAATGTTAGTTCAGATCCTTGCATGTTCCCCAGGGAGGCACAGAGAACTGGCTTAATTGTACGTTGATTCTGCTTTAGATGTGTGTTCTAGCCTTTTACTTTATTGCCTCGTTACAAATATTTATTTGCCAGTGGTTTCTTTATGCGTTTTTAACCACAGTACTATTACTTACAGTGGTGAGCCACTGCTCATCTCTGGTTCCTCATGTGCATTGTTAACTGGCTTGCTATGGTTCATTTCTAGCTCCCCATATGCTGTGCAACAGGTGTCTTCAGACCTGGTCACTCCACAAAGGAAATAATGAGAATGATTATTTTTGAGGCCCATCCCTTGTCTGTAACAAGGAACAATCCCGTGTATTTTAGCAAGGACAAGAACTAGTGTAGCATCTCTGAGTGTGATTGGAAAATGAAACCTGCATGCATTCTTATTTGGAGTAGGAGGAAAACACATATATGTATCATCCTGTGAAGAAAATGGCCTCCATTGGGTTGTCTGCTGTCAGATATAGGCTACCAAGAGGAGCTTTATAGCGCATCTTTCCCTCACATTATGTATCAGCCGCCACTTCCTATTAAAGTCAGATCTTATTAAGACAACGGAATCATTATAGTCCGCTTGGTTATTTATGGCTAATAATGTTTCCCTAACGTTCTTTATGCTCTTACTAGAATGAGGTCTTTTTATTACTACATAATAAAGTGACAACATGCTGAATTGTGGTTTCCTTTCTTAAATGTGCAGGACACAGACAAGCTTCTCGGGATTACTTATGTTCTTCACCAAAGCATGGACAAGGCTTTTGATAAAAACTTCAGGCATCAGGGTAGACAGATTACTAAATCTTCTGGAGCAGAGGAAGAACACTTTTTCAGAACCCCTCTCTCTTAGCTTCTTTTTCCTCCCCATCCTCACCCTTCCCACATGAAATTTTACTAAACACCTTAGCTTCGTTTAGAATCCCTGCATATGTTCTACCTGAGCATTATCCCCAAAATTCACTTCTGTAGTGGAAAAAAGAAAGCAGAAAGCAGACAGGGCACAGCAACTAGCAGTTAGTAATTATCCTTTGTTGCTTGATCTCTCACTTCGCCCTTCCTACTGGTTAGACTGGGAAGGATGGAATTTGATCAGTAGTTCCTTAACTGCCAGCCATCATCCAACCAGTTACACAGGATAGAGTAGGGCCATATTAATATATTCACATATTGACAGTGGTGCTTATAGATCCTACAGCCCAATCCTAACCTGCACTGGAACAGGCAGGCTGACTGGCCTGCATGGTATCCAGTGCAGTTTCAAGGGTGGACAAAATGAAACTCAGAGTAAGGGGACTTTTGTCCCTTTACCCCAAGTAATGCCCCAGCCACCGCAATAGGGCTACTAGGATCTGCACCAGCTAAATCACTGGCACAAAATCTGAGCTGCTCCATGTAATGCCAGGCTGCTTACAAGGGGGGTTAGACTCCGGTCTAGGTGCTGGAGGCAAGTCCCACCTCCCCTCCCAGGCCTGGTCCACCCACTGGCTCTTCCTCACCCCCAAAAGCCCCATTTTTTCCCTCTCTTCACCCTTCCCAACCCCCACATGCTGTCCGCCCTCGACCTTCATGAACTCACCAGGTCCACTGCTGGATCTGGCATGGGGAGGCCAGCCTGCATCTGCACACCAGCCTCCCAAACTTCCAAGGTGACACAAACTTGCTTTATGGCATGTTTGCGACACCCAGAAAACAGCATATGTGAGTAGAGCTGGCATATGAGCCAGTTTGGATTGCACCCACACTGTTATAAACATCTCCTGAGCAAATCTCTTTAAAATAAATTCTACAAAGACATGTGCGCCTGTTTTGCATTGAACCTCTTGCAAAATGACAATCCAGTCAGATAATTGCAGAATTATCTATTTTCTTGGTATGGGACACCATGTGTGTTCTTAAGCAGAATCTAAAATATTGATCTATATATACTTATATGCCTAACAGCAGCATCATTCATGCTTAAAATTAATGCTGTTTTCAAATTAACCTTTAAAATCTACTCTAAGGCATGCACTACATTGAAAATACAGCCATGCTTTTAATTTTGCTCTAGGGAAGAAAAGAATTTAAGTCATCATTATCACCATTAACAGAAATGTCCTAGATACTATGTGCATCCACAGGACAAAAATACAAGTGGTCCAGTTTGATGTGAAGCTATAATTGTCTTATACATGCCTAGGCATACAAGGTTGACTCTTCCCTAATTTCCCCTATCTCCCTCTGACACCCCACCAACAGTAGCTTATTGAGTATCATGATTACATAGCACCTACATGCACAAAGCCCAACATATGTGAACTCTAACTATCTATTATAAATGGGTTGCAGAGGTCACGCAGTTGGGACCTACTCATGTTGAGCTCTACACACATAAGCTCTTGTGTAGACATTGTTTATTTATTTTATTTTGCACATTTTTTAAATACCATCCTCCCTCCAAGTTGCTCAGGGTGATGTACATGGTTCCTTCCCCCCTTTGGTCCTCACAACATCCATGCAAGTTAGTTGAAGTTGAGATCTAGTGACTGGCCCACTGGCCCTCCCTCTTCACAGAGGAAGCCTCATGTCTGAGTGGGAAGTTGAACCTGGATCTTCCAGGTCTAAATTCAACCCCCAAACCACTACACCATCCTGGCCTGACGCTCTCTTGGTTCAACAACCAAGCATTATGTTTGGTTTGTCACATGTGGATTCCTTTTCCACATGTGAGATTGTGCATATAGGGAAATGGTCTTACAGATCATTGGTATGAGTCCCAAAACTCTAGGTTTGGATTCACATAATATGCAGAAGTTCATTTTTCCTGCTTTTTAACATCTACATGAAGCCACTGGGGTTTGATGTGAGGTGTCATCAGTATGCTAATCATATCCAGTTGTCATCTGGATACCACTTCCAGCTTGAGAATCCATAGATGCCTTGAACCAATATCTTGAGTCAGTGAAGGGTTGGATGTGGGCAAACAAATTATACAGAAATTAAATCTGGAAAAGAGACAAGTTTTCTTGACTTGGAGACCTACTGGTTATAATGTGTCCACCTGTGAAGGGCACATCACTCTCTTCAAAGGACCAAATTTGCACCTTGGGGTTCTCCTGGACCTGTCCTTATTTCTAGATGCCCAGATATTGATGAAGACCTGGGAGCCTCTGCTTAGCTTTGACTGGTGCACCAGCTGTGCCCATTCCTGGTACAATCAGACTATGATTTAGTCCTCCATGCCTTACTTACCTGTCTTGATTACTGCAACGTGCTCCACATGGGGTGTCCCCTAAGACTATCTGGAAGTTACAACTGGTACAGAATGTAGTGGTGAGGTTGTTGATAGGATCTCAAAACAGTTTACGTAGCAAAAGAAATATGAAGATGATACCAATAGGACAGCCCCAGGATAGAGGATATGCTGGGATGAATAGGAGCGGTTGTTCTGTCCCTGATAAGTATAAGGCGACCACCATTTTAAAAGTGCTGCTATTCCCACTTAGCAGGGGTAACAGTTTCTTTTGAATAGTACAGCTGATCTTCATGTGAATTCCTGGAAACAAGAATGTCCAGGGCATCTGACTCTGATCTGGATAAAAACTAATCCAAGAACAATTATTCACAAGGACTAGACTCTTTGTGCAAGTCTTGCTTTAATTTTTTTGCCTGGTAAGACATTTGTATGGCAAGAACTTCTCCATCTGGAAACTGTTCAGATGGGTTTAGGGTGAGTGCACATGATTGCTTTCCAGCATTCTAATCTCACAATAACAAGCACACTGGGAGATATGCATATCCAGCTCTTTAAAGAGGTATTCAAACAAAGGCAATCACAAAAGGAAAGGGGGGTTGTTGTTAATAATATGTTTGACACGTTGAGTGTAATGGCTGAACTACAAAAGACGTGCCTATTAAAATGTTCATTGGTGCTTTCAGGTATGTTGGGTTTAAATTGCATGTAACTGATTATTATCCAGTGGCTTATCAAATGTAGTCATAGTTGGCAGATAATTTTAACAGGCGTTGTTTTTAAGGAGGGTTCTTTTTTCCATTGGACAAAGGCTGACAATTCTGGCAACACCAGTTCTTCTCACTTGGGCAAATTGTGTTTTAATTCTCTCCCTACCATGATAAAGTCCTATGGACTTCTTATGGCTTGATGGAAGTTCTACCTCAGTGGCACTCAAACTGGTGGGTTCACGACCCACCAGCTTGTGTAAAGGTTCTCCCGGTCCCTATAAGGGGCAGGGAAGGGGGTGAGGGCAGCAAAGCAATCTGCAGGATTGCATCACAATAGGGGTGTAAGTGCTTATACTCACGGAGGGCTGCTGCAAGCTGCAGGAAGTGCAGGGAGCCCCGCGCAGCCCTCCACAGGGCTCCCTGAGGCTCAGAATGTTCAGACAGAGTGATCGCAAAGCACTTCCTGTGAACTGACAACAGTCGAGACAATGCAGGGAACAGATGAAGGATAGTAAGGGGTAAATGTGAGCAAACATAGTTACCAATTCTTGCTTATGACTAGGTTCTTAAACCAAAAGAGTGGCTCCCAGAAAAAAAAGGTCAAGGAGGACAAGTCAGCACTGGTAGTTATGTGACATTAAGGTTTGGGGCAGAATGTCTAGGAATACCAGTTCCTGGGAAGGGACAGTGGGAAAGGCTATTTGCCTCCATGTTCTGGTTGAGGCATCTGAAAACAGAATTTTGGACTGAGTGGATTTTTTTGGTCTGACTCATCAGGGTTCTTATGCTTCGATGATGCTCCTATGTTACAAATAAATATTAAGGGACTACTCTGGTTGAAAAAAATCTATACTTTGTATCCAGATTCCACTGCCCTTGAGATGAATTCTTGTGATCACAATTCGATTCCAAAACAGATTATGCACTACATATTATGCATATTTTTGCTGCTTACATGCATATATAGTGGAATTAAAAACAACAACATACACTTAGGTTTATAGATGTGTGTATAGGCAATCCTATTGAATACAATGGACTTACTTCTGCTTATAGTTAGTATGTATAGTTCTGTTCCACATACGCTGTTCAACATGCATATGATGCATATGTATTCTTAGCATTATATAGAGCCCAATCCTATACGTGTCTACTCAGAAGTAAGTCCCATTAGAGTCAATAGAGCTTACTCCCAGGAAAGTGTGGCTAGGCTTGGGCTGATACTGTGGTAGGTATATTTATGGCACACTTCTACTTATGACCAATTTTTTAATTATTGCATCAAATAAGATGCTTTTGTGAGCATAAAATTTCTTACATTTAGCACATTAAAGTGACGGCTATTAATTTAATGAAATTAATGTGAGACTATTTGTCTGAAGAATTTTTAATCACACAAACTGTTCATCACAGTCTGCAGCTAAGCTGCTGGAAGCACAGCCTACATCCTGCTGATAGTCTAAATTCTTCCAGATTAGGTAAATGTGTTTGGGGGAGGGAGGATGTGAAATGGGACCATTTCAAAAGCATGCCTGTGTCAGTGATATACTGCATTCTCAAGCTATATTAGTCTTATTACTTTTAGGGCCCAATCCTATCCAACTTTCCAGCACTGGGGCAGCTGCAATGCAGCCCCAAGGTAAGGGAACAAGTGTTCCCATACCTTGAGGAGGCCTCCAAGACTGTTTCCCAACACAGAAAGTTGTGCATACCCCATAGGCACAGCAGCACTGGCACTGGAAAATTGGATAGGATTGGGCTCACAAATGTATAAGCACCAAATTCTGGCAGGAATTGAACAGAACATGTAAGTGCTATCAAAGGTAAGCTCAGTTGGCACCAGACAAGCAATGGGACAGTGCATGGACATCACTTGCAATTGAGAAGCGGTAGGCAGAGGAATTGACTTCCTCCCTGATCTGTCAATAACAACAACAACAACAACAACTAGGTATTTATATACCGACTTTCTGGTCATTGGATTACTCCTCTGACTTTATTCAAGGCAGTTTACATAGGCAGGCGTTTCTAAATCCCTCAAGGGGATTTTTACAATCATAGAGGTTCTCTCTTTCAAGAACCAACAACATTTCAGAATGGATCTTCCTGGTTTGGTCTCACTTCTGGCCTCCAGTTCTCTCACACAGGCTGACAAGCAGTTCCGTCTCTCACATGGAGGGCAGCCAAGATGCTTCTTGCTCACACCAAGAACAGGTGGAATCACTCAGCTCAGCTTTGTCAGCTGCTTCAAGGTCTCACCATTCTCAGCCGTTCAGGGAGCTGCTGGTGTCCTCAAACTGGTGACCTTCTGATGTTATCTTTGGGCTAACGGAGGCTCTACCCTCTAGACCAGACCTCCTCTCAAGAGATGCAATCCACTTGCAAATGACTACCCATTTGTTTATTCCCCAGTGCACAGTCAACATTGGTTTGAGTGCCTGCTGGGAAAGGAGGTAGAAGAAAAACACTGGCAGACAAGGTAGCGGTTAATCAAACATCCCAGTGCTGGGTTACTGGGGGCCCTGGGGCAAAATCCTGCACTGAGTCCTCCATTGGCCCACTATCAGTGCCAATGGTATTGCGGGTTCAAGAATTGGCCTAGCTTGTTTGCTCTCTGATTGGCATGGAGGAAGAACCTTGATACTGTTCCTGATGCCTCCCTTGTCCATTGTTCTCCACTGCAAAATAGATTCCCTTTCTGTTTTGTTAGTATACTAGCGTACTACAAAAACTAGTATGTCATAGAAAAGGTTCTGGATATCTGGTCGATATATCCTCTGTGTCTGTTGGTGCAAGCGTTATGGATTATTGCCATTTTGTTCAACCTGAGGATGTGGAGATGATTCTAGGGAGTGTGTGGCTATCTACATGCCCACGACCCTTGCCCAGCATAGTTCATTAGATTGGCCTTGGGGACACTGGCTGAATAGATGAATAGGGTCTTAAATTCATCATTGAGAGAAGAGTGGGATCTAAAGCTTTAAAGCTGGTAATTGTTCACCCTCTTCTGAAAAGGCCATTCTTGGATTCACTATACTAGAAAATACCAGCCAATCTCTAACCTTTTCAGTTTTGGGCGAGTGGGCAGTGGCTTCCCAGCTCCAAAATTTCCTGGATAAAGCGGATTTTCTGGACTCTTTCAATCTGGCTTCAGGCCTGGTTTTGGGCCAAAAATAGCCATGGCTGCTTTGGTGGATGACTTATGCCAGGAACTAGTCAGGGAGAAGGAAGGTATGTGCTGATAGGACAGAGGGGAGGGTGGATAAAGGATGACATTTGCAAGGGAAAGCTGACCTAGTTCAGAGGATAATCAAAACTAGTTGTATTTCAATCAGTAGTTACAACTATCACTAGTAATGCCATATAGTCATGTAGATTATCCTGCATGTGTGTGAGGTGCCACCTTTACCACAGGTCCTGCATGGCACTGCTCAACACCCTGGACCAAACCCCCTGGAAATGAAAGTGACCTGGTAGTAAGGTGCAACCATGCAGTGGCTTGGACCAGGTTGGGCAAGCAGGACACAGAGTAGAGAAGAGACCAGGATGTGGCAGCAACTAGAACAGCCTCTCTCTTATTGCAGGAAATAATGTGTGGTGAGCCGTCCACTTCTTCCTACAACAGCTATCTTTTAGTGGGGGTACAAAGGATTAAATCTCCTCCTCTACACTAAAGTACCAATCCTGATTCCCACCCCATGATTGCTTATGTAAGCTACAAAAACCATGCACAAATGGCCAAATTATGCATGTAATATGTAATTTGGACCTCAGGTGATCATGAATGAGGCCCGTGGTCTTCTATCTTGGTCCATTAACTAGCTAGAGTTAGAAGAAACCAAACTTCCCCACGTTCATATGCAGTGGGGAATGGTGTTGTACTCACAGGTGGAGGTGAAAGTGGAAGCTTTCATCCTTCTCCCACTGAACCCTCATGAGAAGGAGGGAGACGGAGGCCATGAGCCTGAGACACACTGTAGCTTGTTCATGATCCTATAATCATGGATGATTATCTGAACTAGGCCACTGTGCTGTAGAGACCATTAGCAGTAAGCACAGCCACTTGTATAAAGGATAAAGAAAGTGTTTATTTCCACTTTTGTATGAGGGCAGATGAAGCTGTCTGAAGTTCATGCATTGAGAAGGGAAAGGAGTACTGTAAATAGTTTCAGGAAAAAAGCCTTGGACCCAGGAAAGAGATTTGTTCAATGCCCACTAACCAGGTTATCGGCAGCCACCATTATTTATCTTATTCTCTCTCTGTCCTCCCCCCCTCCCTCTTGCAAGGGAGGACACCAGGATGCAGGTCTCCTATGTGTTCCCTGAGGCATCTGGTGGGCCACTGTGAGACACAGGAAGCTGGACTAAATGGGCCTTTGGCCTGATCCAGTGGGGCTCTTCTTATGTTATATTCTCTTTGTTTTCATCTCATACAGATGAGATCCAGCTGGGAATTTTCTTGAATTCTCAGAAATTGCAGAAGGGATCAGTTAGCTTCAAATCAGTCCTCCTTACCTACTTTTCTGGATCATTATGATATTTTTATTCACCTGGGAATACATCTGGCATTTACCAGTGTCTTTAATGTGGGCATTTTTTATGGTTACTTTTACAGAAGTATGTCTCATTAAAGAAAAATTAGACAGAAGAGAAGTGTATTTTTCCAGGTCGGGCATGACAGCTGTTCCTATAAATATGGGTAGGGCTATCCAATTGTCATTCTTCAAATCCTTCTGTCAAACTCTTCTGAGGTATCTCCAAACTTTGAGAAAAGGAAAACAGCAGGAGCTGTAAGATGACCATTCATTATGCTGACAAGCATTGTCTCAATGCCTCCTTTGTTCATCGTGTCTGTCCATTGCATTGTTTCCACTCTTCATGCATATGAATAATCAACCCAAACTGCTTTTCCTATGTGTGTCTGGCACACTGTACAACAGGCCATTGACTTAGACCAGTGGTTTCAAGCTGCAGCCCAAAATACATGTACCACAAGAGATATGAGATCAGAACAAGACAGGTACAACCTCTGTACAAGTACTTTTCTCCCACAGGGCTAACAGAAGCTGTGATGGGGGAGAATTTTGATTCAAAAGACAGAGAGGCAAAAGCAGGCATGCATAAACATTCCTTTTCCTGGTCCAATAAAAATTGGAACCCTCACACAGGTGCATTAAAAGAAAACAAAAAATGTGAAGTGCTCTAGTCATAGGTTCTCTGCCGGGGCTGGCCTCAAGGTGATTCACTTGATTTCATCAAATTGGGCCCCATGCTTTGATAGTCCTGCACTAGCATGGTAAGTAGAACGCCTGCCACTGCAGCTGGGATCTCAGCATGTTCAAAGACTGGTGGGGCAAGTGGAGTGTGTGTACATTGGACCTGCCTGCCAGCCCCTACTTCTGAATGGCCCAAAAAGGGCCTCCCGGAAGCAGTTGGCAGTGACATAATCATGTCTTCAAGCGCGGCACTGCAAACGCTCTTCTTGCCATGGTGGAAGTCGCTACGCCCATATGGTGTTTTGGGGGCCCTAAGGGGAGGGTGGAGGGCCCATGGCAAAGCCCCATATTTGGCTCTGCCACTCCTGGAACCAGCCCTGATCTCTTCAAGGTATTTACCCATTGAGACAACTGAACTACCTGTGTTGAACTCTCTTACTTCAGGGAGTTTGGCAATCTGTATTGTCTTACCAAGCTGTAAAGATAGTGGATCAATTCACATGATATGTTTGATCATCTCTTTTGCATAGTGCATAGTGGACCGCCACCACATGGGCAAGCACTAAAGAAGAAGAAGGTCCCTTGGACCCAGTGTGCCATCATGACTGCCATATAGTTCTCTGGTGTCCAAACTGCCCCTCATCATACAGTTGATAAGCTATATCTAAAGCGGTTCATAAATTACTTAGGAATTTGGAACAGTTCAGAAGTTCCACCACACATGGCAATGTGGCTTCACAGACAGCATGCTGGGGTGGGAGAGATATGTGCACCCTCATTCTGCATCATGCAATGAGGTGTACATCAAAACCAGTCCTGTGTTACCACACATCAGGTGCAGATATAAGTTAGAATGGTTGTCCACAACCCCCTCAGAGGTGCCTCCTTGTACGTATATAATGGACTGCCATGATTTTTCCATTGGTGACTGTATGAGTGAAGACTCCTTACATTAACAGAAAGGCCTCCATTTTCATGGTGCTGCCAACAATGAGTCAGAATTATACATCTCTTCCTTTCGGACCTTTCTCACCTGCACATCCGCAGGAGCAGTTTGACTGAGATATGGATTAAAAATGTCAGTGTGACTCACCTGTCCTTCACTGAATAAAGTCATGGGGAGGTGAACAACAGCCCCCTGATGAGTATGGCATCAACCTTTTCCTTGGTCAGAGTGATGAGGTGTCCCACTTCTGAATAAGAAATCAAACCAGTAGGATCTTGACCAAGAAGCTAATCATAAAAGGAGAAGGCTCATTTGAAACTGCTTTCATTTCCTTTCCAGTTCAGAATAATTGCTGACCAGCCTTCTTGCTCCCCTTGGAAATGAATGAAGAAACTGCATGTGAGTACCCTTCTAGCCAGGATTTATATCTAGCTATTGAGGTGAAGATCGATTATTTTCCTTTTGCCTCTAAGACCTGTTTTGTCTAATTACAAGGGCCTATTTTTATCCACTTGTAGTTTTTTCCACCCCCTTTCTGTCTTCACCATTAAAATAATATCTTGTTAGTTTTACAAGGCTTGCCCTTTCCTTTCTGACAAGAGCTAAGAGATATCTCTCCACATCCTGATGGCCTTGCAACTACCCAGGTTAAGCATGGGTGCTAAGGGGTTGGCTGGTCAGTTGGCTCACTGGATCATTCCTCTAGTCCCTGACTTCCTGTTGAGGGAACAGAAGGTGTGGTGAGAAAAAGCACCCCAGTTTTACCCTGATTGTAGGGGATAACTCCTTTTTGAGTGGCAGTGAATCAACCCAGCTTTGGTTTTAAAAGTCACCCAAAGGTGCATAGGAAAAGCAGGTTTTATCTTCTTTGTGCCTTGCTTCTATCCCACCTCATTGTATGGAAGGCCATGAGGCCTTCTCTAGATCACTACAGTGGCTATTGAGTTAGACACTGGAACAGTGGACTGCCTGTAGCATGGTTGGAATTCATGGCCACAGGCATCACCTCAATAGTTATGAAGTGCTATACAGTTCAGGCATTTCAAGAAGCAACATTTGTGCCAATGGATGTGGATGACAAAATGATACCTTTGTGAGCCTTGGCAGCTATAGGCATGGGGGAAAGGTGATCTGTGAGGATTTCTCCACATCAAAGAGCAGTGGCATCTCACTAAATAGGACTTCTGTCATATTCACTGGGTTTTATCTATTCTGAGCATGAGGCCATAAAAAGCTCTAAGATGCTACAACTAAAGAGCTGGTTTTTATAGCAGACATTTTAAACCCTGTCACCAAATTTGTTTGAAGCATTAATATGGTCCTAGAAATCTGTTTGTCAATTAAAGAGAGAGAGAGAGAGAGAGAAAGCAGCTGAAATCAAAGTAGAATTAAATGAGTGCCTGTCATTTATTTATTAAGGGTAATCCTTAAACCTCCCTTGATGTTGTTTTAGGAAAAGCTGCCATGTTATTTGGTTGTCAACACTTCAAATCACATCAGCTGTTACGGTGCAGTATAGATGGAAACATTACGACGTGGTGTCTTGATACCAAACTCCTTTTAGCATTCCCAGTGTAATAACCTTTCATAAGAAAGAAGGCCTATTGGTATTTTATCGTTGCATAAATTGGGGAAGGCAGAAAAACTGCCAGACAAGAAAGACTGAATAAAATCCTCAGGATAATATTTGAGTTTTAAAGTTTGAAACTTCAGGTTAGGCTGAGATGAACCTTAAGGAATAGCAGTTACTTCCCAAATGATCATAGTTTTAAAAATAAAATTAAGTATGGGAAAGAAGGAATTGATTTAGCAGTTCACTTCCAATATTTGCCTAATATTCTTCAGGCAGTATTTGGCCAGCAAAGAGCCTAGGGGTAAGAGCCCAAGAGAGCACTTAAGACAACACAACCAGGCCTAGGGGTGGGCAAGTAGGGAGCAGAAGGCAGGGCCAGGATCTGGCAGTTATGCCAGATCCTGACCCTGCTTCCGGGTGGCCCAGGGCAGTCCCAGGCTGCTTGGATTTGCACCACCTCATCAGGTGACACAGATCCGAGTAGACCCATTTGGGTTTCTGTGGCTCTCCCTGGGGTAAGCAGAAAGTTTCCCCGTGCCTTGGGCCGAGCCACAGACAACCCAAAACTTGGGCTGGATACAGCTTAGGCCGGCCAGTCTGCCTGTCCCAGCACAAGTTAGGATTGGGCTGAAAATGTTTTAAGGGTGCAAAAAGGAGGGGGCGAAACACAAGCAGTGGTTTTTTCTGATCTAGAAAACAGTGCTTGCAGACCAAGCAAGATATGATATGATATGATAAGCCCAGGGAATTAAACATGGATGTTCTCTGGTCTAGTACTTGTATGTTTTCTCCTGTGGAGCAGATAATCTGTTGCAAGGGCCATTTCAATTCGGAGAATGGCATGAGAAAAGAGTTTAAGCTCTTTCCTGCTGCTATGGCCTTGGTCCATTTCAGCCCTCCCCAATTGCCATTGCGTGCTTTTGAAAACCACAGAAAATTCTGTCCGCAAATCGCCTGGATCATGTCTCCTGTGTACCCTAAATCAATTGTATATATGATCTGAAACTATGACCGGCAGCCCATCGCCCATCAGTCGATAGCATGCAGTGCTGCCAACTGAGCATGTGCTGCTGGCTATGGTGACAGGGTAACCAGACAGCCCAGGAGAAGTAAGTAAAAATCTTTTTTTCACTGACATCCCTGTAAGCCACCTGACCGCCAGTGGGGCTCCTTGGATCAACACCAGCTATTTAGCTGTCCGAGGAGCCTCAGTGGCTGCAATAGGTTGAGAAAAGGGGAAAATTCATCCCGCTGCCTCCCAGAACTGCTCCTGATTTGACCTGGTCTCTGTCCCAATCTTCCCCGGAATTGCCCTGCTGCTACTTTACCTGCTTTAGCAGGGCACCTGGGAGCTGCTGGCTCATGCATGGAACCTCCAGTAATTTGTACTGGCAGCTCCAAAGTGTAAGACGGCAGCACAGATCTTGCACCCCTGGAACAGGGCTTATGGCAGCAGATTGCAAGATAATGGCCCAATAAGACTGGGCCGTAATATAGGTACTAGTACCTATGGTTTTGTACAGGCAATATGACGCACAATTGTAACTATATAAATGGAATGCACTATTATTACAGGCATGCACTACTTAACAAACGGGGATACATTCTCCAATCCATGTTGTTATGTGATCAGGTTGTTAAGCAAACATTCAGCCGAATCTAGTATCTAGTGCCGTTGTGTAAACAGACACTGCCTGCCAGACACTAGCTGGCTGCACAGGCTTCTGGAGACTAATTGCCTCTTCTTTGCCTTAAGAGGCTCTTTGTTGTGTAAACAGACACTCTACTGCAGGCAATGGGAGATCTGATTGCCTCATTAAGAGCCTCTTTGTTGTGCTTTGACCACCGTTGTATACGCAATCTGTTGTTAAGCCTAAGGTTGTTAAGTGGCACATGCCTGTATTTTGATCTTCATTGCAAAAAGATACATATTGGTTTTTGCAGATAATTTTCCCAAATTTGTAACCTTAGATTTGGAACACCTATCAAAATAAAGGCTTTGCACATCCCTCATAAAATGAATTGTCAGCAGAACAAAACAAAAGTGGGGGGGGGCAGGGGAGAAAATGTCAGCATATGATAAACCATTGTTTTAGAGCCAAGAAAGATACAAAACACCATTAAAATTTTTTCCCCCTCAACATAAATTCTACAGTCAGCAAAGGATGGATATAGTGTTAGGACTCAGGCTCCCCTACCAAAAGCTCTGCATCTTTGTCATGTGTGAGTTCATTTGTGAGCCTGAGAATTGCAGATTTCACATTTTTCACAGGCAAATATAGAAAGTGGAATAAAACAAGATTTATGTATACGTCACCCTGTAAATCGGTAAATCCCAGCAGAATAAATGCAAGTTGGCACAGAGGATTGTCTTTCATTACAAATATATTTATTTTTCTAAGTTGATGTTCCGAAAGTAGAAAAACTTACTTACATGCCAAATTTGGTTTCGTTCACTCTCTGCAGGCATTATACTTTTTTTTTTCCCCCATAGAAAAGTCTGTAGAACAGCCTTGTGAGTTGGAATTCAGCAGAATTCCGTCCCAGCAACTGTTTTCAATGTCACAGCACACAGGGATGAATGATAATGAAAAGTCTCTGGATATACAGTATATAAGGCAAATGCCCTGCTGTGGGGGAAGGGGTGGGGGCGAGTCCAAGGGCAACACAACCAGGAGGCCACTTGGAATGTTCTCCTAGAGTGGAGGGGCAGCAGATGAATAAGCCCCCTGCCCATCTGTCTGCCACTCTCCCCAGTCTCTCATTCCAGTGGACACTCTGATTGCCTCTGGACTTGCTGGAAGCAAAGCAGAAGAATATTGTTGCAGTGACAGCCTCCTTTTTCCTCCAGCACTGCTAGAGGAAGAAGGGGGGGGAAGCTGCCATAGTTCCAAATAATTTCTCTCCACCTACTTGGTGCATACTAAGCACCAAGTAGGCAGAGAAAGACTATTTGGAGCCTGCCTGCCAGTGGCGTAGCTAATGATCGTGTAGCCCGGTGCCAGGCTCAAAATGTTGCCCCTGAAGTTATGTCACAACCGGGCTTTTTCAAAAGAGAAAAGGCATCTATCTGCTACTTGGGGTCAAAGAAGATTTATAGTGCCCCCCCCCAGACAAAATCAAATTAATTAGGTAAATAAATACAAAGTGTGCCCCTAGTAGGTTTGAGACACTGTGTTGGGGTGAAGAGGGCTGGCTATTCTTCTCTTGCTAAACGTAAGAGCTGCACCTCTTGAAAAACAGTCAGTCTCATAGGTCAGTTCTGAGTCCATTGCAAATGAGTGCATTGCAATCCACTGTTTGTTCTATAAGACAATTGTGTTTTCATTTTCTGGTTATTTGGCAATAATGTTTGACAGAATACAGATATTCCAATGGGGTTTGTTTCATTGCATTCTACATTAAATTACCTTTCCAATGATATATAACATGATGGTATTAATCATATATATCAAGATTTTCATAATTTTAGTCACTAGTGTCAAGCTCAGCTTGTTGGCCCCCTGAAACTTGATGCCCGGTGCAACTGCTACCCCCTGCACCCCCTTAGCTACACCACTGCTGCCTGCCCTTCCCTGCACTTACAAAGATTGTTGCATGCAGGCTCTCTACTCCACCCCTCTTCTGTTTATAATGAGCATGAGCAGGGGATGCGGGGTTCCCAGCATCCCTTGCACCTGTGCATTTCAGACAGGAAATGAGCAGACCAAGGAAGCTGCATGACACATGCTTTGTAAATAACGAGAAAGGGGGATGGAAACACACACACACTGCAATCCTAACCAATTTTCTAGCACTGACATAAGGGCAATGCAACTTAGAGGTAAGGGAACAAACATTGACTGCCCCCCAATGGCATGATGCAGCACATGTCCCACTGGCACAGGTATGCTAGTGCTGGGAAGTTGGTTAGGACTGTGCATACACTCATTCAGCCACTCATAGGAGGAGTGTGCGTGGGTGCATGTGAGTAAAGGTGATAGTGGGCAATGGACAAAGATGTCAAAGAAGCACACACTATCCCTAGGAAGGTTTGATTACAGTAGGCCAAACCCCACCTCCACATTACCAAATGGTGGGGGCTGATCTGGCTGCTATTTAATTAAGAAAAGACAAGCATATCTGTGCATAGAATTCCACTCTTAATATGTAACCAAAGCTACGTTGGGGGATCCAGATGATGACCATGATGGGAAGCAAAGAGTTCACCCTCCCCCTTTCCCCACTGCAGCCTCAATCCATATAACCCCAGATGCTGTTTAGGTGCAAAGAACACACAGAAGGACCAATAACATGCTTTAATGCAGTGGTTCTCAAACGTTTAGCACCAGGACCCACTTTTTAGAATGAGAATTTGTCAGGACCCACCAGAAATGATGTCATGACCAGAAGTGACATACTTCTGACATACTTCTTCAAGCAGGAAAATTTTTAACAATCCTAGGCTGCAATCCTACCCACACTTATGCAAGAGTATGTTCCATTTACTGTCATTGTTAAAAGCAGATACATAGTAGCCTGTTAATAGTACAGATATGTCACATTTCCCCAAATGTAGTCACATACCATGATAGCATCAAGTCTACTATATTAAAAATAAAATATTGAAATGTATGGGAACCCACCTGAAATTGGCTTGCAACCCACCTAGTGAGTCCCGACCCACAGTTTGAGAAACACTGCTTTAATGCAATTCATAGGTTGGCCCTTAGAGTCCCAGTACATTCTCAAAAACTATCCAGGAAATCTATCATATTGACTGATAAACGGAATACACTTTGGATGATCTGTGTGAACCATGAAGTAGGAACAGACAGCAAAATTGCATGATGATTGATTGAATGGACCACTACAAGAACAGGTATGTATTTATAGCACATACCTTAATGCTAAAACTTATTCAGTCTGCCAACAAGCTTAAAATCTTCTCTCTCTTAGTACCTTTCTTTCTTTCTTTCTTTCTTTCTTTCTTTCTTTCTTTCTTTCTTTCTTTCTTTCTTTCTTTCTTTCTGTAATGTGAATTGTGCTATAAACTGCACAGTCTTACCCATTTCACCCAAGCCGACTCACAGTATGCATTTGTAATGGCTGTAATGGGTGAGCTAGAATCTCTACAATGGGGGAAATAAATAAATAAATTTAAAAGGGTCTACCAATCACACGATTGCACTTTGCAGCTCCACACTACTACATTGGCATAGTAATCACTTAGTTCTGATTGGCTGATTAGCAGAAAGCTATGCATGTGAATAATATATGTGACGGGCCTTGGATAACTGTCTCTCATATGAGCCCAAACAAAATCCCACTGCGTCAAGTGAGCACAAAGCACAGCTTCGGATTCCTGCTTGCTTCAGAAAAATGACTTGGAGATTTTTACAGATCTGCTGAGTGCTGAAGTCTTCACAAGGTGATGCTGAGCTACCTGCTGATTTCAAGGCAAGCAGCTATTTTCATTCTGGAATATGTTTTGAGTGGGTTTTCCCTCCCCAGTAACACTGAATATGAAAGTTTGTTGTCAACAGAAGAGAGAGAAAGAATGGTGTTAACACATAGCCATAAGAAAACATGTGCATTGCGCATTTACACGTGCCCCTGAAAATGCATGTCTAGGGACCTTGTGCTGTTTGGTCATGATGCACACTCCCCCAGAAATGTCACCATAAGATTAGAAACAGATTAGAAAGTGGTCCAAGAGTCCAGCAGCTACAAGACTTTACTGAGAAAAATTAATATAATGACTAAACGGAATATCACGTAATAAAAGAAATTACATACAGGAAGAAGCAAAAGATGCTTGAAAGAAAGCAAAAGCGGAATGTTAAATATGCTAATGAAATTTACCCAAGGAAAACAAGGGCTCTTGGCAGAGGCAGTGCTTAACAGGAGCATGATGTTGACTGTAAGCTAGAGCAGCAATTTTCAACCACTGCGCTGTGGCAATTGGTACACCATAAATGGTCTGCAGGTGCACCGCAAGAGGTTTCAAGGAGGTTTGTTTATTAGTAGGGTCATTGGAGGATGTGAGCATACCTCACGGCAGCATGGTGTGCCTTGTCAATTGTCAGAAAACAAATGGTGTGCCTTGATAATGTTAGCGCCTTGTCTGGGTGCATGAGATGAAAAAGGTTGAACATCCTTGAGTTAAAGAGTAATTTGGCTTCAGGGGAGAGGGAAAAGTCAGTTGAAGTGATCCTTGCAAAGACACACTCCAGCTTATGTTCCAGCTTACATCTCTGCTCGCATTCATGCCCGCATCATCTCACTCTTGGGGAAGGGTGTTTTCCTTTTTATAAAGGGAATAGGTGGGGGGAATCAAAGGCTACCATAGACTTAACAGAGGGCCTGCAAATTCAAACTTTATTAACTGAAATGAAAACAGTTCTGGTTTGATGCATCCCAATTTCTAATTCAAGGGGGCATAAAAATATGCCATACGTGAAGGGAACTGTCAGTTGAAAGAGGCATCCCAATTCTTTCTAGCTTTTATTGTATGAGGAGCTCACTTTGACCTGGCAGTTATCAGGTACACTCTAGTTACCCGATTCTGAGGCAATGCAAAACTCATTATAGTGGGCAGCTGGCTGTTTTGGGCAGGATGACGTACTACTTCAAAGGGCCATGAGTGTGTGAATTCTCAGGGAGCCTGGGTCCTGCTTTCACAAGGACATCCAAATCCCTTTTGATGTATAGAGAGGCTTTCTTGCTAACACAGGTCATGCTTCACATGAGACACTGCAAAAAACTGAAGTTTGCTTCAGGGAATCTAGAAGTCCATCTGGCATTTGCAATAGCATTGGCATGCTGCTGGGTTTGACCAGTTTAATGTTTAATGTAATAAGGGTTGAGTGAACAAGAGTAGCAAGTAGCCCATATGAATACAGTACTGCTAGACCATAATGGTTCAACAAGTGGCCTGTGGGCCACATGTGTCCCGTGAGGCTCTTTTTGGTGGCCCCCAAAGCCTGGTTTGCAGCTCCCTGCCTCCTACCACTTCAGCAGCTTTTTAAATATTCCTGCCATGCCATTCCAGCTTCTCCTTTGGAGGAGGAGAAGCCAGAACGGTGTGGTGGAGAGATTGAAAAGCCCTGCCACACACACCACTGCCTCCACTGCTTGACTTTTGAGCCTGCTGAATGACTTTGGCAACTCAGAAGATGGTAGTAAATCAAAACATTTATTTATTTATTTAATCTGTAGCGATGTACAGGCGCTGAGCTTTGAGATGTCTTTGCATATTTGGCAAACCTGGCAGGCACACCTGCGACTGCGCACACACTTTGTTGATATGTTGAGTGTTGAAAAGCCAGTGCTCTGGAAAATAATAGAAGGTTATAGAAAGAGCTAGTCTTGAAGATGTTATGGACAAATCATATCTATGGAATGTGTTTGTGGTTAAGCTAGAGAGCCGGCTGGTTACAGCCAGTATGAATCTCAGCATCCTCTTGTAATTTTCCTTATTACGTAGCCTTATTTCATGTGTTTTGAGACTTAATAAAAAGCTGGGTCAAGAGCCGGGAGAGACACACACTTCTCCCTTGATTTCATTCCTGCTCCTGCTTCCAACCATTCTATACCTTTAAAACCTGTCTCTGTTGTCTAATTCTTGCCATGGCTTCTCTGCCACACCAAAGCAGCATCTCGAGCTGCTTCCCAAGTAGCACTGAAATGCTACATTAATCAAAGAATTAATATTATAAAAAGCAAAGTGGATAGCAGCAAACATCCAAAATCGACCACATATAATAAGAGACAATAGCAAGTCAACATGACTAAACACTAGGAAGCATGTGAGAAAGCTTACAAGGGCATACCCCCCCCCCCCAGGCCTTTTTTATGCATTGTTAAAAAATTGACAGCAAAGAGGCTTGCCACACTGCCTTTGGAATTCTCTAAGTTAGGAGCCACCACAGAAAAAGCCCTCTTGTGGGGCACTGCCAACAACAACCTCGAAGGCAGCTGAACCAACAAGAGAGTCCCTCTAAAAGATGTTAAAGAATGGGGAGACTCATGTAGAGGAAGGTGGTCTGTTTGGGCCTAGGCTATGTATGGGGTTTACTGGCACCCTGAGTCACACTAGGAAATATACTGGTGAACAGTGAATGTTTGACAAAATTTAAGAGGGACAATTTGAAGGAGGATGTTTAAGAAGAAATTCATTTCACCTGTAGCATGAAGGAGTTTTGGTAAATAGAGACGTGCAAAGCCCAGCTGAGATATGCTGTCAGTCATATTGAAACTTGTTTTGGCTTTCCTTGAAGTTCCTCAGATGTTTTGCCTGAGGAGAAACCTCCAAATTCACTTTGAATTTAACTTTAACTGAACTCCAGTGACAACCTGAGAAATTTCACCAGTTACATTGAAACTCTTCTGGCTACTCTCAAAATTCCTCAGGTATTTTGCTTACAGAGGAACACCAAATCCGTTTCAAATTTTGCTTTGGGCAAAATTTCAATGACAGCTGCAATAGTAGAGGTGATTTTAACTTGATCTTTTTATTTCAGTGTGTTTAAACATATTGCAAGCCCTCCAAAGCTTTGTAATTGGCTGGAAATGTAAATAATTAGATCAACTTGCCTCTGAAGCAACACAGCTGTTCCCAGACCAAAGTGATGATGAAATCATACTGGATTTCTTTTTAGTGTATTTTACCTGACTCCAGAAGCTGGAGACCAAGAGCCAAACTAGATGCAATGTTAAATGCATCATCTTCTGCATGTAAGTTTTCCCCTTCAATATAGCAGGCTGTTGAACCCAGGCTGGAATGGGGGGGGGGGTTTAACCTTTTGTTCCTATGCTATTTTCATACCAAAAATTTGTGTCCCCCCAAAACTGTTTGCTTCCATAGGTAGAGGTGTTTTATTTTCTGGTGAGTAAGATAGGTTTACATCCTAAATCTTATGGAACACGATGAGTTTACTTCTGAGTAAGGTAAATAGCACCATTTTCAAACACCTCTATCCATTAGGTGCAATAAAAAAAGGGAACTTTGGGGTAAAAATCTGCAAGGATGGAATTTTTAATAGGAAAAAAGATGGGCTGAAAAAGGACAGAATCCCTCCCAACCCTCATTAAGTTCTCAATCTGCCTCAGGCCTCAGCTGCTATCTGGAAGAGGAAACCACATGTGTAGGAGATCATCAACACAATCCTATGCATGTCTACTCAGAAGTAAGTTCCACTGTGTTCAGTGGAGTTTATTTCCAGGAAAATGTGTATAGGATTGCAGCCTATAGCATATTTAACACCTTGTCTAGTTTGGTTCTGCCAATTGCCAACGCTCGGGTGTTGGCTGGCGCTTTAAAAAAAAAATGACACCTATATCTGTTTGACATATGAATGGGGATTTTTCTTTTTAGCAACTGGGTGGTGTAGGTAAGGCCTCAAAACTGAGTCTGACCTTTAAATTTCCAGCACAGTTTTTGAATAACAATGGCCTTCTCAGCCCAGTAACTTATTTAAATGTGGAGACTTTCTCCCTCTTTTCATGTAACCCTCCAGTAATAATGCAACACGGCAGGTTCTCGCCAATCAATCACACTTCCTGATTCTGCATAGCAGAAAGTTCAGACGCCATGGTACGATGCCTCCCGTGACTTATTAGAATTTCGATGTGAAGCCATAGCCTCTTCCCTGCACAGTGGCTACAATCTCAAAGCGGCTAAATCTGCAGATAAAATATGTCACTGAGCCCTATATATTTTGGTTAAAGTCAATTATATTAAGTTATACCAGGGTCCTGTATTACTCATACTGCCAGAGTTAAAACCCACGAGACTTTCAGGCTGTTGATTTAATAAAAAAATGTGATATTTTATTGATCTATTTAGTGCCACATTCAGGCAGTACAATGGAGAAGATGGCCTTGCAGTTGTCCCTTGTCCCTTCTTTGCTATGCTGAGCTGGAACTTCTTTCCTTGTAAAACGTGAACTAGTTAATTTATAGATCTTTATCTCTGAAGGATGTGTCTTGCTTTTAGATGCCATTGGAGGACAGGTCAAAAACATTAGTGTCATAGATTTAGAAAGTAACAACTTGGTAAACAAATCAAGCACCTTTTGGCTTTCCATAAAATAACAACAGGTATTGTTGTTCAGGTATAAAATAAATGTGTTTGCCCTGAAATGGCCTTTATATAATTCTTCCTCTAAAAGAGTCCTTTTTTAAAGGAATCTTACTATAGCAACAATTAGTTTTTACAATCATTTGAGCAGTGGCATAGCTCAACTGCGGAGGAGTGACAGTTTACTGCTGTCTCTGTAGGAGGTGACAGCACATACTTTTGGCGCACAAAATGGTTCCCTCACCTGCCCTGGCTCCTGTATGGCATAATATCAACAAGAATTCCTGAGCACATAACCCATACAGTTGAAAGGCTCTCTGTGGTAATCCTGCTTTCCCCCTATTTTGATTACATTAATTATGTAATTGTCTTACATCTTATTAATTATCTATTTTGCACCCAAATCTTATTGAGGCTTTGCGCTGAGAGTGTTCTGGCAACACAAGTTCCTTTACGGTGGTGTGAAAGCTCTTGCATGATGCCAGGCCATTGCCAGAAGCAGTGAGAAGAGGGGTGCACTTGGCAACAATTCCAGGAGGCTCAGCAGACACTAATAAGTTGGGGTGCTATTATGTATGCAAGTTATGCAGAATTGAAATCCTACCGTCTGATTGGCCCTCTAGTTTAGTGTTTCAACAGCACCAGTTGTGGGGAATCTGGGCGGAGCTAAGGGGTATAAAGCCAGGGGTGTTTGCCTTGCCGCATGGCTAACCAGCCAAGCTAGAGAGGCCGTAAAGGGCAAGGAAGCTTCCTTCCATAAATGGAAGTCTTGCCCTAATGAGGAGAATAAAAAGGAACATAAACTGTGGCAAAAAAAAATGTAAGAAGGTGATACGGGAGGCCAAGAGAGACTGAGGAACTCATGGCCAGTAACATTAAGGGGAATAATAAAAGCTTCTTCAGATATGTTAGAAGCAGGAAACCCTCCAGAGAAACAGTTGGCCCTCTGGATGGTGAGGGAGGGAAAGGGGAGATAAAAGGAGACTTAGAGATGGCAGAAAAATTAAATGAGTTCTTTGCATCTGTCTTGACGGCAGAAGACCTCGGGCAGATACCACTGCCCAAACGGCCCCTCCTGACCAAGGAATTAGGTCAGATAGAGGTGAAAAGAGAAGATGTTTCAGACCTCATTGACAAATTAAAGATCAATAAGTCACCGGGCCCAGATGGCATCTACCCAAGAGTTATTAAGGAATGGAAGAATGAAGTTGCTGATCTCTTGACTAAAATATGCAACTCATCCCTCAAAATGGCCATGGTACCAGAAGATTGAAGGATAGCAAATGTCACGCCTATCTTTAAAAAGGGAAAGAGGGGAGACCCGGGAAACTATAGGCCAGTCAGCCTAACATCTATACCGGGTAAGATGGTGGAATGCCTCATCAAAGATAGAATCTCAAAACACATAGACGAACAGGCCTTGCTGAGGGAGAGTCAGTATGGCTTCTGTAAGGGTAAGTCTTTCCTCACAAACCTTATAGAATTCTTTGAAAAGGTCAACAGGCATGTGGATACGGGAGAACCCATAGACATTATATATCTGGACTTTCAGAAGGCGTTTGACACGGTCCCTCATCAAAGGCTACTGAAAAAACTCCGTAGTCAGGGAATTAGAGGACAGGTCCTCTCATGGATTGAGAACTGGTTGAAGACCAGGAAACAGAGAGTGGGTGTCAATGGGCAATTTTCACAATGGAGAGAGGTGAAAAGCGGTGTGCCCCAAGGATCTGTCCTGGGACTGGTGCTTTTCAACCTCTTCATAAATGACCTGGAGACAGGGGTGAGCAGTGAGGTGGCTAAGTATGCAGACGACACCAAACTTTTCCGAGTGGTAGTGTCGATCCAGTGTGCGGCGGCAGTAAAGAAGGCCAATTCTATGCTTGGGATCATTAGAAAAGGTATTGAGAACAAAACGGCTAATATTATAATGCTGTTGTACAAATCGATGGTAAGGCCACACCTGGAGTATTGTGTCCAGTTCTGGTGGCCGCATCTCAAAAAAGACATAGTGGAAATGGAAAAGGTGCAAAAGAGAGCGACTAAGATGATTACTGGGCTGGGGCACCGTCCTTATGAGGAAAGGCTACGCCGTTTGGGCCTCTTCAGTCTAGAAAAGAGTTGCCTGAAGGGGGACATGATTGAGACATACAAAATTACGCAGGGGATGGACAGAGTGGATGGAGAGATGCTCTTTACACTCTCACATAACACCAGAACCAGGGGACATCCACTAAAATTGAGTGTTGGGAGAGTTAGGACAGACAAAAGAAAATATTTCTTTATGCAGCGTGTGGTTGGTCTGTGGAACTCCTTGCCACAGGATGTGGTGACGGCGTCTGGCCTGGACGCCTTTAAAAGGGGATTGGACAAGTTTCTGGAGGAAAAATTCATTACGGGTTACAAGCCGTGATGTGTATGTGCAACCTCCTGATTTTAGAAATGGGCTATTTCAGAATGCCAGATGCAAGAGAGGGCACCAGGGTGAGGTCTCTTGTTATCTGGTGTGCTCCCTGGGGCATTTGGTGGGCCGCTGTGAGATACAGGAAGCTGGACTAGATGGGCCTATGGCCTGATCCAGTGGGGCTGTTCTTATGTTCTCGTATTTTCATTGGTAGGTTTGGTTCTGAAGATGAAATAAATGTGTTGAGCTGTTATCTCTTGGCCTTCTTTTATTTGCATGGTCCCACTATTTAACAGATATGGCGGGAATGGGGAGGTTTGTGGTTATTCCGAGGTAGGGAGCAGGGCAGGGGGCAGGGACTGGAGTGGAGGAGAAGGATCTTGGAGGAAAATGCACATGCCAGAGTCTATCCCCCATTTTTCAGCCTGCCCTGCCCTCTTTCTCTCCTCTGACATATGCCAGCCATAGCTGCTGTGTGTCCAAAGAGACCCATAGGCCATTAGGGAAGCTACGCAAAGGTAAGCAAGCCTCCTCCCTAACCATTGGATGCATTGCACGCTCAACCAGCTTCAGTGATACTGGTGGGGGATATGAATGGGCACTTGCACATCTTATGCAAAGATGGTACTTATTATTTTGCCTAAGAACATAGTGGGGGGAAAATTCTATAGTGTTATATTTCTTACATTTCTAAAATTCAAATAATGTGAAATGGCAGGCTTTGAATTACCTGGCATTAGAGACCCAAGGGAAAAGAAATGGAACATGAAGTACGGCTACTTCAGAGCACATCTTGTACATGAATAAAATGTTGAAAAGGTACCTCCAAAAGTATCCCTCAAAGTAAAGCAGGAAGATGTGTTAGAAAATGGAGAGGGTCCCTGGATAATAAAGACAATTGAGTATAAGTCATAGAAGGTCTGGCCTTGTCTGATTTAAATCATTGTGTCTGGATGAGATGAGAGGTTCAGGACTGCAACTAATAATGTTGATGGAAAAGCAATATATAATAATGTGAGATGGGTAGAGAGTGCAGCATCCTTTCCTCAAGCAGAGATTAATGTATTAATAGTTAAAGCTGGGTAATTAATTAAGCAGATTTTCCATTGTTTGGGCATCTTATTAATTTGGGCCCCAATATTGTTTCTGAAAAAGGTGGCTGAGTGGTTAAAGACACAGGACTGTCAGCTGGAAGGTCGGCAGCCCACGAGTTTGAGACCCCAGTGCTGCAGAACAGGGTGAATTCCTGATACTTGCCTTGGCTAATGCCAACCTAGCAGTTCAAAAGCATGTAAATGCAAGTAGATAAATAGGTACCACTTCAGTGGGAAGGTAACAGCATTCTGTGTGCTTTGGCGTTTAGTCATGCTGGCCACATGACCACGGAAGATGTCTTCGGACAATGCTGGCTCCCTCTGCTTGGAAACAGAGATAAGTACCGCCCCCTAGAGTCAGACATGACTGTGCAGGGACGGTGCATGACTTTTTAGTTTCTGAATGCAGTAGCTTTCTTTGAGACTTCTCACAAAATTCCTTTCAAAATTAAGATATATGACTTTGTATGTAAATGAAATATAGCCACTCCAATTTAGCCATTCATATCTGTAAATCTTTGTCAAGCCAACTCATAATGAATATGTATAACCTTCATATGCCACAATGCAATAAGATGCAAAACGAATAGCTTTATTTATATACACTGATTAGCTTTTTCCAAGTAGCCTTGCCACTGAAAGAATTTAGAGCATGATCCAAAGGTTACAACTGTGTGCACTGGGGTTCCCATGGTCTTCTATGGAAGGCAAACAGCAGAGCTTGCAAATAGCTGCATGTTCATGAAATATAAATTTCCTTTTCATTGCAAGTATCAGGGGTCCTTTCATGTTTGGGGCTGTGCAGTGCATCTTAGAGGTATAATTATCCAACACTTTGCATTTATTTAATGATGAAATCAATGAATAGCACATGACTGAGACTGCAATCCTATACGTACTTATTAGGAAGTGAGGGCCCAATCCTATCCAACTTTCCAGTTCCGGTGTTGCCACATGGTAAGGAAACACAGCCCCATGGTAAGGAAACACATGTTCCCATACCTTGAGGAGGCCCAAGTGACTGCTTCTCCACCGCAGGATGCAGCACACACCCCACTGGCACAACTGCTCCAACATTGGAAAATTGGATAGGATTGGGCCCTTAAGTTGTATTGAACACAATGAGGTCTACATCTGAGTAGATGTGTGTAGATTACAGCGTATTATGAGACTTTTAGAAGGTATTATTGATTGGTTGGCTTTATTCGGAGATTAAGTTCTTCTCAAGAATCTGGGATACCCAACTTTTATCCTATTTTGCTGTTATAAATATCATCACAAGATGTAAACTGCTCCCAGAAAAGCTGCTTTTTGTTGTTGGTGGATGGTAATGTTGTTTCTGTGGCCCCTGTGCTGTTAAGGTGCTCTTTAAGATGTTTTGGAATTGCACCAAGGATGCCAAACTGGGATTACTCTGGTTTTCTGCCACAACCTTTCAATTTCTATTTGTAAATCTTTGTATTTTGTTATTTTTTTCCAGTTCTTCTTCCTCTACTCTAAGGATGATGATGATGATGATGATGATGATGATGATGATGATGATCATCATCATCATCATCATCATCATCATCATCATCAATGTACATGTTCAATGTACAATTCAATGTACATAAATCATAGGGCTTTGTTTATTGATTTAGTTTATTTATATACCAGTTTGAAATGAAATCTTTTCAAAGCAATTCACATAGCAACCACTGCATCCCAAAGGGGCTCACCATCTAAAAAATGTCTGTTTCAAAACAATTGATCTAGAGTCAATATCTGGATTCAAGTTGGGTTGTTACATTTTTTAAATTTCTGGGACTGAACATGACATGGTCCATGGAAGAATTATGGTGCCTTAGACTTTTTTCTGAAGCATGCATCCATTGGCAGCCCTCCTTCCTATTCTGCCTCTCCTGAAGCTGAAGATTAGGAGGAGAGGTCCTGTGATGTGGCTACGAGCCTGAGATTTTGCTATAAGTAAGCATGGATATTCTGGGAAATGTATCTTCTGGCATTCCTGGGCCAATGCTCCTGAAAGAGTCAAGGACCTAGGGCCCCCAAAAGTGCCCAATGCTGATCTCTAAGACTACGTCTGTGCCTAGAAATTTGGTGTGATGGTACAGCCCAGCCACATTGGAGGGGGCCAACTGAGGGCGGTTTGGCAAGAACATCCTGAAACCAGAAGCCAGTCCTACATAGGAGGTCCAGCTCCTTCTGATGATCTCCTGAACTCGTTATTTTTGAAGGCTACAGGAGGGATCCATGTTATGACTAAAATCAGGAGGACAGTCACGGGATAGAGCTTGTGGAGTTCATTAAGGCTCTCTCCATGAGTCGAGGGCTGACAAAACTCACAATACTTAGAATGACCCTGGCACAATGATTTCTCTTATGGGAAAAGAAACAATATGCAGCCTTTAAAAAGTTCTGACACTGTTCCCAAAAATTAAACCAAGAGAACAACAACAAAAATCAAACCTCTAAAAGCAGCTGGCTTTTCTGAGCACACGGCACAAAAACTAATTGGCAATGCCTGAGACTCTACTACCCCAGAAGGACCTATTCACCCAGCAGCAACCCACAGCAGCAGAGGATTAAGCTTCCAAGGAAAGAGGTAAAGAAGACTTTGCAGCCATTTACTAAGCATATCCACTCCCATGGTTCTGTGCCTGTGAAAATGGATTCCCTTCCAAATGCAGTGGCAAGCGCCCAAAGAAACAAAACAGAAACACAGAAAAGACAAGTGGAGATCGTTGCGGCATGTGCATTTTCTCCCAGCACAGGAGAAAAGAAAACAATAATCAAGCATAATAAGCAGCTCGATTAAGCCCAGGCACAGCAGTCATTGAACCTCCCTGGGAAGATATCTGGGGGAAGCCATCTTACACCTGCTTTTCATTAACACAGCTGGGATTGGGAACAATCATTTAATAAACTATTTACTTCTTAATTACCAGAAAAGTAAAATATGTGAAATGAAAGATTCCATAATACCTTTTTAAAAAGTGTAATCCATATTTATTAGAGATAATCAAGTCTGATCCACCCCAATCAAATCCAGAAATAGAGTGGTGGCTCCAGATGGCTCCCACTGGATCTTGTGCTGGATATGAGCAAGCTGGAGGTCTCCTCATGGGAAGAGAACATTCACCCCCCTGACCCAAGTAAAGCCCCAGCTGCTATAGAAAACAGTAGCCGCATGTCTCCTCCTCCTTCTCTCTCTATGCAGACTTTAACATGGGCAGGGAAAATTGGACCAGGATGACATCACATTTTGGTATACTACACATTACCAGGCAGAGATTAGGAGGACGCATGGAGCAGGAGGCTGATGGAGCAACTGGCCTTCGGAGATTATCACAAGTTCTTTGTTGCATCCTTTGTAGATAAAACAATAGTTTAGGGCCAGGGATGAGGAAACAAGGGCCATTGAAGCACAAAAGAAGGTTCCTTGATGAGAAAGTATACAGAACTGAACCATAGAATCCAAACTGCCCCCACCAATACCAGTGATGACAGGGGATGGAGGAGGTTCAGTAGGCCGCTGTTGTGCCCATGTCGCCTCTGGCCTTTTGCAGTGGCAGCTGTTGCCTGCCAAACAGTGAAGCATCTATTCCACAGCCCGTCTGGGACTTACACTGATGGATCATGAGATAGGCCCAGATAGGACTGAGCTGTAAGAAAGCTTGAAATGCTTTTATTTCATTCCCCTTTCAGCACTGTATTACCCCCTCTCAAAAAAGCATGTTGCTGCAGCTTCACCCTGCCTCACCTCTTCCGTTTTGAAGCATTGAGCTTGGCCCCAGTATGCTGCACAGAGGTGAAGCACTTGAAATAGGTTTTCCCAGTGTGAGTGTTCTGAAAATCATACTCAGTAACATATGGCAATATCCAGGTGAATTAACTGAGACACCCCTTCCCTATATCTTCTTGAATTGGCCATCCACCAGCATGACCAAGGCACTTTTAGTTCTGAAAGCAGATCTGAAGCCATTCTGAAATGATTCTTGATAATCTGCCTCATCCAAGAGGATCTTTAATCTCCAATTCCATCCTTCAGCTTGTAAACAAGTCAGAGGAGGCAAGGAGTTCAGGAGCTGTCGACTCAGGATTGCTGATTATGTAAGCCCCTTCTTAATAGCTGGCATCAATGACAGGTGTTGCCTGATAGAAACAGTTGCCCACAGTGTGGATGGGAGAAGAAGGCATTGTGCCATAATTAACCTCTAGTGATATAGAGATGTACTCTCATTTTGCGCTCAAGCGTTCCTGTTTTGCCACATAAATATGGATTTCCATTAATTTTAACAAATGCAAATATGATCGTACCAACTGCATAATATTGACTCAAAAAGCAAGAAATACATAAAAACACATTATATGTAACCAATGAATCATTCATGAATTTTCTGGGATTCAGAACAGATGTTTTAATTAAGAAAGACTATGTGATAAATTGCACTGTACTTTAATTTCATCAGAGAGCTGGCAGTGATCAGAATGAAATATAAATATTTATCCGCACATCGCTTGCTTTGCTTTCTTTTCCTGAATGCAAACTGAGGAGAGGGAGTGCGTCTGTTGTGTTTGGTCTGCCTTCCAAGAAAATCCCCCTTCTGCTTGTGAATAATACATTTCTTCTATTCATCACCGTTTCAACAATTCCAATTGTCTGCTTTATCACATATTCCCAACTACAGCCAACAAATGTTCAGATATCTTTGACTATTGCGAAGGGGGTAAAAAAAATCCCAAGCAGCCCATTTATTCCCCACATATCACAAAAAGAGTTTCCTTTTGAACTATAGACTTGACTGGGGGGAAAAACATAAATGGCATGTTGTGATTTTGCCAATTTAATTGGCTTTCCCTTAATGCACTCTTTGATTAGTTTGACTCATTGGGAATTAAGTCAACAACAGAATTTTCTTTGTTAATATTTGTTCAATGGCTTTGTTGTCTGCCACTATGGAAGTCACACAGTATGGGATATACTGTTCTGTATCTGGGTGAAAAGTTCAAGAAAGCGGGGTTATTCATCTAACAACCCAATTCTTTCTAACTTTCCAGCGCTGAGGCAGCCATGCCAGTGGGGCATGTGCTGCATTCTGTGGTATGGAACCATGTGCTGCATCCTGTGGTATGGGATCTCCTCAAAGAATGGGACCATTTGTTCCTTTACTTTGGACAGCATTGCAGCTCCATCAGTGCTGGAAAGCTGGATAGGATTGGGCCCGAAGTTTATCAGGAACCCAGAGAAGCCAAAGAAGAGGAGAGGGAAGGTGATGGAATAATTTCCAGTTCTTTGTAGATTAAGTGTATGGCTACCCTTTTGTGAAATTTTCAAGATTTTATCAAAGTTCACAGGAAGATTTAAAAGGAAACAAGTGAAGTAAAACTGGTCAACTGAAAATACAGCTGAGCTGAAATGCCGGTGGCTTGTCCTGTTTTTGTGTGTACATTTCATTTATGGAAAAATTAATAATGGTCAAAGTTAAGCACTTTTCCATTCCAGTGCTGTAAATGGAAAGAGTACATCCTACTATTTTCCTTGTTTTTATTCACAGCTCTTTAATTTTCTTGTGTGGCATTTTAGATGTAGACTACACACCCTATATTAAAAATATGGATAGTCTACCCTTATATTTTCCTCATTGTGATTCTTCCCCTGATTAAGTGACCTTAGCAATATTAATTGAATGATGTCCTTTGATTGTGCTAATTAGGAATCTGGGAATGTTTTTTTCTCTGATTCTGCCTTTTGATCCATATATTAAACCACACTTTCAATACTGCCAGCTTAGTGTGTTTAATATTTCTTAAACATGAGCTTTTCTGATTATCTCAGCTTGTGAGGCATCATGCTGTCAGAGGCTCTCTAGTGTTCTGCCCTGATTGGACTTGAGCATGGTTGATGTAGCAGAGTTTAGAGAAGCCGATGTAAAGCATGACAACCTCCATGCCCTCCTTTGTCCACACAATGACTATACCAGGGGTATCCAAACTTTTTGGCCAGAGGGCCACATCAAATGTCCGGCACGGTTTTGAGGGCCGAAAAAAAAAATTTAAATCTAAAATTTATATAGATAAATTAGAGATGGGACTTAGATATGTGAATAAATGAATGAATGGGCTCATTCATTCAACCTCTCTGCCCCTTAGAATACCCTCCAGATGCAACCAGAGCATAGTTCCAGTCTTGTTCAGCAAAGTGGGCCAGGGGCTTTCAGGGAACAAGAGGCTGGCCGCGGGCCAGATAGAGGCTTGCCACGGGCCGCATTTGGCCCCCAGGCCAGGGTTTGGAGACCCCTGGATTATACTGTGCCCTCAGATAAGGGGGGGGATTGAGGGACTGGTCCAAGGTTAGCAAATAAGTTTTGTGGCAGAGTGTGATCTGAACCACACTGGCTCCAAATGCCAGTCTGAAGAGCCACTTTCCCCAACACTTTCACATCTAGGTAAGAAATGAAGTTTTTGCTTATGACTAATGTAGAGAGGTGCCGGCCCATCCACAAGGCCTGACAAAATGGCTGCTTCATGTGGTGGGCTGAGGGAGGCAGTGGAGTGGAAGGGGGCACCCTGCACCCCCACCTGCCCACCACCTCGCCCAGTCTGCTACTTGCCCAGCCACCTGTAAGTGAACAAAAGGAGGATGGGGGCAAGGGCTTACTTTCTGAGGACTTCAGTGGCAGAGCTGATTGTTATTGTTCTTATCATGTTCCTGGTCACTATTCTTCCATGCCATTTCTGCAGAACAGGAAAATCCTAGGAATGGCAGACGTTCTGTGTCTACTCCCTAGTGTTACATGGTAAAGATTGTATTCTTGTTTATTTCCATGTGATTCAAAGCATATAGGAGACATGCGTCTTAACACATATACTTGGTGCTAGGTACCTGACTGGAGAGCAATGAACCAGACAAGTAAGGTAGCTATTTACAGGACTAATGGCAAGAGCCACATGTCAGAAAGGTCACAGCTTTAATTGTACTGTGTAATCAATCCTTAATTGATTCATGGACCCCAATGCTCCAAATCTGAACACAGACTGGAATTTTCATGCCTCCAAGATTCAGATGAAGGTTTCCAGCTCCAAAACCAGTTTGACCAGCATATTTGGTGACCTGTCTCCCTGGACCCCTGAGTTTGTGGAAAACAACTTTTGTAAAACAAAGGACAAGATTCACCCTTCAACAACCCTTACCAACCCCATAATTAGCTCATTTTGGAAGCAATGTCTCCAACTAGTTGCTTCATCCTCAACCAGGTGGGAAAACAAAGGCAAAACCCAGCAAAGGTCCTCAACTAGTGATAGAGATTGACTGAGGGCCCAATCCTATCCAATTTTCCAGTGCTGTGCTGCTGTGCCAATGGGACGTGCAGTGCATCCTGTGGTGGGGAGGCATTCACAGAGGCCTCCTTAAGGTATGGGAACATTTGTTCCTTTACCATGGGGCTGCATTGCAGCTGCACCAGTGCTGGAAAATTGGATAGGATTGGGCCCTGAGTCAACACCACCTAGAATCCCATAGATGTTCATGGGGCAAAAGTCTAAATCCTGAGCACCAGAACCTGTTGTTCTTCATTCCCAGGTGATCTGGGCACTGTAGGGATGCATCCATCTCATGACAACCCTGCCTAGTAGTGGAGGAAGGAGGAGCTTATAGAATACATGCATAAAATATGAAATATTTATAATGTCACTTGGGATATTTTTTCTCCAGTTTGTCACTTCCAACGTCTTGGCCAAAATCAAGTGAGTTGCAAGAATCAAGTTCCAAAATCAAGTGAGTTGCAAGAATATTTGGATTCTGGAAATCTGTGCAGAGCCCCACTAAAAGTAATTAGACAGCAGCACTTATGAAACATATTACGGCATGCATGCCAGTGTTGGAATGCATTTATCTTTTTTTCAGGCCAACAGCATCATACTTTTGTTTTGCTGCCAGTCATAGCATTTGTAAAACAATAACAAACTTGCGTGTGTACAGATGAAAGGTACCTCCTTAAGGTCCAGCATAGTAAAAAAAGCCAAGTACTAATGGTATTTCTGTTGCATGTCAACTGTTGAAAACTCAGGAAAAGGGAGGGACAGGAGTGAGACCACAGAGGGAGAAAGGACATTACACAAAGTCGAAACAGAGTTTGATTCCTAAGCTCTGTTGGTAATGCACACAGCGCCTAAAAGGCTTGTTTTCAATCAGGGTTGTTCAAGGTTGTGTTCAAGTCTATTCATTCTGTGTTGTTGCATTCTTGGATCAATAGCTGTTGTTTACAGAAAGCAGGGAATCCCAGGGTGTTTCATGCAGATGCCCATCCTCACTTTCTTGTCCATGGCTGTGTGCTGAGTTCCAGCTGTCCTTGTATATCCGCTGAACACAGCAACACTGACTTCCAAACACTCATGCACTGAATTGTGCAGCACAGAAACTTTGCTGTCAGTGAAGGTGACAAAAATCCTCGAGAGTGCTCTGTAAAGATTATGCTGCCTGGTGGGGTGGGCAGGCGGGGAGAGCTCTGTCTACTCTGCTTATTCACAATTTTGTGTGCATATCAGAAATGCCTAATCCTGACTATAGTTAATGATTGGTGAAAACCTTTTGCATATTATATGAGCCTGACCCTATATTTCCATAATGTAGAGGGCCAACCTGAAACATCCTGACACCTGAGGCAACATGCCAAATGCTGTCCCCTTCTCATTGATGTGCCAGCTTCTGTTCCTCCTACTAGCTCAGCACTCTCCTTAATTCCATTTCTTCTTCATCTCTGTCCCTCTTTTCCTTTTCCAATCCAGGCAGTGAAAGAAGAAGGAAGAGCAGTGGAGGTAAGAAGGTGGACAGAGATGGGCACCCCCACCGATCTGCTGCCTGAGGCAACAACTTCAGTTGGCTTCATGGATGGGCCAGCCCTGATCAAGCAACCATGTTTGTCTTGTTTGCCATGATAACTTTTTAAAACCTTGGAAGAAGTATCTACTCATGACCCAAGACATCTGCACATAATCTAATTGCATTTAACATATCCATTCATATTCAATTTTGAATGCTCCGGAAAAATAAATACGCAGTAAAGGACAGGTAACAGGAAATGCAATTGAACAAAATTTGGCTTACATCCAAGCAGACATTCATAGGATTGTACTGTAATGGCCCAATGCTTTGTCTTTTCCCTCCACCGATGCAGCTATGCTGCTGGAGCGTGTGCTGCATGCTGTATAAGGGCAGTCCTGGAAGTCTCCACTGGGTAAGGGAACAAGGGGAAAGGGGTAAGGGGTAACAAGTCTTTCCCAGGGGTAAGACTCCAAGGCTCAAGTGGGTCCACTTGGTCAGATCTACCCAAAATCTACTCAAATCTGTATGGGCGGGGGGGGGGGAATGAGTTCGTTTCGGATTTGGCAGCTACTGCTACTGCTGCACCTATCCCCTTCTTGGATCCAATCTGCCCCTATTCTGTCCCATTGCTGCCCCCATTCTGCACACCTTGCCCTGTTTCACCCTTCCTCCTACCCTGTTCTGCCTTCTCTGCCAATTTACCTGGGGTGGCAGGCCTTCAATGAACCACTGCCACATGCAGGGTCACTCCAGCCACTGGTGTTCCAGCAGCGTGCAATCACTGGCGTTGCTGGGGGGTGCGGGGGTGCGGGCCACACCAGGTGACATGCCGGGGGTGTGACGCGCCCTGGGGGAGGATGTGCTAATATCGCAGGGTTAGGAGCTACTGTGTCATGCCATACACCATTGGATGAGGAATGGCTGGCGGAGTGCAGTGCAATAAACAGAATTGAAATTGCTCCTTTCATTCAAAAGTTAAGGCCAAAAAACCAGAAGGAAAAAATGCATGGAGCCGTATGGAAAGTGAATGTGAGCCGTATCACATGTTTACTTGTGAGTGGGCACACCTGCCATAGTCGGTTGGAAGGGGCAGGCTGAGAGGACTCCAACAACACCAGAATGGTCCCGATTCAATGAACACAGCCCCCAAAAACTCCTAAGAAAGTCCCTCCTTTCCAGCTGCCCTATTGAGCTCTATGGAAAGCAAAGCAGCCTCACGGTTGTGTTTACTTGTGAGTAGGCAGACGAGCCTTGGCTGGTGGTGGTGGTGGCAAAGGGGAATATGAGGACACCAGAAGGGTCCCAATCCGATGGAACTGGAGTGCAACATATGCTCCAGAAGGCAGCCTCCCCCGCCCCCAAAGGTCAAAAAAAGGCTTGAGCTGGTAAGGGGAAGTTTTCTATTTTGCACTTGGATCTTTATCTTGAAATGCTTGAAATAGAAGAACTTTAAACTGGGCACTGGGAGGGCTGGAAATCTCACTGATTCTTTTTTTTTGGGGGGGGGGGTGTTATTGCAGGCAGACTACAGCGTAAGCTCCATTGACCACTATGGGACTTACTTCTGAGTAGGCATGCCTAGGCTTGGGCTCACAAGCTGCAATCCTACCCACACTTTCCTGAGAGTAAGCCCCATTGACCACTATGGGACTTACTTCTGAGTAGACATGCATAGGCTTGGGCTCATAGGCTGCAATCCTACCCACAGTTTCCTGAGAGTAAGCCCCATTGACCACTATGGGACTTACTTCTGAGTAGACATGCATAGGAGTGAGCTCACAGGCAGCAATCCTCCCCACACTTTCCTGAGAGGAAGCCCCATTGACCACTATGGATTTACTTTAGAGTAGACATGCATAGGAGTAAGCTCACAGGCGGCAATCCTACCCACACTTTACTGAGAGTAAGCCCCATTGACCACAATAGGACTTACTTCAGAGTAGATTCATTTGGTGGAATAGGACTGGCTCCCCCTCAGCTAATTATTTCTTTTCTTTTAATTTAATTATTTATAATTCTTTATTTTAATTTGCTTGATGATGTCACTTCTGGCCATGACATCACTTCCAATGGGTCCTGGACAGATTGTTATTCTAAAAAGTGGGTCCCAGTGCTAAAAGTTTGAGAACTGATGCAATAAGGTGTTAGTAAGTTGACACGGGTTGTGTGTGTGTGAGACTCTACAAGTTTTCAAAATCACTAAAATTAGAGTTTGGAGGAATAATACCATCATGTTATATATCAATCAATGCGCAATTTCATGCAGAATACAATGAAACAAACCACATTGAAATATCTCTGTGTTCTAAGAAAAGGTACAGCCAAAAAACCAGTGGGGGCGGGGTGATGGTACATCACCACGCCAACCACCTGGGGCGTTGCCCCGCCCACTGCATGGGGTGACACGCAGGCCTCCCACACCAGGTGATGCAAATCCTAGTGACGCCACTGTCTGCAATGTAAGGCAGTATCCAATGGTGGAGCGCTAGTTCCATCAGCATATAAAGCAAATAGGATTGGGCTGTAAAACACTAATTATGAATGTGCTTATACATTAGTGCCTATTCCTCCAAGGTTAAACATGTATTCTGATTGGTTCCCATTTCTGTTCATTCTTTAGATATTTACTAAGGTTCTTTGAATAAGAAAGTGTACATAGATGATCTCTAATGATGTACAGGTATTCCTTGGATTATATGTGTATCCCATGCAAGACTTATGACTTACGGTAGCACATTATCAAGCAGAGTATAATTACGGCAGAAATTGTGTGAAAAACATAATATGTCAATTGGCACTAAAGCTGAAGCGTTAAAAAAATATAAAAATACATGCTTAGAAAGCTGATAAGAAGAGACTGAGTATTTAAATTTAGGGATTTCAGCTGAAGGAGAAATAAAAAGGTTCAGATTTATAGTATGAAAATGAGTCACACGGAAAAATGTGATATGTCACGAAAGAGAAGGATTAGAAGAAATTATGTATTCATAATTCTCTATTTTCATTCCTAAACACACTTATGAGTCAGTTAATGCCATCAATTTCAATGAAGGAAGCATGTTTAGATTATTAACTGCATAACGTATGAATATGGTATATTTTTTTTCCCTGTACTAATTAGAGTCAAAATATTTTGCAATTTTCTAACTTTCTGCTCTGGTGGAAATAGAAGGAGAACATAACATTAGTCATAACAATTTATGTAGGAATAGGTGACTAAGGGCCCAATCCTATCCAACTTTCCAGCCCCAGTGCAGCTGTAATGCAACCCCAAGGTAAGGGAACAAATGTTCCCATACCCTAAGGAGGCCTCTGAGACTGCCTTCCCACCATAGGATTCAATGCACACCCCATTGGCACAGTTGCACTGGCACTGGAAAATTGGATAGGATTGGGTCCTCAATTGAGCTACATTTCAGATGGTCATACTAGACCAGTGGTTCTCACACATTTAGCATCGGGAGCCACTTTTTAGAATCTGTCAGGACCCATCGGAAGTGATGTCATGAGTGGAAGTGACATCATCAAGCTGGAAATTTTTAGCAATTCTAGGCTGCAATCCTACCAACACTTACCCAGGAGTAAGCCACATTGACTATCATTGTTAAAAGATTATACATAGTAGCTTGTTAAAATTACAGATCTATAACATTTCCCCAAATGCAGTCACAGACCATGGTATCATCAAGTCTATTAAAAATAAAATATTGAAATGAATTGGGACCAACCTGAAATTGACTCAGGTCAATTTGACGACCCACCTGGTGGATCCTGACCCACAGTTTGAGAAACTCTGTACTAGACCAATTTTTTTTTTTTTTTAAATTCTCATCTGAGCTCTTTTCAGGACACAAAAGTGACTGACATAGCCAAGTTGGGAACAAACAATTATTTTCCTGCAATTCTGTCAGTCATTTCTGCCTCTTGTTCAAGAAAGTCAAATTGGATCCTGGTCTGACTTTACCTTACAGAATATTATGGCTATATGGCTATAAGTATGTTGTGTAAGCAGAAATGTTTCAGTCAGTGTGCCCAAAACTGTGGTATGTGGGGTTTTATTGTGTCCCAAGTAGTGTTGATAACATGTAACACTCCACCCATCATGAAAATGTGTACCAGTGGAATGGAAACTCTTATGGCTTCTTCTGAAATTTCTCAGGCATGGTGGAACCTCCATATCCACTTGAATTTCACCATTTTGTTGTTGTTGTTCAGTCGTTCATTAAGTCGTGTCAGACTATTTGTGACCCCAAGGACCACAGGCCCCCTGTCTACCACTAACTGCTGGAGTGTGCCTAAATTCATGTTCATTGCCTTTGTGACACTATCTAACCATCTCATCCTCTGCCATCCCCTTCTCCTTGCCTTCAATTTTTCCCAACACCAGGGTCTTTTCTAGAGAGTCCTCCCTTCTCATGAGATGACCAAAGTATTTAAGCTTCAGCTTCATCATCTGTCCTTCCATTGAACAGTCTGTGTTGATTTCCTGTAGGATTGACTGATTTGATCTCCTTGCAGTCCAGGGGACTCTCAAAAGTCTTCTCCAACATCATAATTCAAAAGCGTCTATTCTTCGGCGCTCAGCCCTCCTTATGGCCCAGCTCTCATAGCCATACATTACTACTAGGAAAACTATAGCTTTGACTATACAGACCTTTGACAAGGTGGTATCTTGGCTTTTAATTAAGTTGTCTAGGTTTACCATAGCTTTTCTCCCAAGAAGCAAGCGTCTTTTAATTTCCTGGCTACAATCTCCGTCTGCAATGATCTTGGAGCCCAAGAAGATAAACTCTGTCACGGCTTCCATTTCTTGCCCTTCTATTTGCCATGTGTTGATGGGACTGGATTCCATGATCTTAGTTTTTTAATGTTAAGTTTCAAGCCACATTTTGCATTTCCTTCTTCATCCTTATCAGGAGGTTCTTTAGATCCTCCTGGTTTTCTGCCATTAGAGTGATATCATCTGCATATCTGAGATTATTGATATTTCTCCCAGCGATCTTAACTCCGGCTTGTGATTCATCCAGCCCAACCTTTTGCATGATGTACCCTGCATATTAGTTAAATAAGCAGGGGGACAATATACAGCCTTGTCATATTCCTTTCCCAATTTTAAACCAATCAATTGTTTCATATCCAGTTCTAACAGTTGCTTCTTGACCTGCATACAGATTTCTCAGGAGACAGATAAGGTGGTCTGGTACTCCCATCTCTTTAAGAACTTGCCACAATTTGTTGTGATCCACACAGTCAAAGGCTTTAGCATAATTGATGAAGCAGAAGTAGATGTTTTTCTGGAACTCCCTGGTTTTCTCTATAGTCCAGCGAATGTTGGCAATTTGATCTCTAGTTCCTCTGCCTCTTCGAAAACCAGCTTGAACTTCTGGTAGTTCTCGGTCCACATACTGCTGAAACCTAGCTTGTAGGATTTTGATTATAACCTTGCTAGCATGTGAAATAAGCGCAACTGCATGGTGGTTTGAACATTCTTTGGCATTGCCTTTCTTTGGGATTGGAACGTAAACCGATCTTTTCTAATCCTGAGGCCACTGCTGAGTTTTCCAAATTTGCTGGCAGATGGAGTGCAGCACTTCTACAGCATCATCTTTTAAACTTTAAAGGAGCTCAACTGGGATACTGTCACCTCCACTAGCTTTGTTGTGAGTGATGCTTTCTAGGGCCCACTTGACGATGAACATCCATATATTATTGACACTATTCATATTGTTATTCAAATATTTTTGGCTTCTAAATTCCTGACATGGAAGCCTCAAGCAAGAACCATCAAATCTTCTTTTGCGCTTTCCTTTAGGGACATTTTTGGTGGCAACACAAATTTCCAGTGGATCAGTCTAAAATGTTATGTATCTTTATTATAGTACACTGGATACCATGCTGTTGGAAATTATCTTGCACAACTGCAAATATGTGCTTGTGTTGTACATGGAGATAGTATATGCCTTGTGCCCCAATCCTATCCAGGGCCTATGGCAGCAGATCTTGTGTTCCACTGCCATAAATACTGGTCTGGGACCACAAAAGCTGCATCACTGTTGCGTGCTTTAGGACTGCCAGCACAAATGGCTTGAGACCCCACATGTGCTCCAGAGGCTTACCCAGCCAGCACCAGAACAAATAAGACGGTGTGGCAGTTCAGGGGAGAATTGGTGCAGGGAGTGGGCTGAACTGGTAGCGGTTCAGAGGTGGGAGGGGAAGGGTCTTGCCTTCAGTGGTGCTTGCAAGGATTCTATCCCCCTTTTCCCAGCCCGACATGCCCCCTGAGGCTCCTCAGACTCACATTAACCAGAAAACAGCCTGCATAGGTCCAAGGAGACTCATTGGCAGCCAGGTGTCTTATAGGGAGGTAAATAAAAAATGATTTTTAGTTATGTCTGGTCACTAGCCCCACCATTGTATGCAGTATGTGCTCCATCAGTGCCACTGCATTGCTTAGGCTGGTGGGGGGTAGGATTGGGCTGTTTGAGAAGCACAGGTTTGAACTACATAAGTACTACCATTTTAAGCACTATAGTCTTGCTGATCAACTCTTTTCCCAGTAAATATTCTGCAGATTAAAGAAGTGTCATAATATTAATAGATACGATACAATGGATTGCCTGTTTGACCATCTGATCTTGGATGATAACTGTAGATCATTCTAGAAACGCTTCTTGTATTTGGAGAAGAAGGTGGCATTAAAACCAACTTAACATTCACAGCACATTTAGCAAAGTTAGCCTAAGCCCTTTGCTGGATAGCTCTGAAAACCTGCACTCTTGAAAGGAATCAAATAAAAAAGATTGACAACTTTCATACCACTGCCTTGAAGATTTCTGCATAAGCTGCTCTAGCGATGCCTTATTTTGCTTAAGCTCTTTATCAATCAAAGGCACTAGCTATCCTTATACATTATGTAGTCACGTTGGGCCAGGCTGGTCGTAGTGGTTGAATAAAAGTCTTTTTGCAGCACAATCCTAAACACATCATGTACCCATGCAGTGACTGCTGAACCAGCATGCACAGTCACAAATGTGCTGTAAAGCACATTGCAACAGCGCAGAAGTGCAACAGTGTTGCACAGTGCAGTGCACAGTGCAGTGCAACAGGCCCTGGCAAGAAGGCCTGTGCCATCCCACCAGTGCGAGATCCAAAAGGAGCACACGCTGGATCAGGTAAGCTCTGCACCATGCAGTGGATGGGGGAAGATGACGACGGGGTCTAACAGGGTGGGGGAGGGTGGAGACAGGGGCAGGGGTAGGAGACAGGGGAGGGTGGAGACAGGGGAAGGGTGGAGACAGGGGCAGGGGTAGATTGGGCCTGAGAGGGGGCGGGATTGGCAGTGCTGGCGCACACCATATCCTATTCACCATCTTGGACCTGAAATCCCAGCACAGCCCTACCTTGGACTTGCGCCAGCAAATTAGCAGACACAGGTCCTAGTAGACTTGTTGTTGCGAAGAGGGCTTTCCCTGGGGCAAGGGGACAAATGTTCCTTTACCTCAAGGAACTCTCCAACCTGCTCAGTTGCTGCACAACACAGCTGCTCTCCCAAATCACTGATTCACTGTGCCACTTCCCCAAACTTACAGAAATAAGGGCTCACAACTGTAAGGCTTTAGGTTTCATGCCTTTGAAGCTGCTGTAAACAAGCGTCAAGGCAAATGTCATTCCTTGATGGTTACTTGATGTTGCCAAAGTGTCCAGAGGCTGAAGCCTTCTCAAGGGTTCTTCTTGCCCCCCCTCCCCATGTCATGGAATATTTGAGAAGTGGAGAGAGGCTTTGTGGCAGTGTAGGCTGTCAGCACATGTGTGGCAGAATGATATTATGGGGAATGTAAGTGGACCTGGAGGCCACACCACTGCAGAAAGAATCCAGTTCATAATCTGGTTAATTTTGAACATCTAGTGGACTTTTTCCAAATTAATCCGGTGTAGTTAGAACTATTCTAAATCATATATTTCATTGTGTACATGTCCACTCATCACTATTAGTGGAGAACACTTTTTCCTGGAAACAAGGAGTTCTCCTTTATGCTGCTGCTACACGTTTATGTAGCAGTGTTTACAGTCATGGCTTACCATAAACAATGATGGAAACTGTAGTTTGGGGTGAATGGTTGGCAACCTTCAGTCTCGAAAGACTATGGTATAAGCCTACAGCACCTGGTATTCCCAGGTGGTCTCCCATCCAAGTACTAACCAGGCCTGATCCTGCTTAGCTTCTGAGATCAGACACAATCAGGCAGGTACAGGGTAACAGTTGCTGCAGTTTGGGGTCTAATTCTGAGAAAGCCTAGCCACTCCCCTTCAGAGAACTACAATTCTCCATAAGTTCCTTATGGAGATGGAATGACTGATACTACATTAATAGCCCAATTATATTCTCCCCCTCCCGCTGATGCAGTGCCCCCCCTACTACTGCAGCATCACTGGATCCTGTGGAGGGGGCAGTTGTGGAGGCCTCCTTTGGGTAAGGGTGTAATCATTCCCTTATCCAAGGCAAGCCTCAGTGGCTTGGGAGGTCTTGGGCCTGCACTAGTGAAATTGTTGGCACAGGTCCTTGCGAACCTGCACTGTGGGATCAGGTCTGGAAAGTGGGTTAGGATTTGGTGGCCACCACTGCTGCTGAACTTCTCGGACCTGATCTGCCCATACCCCACACCATCACTGTCCTGTTCTGCCCTCCCTCTGCCACCATCACTGCCTCGTTCTGCCCTCCCTCCATCCCATCCTGCCTCTTCTGTCAATATACCTCCATTGGCATTTTCTGACTGCTCTGGAACACACAGGAAGGCTCGGGTCTCCCCACTGGAGCTCTAGCAGTGTGTGAGTTCATGCACTGCCAGAACTGCTTTACAGCAGTCAAACAAGTTTGGCTGCCACCTGGCTCCAATAGGATTGGGCCATAATGTTACAATCCTACACACTTACACACACCCCTGGGAATAAATTCCATTGCATTTACTGGTTTTACTTTGTGGAAGACATGCATATAATTGGATTATTTGCCTGTTGTGTAGATATGACTGGAAGAAAATTATTACTGAAGCAAAACAAAATTGATCTGCTCACACACACGCACACACACATTTACATATATATAAAAATGCTCTCCTTGAAATATTGTCCTCTTCACCGCATTGAAAAGCTAGCATGTAAATGCAAATTCCGTCAGCCCAGCAGGTTGACTTTGTTTGAATGTGAAGAAAGTTGGCAGCAACATTTCGAAAGTTAAAATATGTCAGACATGTCAAACCAGGTTCTTCACTCATTTACTTGGCAAAGCTAACAGGAATGTTGACAGATTTCGTAGCATTGGAAGCCAATCTTGAATGATGCACTTGGTACTGAGAGAATTCTGGATAGAAGGAGGGGATGGCTGTTACCATTCTCTTACTAGATACGACTCACGGTAAGGCTGTAAGGACAGTATTAAGACCAACATACTTCAAATGTTTGCTGTAGCTTTTTACTTTTAGATATTTCATAAATCACAGTGTCTAAGAAGTAAAAATAAACTGGAAAGTGGCAACCTTTCATCTGACCAGCTGCCTGTCAAATGGTAAAACAGGTAATACAGTCCAATAAGCTGAAACTGAATAATGTTTCACACAACTAGTGAATTAGGTAATGGTATATATTTAATTGTCACGTTTTTCATACTATCCTTCTTCTAAGAAGCTCAGGTTAGCATACATACTCCCTCCCCTCCTTTTATCCTCACAAAAATCCTGTGAGTTTAGGTGAGGCTGAGTGAGAATAACTGCCCAAGCTCACCCAGGAACAGAGGCATCCCTAGAGGGGGGGCGGTGCACTAAGTTTTGCAGAGAGCCTCCCTGCACCATGTAAGCAGCTCCTCCCCCTCCCCTCAGGAGCCATTCGCCTCTGTTTCGCCCACCCCCACCCACATGGCTCTGAAGGGGAGGGGAGGAGCTGCTTGCATGCTGCGAGAGGTGAATGGCTCCTGAGGGGAGGGGGAGGAGCCGCTTGCTCGCTGCAGGGAGGCTCTCTGCAAAATTTAGTGCACCGCCCCCCCCCCCGGCGACGCCTCTGCCCAGGAAGTTTCATATGCTGAGCGGGGATTTGAATGTGGATCTTCTAGGTCTAAGTCCAGCTCTAAAATCACTGCACCATCCTGGCTCGATGTACCCAACACTCCCAGGAGTTGCCGTCAAGTGGAGCATGGGAGGCGAAGGGCCAGAGAGAGGCCAGAGAGAGGCCAGATCAGGAAAGAATCCAGTTGGAACGAGGAGTTCTATGAAAGACTAGAACTATTCAATTGTAAGGTTTAGAACAGCCTGCCTCTGTAAACCGCCTTGGATTAAAGTCTGAGGAGAAATCTGATGACCAAAGAAAGGCGGTATATAAGTGCCTGTATAAATAAAATAAATAAATTTTGTGCATGTAACTCAAGATGTTAAGGAGACAAGCATGTAAACACAACTTGGTGCTTGGTACCAGCCTAATCAAAGGGCCAGATCAGTAATGCAAATATTTGAAGGACTGCCTGCAAGAAATTAAAGATGCATAAGCCAGGAAGCCACTTTTCTGATTTCAAATTAAGTAAAAATGATTTTTACTTACCTCTTCTGGGCTTCCTGTTGTCCTCCCTCCCTCACCATAGCATGCAGTGTACACTCTATCAGTCAGTAGCCCATGCTGTGGGCTTGTGGGGGATAGGATTGGGCCCTTAGGGTCCAATCCTATCAAACATTCCAGCATTGGTGCAGCTGCAATGCAGCCCCGAGGTAAGGAAACAAATGTTCCCATGCCTTGAGGAGGCCTTTGCGATTGCTTCCCCACCACAGGTTGCAGCATACACCCCATTGGCACAGTTGCACCGGCACTGGAAAATTGGATAGGATTGGGCCCTTAGTCCCCTGAAATTTGAGTGCTAACCCTAGAAATGGTTCAGGTGATAAGGGTGCCATAGACTACAAGTGATTCCGTAGGGATCTATCCAGAAGGTGGCTGTGATAGACTCATTCTTGAAGGAATGGAAGGTACTGGTTGAAATGAAACACATGAGAGATTATTGTGAGTGAGACATTAAACAATGGAAAGTTTGGGAAACTTAAAGAAAAAAAACCAAAAGAAATTACAGTCCAAATATATGTGTTTTTTTGTGTGAAATCATGGAGCTTATACACATGAGGGCTTTTTTTGTGTCAGGACTGCACAGAGGAAAATTGTGCACTAAGTTCAATTAATATAATGTTCCCCAATTGCCTCACCCAATGTGTCACTGGTAAAAATCTATTTCTCCATCAAGCATATCTATAGCAATTTCCTGTACTGTTTGGCCTATCATTTTGTACATGTCATTTGTATGTGCATGTGCCATTGACTGTCACACATGCTTGTTCATTGATTACTCCAACATGAGGCAACGGCTTGCATGTGTCAAGATACAACACCACAGTTTGAAATTTCCTCATGTTGCCTCAAGCAAATGTTTTTTAATGGAGTTCATTCACACATTCAAGCACTAGCAGTTGTGTAGTGGTAAATTTGGAAGTGCAGGAGCTTGTCGTGACACCCCCCCCCATAGCAGTGTTTGAGGTAATGTGACAAAATAGCAAGGTTCTATCTGTAATGTTCTACATCTGTTGCACAGAAAGTCCTTATGGGGATAAGCCCCATGTGCAGTTTTTAGTGAGGGAGTTTTTCTTGTTGTTCCTTTCAGCCAACAATACAGTTTGGCTAAGGTAACGCTGTTGGCTAGAGCAAAAATACAAAGCTTCTCTCTATGCGAGAAAAGCAGAAAAGCAGATGTGTACTCATGTTGCCACTCGATAACCGTTTTCTGCAGAAAAAGCCCTCCTGTGTAAAAGAAAATGAAGGAGTTGCTAAATACAAATTAAAAGAAAAACCTAGAAGGTGCACACCACAGTAATGTTGCCTTTCACAAGGGAAACCAAGAACAACAGAAAACAATCACATGGTTTATGAAGTCATTTCTGTAAAAACTAGATGTTGTCGGAAGAGGCACTCATCTTCTTTCCCCCCACCCAAAAACAGAAAAAAGTTTGTGTATTTTGATGGAAAAATCACTTAAAGTAATGTGGGAGCACACAAAATACATTTAACGCAATGTAGCAGATGGAGAGTAGAGTAACATCTTGAGTTAATTTATTTTTGAAGTACATAGTGCGCTTTTATGATATAATTGAATTAAAGAGTCAGTGGAGGGGGGGACCTACACTCCCGTGATGTTTATTTTTCCTCAGAAACTTTTTTTTCCTGGACGTTACGTGGGCTTCTTTGAAAACTTGTGTTAAAAATGGAAGAAGGTGCCGAAGGATTCTCATCTGAATACAACTGCAGTAGCACATGAATTTAGGCAGAGGGAACAACTGGTCTGAAGACCTAAACTGCATTTTCAACCATCCTAGGAACAGAAGAATTGTCAAAGTGAATCAGGCAAGAGGAAACATCTTGTCCCCAGAAAGAGAAGAACTCTTGATAATTTATAAGGCTTCCTAGAGGCATTGTGTGATGCAGGTAAGATGAAGGCTCCCAGTGAACAAGGCCCTTGCCTCAAAGGGCTCCTGATCTAACAGGCCTAGCCTTAAGGCTTGTTGCAACCCAAGAGATGCTCCCCCCTCCTCACAATTAAATTTCTTCTTTGGCCTCCTTCCCACACCTGTTTGGGAAGGACAAGAGGATGTGCTTACAATCTGGAGCCAGACATATACTCTGCATGCAAGTTTCACAGAGAAGCTGCTTTAAAGCAGTGCCATCTTGACCGAGATGAGTACTTGGACTATGTACTCATTGATCATTTTATGTATACAACAAAAGGAACTAATTTAGCTTGTGCTTTTAAGGGCTTGGCCCAAGAATCTGCCTACAGTTTAAAGGGCCAGCACCAGACCGTGCGGCTTAATAAACATGAGACTGTGCCTGAGCCTATATGAAGCAGGGACATGCGGTGTGGGTGTGACAGGTGAGGTAGAACCACCCCATCATAGTTCATGGAAAAGCACAGCAGCTGCTCTGCCTGCTTACACCTGAGGAGGCTCTCCTTATACCAGCATTTTAGGGGAGTGAAAGGGGAGCCTCCTCAGGTGTAAGCAGGCAGGGCAGCTGCGGTGCTTTTCCATGAACTATGATGGGGTGGTTCTACCTCACCTGTCACACCTGCACCGCTCATCCTTGATATGAAGTGCATTCTATTCAGATAGAGTCAATGGAATTAGCTCTTGGCACAGATAGGAAAAAAAACATTGGAAGAACTTAATATCAGCTAAGCATCACCCCAGGATCTCTCATTTTCAAAACTAAGCAATGTATGATATTCAGGCAGCAACCTTATCCCAATCGCCCTAATTACAGCAGGGAGATGGGAGTTTGTATGGCCTGGCTGGAACACATGAGCCCCTTCCCCTGAGGGGACTGGTGGAGAGCTGTGGCTGCGGGGAACAGAGGTAATTTAAGGACACAGCAACAGCCCCTCTTCCTTCTTTGCTCATGGGCACCGAGCGGACACCCACCCATTATGCAGTCTGAGTTGTGCTGGTCGCTGTTTGGGGCCAGGTAGGAATTTTTTGCTGCCTGTCAATACTGGACGGCAACAGGCCGTTTTTTCGCCTACCCCAGACTGCCGTGAGTACAGGGCTGTGCCCCATTAGATAACCGATCACTTTATGCTGGCAGGTGGTGCGGTAGAGGCGTGCTTGGGACTTTGGAGTGCACCTTCAGACAGCATAGGCAGGACAGAACCCAATAGCAGTCCTCAGTGGCTCAGCGGCACAAGGATATTGCCTGGGGCCCTGGCTGGAACCGCGGGGGTCCTCCTCAGAGGCTCAGCAGCTCGAAGCGGTACAGCCCGCGGTCCGGCTGCCTTCCCCTTAAGGGACAGACCTGAATGAGACGCGTCACCCAAGAACAGGGCGCAGCTTGGAGTCGGGTGCACATCCAGCCTGGGGGACAGAGTTGGATCTGGGGCCACCCAGTAGTCCTGCCTCCACACCACACAGGGGTTTCGCTACCCCTACAACTGCAGGTCTCAGCCTCCTTTTGTCTGTATTAAATGCTAATAAAGTGGCCCTTTCTCCCACGTGTGTTGTCTAGAGTGTTCATTGGACTGTGCCCAGACAAAAGACAGTTGCAAAGAAATGGCTCTCATAGAACACCATGAGACTTATTTCTGAGTGAACTTGCATAGGCTTGCACTGCCATCCCTTTACCAATTACTATCACCAGAGGTCAGAACTCATAAGCCTGTGAAATCTATGGGGCCAGTGCAGGTTCAAGTAAACCCATTGGCCTGGCACGGGTTGACCCCATGACAAGGGAACAAATGTTCCCTTACCCTGCCTCCAGATGACAAAACTCGTTTGCCTACACAGAAAGTTAGTTCCAAATTGGGCTGAATATCAAATTGTTAGTAAATGTATTGTAGGCCTCTCCTTCCTGGCAACTGACTCAGCCAATCTGGCACAGTAAGTGAACCAAGCACTTTGCATGATATTGTGGCACATATGCCAGCTGTTGGCTACAATCCTATACACACTTTTCTGGCACTGAAGTAAGTGCCATTGAACACAGTGGGACTTACTCCTGAGTATACATGCATAGGATTGTGCTGAACATCTTCTTGAAACTATTTTTGCTTCTTTTGAAATTCCTCACATTCATTCTAAAATGTTCTTCAAGCAAATTAAATTGTAACTCTAGTATTTTTTAAAAGAGCCAAGAGTCCAGTCCTAATCGGCTTTACAGCCTCAATGCAAGAAGTAAGGGAACAAACATTCCCTTACCTTGAGGAGGCCACTTTGACTGCCCCCCCCCACTGCAAGATGCAGCACATGCCCCATTGGCACAGCTACATCAGCGCTGGAAAGTTGGATAGAATTGGGCCTTGAGACTATTTAAAGAGAGGAATATCACATTCTAGACTTACCTATTGATATTGTCCCATGGCTTCCCGTAGTCAAACAGGTTTTACAGGCTTGTCAAGTAATTCAAAACCTGCAAAATCTGTTTACCATTGGCAAAAGTAGGCCGAATATACATACAGCCTATGGACACAATCCTAACCAACTTTCCAGCACCGGCATAGCTGTGCCAGTGGGGCATGTGCTGCATCCTGCAGTTGGGGGGCAGTCATGGAGGCCTCCTCAAGGTAGGGTAATGTTTGTTCCCTTACCTCGGAGCTGCATTGCCCCTATGTCAGTGCTGGAAAACTGGTTAGGATTGCAGCCTATGTCTCTTACAAACCGCCTCTGACTCTGAACTGAAAAAATTGTCTGGCTCTAACTTTACCTTCTTTTACTGCCACTTAGCTAGACATTCTTTCCGAAAATGTCTGCTTGAGAAACCATTGACAAGTTCATTGTTTTCAGGGCTTCTGTTCCACAGCACTGAGCAAGTTGTGACTTGGCATCTTTAAGGACACAAGGTCACAGGAACTAAAGGAGTCCCGGTTGCCACAGGAGATATCACAAGACATGTGCATCCAAGAATCTATCATAACCTCTTCAGCATATCTTCTGATGACAGGTAACTTGTCACTACACGCTTCAGTTTCCTTCCTCTATTATAAGCTGGCTGATCCGGCACACTTTTCATTGTGCAGGTGCTTTCCTTTGGCAGACTTGTTGAGATAATAGAGCAATCCAATCAAAACATCTCGGAGAACTCCTGACAGAACATTTGCTGCTTTTGAAACATTTGTGCTCACCATATGGCAAGGGCAGTACAGACTAGGAGACTGTGCAATCAATTTCCCCTCCCTCTTCGTCTTTTTTTGTTTTTGCTTGGTGGCAGGTGTCAAATATTTATCAGAGCCAGAATTCATTAAATGTCAAGAAAGCCATCCAAATTTTTAAAGCAGTTTGTGCAATGAAATCAGCAGAGAAGCTCTTTTAAAAATAAAAATAAAATAAAAAAGAACACCTACCCAAAATCTGTCCTGTGGTGCAACCCATAGCCAAATAACCTTGGTTGCATAAAATTGACTGGGCAAAGAATTCCTGTGGATGTGAAGAGGTAAAGCACATGAGCACCAGAATCCACATTTCAGATCTCATTGGGAAATGGGACATATTGATTGACTAGTACTGGCCATTGGTAGCTGACTACTGTTGTTAACACTGCTCATTCTCACAGAAATATGTCTACCATTATAAGTGCACAGACACACAATCTCAGGTTCAGATCAGCTTAGCCCAGAATTAGACCAAGTTAGAGGAATTTGTGATATAAAACAGGAGGTCAAAATTTGCAGCGTATGGCATTTTGGGGATTGTTGATTGGGCAGATTGGGTGGATTGTAGCCACCGGGTAGATGGGACTCGTTCGCCTGGGAAGGCAGCTCATCTGAGAGAAGGAAAACTCTGATCCCAAACCTCCACTGCCTTGTGGCTACATCCAGTTATGGAAAAGGCTTCAGGAGTCAACCTCGAGGCAAAATCCAGAGCCGGAGTCCCTGAGGCAGTTCATGGCTGAACACAGTCACGTTCTGGCAACTCCTGCGACATCGCTGGAACCAACCATATTGGCCTCTGCCTTTCCATTGGACCATTTCAGCGATGTGGAGAGGGGGGATTTGCTGCATGGGTAACAGCCTATCCTCCATACCTACTTTACCCAGGCTTCGCACACTGGAGAGGACACTCTGTTCCAGAACCACCATTCAGAGCGTGACACCATAGTCTTCCGAGACTGAAGGATGCCAACAACATGATTGGGTAGTGGAGCAAACAATCTCAAAGAGCCTCTAGTTAAGCTACTAGTAACCAGGAGACAGAACTTTTCAAAAGAATATGGATTTTATTAAGAGATATTGAAAAAACAAGGAAAAGGGATACATAAGAGATCAGTTCCACAGGGATCTAAGTGGTTGTGGGTGAGAATGGGTAATAGCTCTGTTTGGACAGGCACCCGTTAAATGAAGGAGGGAAAAATAAGAGTGAGGCTGCCAGCTGAGATGAGTTTCCTCCAGCAGAGATCACCCAACACAGAGAAGGAGAAAATTAGTGGGAGGTTTTAAAATAAGCACTGAGGAATAGAAGCTTTTTAAGTGGGAGAAGCTGCTATGAGGGTTAGATGGAGGCGTTAACTGTCCTTAATATGCTGAGCTCCTTCTGCAAAGCAAGAACCTGTGATTTCTGGTTCCAGAGAAAAAGGGAAAATGCAATTAAATAGATGTCCCTTGTTGGGCAGAGAAAGTGAGGTTGGCTACTGAAACAAGGGGCATTCTAAGTAGGACAAGCCTTACCAAAGCCAGGCAGTATGGACAGTTTCAGTTGGGAAGAAATGCCACAAAAATGGAGGGAATCTCTGTGGGAGAGTACAGACACCTCTGCAGATAGAAAAGGTGACATCCCAGAGCAGAGGTAGTTATAGGACTTTTGCCCAACAACCACATTCCTGAGTAGGTAATATTTTCTAGAGGGTGCAACCAGGAGTTTTCTGGGCTTGATTGAATTAGGGTGTGTCCTTCCATGAGGGATGAAACCTAAACTGCACCCCTGTCAGAGAGGTTTCTGAGGGGCAAATTGTATGGCAGGGTGTATGCAGCACTATGCTTAGGTCATTGGTCAGAGACTCTTTCTGAAGAAAGAGGCTGAAAAGACTGTGGCACAGGTGGATTTATTATTCAAGAAGACTTGTGCCTGCAGCTGAAATTATGAAATTAGGTAAAGGTGGCCAAATTTCCAAGGCCATAGTGCAGAGCCCAAACTGGGGTGGTGCAACACCTAGTCCTAGCCAGGGAGGCCCTGTCACTGCCCCCTTAAGGGGCAGGGTGATGAGACTTCCATGATTGCACCACTGCTGGAAAAATTGCTCCAAAATGCAATTGCAACCCATTTCTAATTTAGCCATTTTTCCTCCAGTGGTGGTACGATCGCAGGAGCACCATCACCCCTCCCCTAGAAGGACTTATGAGAGAGTTTGGGAACCGCTGCCTTAGAGGAAAGATGACACTTCTGTTCTAGTTACTGGACCTTTATTCGCAGAACTTTGCCTAGGAAAGCGTTTCCTTATCCTTTCCAGGATAAGGGGTCCTGGCTGGCTCCTAGGAATGTTAGCTGATGAACTAAACTGGAGTTAGGAGAGACTATGCACATTTTGAAAAGTGAGGTCATTGACAACACTCCATGAGAATGCAAATCCCAGCAGAATTGAGACTAGAGCTAAATACAATGCTAGGGCAGATCCACAAGAACGTTAAGATTGGAGACCAGGAGGATCAGGACATGAATCAGAAACCTTCACAGTCTGATGATGGGATTTGGCCTAGTAGGTTACAGTGAACTTCTAGTGTAGAAGAGAAGAGAGCCATAGATTCCTGGCCCCCGAAATGAGCAGCCAGTATGAAGTCTCTGGATTAGAATAAACACTAACTGGTTTGCTTCTACAAAACCTTCCCAGTCAATAGTCCCAAGCACATTCTACTTACTACACATGAGACTCTAGTTTCCAGATATAACCACTTACTTCAGAGATTCTGGGCTGAAGAACACACCCTTTTGGTCTGTATCGGGTGTGACTACCTACAAGCCCAGCCCTGTACAAAAAGTAGCTGGTTATAATGTTCACTATTCCTTTCCAAAGTTGGAAGAGGAATATAATATTCATTAACTGATCACAATCAACAAAAAGTTTAGGAAGGAAAATTCTTTTAATCCATAGGCATTCTCTGGAAACCTTAAACTCAGCTACCACACACTTAATTTATTGTTTTCTAAATCAAGCCTCTTTATGGTCTCAGTGTATTTTACTAACAGTAAACATACGAACAGTATATATGTGACGTGAAGGAAAACCCACATTTTTCTACCTTGATAAAAGCTGCTTCCCCCCGGGTTTTATCAATATATTTGATTTCAGGGCAGTAATAGTAAATCAACATGTTGGGTAACAACTGTAGGGGATTATTAGTCCAGTAGGCTTTTTAGCTGTGAGCCAAGAGACTGTGGTGCTCAGCATAGAGTTTCAGGTCAAGTTTTCATGGAGACAAACCCATGACTGGGCTGAACTAGTATGCCAGGCTGTTCTTGGGGACTCACATAATGGAATGCTCCTCCATGAAAAAGACATCTATGTACAAAAAAACTGGTATGGTCAGAATCCTTATCCTTGTTATATAGCTATATGTGAGCTTTTTGTATTGTTTGGAAAACAGAAAAAAAACATAAATTTTTTTTTGCAACGGCATGCTTTGCCCCGCACTGGATGCATGCGTGCAAAAGTTGCAGTTAACCTGGCTACACCTACCCGAAGAGTTAAATTCAAAACAGGTGTGCGGGTATTGAACCCCCTGTGCACCACTAGGTGCCCTAACCTGATCAGACCTGTTGCGAGCAATGAGATGACCACTGTCCGAACGGTCACCCATGGCTGACTTCGAAGGCACGACCAGCTGCGACCACAACTCCCATTGCAGAACCCTCCAATCGAGGGCGGGGTTATGAGATGCCCTCAGTCTAAAGTGCTGGTCATAAGAAAGCCAAGCGGGCCCCTAATAATCACGAAAAGCACGATGGATTATATCAAGATACTTGAACAAGGCTGTAGCCTTATTGGAGTACATTTGTAGCACCACTGATGCACATATCACAAACACATTCAGCCAGTCGGTCCAGTTCCTATCTATCTTCTTACAGAGAACTAGCTCTTGGTCTCTCAAAGGTTCACCCACCTTTGGGACTGGCTCGGGTTCCATCTGTAAGAGGTCGAATATGTCCACATATTCCCCCCTCCATATCTTCCCTTAACAGCTAGTGTTAGGTGTCCACCCAGGGGAAGAGCAATATATTCATAGGAGATCCTGGTGTGCTTACTGGCTTCAGTGATCAATCCACCCCCCCCCCAACCAGGGGCTCTGTGGGCCCACCAGCTGCCCCAAGGCCGGGGAAGGCATTTGACCAGGAATAGTAGGTGATACCAAAGGCGTGCCACCATAACCCAAAGCAGCAGGGGCTGTGCCAGTATGCCTAGTATGACCAGGGCTGAGTTGAATAAATTTGTGCAACTGCTCCTTGTGGTCCGCACCACTGCCAGCCATGTGAATGAGGTGGGGTCAGAGGTGAGATCTGACCATGTGAGGCATCTCCTTCTCCCCATACTGTTGCAACTGCATCATGCTCACTGGAATTGATCTCACCTGCACTAGCCGTAGGAGCAGCCACCGGAACTGGCTTTGCTGCTGGCGCCTTAGCCTGTTCCAACTCCCCAGACATTTGCATTTCATCTTCAGAAGAGTCCTCAGCAACCACTATGGCCTTGGCCCTTTTTGCAGAGGATAGAATAGACTTTAGTTTAGACCCACGCCCCGGCCTAGCCAATGTACGCCCAGGCACCTGGGACCCTGAAGAAGCACCACCACCCCCCTTGCCAGCTCTAAGGAGAGTCTTCTCCTTCTGACATGCCTCAAAATGTGCCCCCAAAGCTCTCAGCTCATTAACTTCCTCCAACTCATCAGAAGATGAGGCAGGCTCCACAGGCTTGGGCAGGGGGCGCTTAGGTGCATTCTCCATTTTTTCTGGACTTTCTTAGGCATGGTAACAACTTAGAATAAATGGGGGGTTATGCACTTGAATGTTATAGAGAACAAAGAGGGAGAAAATACAATGTTATCCAATTCTCCAAAGTACAACCACAGCTAAACCTGCTTAGCTTTTTTGTATTTTCAAACACAAACATCACTCAACCACCAGCCCACTCCTCTAATGAATGAGCAGTGGCTACAAGCCTTACAGGAAAAAAGGGGGGGCAACCAGTCCTAAGCAGCCCTCAGTCCCAAAGGTTGCCTCTGAGGTGGCAGAGTGGGGTGTGACCTTGCCCACTCCAGCAACCCCTTACTGAAGCGTGTGGGTGCCCAACACAGCTCTCGCCCCTTGCACAATATCCTGCAGCCTCAGGCACACTACAAAGGCGCTCCATGGGTGGCTGTTCAAAGAGAGGGGGGAGGCAGGGAGGGAACCGCTCACCCGCCTGCCGCTCTGCCTCCAAATGCGGGGAAAAGTAAATCCCCCGCTTCCCCCAGACGCTACTGCTGTGATCCTGGGGAGTGCTCCTGCAGCCAGCCTCCCTCCCGCCCGATATCACCGCCTTCACAGCCTCGCTGGGCACGGGGGAAGAGGAGAGCCTTGTGCACGAGTCTGTCCTTCGTCGCTGCTGCTCCCAGGACTGAGCTCATGCGGGCGGGAATTGCCCACGTGAGCTCAGCCCCCACCGAGCCGAATGGCACTGTCCAATGGGAGTCTGCCACCTCAGCCTGCCTGCACGAGTCGGGGCAGGGCAATGGCCGATAGTGCGCACAGTGCTAATGGTCTTTTTCCCCATTTGCTCAGCACCTTCTCTTTCTAAGGAGGTTCCCCTCTTCTTCTCCGTAGGGCTCAATTGTGCATGCATGTTAATGGCAGGATATCCCTGTATAGTTTATGAAGGTGTTAGTATAGTCCAGGAGTCTCCAAATCTCGGCCAGTAGGACAGATGCAGCCTGCAGCGAGCCTCCATCTGGACCACGGTGAGCCTCTGACCCCTGTCAGCCTCTGGCCCTCCAGAGGCTCCCAGGCTTGCTGTTGAGGCCCTGTAATCCTCTGGAGCAGTGTTTCTCAAACTGTGGGTCGGGACCCACTAGGTGGGTCATGAACCAATTTCAGGTTGGTCCCCATTCATTTCAATATCTTATTTTTAATAGATTAGACTTGATGCTACCATGGTATGTGACTGCATTTGGGGAAATGTTACAGAAACTGTACTTTTAACAAGCGACTATCTATATTCTTTTAACAATGATAGTAAATGGGACTTACTCCTGGGTAAGTGTGGGTAGGATTTCGGTCTAGGATTGTTAAAAATTTTCCTGCTTGTTGATGTCACTTCTGGTCATGACATCACTTCTGGTGGGCCCTGACAGATTCTCATTTTAAAAAGTGGGTCCTGGTGTTAAATGTGTGAGAACCACTGCTCTGTAGGTGAGGGGAGCTCTGCTTTTCCGGCCCTCTGAAGGCCTTAAAACATCACTTCTGGTTTTTCGGAAAAAACCTGAAAAACCAAAAACCTTCTAAGGCCTCCTAGGTGCCTTAGAAGGTGTTCTGAGGGTGTTCTGTACGCGGCCTCCCTGCCCCTCAGAACACACTTCAGAGGATTACAGGGCCCCAACAGCAAAGCTGGGAGCCTCTGATGGTCTGGAGGCTCACTTGGGGTTGGAGGCTCACCATAGGCAGAGCAGAACTCCCCTTGCCTCTGAAGGCTCTACATGGAGAGCCTGCAGGAGTGGACTGCAGAAGGGGAGCCTGCAGGAGGGGGGGCTGCATGTAAGGTGGTCTTTGCTTCAACCCCCCTCCCTCCATTACTTTCAAAGAGCTTTGGGCTGATTTATCTAGAGTTCTTTTACACCCCCCCCCCTCCGTTGTTTGAGCCGCTGTTCTTTGGTGAATTGTGTTCTGACAGATTTATTTCTTTTCATTTGAGTAAGCTGCTTGGGGGTGGGCGAATGGGAGTCCATTTAAGTGAGTTCTTTATTTCTTTGGTGTGTGTTGGGCTTTGAAGAAATCCTGGAGCTGTGAGCCCATTCATTGATTCATTCACCTAAGTTCTCTCTTGAATGTATTTGTTTAAATTTATTTTTATGGCCCTCGACACCAAGCCAGTCATGTGATGCGGTCCTCCAGTCAAAAAATTTGGAGACCCTGGTATAGTGAGTCCCAGTTTGAACCCCATGATTTGGTTCTTGAGCACCATTGAGTAAACTTTGGTGCACATTTACTTTCGCCTCTGTCGTTCTTTCACCCCTGAATTGAATTGTGCCATTGGCCAATACACTGGGTTCCTGCATACAATTTTCTCCCCCATATGTGCATGCTAATTGCTAATCACTTTTTAAAACGTGATGCTGGTAACACTTTTGCAGCTACACATCGCTAGGAAGACCTGTAATGGTGAACAAGATGTCTCTTTTAGGGAGGTTGGGCTCTAGTTCTGATTTGCTCATGAGGGACCCCAGACAAGCTTTCAAAGAAAAACTTTCAAGCTTTTCAAAGAATTTTTTCAAAGAAAATCAGATTAGAAAACTTGAATTCTAATTTATATTCTAGATTAGAATATAGATTAGAAGATATTCTAGATTAGAATATAGAATTCTAGATTCTAGAACAGGGGTGCCCAAACCCTGGCCCTGGGGCCACTTGTGGCCCTCGAGGGCTCTCAATGTGGCCCTCAGGGAACCCCCAGCCTGCAATGAGCCTCTGGCCCTCCAGAGGTTTGTTGGAGCCTGCACTGGTCCGACGCAACTGCTCTCAGCGTGAGGGTGACTGTTTGACCTCTCACGTGAGCTGTTGGATGAGGATTCCCTCCACTGCTTGCTGTGTCATGTCTGTGATGCAGTAGTGGCAGCAAAGGAAAGGCCAGTTTTGCTTTGTGCAAGGCCTTCTATAGGCCTTGAGGTATTGCAAGACCTTCATGTAGTCGTATAAATTCATCTTTAATATATTCATTTATGTAAACTTATGTAAATTTATTCAGATTTTAAATGTAAATTAATTATTTCCCCCCCCCCCCGGCCCCTGACTCAGTGTCAGAGACATGATGTGGCCCTCCTGCCAAAAACTTTGGACACCCCTGTTCTAGAAAACTAAAAAAACAGGACTAGGTTATCATTAGGTTCCGCTAATTCAGTAGAATTATGATTTTACAGTTGTGGAAATTGAGGCACAGTAAACAGAATCAATTTGATCCAATTCACATGGTTAAGAGATGAGACCAATTGTTAGGAACCGAACCGATACTGAATGATCAGGTTTACCCATTCATTTTGAGCAGCTACTCCTGGTACTCTCTCTGGTGACGTGATCGCCAGTAGCCTAACTGAAGCCTTTTAATCAGTTGTCCAATAAATGTAATCCCAGTGTTTTATACAGTAATCAGCCATCCTCTCTGTAGTTAATATAGTTTACACAATTCCTCACATTCGCTTGTTAATTAAATGTCTCCTGATGGCTGATGCTTTTTGTAATTAATTTGGCGCCTAGAGAATAATTAGAGTACGAAGAGCCACAGTTTCCACAAGTTAAAAGAAATAGTTTGGAACAAAGTGGCCATCATTAATCTTAAAAAGTGATGCTGTAAATATAACAAGACATACTTATGCGCCACTGATTTAAAAAAAGAGCAAGTAAGAACACTAGAGGTGATCTAGAGATTCTTAATCAGATCTTTTATTGGAAAACCTGGTTTCAATTTAGATCATTAGTCATTCCCCGCAAGGAGTTCTACGGCACTTCCATCATTTCTGAAATGTTAATGGCTACACAGAGAAGCAAAGTCATCCACTACTGGTAACACAGTGCTCTCTTCCCAGTGACCAAGCACTGGGGAATCTGGTGCTGCAGGAAACATGTGGCATGCATATATGGAGAACAGGCCCTTTAACATTCTACAGTAACTATTTTCAACTAGTGTGCCACAGAACATGGTGTGCCTCTGATGCTCTACAGGTGTACAGCAGGAGTTTGGGGGAAGATCATTTATTGTAGGGCTATTGGGGGGGATCTCCCCAATGGCGTAACAGTGTGCCTTGTCAATTGTAAAATAAAAAACAAACAAACAAAAAACTGATGGTGTGCCTTAACAATTTTAGTGCCTTATTCATGTGCCGTGAGATGAAAAAGGTCGACAATCACTGCACTACATATTCCGATCATGGTTTTTAACATAGCATGGAATCTTTGCCAGCCCCATGTCGCAGTTGAGCTGTTTTCCACTGCTGGGATGATGGTAGCAGGATCACTGCCAGCTGGGCATGGAAATCTAATTGAAAATGTCAAGTTTGAATATTCTTCTAAGGTATAATTGCATGCACACTTATTTGGGAATGAGTAAGTACCTAGTCAATTCATTTGAAGGAGGGGGAATAAATTTGGCCTCTTATTCTGAGTTTACAGGGGCAGGTTTAGCCGTATTCTAAATACTGTTGGAGAAGGCTGAACTAGGCGTTTGGAGGTAGATCCAGTTATAATACACTGGTCTCCAGCAGAGATCTCAAAAGCAGTGGGGGAAGTGTGCAGTTTGCTGCACAGAAGCAGTAGGCAGAAGTAATCTATTCCCTACTTATCATTCCCTCCTTGCATTCCCCGATCCAGCCACATTTTCCCAGCCAAGGTTCTGAGACGTATGTGTGCTACAGTTGGGAAGAGTGGCACAGGAGAGAAAGAGCAAGTGCATGAAGGATGAAGCACTCCTTTCCTCCCTGCTACTTTTGGCCTTCAAATTGTGCCCAACCACACTATTTTTTAGAAGTTTGATGGGCAGGGTCTAGGAGAGGGGGGTAAAGGGGGTAATTTGTACCTGGGCCCAGGGTCAAAAGGGCGGCCCAGGAGCCAGTGGGGGGGGCAGAAATTTCCTGGGATCTGACATTTTCCTATCAGACTTGTTGCTCATACAAGATGCTGGGGACACTACCATGACCAGGGATGCTGGGGACACTACTGATGCTACATGGGTGGGTAGACTTGGGCTCCAAAGACTTTTCCAGCTGTGTCTACTCTCCCCTCACCCTGCTTTGCCCCTCCCTCCCATTCTGCTCACCCATCACCATCCTCCCCCGCTGTGTTTCATCTCTCCCCTTTTGCAAAAGGGCCCAAAAGAAACTTTGTACCCCCTGATAAAATTCCTTTCAGAGGCTCTGTTGATGGGCACCTGCTTTTCCAGACCTGGGTCTCTATCAACCTTCTATGTGGGCCCTGACTACTCCTTGCTACATTCTCCCTTGCACATGAATGTCTGTGAGTGCCCACAGCTGCAGGGGAAAGAAAACCTGGGCAGTGGATGCCCCTGTCTTCATTGGCAGAATCCTACACAGACCAATCTGCTTTTGTGCATAGTGTGAAAAAGCTGCTATGCATCTCTCTCTCTCTCTCTCTCTCTCTCTCTCTCTCTCTCTCTCTCTCTCTGTGTGTGTGTGTGTGTGTGTGTGTGTGTGTGTGTGTGCTTTGCTCATTTCAATTAATAGCTAGTATGTAGTTTCCTAGCTACTGTCAAGACATTGTTCACTTGCTCTTTTACCATGTCACTTCATATTCATTGCACCACTTCAATGGGAAAATTACTTTGCCACCACTGTGTACTGTCACGTAGCACTGGTTTGGGGACAACAGAGCTATTGAAGGGGTAACTCAAGGGGGGGAAAGCCTGCAGAAACAGGCAACAAGTACAAAAAACAGTTTGAGGGTTTTATGGAGACAGCTGCTATGTGGAAAAATTTTATCATAGAATGCACTTGAACCTCTCTGGATCATGCCCTACCTATAATGAGGTCTTGGCATGCAGGCTCTCTCTCTCTCTCTCTCTCTCTCTCTCTCTCTCTCTCTCTCTCTCTCCAGTGATACTGTTGCCAACACATGTCATGTACGTAACACAATAACTGAAATTGAACCAAATTGGGAGAACTAGCAATACTTGTAGAGTGAACTATCAAATTCAGCAGTATCCAACGGTTTTGGGATCATTGACTTGGATGAGTGTTGTGCACAACTTCAAAGTGCTTCAAAATTAAGCTACCAGTAACCATGAGATTGAGTTTTTCAAAAGACAGAGTTTATTAAAAATATAGGCAAATAAGGTCATTTGCAAGACCTTAGTTGAAAGGAGACCCACAGATGCCCCACAGCACTACAACCTTCCTTCTCCATAGTGACCCTTAATTATTATGAGGGTGCAATCCTAATCTTGCATTAGGCTAGCTCAAGTCCCCTGTGTCAGGCTAGGAGGCTTGCAAATGTACTGTAAAGCACGTTTGCACCTCCTTAGGAGCAAGCCGTACCAGTGCATGAAGGTGTTCTGGAACATGGAGGCTGCATTTAGCCTCTGTGGTGGCTTGCATCAGGAAGGCTGCGTTGGCCAAGATGCAGGTGTCTGGGGAGGGTGGGAGTGAGGCGTTCTGGGGCAAGGGAAGGGTGGACAGAGGGTGTTCCAGGAGGTGGGCAGGCAGGGAGCAGGAGGCGGGGCTGTGACCCAGCAGTTATGCTGGATCCCAACCCTGTTCCCCAAGCAGCACGGAGCGGCTTGAAACAACTCCTTTCTCCTCAGACTTGTGCCACCTCCTGAGGTGGTGCAGGTCCAAGGAGACCCATTGGAACTGTGGTGGCTTACCCGTGGGTAAGGGGAAGAGTTTCCCCTTGCCTCTGGCTGAGCCAATCCTGGCCCCAATCTTGCACTGGATACAGCACAGACCTCCTGGCCTGCCTGTTCCAGCAAAAGATAGGATTGCGTTGCAACTCTCCTAAGAGTTCAGCATGATATTGCCCCTCCCAGAGCGAAGTCCTGCCAAGCTCCCAGAAATGCCAGCCGGAAACCAAATTGGAGTTAGGTTAGGCTGCACACATGTTGGGAAAAACAAGACATTTATAACAATAGGCACAGGTAAGAGGCAACTTTTGGTGTGATGTGGGCATGGGGTGAACAGGAAGAACAAATGCTTCCTGCTTCTGTTTCCACCAGCCCCAATTTATCTCATCTCTATGGAGACAAGCACGAGTAATTTTCATTTGAAGAGTGTGTATTCCTTATTGGGGAGATGCAAAATAAAACAACACCCAGTTCTAAGTTTTCAGTAACATAGGTAAATGTAGAGACAGCAAGCATTGGTTCCTCCCCCTCACCCCATATAGCATTAATCTGTATAATTTGTATCAAGTGCAATATTTTTTATAACAGTGCCTCTCCTTGTTCTCATTTCCTCTTTCAGCTTCATTGTGTGAGTTACAAATTAAAAAGATGGTATAATTCTCTAAGTGCTAGACAATTAGGTCTCAGGAAAACAAATTAGAGCAGGAGACCATAATACTCAAAGCAGAGCATTACGTTGATATATCCAGTGATTGAGTTTGTGGTTTTTAATCTACACAGTGAACAGTTTAAAGGGTCGGCAAAAGTTTTGTGTTTTTTTTTGTTTTGTTTTGCGCCTTGTGTAATCTAAATGTTGAACAGTCTACACTGGGCTAACTCATTTTTAAAAATCTGATTTTAGTGGCGGTGATTGAAGTTAATGGAAAGTAGAGCAATTTACTCCAAGGGAGATTAGATATTATAAGTAGAGCAATAAAATTGTTCTATTATTATAACTGTGTTTTTGGAACACTCAAATGGACACATATTTCCTATATAATGTATACAAAAAGCACACAAAAATTGTACAGGAAGAACTCTTCATAAAGAGAAAGGCTAGATAATTAACATGCTAGTTACAAGCCAGCCAAAACCTTCATACTGCACAATCCTATGCATGTTGATACAGAAGCAAGTCTCACTACGTTCGATAGAGTTGACTTTTAATGAATTATATTTAGGGTGGCAGCTGAACAGTGCAATATATGTCTATTCAGAAGTAACCCAACAGAATTCAATATGACTTACTTCCAGGTAAATATATTAGGGTTGCAGCCTCACTGCCCAATCTTATGGATCTGGGGGTGCAAAAGGCCCAGCAATAATGGAAATGTGTAACCCTTGCTTGTGATGGAGCCTCCTGAGAAAACAGTCAGCAGCTCCCTGCAGACATGAGACTTGGCTGGACACCGATAAGTTGGCAGTAGGGGTGAGTTGTAGGCAGGGAGGGGAAGGATCAGAGCATTTTGGGCAAGGAATCCGGGATCGTGATGGTGATGGGAGAGGTGGATCCATGAGCAATTGTGCATCCCAGATCCTTTCCTTCTAATCCTGTCCTGGTATGTCCCCCTGACTCTCCTTGGTTTTACAACAGCTCATTAACTGATGTGGGTGCAAGGAGACCCAAAGGTATCCAGAAGGCCTTCATGGAGATATGTTAAAAAATTTCTGGTTTGCCTTCTGATTGCTCTCCCCCAATAGCATGCAGCACAGCCTTTGTTACGGCATGGAAGGGGGGTGGTGGAATTAGACTCCCATTCTTTTTCATTTTTAGTGGGAATTAAACATATATACCATCCCTATGTAAACTAGGGGGCATCACTGGAGAGATACCTAGCAATACAATGCATGATCATATGGATGCAGGTTGACCTTTTATTGTTCTTTTGGCTGTTACTGGTTTTTATCATTTTCTTTTGGTTTTCTATACATTTTTACTTCACATGACTTCACAACTGATGGGAGCTGCCCTGCGAAAGCAAGGGTGGCATAGAAATGCTTTAATTACTTTAATTCATGTACTACAGATTGCTGGAGCACCCACAGAGGTAGCAACTATCACAGCACTTGCTCCTTCTAGGCAGAATGTTAATGGGTTCTTAAAGTTCTTATCTGCTGCTGGATTGTATCTAAAAGTACCACTCTACAATGTTAGGGCCCTGAGCCTTTTCTTCAAATGGTAAAAGTCTCTGTTGGATACGTGAATATGGCAATATTTTGAATTTTTGTGGGAAGTTTGTAATGGAGACTGAAGTAGCTTTCTATTAAAACAGGGGTGTCCAAAGTTTTCGGCAGGAGGGCCACATCATCTCTCTGACACTGCGTCGGGAGCTGGGGAAAAAAAGAATTAATTTACATTTAAAATTTGAATAAATTTACATAAGTTTATATAAATTAATATACTAGAGGTAGCACTTACACGAATGAATTAAGGTCTTGCAATAGCTCAAGGCCTATATAAGGCCTTGCACAAAGCAAGGCTGGCCTTTTCTTTGCTGCCACTACTGCATCACAGATGTGAAACAGCAAGCAGTGGAAGGAGCCCTCATCCCACAGCTAACACAAGAGGTCAAACAGTCGCCCTCACTCTGAGAGCAGTTGCATCTGGCCAGTGCGGGCTCTAGCAAATTTCCGGAGGGCCAGAGGCTCATTGGGGACTGGGGTGTCCCTGAGGGCCACATTGGGAGTCCTCAAAGGCCACAAGTGGCCCCAGGGCTGGGGTTTGGGCACCCATGTATTAAAATACTGCCATTTAGTCTAACTTATTCCAGCTAAATCTGTCACCCAGTAGTGGGCCTCCCCAGCCCCGTGCCCCAGGACAAAGGTCCGCTATAGCACCTTTTGCAGGACGCCGCCCCCCTCCCACTTACCCGGTGTGCATGGTGCCTCACATGACTCCAGGACACATTGGGGAAGCCTCCTTAAGGTTCCCCAATGCTTTCAACTGTGCTTCTAGCAAACTGGAAGCACTGTGTCCAACCCTGTCGGGAGCCTCAGAGAAGCTTCTGTAGGGTTCTGAAGGTGCGTGAGGCTCCTCACCCAGAGCTTTTGCCCCATCAAATGAATGGGAGATCCATCACTGCTGTCACCTTCATTCCTTGCTTTCTTCTTCAGTCTTTAATCTGAATGTTGACAGTGGCCCATCTCGATAATGGACAACAGCTCCCATACTATTGCCCTGGTATCTCCCACAAATGACATCAGACAAGATAAGCAGGACTAAAAATGGGCCACCTTTATTGATTTACAACAAACAAATCTGATATGTCACCTTACAGCAGGTCCCTTTTAGTGTGGGCACCTATCCTGGAGGAGACAGCACACAACTGTTGCTTCCCTGTTTGGTGCTGCCACTCTGGCTCCAAACCAAGGACACCTCGAGGGACCCCAGCTTTCCAACACTAACCTCTGCTCAAGAAAGCTAAATTGCTCCATCCAGCCCAAGCTTGATAGCCTTTGAGGCAGATTTTGCCATTCAAGTACGAGGGGTCGTCTGTCTGCATCATGAGCCACATAGCCACTTGAGTTTGACTCTGATTCACTACTCTTACTCCCAGTCCTGCACTATCTGGCTAAATATCACACTTTATGGACAGTCTGGGGTAGGAAAAAAGGGTGAAGCCTCACCAGAAGCCAATCAAGTGAGAATCAAAAAATCATATCCAGACCCATCAGATGACCAGCTAATGACAGACTATCCTGGTGAGTAAGTGGGATGGGGTGATAGCTCTCCCACATGGAGAATGCTGTGGAATGAAGTTCTGAGCACCAAGATGCCAAATAAGCCCTGCCCCCAACCAGCCTAGGAACTAGTTGGATGCAAGCATCTGGTCCTCTTGTGCAGGGGCACAAGGACCAGGCAAGGGACCCTCCCACATCTACACTGCCTGTTCTCAATAAAGGGACATATTGCTGTCAAAAAGGTTTCTTTCAGCTACAGTGTGTGAAATTAGATATTTCACTAACATCCCTTTACTGGTGATGACATTCAGTCACTGACTGTTCACAAAAGAATGAGAGAAAGCATGCTCTGGCACTGCTTCATGTAGTGTGAGAGCATGCTTTATGGAAGATTTTCGGCAGTTGCTGCCAGTGGAACACATGTTCCGCTGCTAACAAGGCCCAATAGGGTTGGGCCATTCATGTTACTTAGTCATGATTTCCTTTGGATACAATCCATAGGATTTTACACCAGCTTAAATATCATAGTTTCCCCCAAAGAAATCTGTGAATTGTACTTTGGTGCTAGTGCTGAGAATTCTCTGTTCAAAATTTCAAGACAGCATTCATACATCCCCCTTCAGAGTTACAGTTTCCAATGGAGGGAAAATATTAGATTAGTTTAAATCTGTAGTACTCATATGTCCTTGCACTTTTAATACCTCAACTGCAGTAGAAGACTTTCCTCGTATATGACTTCATTCGTGATCACTCAAAAACTGAAGGACAAGGAGTGTGAAATGTTAACAAAAAGAGTTCCCACCTATTTAAATTTTCACATTCATAATAAGCTTCAATATCTGCTCCATAAAGTTTCCTTGGTTGTTTTAGTGATATAAAGAGTAATAACCTCTATATTACCCTCTTACACACATTTCTTTGTACCTAACTTTGCTTAATTCTATTTTAGATTTTCAGAGTTATGGGACAATGATTACATGGTCATTTGATTGCTATAAGATTAAAATTTGCTGAAGCAATCTTAGAGAAGAGAGCTTATTGGGTAAAAAGGAATATGAAAAATACACTGGTTCTCTTATGGAAATAATTTTGGAATGGCAGTGGAGTTGGGGAGTGGGGAACAGAAGTGTATGAACCCACAGCTCACCAACATTGAGCATGTCTACTCAGAAGTAAACTCAATTTAGTTTAGTAGTATTTACTTCTAGGTAAGTGTATAGGATTGCAGCTTTAGACTTGGTTTAGATCAATGGTTCTCAACCATATGTCCCACCTAGGGAGCCATGCTATACTTTTAGGGGGCCAAATGGAACAGTAGAGGGGTCACAGTAAGTTTTTGAGAGGGTTCCCCAAACTTAACTGTCAGGTATATGATGAATTTGTCATCAGGATCATACTGAATCTTTATGATCAGAATATTTTTGTTACCAGGTTTTTGCTGCTACTATACATTTTATGTCTTTAAGAATCTCATTTATTACTTAAGGCCCAGACCCATGGGCCTTTTATGAATGCAGGACTAGTGTCCCACTGATGTAAAAGGCCCTGAGATGGTCCGAAGATTGTGCAGCTGCTAGGCCATTAGAGGCGGTTATGGACCTGGCCCCTATGCTGCCTGGGGCACAGGACTGCAACATGCCACCCGTGGGATACTGACCTAGCTGCACAGAGCCTTGTGCAGCATTTCTAACAGCTCGTAATTACTTCTGGTGCGCTCTTAAACAGTACTTCCAGTTTTCCAGCGAAAATCAGAGGTACTGCTTAATAGCACTCCAGAGGCCTCAGAAGGCTTTTGGAGCCACTAGAATGCCACACGGGACTTTGCCTTCCTGTGGAATGGCTCCAGAGGGTAGGCAGAGGTGAATTGATGGGTGGAGGTGGCAGCAGGCACAGATGTGGCACCTGGAGCTTTTGCCCCCTGCCCCCCCCCAGGCCCACTACTGATTTGAGGCCACTGCTGCAAGGGAGCTACTACAGTGAATTCCCACTATTGCAGACCCCGGTCAGTGCTGGGGCAGGTTGGCTGGCACATGGGGCAGTGTGTGGGTAGGAAGTGGCCAGGCAGGGAGAATGACAGGGCAGGGTGTGTCACAGGCAAGAGGGGGGTGGATCCATTGACTTTCACTGGATCCTAACCCCCATTCTGCAACTGAACATGCCCCCTGGCTCTCCTTGGACATGTGCCAGTAAAATGACTGGTGCAGGTCTGAGGAGACCATAGTCGACCATACTCAATCAGTCAGCCTGCCAGGAGGCAAGTAAAAAATGCTTATTTCCTGCAGGCTATCTGATCACACACACACCCAGAGCATGTGGCATGCACTCTATTGGTGTTGCTGCATGATATAATTTGGTAGGGAATAGGATTGGGCTGTTAGAAATAAAGTCCAGATTACACAGGCCTACAAAATTGAGGGTCAGAAAAGTTTTATCAAAACTTTATGGTGGTTTGATGTGAATTTGGGGTGCCGATTCCAAAAATGGCATCTGTTTTGCCCTATCACGTCTAGTTTGGAGATATAGTATAGCCTCATTAGTGAATGGTTCAAGCAGCTTCCTCGTGAGGAAGCCATGGTGTAGGGGACAAAAAATGGTGGGAACAAAAGTCAGGAAAGAAAATGGTCAAAATTACCAGGTAAAGAGGCTGTGGGACTTCAAACAGATAAGGAGAGAATAATACGCCAGGCATAACTGTGGTTGAAAATAGACATGTGAAATTTAATGAAGCGGCAATCCCTGGAGACTGCAAAACTGAAGAAAATGTACTGGAAAAGATTATGAAATACAAAGATTTAAAGACTGATGTTTAACATCTCTGGGGAAAGAAAGTAACTACAATCCCTGTACAGATTGAGCATCCCTAATCTAAAAATCTGAAATCTGAAATGCTCCAAAATCCAAAAGTTTTTGAAGGCCAATATGACAGTACAAGTGGAAAATTTAATGTACACAAACTTTGTTTCATGAACAAAAATACTGTATAAAATTACTTTCAGGCTATGTGCATAAAGCATATCTGAAAAAATAAACAAATTTCATGTTTAGACTTTGGTCCCATCCCCAAGATATCTCCCATTATGTATAAACAAATATTTCAAAATCTGAAAAAATCCAAAATCTAAATCACTTTGGGCACAATCCTAACCAACTTTCCAACACCGACCTAAGGGCAGTGCAGCTCCAAGGTAAGGGAACTAACATTCCCTTACCTTGAGGAGGCATCCATGACTCTCACAACTGCAGGAGGCAACACTGCCCCATTAACAGAACTATGTCAGAGCCGGAAAGTTGGTTAGAATTTGGGGCTTTGTGTCCCAAGCATTTGGAATAAGGGATATGCAACCTGCAGTGATCAGAGCTATAGACAGAATTCCTATGGCCAAAAGAAACATCTGGGCAATGCTTGCATGGATAGGTTAGGCATTCTTTACAAACAGCTGTGAACATCTCCATTTTGTTCTTGATGCAATCATTAAATGCCCTCCTCTCTTGTTCAACATCTTGTTTTGCTTGATCAACATTGCTAGAAGGCTCAGTTGGCAGCCATGATTTCCCTCATTTTTTGGTCAAGTGTATCCAATCTGGTTTATGTCCCAGTCTATAATCGCTGGCGAAATAACTGGCATAGGTTTGAGGAGACCCATTGTGAGGCAGGAGGCTTACAGAGGGGAAAGGGGATTTAAAGCCTCCTGCTCCACCCCCATTGCACCCCGGGCTCGATACACCCCGGGCTGCACTGACGGATTGGGCCATTAATCTCTCCTGTTATATACAAGAGAACCACCCCTTGAAAAGGTGTTCCTTTGTCCAGTTAACAGAATTTTAACCATTAAAGGTCTGAATTTTGTATTTTATGTCTTTTGTAAGCTGGTTTGGATCCCCATAAGGGGACAAAAGTGGGATAAAAATACAGTAGATAATTTAAAAAAAAAAATAACTTGGGTTCAGCAAACCTTATGCTCTTTTTGTTTATCTTTTTGTTATCTAATTATCTTTTTGTTAGAGCTTCCTAATGATCTATGCTTATCAAAGTGCCTGTCTGCCTGATGTCATAGGAAAGGTAGGGCCTTTCAAGTTGCTGTGCTCTTGTTCTAAAACTCTCTCCCAAGAGTTGTTCCACAGGTCCACTCTGTACGGATTTGCATGAGATTTATGAAGTCTGCTTTGTATCAGTAAGTGGGAGTTTATTTATTGTCCCTGGGCTGCACTGAAATACTGAAGTTGTGCTGATGATCTTTGGGGCTTTGTAATTTGATTTTTATTGTTGTTATATTGTTCTGGACTTTTAATGACATATTTCACTGGATGCTTTCTTGATAGTTTATGTGTTGTTAGTTGCCCCTTGGGTTTAGCTGAAGCTATGTGCTAGGATACAAATCTGAAAAATAATAAACAGTAGATCATTAATCTTGCTTAGGTTTTGCCTGTGTTGCTATTCTATTGGCTTTCGGAAAAGTATTTGCATCTGGGTTAATCAAGATACTTTTATTTTCTCCATTAAATAATCTGAAAAAAATTGCATACATTAAGATAATTTTTAATGTTTGTTGAATAATTGATTTGATAATTAATTTCATTTGCCTTCAGTTTAATCCTGCTGTGCTGGTACACTTGAGAATCCCATCTAAAAAACCCAAACATATATTTTTTCTTCCACCATTTTTAGTAAGCACTGCTTATTTATGTAGCATGTTAGCGTGCAAGGCATTTTTATATGCTCCCTCTCTGTCTTCTTAACAGCCCCATGAAACAGATCGATCAGTTTACAGGTTTACAGGTCAGAGTCCTTGAGGCAATGACTTGCCAAGGGCTGCACTACTCCACGGCAGAACCCCAGAACCAGCTGGGATTGCACACATCTCTGGCCCAAATGAGAAACACAGATTGAGCTGTAAATATGAGTTTAAAACTCACGCATTGAGTGATAAGCCCTTTGGTAATCAATGACGTTATGCTGACACAGAGTAAGCAAGAGACTTTGCTTTAGATGAGTTTGAGGTGGCTAAGGGGAGTGGGACTTGGGGTGGCTATACAGAAGCAGATGTCCTTGTGACTGTTTTCTACAATTACTGAGATCTGAGCCAGTTGAGGAACGTAGGATGATTTGTTGCCAACACTGGTCTCATACACTTACACACATGTCTACCACTACAGTAGTTACTCCCACCCCACATATCCACAGGACACACATTCCTACTGCTACATGGTTACCCAAAACTGCTGATAGCAGCAAATCCCATAGCTGCCGTGGCACAACAAGGCATTTTGGGGTGCTACTTGGCTAGGCCTCAAACAAAGATATGAATATGGAGCACAATGCTTACAGGAAGCAAATAGCAGAGGAAGCTTTGGGAAAAGGAAGCAGACAGTGAGAATGGCAGGTTCGTAGCTGCTAGAGGAGGCAACAGCATGAATGCTACCAGGAAGCACAGTCTAGTGTTCTAGCTGTCTGTCTGCTTCCTTTGCTGTTCGCTTCCTGTCGCCTCCTCCAGACCAAGCCCAAGGAGAGACAGGGACTGGTTTGAGGTGATGAAAGGGGCACAGGATCTCAGCATGTGCCACTGATGCTGAGATCTTCCCATTCCAAATCTCACCCCTGTCCAGCCTGCTCCCTGCCCCAAACTGTCCATGATCTCCATCTATACTGCCCCCACCACCAACTGACCTGTTCCATTTGGTGTCTGGGAGCTGCTGTCATGTATGCCTCTGGCCTTTTGTGCCAGCAGCTCTGAAGTACATGACATCAGCATGAAGTTTGCACTGCTTATGGCGAGCCTGTAAGCCCTGGATAGGATTAGGCTGAAAAAGTGTTTTCTTCCTGCATAGCCTCCTGAGTGATATCTGCCTAAGATGAACCTAGAGCTTCTTCCATCCATCCTGTTGATATTAGCATAGGTCAGCAGCATAGTTGATTTTTTTTAAAAACAGCTACAGATAGAGTTCAAATCTCAGTTCAGTTATGTCTTCACTTAGACTAGCTCCCAGACTCTGAACAATAGGAACAGTGACCTGCATTGCATAATGCAATCTACAAACAAAAAAGATTGTCACAGAGGATAAGTTTTCATTGAGTACTTATACAGTACTTTGCCTGTGACTCCCATTGCTAGAATGGAATGTATGTACAATTAATCTAGTCACCTACCTCTATGACATCTTTGTGGAGAAGTGAATGAACCCAAAGTTCATCAGTGCTGACCAACTGTTTAGTTAAGTATGTAATGGGGACACAAGTAAGGGCGCAGTCCTAACCCCTTATGTCAGTGCTTTCTAGCACTGACACAAGGGCAATGCAGCTCTGAGGGAAGGGAACAAACATTCCCTTACTTTAAGGAGGCCTCCGTGAGTGACACCCAACTGCAGGATGCAGCACATGTCCCATTGGCATCGCTATGCCAGTGCTGGAAAGCACTGACATAAGGGGTTAGGATTGCACCCTAAGTATGTACCAGCAGAAGTCCTGCTGAGAAATTTCTGTACTGTTGTTGAAACTCTGCTATCTTTCCTTAAAATTCCTCACATTTTGCCTGAAGAGTACCCCCACACATGTTTGTTTAAAATTTCACATAGAGCAAGCCTCATTGGCAACCTAGAAGTTTGCAGAACCCATTTGGAATATTTCAAGAGAGTTACTTAAACTCTTTTGTGTCCCTTTAAAGTTGTTCCAGTTTTTCCCCCAGTTGTTTCCCCTCAAGATTTGTTTCAAATGGTGCTGTAGATGAAATTGGTGGGCAGTCTCTTGTGCACGCACAACTGGGAGTGATCACTGAGCTCTGCTTAGATGAGCTGCTATTATCACCTGAGGTTGTTTGCCGTCTGTGATAGCTCTGTGCATGTCTTGTCTTCTCCCGTTACATTACCAATAGCCAGCTACAAGGAGGGTCTCTGTTAGGACCTCAAGATTTCATTCCAAAGCGGCTGTGAACACTTTGAAGATGCTAAAAGTCACTGCAGCTGAAAGAGATGCTGAAGATTCCACTTTGGGCCATCCTTAGAGAAGTCTAGGCAGGCAGAGGCATTTCTGTTTGAAGGAGTCAGTTCTATTCACAGAGATAAGATGGGAGTTCAAACAATGACTTTTCTTTCATGAGAAACGTCCCCTCCAGAAGCTTCAGATAAACTACCATTTGTAAATCCTGAGGCAGAAAAACCTGCAACTGGTTTAGAAGGCCAGTAACAGTTGTGTGTGTGTGTGTGTGTGTGTGTGTGTGTGTGTGTTTAAGATTGTTTCATGCCCCACACTTCCCTGAATGAAGCTGGTCGAAAATCTCAATGCAGTTTTAGAGAGCTGCTTTCCTTTAATGGTCCGGAAGCTTAAGTGATGCTTTGTAATCTGTGCTTTATTGCAAATATGAATGTTAAACAGGTAGCAAGCAAGCGGGTATACATGAAGGTTGTGTTACACCCACTGCAACACCCCCCCCTCCCCAAAATCGACATAGCAGATGTTTCAGGCAGCAGATTGATGGAGGCCATTCACCTATACCTACCCATCTGCTTCCACGTCTCCTTGTATTGGAAGAGTGGGGTGGAAAGGGATGAGGGGAAAAGAGTCTCCTAGCAGATTGGAGGTCAATCCTCTCCTCCACACTCCCTCTTCCATTCCATCCCCCTCTTCCAGTTCATAGTGAGGGAGGAGTAGACGCTGGCACTTCACCTATTAGGAGGGCAGCATTTGTCCTGCCATCCAGTAGCTGAGCCTGAAGGGGGGGGGGCAATGTGATAAGTACTACAGGCACTACAACACGCCTTGCTAAGCAGCCCCTCTCACCATCAGAATCATTTGGGGCAATCATCGAGCACCTACAAGTTGCTGTCGCTGCCCCAGTGGCTTCAATGGAGAGTGGAAGGGGCCACTTACATGGTGTGTTACAACACCTGCAGTACTTGTTGTGCCACCGCCCTCTCTGACTATGCTATTGCTACCACCTCAGGTACATGTTGCGTGCATGGCGGGGCCCGCTCAGCTCTCCCCCCAGGTTGATGCTCTACCATCACAAATCTGGGGCTTTCCTGACTTACCTGGGCCAGTAATGAGGCAAAAGGTTCTCAGGAGAGGTTGGCACAAGTGGTTTATTGTGGTTATAGCTTTTACATTCATTGGCCCTGTTACTACACAGGAGCCACATTGGCACAACTAGTCCTTAAGGAGGTATATGCCCAATCCTGTTACCTCACAGGGATCCTGGGCGTCCACCAGTCTTTGTTAATAGCCCTTGTTGTAGAGACCTTCTCTGATTGCATTTCATGGGCAGAGGCAGTAGACAAGGATTACTAGCCCTGCCGTCCTGGGCTGGCAGCTGTGGAAGAACTGCCTCTGGAGGGCTTCCTCCTGGAGTGAGTTCTCAGGGGCTGCCCCCAGGCCCCAGAGGACCTGGGCCCCTGGTACTCCTCAGCCTCAGGGAGTTGGGTGGTCCTCATGCCCTACCAGGGTTGGCTTGCTTCTGGTAAATAGGGCCCTTCATTCCCCCCACAGGGCTCCTCCAGCCCCTCCCAGGCCAGAGCCAGGTATTGGGCAGGGCCCAGGGCAACCATTCCCCCTTGTTATAAGCGGAAAAGTGGTATATAAATACTGTTAATAATAATAATAATAATAATAATAATAATAATTGTTCTCTCCTCTGGTTTGGAGCCCAGGAGGAGCTTCCTCTCCCTCTGGCTAACAGGCTCCTTATGAACCAGGCAGCCAGCCCAGCCTACAACACCCCTTCCAGTCATATGATCGACCTGAGTTCTTGTGATATCTCAGGCCTGGTCATATCTGTGCAGTACTTACTCCCTTCCCTTGCTCTTGAGGAGAGCCCTGCTCCTGAGAAGACCTGCGGTGGCTGGGCTAGGTCTGGGCGACAGTACCACAAAGTTTTTTCCTAACCATCTCACATGTCTTACCTGTTTTATCTGTCTCAAGTGACATTCAAATTGCACCAGCAGTCCCTTTCAGCTTCTACCTATCCAAGGAAGTGAGAGTGACACATTAGCCAAAACATTCTTTCTCTCCTTGCCTGGAGGAGAGATGCCACCCCAAATTCTCCACCCCTAGGAACAACAGCAAGGGAAATGCCCTTTCAAGGCAAAGTACAGAGATGTAAAGGTATCAGTAGCCAGCAGAGCAATCCTTTCCTGTCAACGGCCCACCTGTGTCTGCAGAGGCAAATGTCCATGGTCTCCCACTGGCAACATGGACCGTGCTGCAGATCCCATCCATTGTGCCCTTCAGTGGGCATCTTGCAGGTATTTAAATCATTGTCATGGTTAACTGAGTTCTAAAACTCAGTAGTCGGATTAAATTCAACATGCATCCATTTTCTGAAACTGAACATTCATGAATATGCTCCAAGGTCATCTTTCTGGAGAAGAAGTGCATTTGCCGTTGTGCAGATGTCACATTCCAGTTTTTCAGTGCGGCTCTCAGTTTTTGCCGAGGAACATTTATCACTTTATCTCATTATCTTCTGAGTGAAAGGTGTATAGCTGAAAAAAGGTGTCTTTACTCCTGGATGTTTATGTTAGGAAGAGAAGTGATGTTCAGAATGGAGAAACAATAACCTCATATGCTTCTTTGATTAAAAATGGAAATGTCAACCGTAAAATGTAGTTATTAGCACTCTCGTGTTTGTTTTTAATCAAATAGCAAAGAATGACTGCCAAATGTTTAAACAAGCACGGACACTTAAATTATTAACAGTATTTATATACCGCTTTTCAACTAAAAGTTCACAAAGCGGTTTACAGAGAAAAATCAAATAACTAAATGGCTCCGTGTCCCAAAAGGGCTCACAATCTAAAAAGATGCAAATGAATACCAGCAGACAGCCACTAGAACAGACAGTGCTGGGGTGAGGTGGGCCAGTTACTCTCCCCCTGCTATAAAAAGAAGCACCCACCTGAAAAAGTGCCTCTTACCCAATTAGCAGGGGTGAAAAGAAACTGCATTGTCAGTGCTATAGTTATGTCGTCTCAGCTACCTTGTCAAAGATGATCTATACTGTAAGATAAAATGCCAGATATAAACTTTATTGAACTTGCATTTTATGCATTATCTCAGAATTCCTAATAAACAGAAAAAGTTAACTAGAAAATTAAGATCTTTACTTACTTCTACATTGTGCATTTCGTTCCTTGTGTTTATTAAGATATTTGTATCCTGCTTTGAGGCAACTATCAATCAAATAGCGAAACCATTAAAAAATAACATGATAGATGGAAGACAAATACAAACACAAGCAGCACTAGAATGACAAGGACTAGATGACACCAGAAGACAAATATTAGAATATTTGTCCTCAAAGGACTCCAAATATTCTCTGAAATTACATGGTTTTTGCTTGCAGTCATTGCACAGCTAGCAATAATCAGTGTTCGGAACTTGAATCAGCGACTCAAACTCGAGTCACAAAAATGCGCATTTTTGGTGACTCGGTGACTCATCAGTCGCATGGATGGAAGACTCTGAAAAAGACTTGAGTCAGAGCTCCCTTGACTCGGGACTCATCCCCAGGCATGCTGACTCAAGTCTGCTAGTGTCTGGGGGTGCTTGCTTACCGTTTTTGCTGCATGGAAAACCTCATGGGGTGAGCATTCCGATGGTGAGCAGCAGGGAGTTCCAGCCGGGAGGCAGGAAAGGGTTAGTGAATCAGACAGGAGGGGGGAGGCGGAAGTGATTTCTCTCTACCTATCTCTGATAGAAGGAAGGGACCAACTATCATTGAACAAACTACAGGCATTCGGATATTGTTTATTGACTGCAGGAGAGCAGGAGGAGAAGCCAAGGGGGTTCTTGCCTTACGATTGGCTGCAGAAACCCAGGGAGTGGGAGGGCGGTTTTTACCCTGGATGAATGAGGGGAGATGGCAGGGGAGGGGGGAGGCAGTTCCTAGCCATCCCAGAGAAATTCATGGCATGATTCCAGCAGGCTCATTGAATGACTGCCTGCAGTGGGACTACTTGTGAGTAAGGCTGCCAGCTGGGAGGCTTGCCAGGAGTAAGGCCTCCCAGCTGCTTACAGATGGGCGGAGACAGCAGGGGAGTGTTCAAGGAGAACTCCAACACACACACTGAGTCTGGTAGCAGCTCCTTTTTTTCCACAGCGAGGGGGGAACACGACTCAAGTTCATTAGAGACACCAAAGGGTGACTTGGAGACTCGAAAAGTGCCCATTATGACTCGTTTTTGAGTCTAATCTTGGGGGGTGGTGACTCGGTGATTTGACTTGAGTCAAGACCCACTGGGTTTTCTCAAGACTGGCAATAATGTTGCAGATCATGTGTCCCCCAGGATGACATTCCAAAACATTGGTGCCACCACTGGAGAGGTCCTGAGTACTAGAACTAACTGTGGCATTACAGTGGGGATCAGGGCATTTGCATTCTCCTAGATCTCATGTCATGTGTTCAGGAATCCTTTTCATTCCTGGAATGTTGTAGGTTGACTGTGATGAGGATAGAACACTCTGCATAGGTTCAGAGAGATACTCTTTTGTGGTCAAAACAACAAATAGGTTCAAGGCACTTTAAAGGCTAACAAATGTATGGGCACATAAGCTTTCATGGACCATAGCCCACCGTTTCAATTGTGCAAACTGTCATCTTCTTTGGCATGTATGTATATACACACACATATAGAGTTTCTAAAAAAGAAGAAGTAAATATTGGGGCCAAGTGACCATTTCATGAAACCGGAAATGAACCAAACCACCATTCTGTACTAGTTTTACAGAATGAGCCAGGTAGCACTTATAGGGGAATGTTCTCTGTTTTGCCCTACCAAGTCTGCACAACTTGTAACTCACCAAGCCGAACGTAGCCCATTAGCCGTGTATTTGGCCCTGCTAGGTGCTCCATTATTGGAGTCCCAGATAGCCAGCAAAACCAAAATTTATCATGCTACTGGATGGGCCACACATGGTTCACAAGTTGTATAGTAACTTCTATGTATCTGTGTATTTTCCCCAGTCACATCCCCTTTCGAGTGCTTTCAGACATTCATTCGTTTTCTAGTCTTAGATGATCTGAGCTGTGATTTCATTCTATTATCTAGGAGAGGACACATGCCATCACTAATGGTTTAAATAGCTCTGTGCATGGCCAAGTCAGCTAGAGGCAACTGTGTTTGTGACATAGCACTTACTGCACTATTTATGGGACCTATTTTTTTAATGTTTCATGCCTTCTGAATATTATTGTAGCTTTTCAAAGAGACATTCCATTATATCCCCATAATTTTAAAACAAACTCCTACAAGATCAGCTTTATTTTTTGTTTTCTTGGCAGTCTGAATGACTTTGCAGAGATGAATGCCGCTAAGTCCTAATTTTGAATGTATGTGGTAAGTTCCCCAGACGAGTTAAGCACAATACCCAGGAGTCAAATGATGCAAACATGGAGTACTAAAATAATATTTCCCATTTTATTTTTCCCTTCCAAAGAAACACTAAAGAAAGCTGTTTAGTATTCCTCTGCATCTTAGCAAACTAATTGGAATTTTTTAAAACCCTCTTTCTTTTGTTATTCTGTGCACTGCTCCGGTTTAATGGTGCATCCATCTATTCATGCGCCTACCATCCAAAGTCATAAATACATTCCCAAAGACGACTGCTAATCATCTTACAGCTCTTTAATACAGAAAGCGATTTGCAAACTTATTTGCCTTCGTAACTATTTCCTTGGCGTAGGCCACTGGCATTTCCATCTTACCTATGGTCCAAAGAGACAGGTCAATCTCCGGGCAGGAGTTGGAATCCAGGTCTTGCACGTCTGTCCTGCCCTGCTTCATCCATTGCTTTGCAAGTAGACATCAAGTGGAAAATAGCTCAGTAGCTGCCAGTTGCCAGGGCAGTTAGAGCATGCCATCAAATCTGCACTTCCTACTCTCCACTTGAACCATGCTTTTAGCAAAATAAACAGAGCCCCCATCACTTACTCAGCCTCAGGGCAGCACGTTACCTTGTTGGCGTTTGTGAGAGAGGAAATCTGAGCCCAATTTCATTGTTTTCTTTAGCAAAAAGCAGACAGTGACTGCCGTGCCATGAGGGTGTGTGGCTACAGCTTTCTCCTTGATCCAAGTACTGGATGAGAAGGAAACAGAATGGGAAAGCATGAGGCATCGCTACCTGCAGCACTAGTGTACCCAGGCGCATGCCTGTGATGTTGGCACAGCCATCCACTGCCCCCATGAGGCTCATAGTTGTTTTTGTGGCTTGGGGGTTTGCACCACCCCCCCCCCCTGCTGAGCAGCCGCCCACTTTTTTGTCTACTGCTGCAACCATGAAGATGCCACCTTTGCTGGGCTCTCCTCTCCAGCAGCAGTAGTGGCCTGGAAAAAGGAAAAGTGGAGTGGGGGGAGGAGAGGTAGACAGCGATGACTTTGCCCTCCTCTGCCTGCAAGGACCCAATCACGCTGCCAGGGAAGGCTCAGGAATTCCTCTTGGTACATGCATACAAACATGCCACTTTTCCTGGGCTCATTGCTGCAGCAGTGGCAGCACCAGCACCACATCTGCACCATCTCCCCGCATTGCAGGAGTTGGCATTTGGCTGGGCATACTGGCAGGAGAGAGGCAAGAGAGGGATGGGATGTGAGGTGGAATTCCCAGGAGACTTTTCGTCAGGATGGTCTCAGCAAGTGGGGAATAGGACGGAAAGGAGAGAAAGAGGATGGAGGGAGGCAAGATGCCCTGGCCGGGCCTAGGATCACCATGCAGAAGGGCCGGCTGGGCACAATTACTTCCAGGTCAGGGGGGTAGGATTTCTAGGCACAGCCACCAGGTGGTAGAAGAACCAGGTCCACCACTGTCCTGCAGCTGTTTTGGAAAGTTGCCTCTACAGTCTTGGGGAAATCTTCTTGGGCCAGTTCAGATGAAACAACAAACCATGGTTTGTTGAATTGGGAACACATCCAGAATGTCTGCCAAGTCCACGCACTCATCTCCTTCTGAAATTAGATCCCAGTTTCATATTCTGTTTGTAAAGCCACAGTTCCTGTGTTTGGATGACAGAAAGTGCTGCAGTTTACCTAAATCAGGATGTCTGCATTACAGCTCCATGTAGTGGAAAGGGATCACATGGACTTGGCAGGTACCCCAGTTATGTTCATGACTCAGCAAATCATGGTTTTCTGTGCCATATGAATTGGCCCATTAAGAATTTAACATATGAACTTGGACTCTGTCTTCTGCATGGCATTGACTCCCTTATTGATCACCACTGTTTCTTAAATCGTAACTATTCACTGTAAGAATGACACAAATGGATATAAAAAATGTCCCAAGCTGTGTTCTGTTTATCACATAATATTCAATACAGTAATAAACACTCAATCAGCATTCCTTCCCTGGGTCCTCCTAGAATCATATTGCTGAGAAGCTTTTTTTTTTTTTTTTTGAAATAACCCATTTGCTTTAGCTGAAGGCAAAACAAGGCCAGACTGCAATCACGTCTCAGCCAGTGGGGTGGGCCAGTCTTTAGCTACACACTTCAGCTACAACACCCTCACTACATAGGTTTGCATCGCTCTGGCCAACCCAAGTTGTGCTCTATCAGACTGATCACCAGCCCACCAGCCAAATGTGTGCCTGCCACGTGCTTGCCAACCCCTTCAGTTTTGCAGTTCCAGGCAATTTCACCTGCGATACCAATGCAGCATCATGCTTGATTTCATTTTGCTGCTGTGGCTATGATCACACCCCAGCATCAGTGCTTCACAGCCAGAGCAGCAAGTCTTACAGTTAAGCTGATGGATAGCAATGAACAATTAGAGAAGCAAAAGACTGATCTTGGGGTGGATCCAGCACATTTCTGAAGCCTATGTGTCTGTAGCAAAGCCATCACTGTTTAAATGCTCTGTTGGACTAGTGTCATGGAAACTTCACTGTGCAAGCTGCTGGCTCTTTCATATGTTACAAGTTAGTGCCGAGTTGTTTTGTGCACAAAAAGTTGTTTTGTGCATGATGAACATGCTGCTTGACGTGGTGCCATCTTGTGGACCTGTAAGTATATCACAGAAAAGTTGGGTTGAGCTGAGGGATGCTGCAGAGAGTGAGGATGTTCCATTTCTGAGCGAAAGCTACATATTGAAGAAATGAATGTGTGCCTCAAACAGGTTGCAGAACCATGAAGAGCATCCATGAATCCATGGGGGGGGGGGGGAAGTGGTGACTTGATGTGCAAGCTCTTGTGCAGAAAAGCATGCATGAAATGTGACGCAATGATTTCAAGCTGTATTTACTGCTTACATCTGTACTGTCAAATGGAGACCCATGAAAAATAGCTAAGGGGGACTAGGGGGTCCATTGCCCTGGGTACTACACCTTGAGGAGATTTCAGGGGTGTCTTTCACTGAAAACTGGAAGTGCCTTTCTAAAGCCTCCAAGAGGCCTTCTGAGGCCTGGAGGGGTGGATGGGGGGGCATTGGGTGTTAAAAAAATTTACGGGCCCTGGGTGCCAGATGTCCTAGTTATGCTATTGAACTCAGTCCATGCTTTAAAAAAAAAAGATTACCAGTAACCCCATTAGTGCTTTTGAATGGGGAGCAATGAGTGGTAACACTGAGCCTTTCAGGGTAGCCTAGAAAAATTCATAGTAATTTAGTGAGTACTGTTGAATGAGGAGCATTGACATCACAATCCTATACGTGTCTATTCAGAAGCGAATGCCACTGCATTCAGTGGTGCTCATCCACAGGAATATGTGTATAGGATTGCAACCTTAGTCCAGTCTCAGGAGACCAAAATTGTCTTGGTCACAAAAACGCATGACCTTAGATAAGGGATACACAGGGCAGTGTGACCCTGTTGATTTTCCAGGACCTCCTGAGCCTTCACTATCATCAGTCATGGTATTTTTTGCATCATCTGATGAGGTTGAGAATAGGATGTTCACAGGTGCAATTGTCCATTTCTTTGTGTCATGAAGGATGAAAGTTGGGTGAGGGGATACCAGTTCTTTAGAAACTATCCAATTTGGATCACAGTATGCCCTATGCTGTTTAACATCTACATGAAGCTACTGATAAACATGTAGGCATTAGGTATCATTCATAGTGGCACTGACAGGTCTGAAGGGCCTGCAGTCCAAGAGTGATTCTGGCCCTCTAACACATGCACATTTTCCTCCCTGCAGTAGCAGTCTCCTAGATGGCATCATGGAATTGTTGACAGTGCTGAACTGGTGGGGACAGAGGGAGGAGCAATCTCAATGAAAGTCACCTCTCCCTCAGCTCTCCAGCAGCACTGAGGAAAAGGCACACTCAAGGCTTCTCCTCTTCCTTTCCCCAACCAGAATAGGTCACAGAGAAAGCAAGGTGAGTGATTAGAAGATGCTTCTTCCTCAGTGCTCTGGAGGTACTGAGAGATGGGTGCCCAAGCAGCCTTGTCTCCCACACTCCTCATCCATGAATGGGCTTCCTCCAGGTCTCTGTATCCTTGCAGGTGCTTCTGGGGAGAGTCGAACAAGGTAGCAACAATGTGAGTTGGTCAGTTGAGTGACTTGTGCCATTGCTGCCTTAATTTGCAAGTTGGGAGGATGAGCTTCAGCAGTCAGTCAGTCAGTCAGTCAGTCAGTCAGTGGTATCACTGGTAATTCATGGTGTAACTTTCATGAACCTCAAGTGCCACCTCTCTGGGCCATCTTGGTGGCCTCTGCCCTTTCCAGAAGCTGCAGCTGCCACCCAAACTACTGCCTCAGCAGGTGCCTGAAGAAACAAATTGGCAATAACGTTTTCACACTCCTCTCCCTGCCACTAGCTCTCCCTCTGTCCTACTGCTGTTTAAATCAGGGATGTGTAGTGCAGGGGTGGCAGGTGAGACAGTAACTGAGGGGAGGCAGGGAATGGAAACAAAAATGAAACAATGCCTGCAATTCTAACAGCAACCATCCTGTTCACCCTGTGCATTTCTCTCTCCACCACCAGTACTCTCTCCATCCCTCTGTCAAATTGCAGGAAAATGCTTCATACCCACAACTGTGTCATTTCCTATGTTGATTTCTGGGACAGAGAGGTTCACTTCTATAGAGGTAAACAAATCAATAAAGGATAGAGTCTCACACCAGTCCTCATTAGCACTTCCAGCACAAAATTTAGATGAAAATCTTGCATTTTTTCTTTCCCAGCGTAAAGTACTGCATGCAGGCTTCCACACGGCCTGTCTCTTTAGGCATTTTTTAGATAGTCATTTTGGTATCATCCCCCTCCATGGTGTCACCCAGTACAGCCTGCACTTTCTGCACCCCTATGGTGACACTAGTTCATATTGTAGGTCCCTTTGGTCCCTGGGTTGACATGGTTCCTTTGCCACTGCCCAAAATGGTCAATTTCTGGTGCTGCTCTTGATCATCAACGCTATCTTCATTTTCTCAAAGTCCAATGAGATAGTGAGGCATCTGAAGAGATGATCTGAAGGTTGTAATGGTGAACAAATGGAAGCTCAGTTCAGATAAAACAAAGTTGTTAACGGTGGCAGTTAGTTAAGTCTGGGATTAAGTCATCATACTGTTCCAGATTAATTAAACTCACTCTCAGGAAGGAACATAAGAAAGTAAAAATTGGCACAGTGGAAAACAAAATCAAATTTTCTCATTCTGATATGACCATTCTGCTCATTTCGCTTTAGAAGGATATTTTCTGCTGATAGTTTTGCACAGTATACAAGGTTTGACTGTGGGGGTAGGGACAAGGGTGATGGAATGAATGTGCCACTGATCCCACACACTGATGCAAAGGTCACAAGCTCTATGTGCCACCAAATTATTCTTCTCTATACCTAGAGGTACCAATGAATAAGTAATGCCTCCTAAAATGCACTTTCGGATTTTCCTCCCAATTAGAATAGGTCTCAGACTGGTTTTTGATCCACATGACCCCATTCATTGTTCAAACATCAAGCTGGTTCCAGGATTCCTGCAACGAAACCATACAGTACACAATAGCTTCATGTTGGCTCTTCTCTAAATACACACTTAAGACAGTGTTCTGAGTTTGGATAGCTCCCCTTTGAGGAACACACACACAAAAGTACAAACATTCTGACACTGTTACTAGTTTCTGTTCTGTGAATATTTATTTTAAAAGAATAGTGTAAACCTTCCTTATATATGTTCCAAAAACGGAGAAAAATACTTCATTGTATCTTCCGCCCATTGTTTTCAAGTCAAATATTGAAGGTTGTAAATCCAAAAAATAATGTAGAGACACTTGATACTTCATAATTAGATGTACAATATTAACATGGAATATTTTGTTTTCCTGGTCCACATTCCCACATGGCATTCCTTAAGGTCACTGAAATAAACAGGTTTAAGAAAGCTTAATTCTATGCTTGGACTGGGAGCATCTTGGTGCTTTGCTCATCAAACTGTCCCCTTCAAAGAAGTATATCCAAATGCCAAGAAAAGATATTAACAGTATTCACATTTGCTCTCATGTTTAGCATTCTCCTAACCTTTAAATACTCATGGGACTGGATTCTCTCATTCCAGTGGGCGAATACATTAAATACTCATGGGACTGGGTTCTTATGCTGAAGTCCTAAAATGCTGCAAAGAGATCATCGTCACTGAGCTGCATGAAATCCTCTGTCTCTGCTGGAGAGAAGGTGGAGTACCTCAAGACATGAGGGATGCAAACATCATCACGCTGTACAAGAACAAAGGTGACAGGGGTGACTGCAACAACTACCGCGGCATCTCTCTCCTTAGCGTTGTAGGAAAGCTGTTTGCCCGAGTTGTACTAAAGAGGCTCCAGGTACTTGCAGAGAGCGTCTATCCAGAATCGCAGTGTGGATTCCGAGCCAACAGGTCCACTACTGATATGGTATTCTCCCTTAGACAACTGCAGGAGAAATGCAGGGAACAACGACAGCCACTCTTTATAGCCTTCATAGATCTCACAAAGGCTTTCGACCTGGTCAGCAGAGACGGCCTCTTCAAGATTCTCCCCAAGATTGGATGTCCACCCAGGCTCCTCAGCATCATCAGATCTTTCCACAAGGACATGAAGGGCACTGTTGTCTTCGATGGCTCCACATCAGACCCTTTTGACATCCGAAGCGGAGTGAAGCAGGGCTGTGTTCTTGCACCAACCTTGTTTGGGATTTTCTTCGCTGTCCTGCTGAAGCAGGCCTTTGGAACTGCAACAGAAGGCATCTATCTCCGGACCAGATCAGACGGAAAGCTCTTCAACCTCTCCAGACTGAGAGCAAAATCCAAAGTCCAGCTGAAATGTCTGCGTGACTTCCTCTTTGCCGACGATGCAGCTGTCACTACCCACTCTGCCAAAGATCTCCAGCAGCTCATGGATCGTTTTAGCAAGGCCTGCCAAGATTTTGGACTGACAATCAGCCTGAAGAAAACACAGGTCATGGTTCAGGATGTGGACTCACCTCCCTGCATTACAATCTCTGAGCATGAACTGGAGGTTGTCCATGACTTTGTGTACCTTGGCTCAACGATCTCCGACACTCTTTCTCTCGATACCGAGCTAAACAAGCGCATCGGTAAAGCAGCTACCACGTTTTCCAGACTCACAAAGAGAGTCTGGTCCAACAAGAAGCTGACGGAACATACCAAGATCCAGGTCTACAGAGCTTGCGTCCTGAGTACACTTCTGTACTGCAGCGAGTCATGGACTCTTCGCTCACAACAGGAGAGGAAACTGAGCGCTTTCCACATGCGCTGCCTCCGACGCATCCTCGGCATCACCTGGCAGGACAAAGTTCCAAACAACACAGTCCTGGAACGTGCTGGAATCCCTAGCATGTATTCACTGCTGAAACAGAGACGCCTGCGTTGGCTTGGTCATGTCGTGAGAATGGATGATGGCCGGATCCCAAAGGATCTCCTCTATGGAGAACTCGTGCAAGGAAAGCGCCCTACAGGTAGACCACAGCTGCGATACAAGGACATCTGCAAGAGGGATCTGAAGGCCTTAGGGATGGACCTCAACAAGTGGGAAACCCTGGCCTCTGAGCGGCCCGCTTGGAGGCAGGCTGTGCAGCATGGCCTTTCCCAGCTTGAAGAGACACTTTGCCAACAGTCTGAGGCTAAGAGGCAAAGAAGGAAGGCCCATAGCCAGGGAGACAGACCAGGGACAGACTGCACTTGCTCCCGGTGTGGAAGGGATTGTCACTCCCGGATTGGCCTTTTCAGCCACACTAGACGCTGTGCCAGAACCACCTTTCAGAGCGCGATACCATAGTCTTTCGAGACTGAAGGTTGCCAATAATAAGGGTTCTTATATTCAATCCCATGGTTTGCAACACCCAGAGGTTACCTGGATATAAATAGGCCAGCACACATAGAAAAATCACAGACAGAACAGTCATATCCCTACACATCACCTCAAGGCACAATGGCCTGTATCCACCTATAGACTGGAAATATGGAAGCAAGGCTCTGTGCTGGGTGAGTTATCTGAGATACAAAGGAATGCTGTGTGCATGATTCATTCTCCAGTCCAACGACTGGGTCTGCAAAGATGGCAACTAATTGTTTAAAACCCAGGAATAATCATATCTATCCTTGTGCTTGTAAAGGGGAACAGGAGGGTTGATTTAATTCCCCTTTGGCCCCTCCTCTTGCACAGTCAACCAATTGATCAACACAATTAACAAAATAACCCAGGCTGCCACATAAAGGAACATGGAAGTCCAATGCTCTTTAATGGAGTCAGTGTTTGGGTGTCCTTCTAGTGCAACTCTGAGCACGGCTAAAAACCACAATTTTGAAAAAGTAGACTATTACCAAACTGAGTTCCTCGCTTTTCTGTTCTTCAATATCACCTTGGTGAAAGAAACGGGGCTTCATATATATAATTTGCCAATACTGTGCAAGAACAACAAGTACATATTTAAATGCATGCTCTTGGATTACAGTCTGAGGGCTCTTTTTAACACCAGTTCCTTCATCTTCTTGGCAGGTTCTGATCCTTTTTACAGCCCTGGAAGCTGTCTCCATCAGACTCTGTCCTCTCAAATTATATAGTGTTTTCTTAGAAACATGATCGTTCTGGTCAAAAGAGCATTATACAGCACTGTTGGTTTAGTCAGGTAAAGTCAAATTACCAGCTACCAGTTCTAAAGTGATGAAGCGTTCCCCGAAGCAGCTTTCATTGAAGATATTAAATGTCATCATTTTCACACTTCATTAAGTGTATAATCAAGGGGGAAATGGCTTCACAGCATCTCCTGACTTTAGACAGTGTTTGTTGTGCTTTGATGAAATCCGGATGACCTCAGTAATTTAACTTTAGGTAGAAGCCTAAAGTTTAGTGAGAATTGCTCAGCGTAATGAAAAATCTAATATTTGCATCTTGTGCTTCATAAAATAGAAAGGCTGGAAGCTCAAGAAAGTATTCTTGGTTCAATCACAGTGTCTTAATTAGTCACCTGCCGCTAGACCATGTTCATATTCTGGCTAAGAAGCTGAAATATCACAAGCAGCGGAGTGGCTTGAAATTGAGGGTCACTAAATGTTGTGGATTTGGGGATCCTTCAAGTAGAACTTGGCCCATTATTGCAGTAGGGCCCCCCTCCAAAAAGTTGAAAAAAAAAATCTGTTGGCTACTGGAGCACCAACATACAAGTAAGTAGCTTGAAATGGCTGAGGGAGTCTGAAATGAGAGAAAATGACTCTTCCTTATTTCTCAAAATAATGTTATGCACTCAGTCTAAGGTCACCTTGAGCAATAATTTTCCTTGGTTTGGTTTATACCGCTACCTCTTGCAACTTGGAAGCTATGGTTCTACTAATACAGGCTAACATTGCATTTGCCTTCTTTGCAGCTGCTGACTCATGTTGACTCAGTGTGACTCAGTGTGACTCATCACACTGCTGACTCATGTTGATTTTGAGATCCACTGCAGCTCCAAGATCCCTCTCAGATGTTGTGCTGCTGAACCAGGTATCTCCCATTCTATACCCGTGCCTTTGATTATTTTTGGCTAAGTGCAAAAATGTCCCTGCATTTGTCACTGCTGAACTTCATGTATCACAAAAGTCCAGTTCAAACTCATGGGGTTTCTCAAGTGCAGAAGTTCAGGAATATCAAAATAATTGTCATGAATGTCCTACGCAGTGTTTCTCAAACTGTGGGTCGGGACCCACTATGTGGGTCGTGAGCTGGTTTCAGGTGGGTCCCCATTCATTTCAATATTTTATTTTTAATATATTAGACTTGATGCTACCTTGTTATGTGACTGCATCTGGGGAAATGTTACAGACCTGTACTTTTAAGAAGCTACTGTGCATACTCTTTTAACAGTGATAGTCAATGGACTTACTCCTTGGTAAATATAGGTAGGATTGCAGCCTAGGATTGTTAAATTTTCCAGCTTGATGATGTCACTTCTAGTCATCACTTCTGGTGGGTCCCAAAAGATTCTCATTCTAAAAAGTGGGTCCCAGTGCTAAATGTGTGAGAACCACTGTCCTACTGTCTTTCTTTCCAGAAGCATCTGGAATGGGTGCTGGGGAACCTAAACATAAAGCATAGTCAATACTAACACCCAAAAGGAGCAAAGCCACAAATGGCTGTGTTTTTGGGGGGGTTAAATTGCCCTAGCCAGGAGCCAGATTACTGCACACAAAGTTCCAGTCAGATTGTGTTCATTGTCATCAGATTATCTGACTGAAAACAGAAGGGTGGTTTTTCAATAATTCCACAGAGCCGCAAGGCTGCGACAACAATGGGGACATCATTTAATTATTAGAAATCTCTTTTTTCATGATGTATTTGCTCTAACTGAAAGGACAATAAATCTATTTTTCACAGTGTTAAGCTTTTGTTCTAATTTTAGTTATATCTCTTCTTCCTGATGCCTATTATGGTTTATTGTTATGGTTATAGATAATTACAAATTTAAAAAGGGGAAAAAAACCAGATAGGGAATAAATGCCACTTATCACATATTGGGGGTGGGGAGGGAGTACAAGTCTGGATTCTATATTCCAGTAGTGTAGCTAGAGTGGGGGTTAAGTAAGTACTGCAGGCACTGCAATGTGCTGTCTAACTCACCATCAGAGCCATTTCGGGCAGTGACAGTAATGCACAGGTGCTGCTAAACCAAACAGCATTTTGCAACAAGTAAAAAGAAATTTTAACAATTATTCATCTGCCTGTTTTACACAATGGACCAGAAGTGACTGCAACGTAAAGCAGAACACCTCTCTTGCCTTCCCATTCCCACACAATGGACCAGAAGTGACTGCAACGTAAAGCAGAACACCTCTCTTGCCTTCCCATTCCCACACAATGGACCAGAAGTGACTGCAGCGTAAAGCAGAACACCTCTCTTGCCTTCCCATTCCCACACAATGGACCAGAAGTGACTGCAGCGTAAAGCAGAACACCTCTCTTGCCTTCCCATTCCCACACAATGGACTAGAAGTGACTGCAACGTAAAGCAGAACACCTCTCTTGGCTTCCCATTCCCAAACACCTTCAGTTCAGTCTCCCACTTGCCCTCATTTAACGCTTACATTAATCCTCCCCAGTCATTCCCTCTCAATTAATACGCCTGAGATGTATCAATGTTGGAGTAATCTGAGAGTCTGAACAATTTTAAGCTGTGGGAGTTACTGATGATATTACAGACATCATAAAGCACTCCCTGCAGAGTAGTACTAAATTAACTACACCACCTGGGGTGCTAATGTGCTGTCAAACCATTTGGCAGCAGAGGGGCAAGGATGGGGTAAGTATCTATGGAGAGCTCTATCAATATTGTGCATTCCAGAACTGGTCACTTGAACTGAGCTCCTTTTGTATCTAATGAGTATACACAAAGCCCCAACAGTGTTTTTAATTTGAAGGAGGAAAAATGTTTACTTGGAAATAAGTCTCACTGTGTTCAATGTAGCTTTCTCCCAGGTAAGAATATATAGGATTACAACTGTAGAGTCTCATATCTCCCTGGAAGTCTGTTCACTTGACCTGAAAGTGCTGTCCTTTAATTCAGTGGTTCCCAAACTGTCGTAACGTGTGATGCCCCTGTGCTGCAAATGCAGCATGTGGCTCCCATCAGTGATGTCGCTAGGAGGGTTTGGGGCCCACTGTGTGTGGGGGTGTGTGTGATACCACTACTGGCCAAAATTTTTAAAATCATTGTATTTTTGAATAATACCATCATGTTATATATCATTCAAAGTGTAATTTCATCCAGAATGCAATGAAAGAAACCATGTTGAAATATCTCTATTGTATCAAAAGTTATAGGCAGAAAAACAGTGGGTGAGGGTCAATGGTGCATTACCATGCCTACTGCCCGGAGCTTTACCCACTGTAAGGGAAGAGATCCGTCATGATGACGACGCACTGGCCTCCTGCACCAGGTGATGCAAACCCTAGTAATGCTACTGGCTTCCAGAAATGACTGGTGATTACATCATCACCATTACTTATGGGTTCAGAGACCTGCAAACAGAGCTACAAACAGAGATAAGGGAGCCAGGATGGGCAGGAGGGCTTTTAGCAGCAGGCAAAAACCATGTGCTGAAGCTTTCCCCACTGTTATGAGCCTCCAACTACTGTCTGGAATGGCACAGCATGGTCTCTTTGCTGGGTGGCAGGCATCCTTCAACAAGTGCCATGCAACGTCCCAGATTGTCACGACACGCAGTTTGGGAACCGCTGCTTTAATCAAGATTTGCATGGGTAGCTTGTGAATAGTTCAAGACGTAAACAATTAGCTCTGCAAATGTTCATAGGCACTGGTCTCATTATTGTAGAACAGCATATTCCTGGGTTGAGTGCTGGAAAAAAAAAGTGGAGTTGATCCCTGTCTAAACATAAGAATTGTTCTTGTATCTATAGTGTTCAGGAAGATTTGTCAGTGTGATAGTTACCCATTTAAATAGGAGCACTAAAACAGAGCTGGATATCATTAGCATGATGATGATACTGCAAACCAAAATAAGAAATCAGGTTGCCAAAAGGAAGTGTATAAAGAGTGAAGAAAAGTGGACCAAGAACCTTTGGAATTCCAACTGAAAGAGGAAGTGGAGAAGAAAACAAATCATTGGTAGAGACTGTAATAGAATAACTGATGGGAAAGGAGTGAAGTCAAGAAAGAATAGGATCAACTAATCCCATACAACAATCCCTTATAACAAGAAGAAACTGAAATCCCTAGCATGTATGCACTGCTGAAACAGAGATGCCTGTGTTGGCTCGGTCATGTCGTGAGAATGGATGATGGCCGGATCCCAAAGGATCTCCTCTATGGAGAACTCGTGCAAGGAAAGCACCCTACAGGTAGACCACAGCTGTGATACAAGGACATCTGCAAGAGGGATCTGAAGGCCTTAGGAGTGGACCTCAACAGGTGGGAAACCCTGGCCTCTGAGCGGCCCGCATGGCCTTTCCCAGTTTGAAGATACACTTGGCCAACTGTCTGAGGCAAAGAGGCAAAGAAGGCAGGCCCATAGCCAGGGAGACAGACCAGGGACAGACTGCACTTGCTCCCAGTGTGGAAGGGATTGTCACTCCCAGATTGGCCTTTTCAGCCACACTAGAGGCTGTTCTAGAACCACCTTTCAGAGCACGATACCATAGTCTTTCGAGACTGAAGGTTGCCAACAAATCCTAGGGCACAATCCTAACCAGGTCTACTCAGAAGTATGTCCTATTTTGTTCAATGGGACTTACTCTCAGGAAAGTGTGGTTAGGATTGCAGCCTAAGGCTGCAACCCTATGCAGACTTACTTGGGAGTATGTCCTATTGAATACAGTGGGACATTTCAGAATAGACAAGCATTCAATTGCACTGTGATAAGCAGGCACTGATCCTACAGCAGAAGTAGATGACAAAACAAAGAGGATCAGGATCAAAATGGATGTGCCCACAAATACATGCCTGAGACCTTGGAATTGTTTTTCTTCTTGAACAAACAGTGTGGGAAGGGGAATGTGGAAGAGTCCAAAAACTCAGTAAGGGGTTTAGGGAGACTTTCGCTTCTCACAAGCCAGTTATAGTTTCAAAAAAAAACTTATATTGAGAAAAGTGAGATTTGCATCAGCGATGTTCAGTGACTTTGACACAGGAACAAAAATAGAGTAAGGAGGGAATTAACCAAGGTTGAGAGGAGCAGAATGAAGAAAATAAATGGAAATGAGAAAGCTGGCTTCTAAAGTTTGAAAGAGCACAGAACAGAAAGAGGTAGCAGCAGAATCTAGAGACTATGAGAGAGGGGATGAAACAAGGGAAGGAATCAAGACCAGAGGTGAAGCTGGTCAAAAAATGAACAAGGTGTGATCAGCAACAGTGTGGGAAGAGAAGGTTAAAGCACAAGAACTGAAGAGAGGCGGAAAACACTGAACTGAAGATTTGGAATATTAATCGGTATGAATATAACATCACCAAGAAGAAAAAAGGTAGGAAGAAAGGAGAAAAAAAAGAAAGTGAAGACTTACGAAAGGAAAATGAACAAGAAGCAAGGGGGACAAAAATCTTCTGTGTTCCATACATTAAAATTGCCACAAGTGAACAGAGTGAAATTCAAAGCTAGAGAAAGAATAAGAAGAAAAATAAAGATCTTGGATCTAACAAGAAGAGACCCACCCCTTCCTACCATAATCTGTACCACAGGGGCAATGCGGGAAATGGCGGAATGCAGATGCGTGGTCTGCTTCCCAGAATGGCCAGATCAAAACTGGATGTCAGAATGTGTGGGTGCATGAGTGTGAAATTGACCACTGGTTCCAAATTCAGGGCCTCCGTGCTGCTCAGAATGGCTCCAAGAACAAGGGGGAGGGGCAGCTTACAGGGCATGTTGAGGCACCTTGCATAACTTAGTCCTTTGCCCTCCCCCTCTGGGAATGCCACTGTACATTCTGCTTTTAGTTTATGTCTATCTTCACCCCAAAACGCACACTGGAATGTACAGATTCTTCAAACAAAGTATGGTGTTCAAACCAAGTTCAGAGTGGTGCATTGCAGAAAGAAATGGGTTTGGAAAAGGTATGGTCAATCTCTGCACCTAATTCAACCATCCTCCAATATAACTGCAATCTGTCAAATGTTCACTAAGATGTAGGAGGATGGTTTCTTTAAAAGTGTTTCTTATAAAAGGAAATAGAACACATGAAATGGAAGCTCCACACATTACATGTGCAGCCCCAAGAGAAGGTATAACAGGAGGAGGTTGGCATCCTTCAGTCTCGGAAGACTATGGTGTCACACTCTGAATGGTGGTTCTGGAACAGAGTGCCCTCTCCAGTGTGCGAAGCCTGGGTAAAGTAGGTATGGAGGATAGGCTGTTACCCATGCAGCAAATCCCCCCTCTCCACGTCGCTGAAATGGTCAAATGGAAAGGCAGAGGCCAATACGGCTGGTTCCAGCGACGTCGCAGGAGTTGCCAGAACGTGACTGTGTTCAGCCATGAACTGCCTCAGGGACTCTGGCTCCGGATTTTGCCTCGAGGTTGACTCCTGAAGCCTTTTCCATAACTGGATGTAGCCACAAGGCAGTGGAGGTTTGGGATCAGAGTTTTCCTTCTCTCAGATGAGCTGCCTTCCCAGGCTGACGAGTCCCATCTACCCGGTGGCTGTTTAGTCGCCTCTTACGACAAGTACAGCCAAACTGAGGGCCTATTCTTATCCCCAGCCCCCAGGGGAACCCCAGAAGGTATAACAGAGTATGGACAATCCCAGCAAGGTCTAAGTGCATTGTTCTTTGCTACAGTGAAGTTCTCACATCTACATTGCACCAGGTTCCTCACAGAGCCTGAGGGTGCCCTTGTGTAGTAAAGTGTCTGGGTCTGCTTGTCAAAGTGTCTGGGTCTGCTTGTCTACAATGGGTCTGCTTGTGTAGCAAAGTGTATCTCTGCATCCGGACCTCTGACTGAAGGGTAGAGTGGCTCCTAAGAACAGAAAAGTTAGCTGTTTCTGCATTAGAAATACTCTAACTTGGGTTTTTATTGCAGTAAACAGTATTTAATTAGTATCAATAAAATCTCAAAGCAGGCCCATTTCTGGGGATTAATAACCAGCAGGGCTTAATTAACAGCCACCAGCACCTCCCAGGTCTTAAATAATCCCTGAGAAATGACCTGAATCTTAACTGTTATTGCTTAATTGAAAGATTAGTAAAGAACCAGCCTTCAGCTTGATTGTTATATTTTATCTTATCTCCCACTAGCATTTACAGAGCTTTCATTAAAGCGATAGCAACAATCATTAAAATAAGCCTTCCTTCTAACAGAGGATCTCAGATATCCAATTTGATGTGCACCACTCCCCTGCCAGGATACCAAATGCTGGAAAAACTCCAAAGAATAAAAATGCACTAGAGCATGCCATGCCTGTCTACTTCTGTCCCAGGGCCCCATCTCATTCTGCCCATTTTACAGGATGTTGGGCAAAGTTCACCACCCAAACAGAACTCTGCTTCCTCCTTCATAGCCACCATCACTGTATTGCACCACCTTTCATGGCCACCATCATCAGGCAGAAGGCCAAGATTCCAGCCCTATAGAACTGGGTGAGCCTTCAGCCCTACAGGAGTGGGTGAGCCCTTCAATAATGCAATGACATACTTCATCATGTTGGATCAGACCAATGGCTCAATTAGCCCAGCATCCTCTTTCCAATATCAGCCAAGCAGATGTTTCTGGGTATTTGTCTTCTCCACTGCTGGCATTTTCACTGGGCTGCCCACCACAATTCCAAGATTCCAAGCTAATCATTGCCATTTCAGATCCCACCAGCGTATATATAAAATTAGGATTTTTTTTGCCCCAGAATGCATCACTTCACCTTTTTTGAAAATAAGAACTTCCTTATGTTTATTTCACTGATGGACTTAAGCATGTTCTTAGGAGTCTTTTATATACATAGGTATTTATATACCACCTTTCTCTGTTTTTTAGACAGAATTCAAGGCAGTTTACATGGGCAGGCTAGGCTAAACCACCATTGTTCAATGGGGTTTTTACAATATGATCTTCACAGAGCCCGGTAATCTTTTCTGGCTGCATGCCATCAAGCTTCAGCAGGCATCATAGATCATAAGCCTGGACAGGTCCACAAGGTTGTTTCCATTCTTGCTGACTGGCCTTCACACACTCTTCCATGCTCTCACTTTCAGCTCATTAGCAACTCCATCCTGCCACATCCTGCCACATCAGGTACAGCAGCTAGTCACAGCCTGGCATGTTGTCTCTCATCCAGAAACATGTCCATGGAATCTGCTACTTAGCTCTTCAGGCAGTTCCAGCAGCTCAACCATCAGACCACACCTCCACTGAAAGCAGTGAGATTTTAGCCTAGTTAACTTGTTTTTAGTCTTTTGCCTCTCTCCCCACACCCATTCAATTTTCTCTGACTTTTCAATGAGAAACTGGAATAGAAAACAAACAAAAAAATATGAATCTAAATTGATTTTTGTGACTATTACAGAGGTAGAATGAATTTTAAAGGACAGTGTTTAATCTGGCATTCTGTAGAACTGAAGATGAGTGATCTAATTGCAAGCCATTGGGAGGAAACTATTGTGCTTGTATTGCCTTTATTTGCATGCCTTGTCCGTCTGCACTATTCTGACTTGTAAGGAACGAGTCCTGTAGTAACTGCAAGTATCTGGCCATCTGCGAGGTGCTCATTCTGTGTGAGAAATGAGGAAACACACATAGACAGGGTGTTTAATTGTCTAGGAGGAACACTCAGAGTGCTAAATGAGGTGAGGGCATTTGCTACAGTTTGAATAATTCGTACTATGTGAACAGATGGAGAATGTTGTTCATGGTGCAACCTACCTTCGGTATTCAGATCATATTCTCAATCTTTGCACCCACAGCCAGAAGTAAAAATATGCTAATGAAGAAGAGTCCCCAGTTTCTTTTTTTCTGGGTTCTTTTTCTGAGTAATGCCACAGCTGCCCCTCACAATGCATTTTTCAATTACTGGTGGTCGTGAACTGGTGGCAGTAAATTGGTAGCAGTAATGTTACTGGTTACTGGTAGTAGTAACATTAGTACACCTTTTCTTTGGTGCTCAAAATGTTCCACATATACATTGTTTCTTACCTCTCAGAATCTGAGTCTGTGTGCACAGCATGTCCTTAGATTATATTTTGTAAACCATGCAGATGCTTAACAATGTCCATTTTAATTCATCCTACCACAGTCCTGTGGGATAGGCCAATAGCTAACTTCAGCAGAAGGTGACATTGTTTTGTGCACCCTCTGGGATGCACAAAAAGGGATACCCCACCTATGCCAGGCTAATGGGACTTGGAATAGAATGCATCCATTTTATAAGCAGACAGACCAAGATGTAATGATATGAAATGTCCTGAAATGGGCTTGGAAAATGGAAATATTGCACCCTCCCTTCCCCCTGGAAATGACTCCATTTGTTTCAAACTTAGTTCCAAGTCACTAGTTGGCAACCTTCAGTCTCAGAAGACTATGGTATCGCGCTCAGGATGGTGGTTCTGGCACAGCGTCTAGTGTGGCTGAAAAGGCCAAAAGTGTCTAGTGTGGCTGAAAAGTTCCAAGTCAAAACAGACCTTATTGTGCTATGGCTGATAACATATGTTAATAGTTCATATGAAATAGTTCTGTGAACTGTAGTTTTACAGTTCACGGCATTCCTAGTGCCTGATTAATTATTATAGCACCATGTCCAGTGTCAGAGGGGGTAAAGAGACAGAGTTCTTTTCATTCCCACCACTGGTTTCCAAGAAAGATGTGAGTAGGTGAAAAAAGAAGGGATTTTGGAAGTACATGGGTGAGTGAGAAGGTAAGAAGAGAGAGCATCAGTACTTCTCTCAGATTCACATTAGCACTGAAGCCTGAAAAGAACTTTTGAGGTCAAAATGCTTGTCTGTTTTTTGAAGCAAACATTATTAGCTACTGACAACCTACCTATTGCATGACTGAGGCCTGCATGCCTGATTTTCTAATGTAAATTTTATACAAGCTGGGGGGGGGGGGGAATTCCTGACACATGGAGATGGGTTAACCTTTGGCTCTACCTACAGGTTGCGGCCTCCATAGCAGTGATTTGTCCTAGCAGGGAAAAAAAAAAGCATCAGCGGGAGCTTTTCTCCAGTGACAAATGCAGTTTGCAGTCCTCTCCCCCAACCACAATCTTGATCCCACTCACGCATTCTGTTTCTGTTAGGTAAAAAAAAAACCAATCACAAAATGGCCGTATCATTTAATTTGACCCTAAGGCTTAATTTTGCAAGTGGGGAAATAGAAAGCTCAATGACATTGCTACAAAGGTGAAGAGTTTGATAATGCCATCGTTGGGGATGGAACTTTGTTTGTCAACAACTTGGGAAAAATTAGGTAAGACATTAACAGCCTAATCCTAACTTGTGCTGGAACAGGCAGGCCGGTGGGCTTGGCTGCTCGTGGGTCAGCCCAAAGCAAGGGGAGACTTTCCCCCTTACCCCTGGGAGAGCTATAGCATCCCCAATGTGTCCATGTGTGACCTATCTCCCCTTACATTGCCACAAAATTGTTTTACGACACTTTCACAACAATGCTGGGCCGGCGCAAGGGACTTGCATCAGCCCAAAGACGCCTTTGGATTGTGCCCTAAATCAGCAACATGACTCAGGCACAAAGTCACATCTCTTCTTTCAAATATTTATTAATATATGTATTTCAGTGTTGCACATAAAACCTTTATGTCGCTTGATGTGTCTCTCAACAGAACAGATAGGAAGTTTAATGCCGGATCTGCAAGCCCCAAACCATAAAATGCACAAATTGCCTTTTTCAAAGAAATATGAAGCCGCCGGGATTCAAAGTGGCTCTTTGTGAAACGGAGAGGAAGAAAAAATGACCCTGTTCTTGAAGGTTTATGCGGAAGGGTCATTTTTACTGGGATATCTTTGTTGCCTGCTAAGAGTGAGTTAGTCTGTGAGACAGAAAAGCTCTAAACGAAATGGGCGAGATTAATTTTCTCGTAACAGGCTCATAATTAGTTTCTGTTTACTTAATATGATCTTGGAGCTGGAGAATAAGTTAATTAGAATCATTTCCAAATAAGAACGGGTCCCAAGCACTGGCTTGCATATAAATATCTTTCTGTTGCGAGGAGGGAGGAGAAGACTTGTAGTTTGCAGTTACTAAGGCAGAGTTAGGGGCGACCAGGATTGCCAGGTTATGAATTTGAAATCCTCTGCCCTTTGAAAGCCTCTTTTTTTTTGTTCAGAATTCTCAGAGGGAGGGAGAGTGGCTTTTGAGTTGCATGACTGCAATGTTCCTCGACAATTCCCTAGTAGGCAGCAGTGTGTTGCCGACACTGCTTTCTCACACCCACAAACATGTGTCCTGTGTGACCAACAGTTCTTTCTCTCGCACACAAACATGTGTCCGTCAGTTCACATGCAAATGCGCACAATCTCAGGTCCCGATTTCCTTAGGCAGAATTAAACTAAATGAGGGAATTTGCAACAGAGACAGAATGGAGTGAATGGCTGTTGAGAAGGGGGTTGACTGGTCAGCAACCTCAAAGTGTCTCTACTGTAATTAGTCTAACAGTAACCACGAGATAGAGTTTTCCAAGACTGCCTAGGTGGCCTGGCCACTGGGCAATTAAGCTTGATTTATTATTCAGGAAGACGTGTGCTTGCAAATGAGATTATGCCAAGGTGGGGAGCCTGGATTTGCAGGAGCTTAGAGGAAGGTGACACAGAGGTGTGTCCCACAGTGCTCCAGCTCTCCATTCTAATTAATGGCCCATTATTAGCATGAACTCGGTGAAGCCCTGGCTGACTGTCAGGAATGGCAGCAAAGAAACCGAGACAGAGTTTGGAGAGACTGTGCACATTTGGAAACTGAGGTCACTGGCAACAGTTGTTCGTAGGCATATCTCCTATCCCTCATATCTAAATCTGGTCAAAGCTGCAGTGGTCTCACAACTGTGCACCCTTGCAGAGAATCCTTCATTGACTTCCAGTCCACTTCTCTAATAGGGCACATGGGGAAGTGGAAGTCATCTAACCACATGCACTGATTGTTTTCAGTGGGGTATGCACAGTGGCATACCTAGGGAGGGCAAAGGGGCAAATGCCCAGGGCACCACCCAGCAGGGGGGGCAGGCACCTTGTACCTTTCCTTTCACCACCAGTGGAACCATGTCAACAGTGGATGTGTTCTTGCAGCCCGTCAGTGGATTCCACACCACGTCTGAAAGTCGTCTGCTTTTCCTCCCCTTTAAAGAAGGGATGAGGTGGCTCTCAGAATGGCCTGTAGCCACGTCCACTTCTAGCTCCAATGGAATCTTTTGAACTGCTGCTAGCAGCATGAAAGGCTCCATTGGAGCTTTTCCATGCTGCTAGAAGCAGCACCCCCTCCTCTGATTTCAGAGGAAATGAGTGCTGTTTCCAGTAGCGTGAAAGAGCTTTCTTATACCACTGGAAGCAGCACTCCCCATGTTGGAGATAGGTGCTGCTTGTAGTAGTGTGAAAAACTTCCAATGAAGCCTAGGCTGCCTCCTCTCCATTTTGCAAAGGGCGAAAGGAGGAGGCAGCGGGAGGTAATTGCAGTGATGTCACTGCAATTACTTCCGGGTCGGGGCAGCAGATGGGGGGGCAGCCCCCTGCACGAAAAGCATCAGGACTGCCACTGGGTGTGCATTCCAATGTGTAACCAAATGCATCCCTATTTGTATTCTGCCTCAAGCAGTCACTATCTCTTTGTGACTTGATCTCAGCTGGGAGTGAAAATCTTGCCATGCTGTGTTCGCAGGCAATGAAACTCCCACTGTAGAATAGCAAGAGAAAGAACATTTGCCTGCTGCCTGGGCAATGCCAAGTTCTCACGTCACTGGTCTGATTTTCTGCAGTCTTTATATGGTTACCACCCCAATCCTGTGCTATTACATAGTGCTAGAGAGAAACAACAAGGGTCACAAGATATTGGACTGTGCTTTTTGCGTGGTTTATGGCATTAACCTGTAGTAAAAGCTTGAATTTTTCCATTTCGCAATATTTTAGAACTCTAGATGGACTGAAACCGAAATTAGACCAGATTTAAGTCATGCTTCACCCCACTAGCTGTATTTCGCATCTTTTAAACAGAATTTATTTTCTTGACTGTAGAATTTCTGGCATCAGGTCTGAATCCAGTCTGACTTTAATAATGTACAACTCTTTTTTTAAAAAAGTTATATCTAGGATAGGGGGGATACCTCCCCCCCCCAGACACCCATTGGCAATGGGGTTGTGATCTCTCCTGAAGGATGAGAGCAAGGAGAGGACTCATTCCCTCTCAATGACTTGTCATGGAGTCAAATGAAATGTGTGAAGGAGTAGATGGTAAGGCTTTTTCATGGTTCTTCTCCCCAAATGGCACTTTTGCATCAGAAACTGAGTTCAGCACAGGACTATAAAAACATTCTTCTTCAGATTGTCCTCTATCCATTTCAAACAGCCAATGTTTGACGATGGGGCTTCAATGTTTGAGTCCTGGTTTGTTCACATGAGAGAAATCCAAGAGAATTACAGCCTCTGGAAACATCAAATTAATGCATGATAAGTGCCAGCTTTAATAAACATGAAACCATAGAAATGAAGGATGTTGCATTAGAAAGATGAAACTTTTTTTTTTAACCCGTATGCATATACACATTCAATAGACTTGTTTTCCTGAACAGAGGCTTCAGTTTTCCAAGTGCTTTGGGAAATGCAGTGTAATTAGTTCTTAGGAAATGCAATTGCTTCTTGAGCAGGTTAATGTGATAAAGCTGCTCTCCCCCTTCTCCATCAACTCACACTTTGTATTGCAAATTGATTTTTGGTTAACCCTTTGCTGCATGGAGACTTATGTGGTCCCAGAATGCTATTTTGAGCAAGGTTAAGGAGAATAATTAATTCATGTAAGAGTGTGGAGTGTTTCCTGTGGGAACCAATAGTAACTAACCCTCACACAGGTTGATGGGATCGATGCACCTAAAAGAGCACAAGATCAAAACGGATCATCCCACATTTGAATAAGCAAACGTGGTGGCAGTACAGGACAAATAGACACTACAGATATTTACTCATGTTCAACAAGAGGTATTCTCAGATCATCTGAGGGATAGTGCAGAATTCAGATGGCCAGTCCACCAGCTCCTTTGCACATATAGCTGCTCAAACAAGTAGCAGACTCAAATGTACAGCAATATCAGAAGCACCTTATATGAGCCCTCAATAAATTCTAACAAATAAGAACTGGGAATAACATCCTTTCTAGTCCCACAAAAAACTGAATATAAGCTTTTTTCAGCAGCTGTTAAATTATATGCGGCGCAGAACTGGAAATTTTCAGAATCTCTAAGTATGGGATACAGCAGGAGTTCCCAAAGTATGAGTCATGATGCTGTAGGCATGACACACTCACAAGGGTGCCACAGAATGTCCCTGGTGCTGCCATCCCAGATATTGCAAAATCTCAAGAGATTTGGGTGCCGTCATCTTGGATTTTGCAAGATCTCACAAGATCTAGCATGGCGGCATCCAGATGAGCTAGGAGGAAGAGGCTGCAGGAGTGCTGTGACCCAAGTAAGTTTGGGAACCACTGGGATTCAGTGATCATGCCAGTTCAAATGGCAAAATGTATACACAAGAAATGCCTACAGCAGGATTTCTCAAACTGTGGGTTGCAACCCACCAAGTGAGTTGTGACCCAGTGTCCGGTGGGTCCTGGGTTGGGCCTTCCCATCCACCTTTGTGTCTGGGGGGGGCTCCAAATTAGAGACTTCCGGTCACAACTGGAGGCTGCACCAGGACTCTGCAGGCCTCAGAAGGTCTCTCCAGGGCTTGGAAGGCCTCTGCCAGCCTCAAGAAGCAGCTGGAAAGTCACTTCTGGTTTACTTCCATGTTCTTGAATATGACTTCTTGTTGCCTTCAGAGGTCTGCAGAGATCCAGCGCTGGAGAAGGAAGTGGGCTGCAGCTGGGGGATGTTTAAGAACCCCTGATGAACAGTATAGTTATCAGGATGGGTGAAAACTTTGGGCCAGTTCAGGAGATACTTGTCTGATCCACTTCATGGAATTAGAAGTGGGATTCCATCCATCTTGCTCCTCCTCCCAGTGTGTTCTTCCACATTTAGTAATGGGGGACATGATCCAAATATTCTTTCAAAATAATATCTGGAGCACAGGGGAGGGGGCAGATTGGTGAACCTCACACAATTAGGAAAATGGGGAGGAACATGATGCTGCTCTTAATCATGCTAGGAGGGATAGGTTGTACGTCAGAGGCATTTAAAGGTCCCCTTTGATGTATTGTTGGCATCCTTCAGTCTCAGAAGACTATGGTGTCATGCTCTGAATGGTGGTTCTGGAACAGAGTGTCCTCTCCAGTGCACGAAGCCTGGGTAAAGTAGGTATGGAGGATAGGCTGTTACCCATGCAGCAAATCCTCCCTCTCCACATTGCTGAAATGGTCCAATAGAAAGGCAGAGGCCAATACGGTTGGTTCCAGCAGCGTTGCAGGAGTTGCCAGAACGTGACTGTGTTCAGCCATGAACTGCCTCAGGGACTTCGGCTCCGGATTTTTCCTTGAGGTTGACTCCTGAAGCCTTTTCATAAGAACATAAGAACAGCCCCACTGGATCAGGCCATAGGCCCATCTAGTCCAGCTTCCTGTATCTCACAGCGGCCCCACCAAATGCCCCAGGGAGCACACCAGATAACAAGAGACCTCATCCTGGTGCCCTCCCCTACATCTGGCATTCTGACTTAACCCATTCCTAAAATCAGGAGGTTGCACATACACATCATGGCTTGTACCCCATAATGGATTTTTCCTCCAGAAACTCGTCCAATCCCCTTTTAAAGGCGTCTAGGCTAGACGCCAGCACCACATCCTGTGGCAAGGAGTTCCACAGACCGACCACACGCTGAGTAAAGAAATATTTTCTTTTGTCTGTCCTAACCCGCCCAACACTCAATTTTAGTGGATGTCCCCTGGTTCTGGTATTATGTGAGAGTGTAAAGGGCATCTCCCTATCCACTCTGTCCATCCCCTGCATAATTTTATATGTCTCAATCATGTCCCCCCTCAAGCGTCTCTTTTCCAGGCTGAAGAGGCCCAAACGCCGTAGCCTTTCCTCATAAGGAAGGTGCCCCAGCCCCGTAATCATCTTAGTCATTCTCTTTTGCACCTTTTCCATTTCCACTATGTCTTTTTTGAGATGCGGAGACCAGAACTGGACACAATACTCCAGGTGTGGCCTTACCATTGATTTGTACAACGGCATTATAATACTAGCCATTTTGTTCTCAATACCCTTCCTAATTATCCCAAGCATAGAATTGGCCTTCTTCACTGCTGTCGCACATTGGGTCGACACTTTCATCGACCTGTCCACCACCACCCCAAGATCTCTCTCTTGATCTGTCACAGACAGCTCAGAACCCATCAGCCTATATCTAAAGTTTTGATTTTTTGCCCCAATGTGCATGACTTTACACTTACTGACATTGAAGCGCATCTGCCATTTTGCTGCCCATTCTGCCAGTCTGGAGAGATCCTTCTGGAGCTCCTCACAATCACTTCTGGTCTTTACCACTTGGAAAAGTTTGGTGTCGTCTGCAAACTTAGCCACTTCACTGCTCAACCCTGTCTCCAGGTCATTTATGAAGAGGTTGAAAAGCACCGGTCCCAGGACAGATCCTTGGGGCACACCGCTTTTCACCCCTCTCCATTGTGAAAATTGCCCATTGACACCCACTCTCTGCTTCCTGGCCTCCAACCAGTTCTCAATCCACGAGAGGACCTGTCCTCTAATTCCCTGACTGTGGAGTTTTTTCAGTAGTCTTTGATGAGGGACCGTGTCAAACGCCTTCTGAAAGTCCAGATATATAATGTCCACGGGTTCTCCCGCATCCACATGCCTGTTTTCCATAACCGGATGTAGCCACAAGGCAGTGGAGGTTTGGGATCAGAGTTTTCCTTCTCTCAGATGAGCTGCCTTCCCAGGCTGATGAGTCTCATCTACTCGGTGGCTGTTTAGTCGCCTCTTACAACAAGTACAGCCAAACTGAGGGCCTATTCTTATCCCCAGCCCCCATAGGAACCCCTTTGATGAGGACTCATAATTCTTAATTGGTTTGGAGTTAGCTTTGGAGTCTTTTCAATCCTCTTGATTTTAGAAATGGGCTATGTCAAAATGCCAGATGCAAGGGAGGGCACCAGGATGAGGTCTCTTGTTATCTGGTGTGCTCCCTAGGGCATTTGGTGGGCCGCTGTGAGATACAGGAAGCTGGACTAGATGGGCCTATGGCCTGATCCAGCGGGGCTGTTGTAATGTTCTTAATCTCCGCAAAAAATCCTTGCTTTAAAATGTTGAGACAAGCACTGGATAATGCTAAATGATACACACTGTCTATTGACTTTAAAAAATTGCAATAAAACCATAATATTGTAACCCAATCATCCTTCCTGTATGCATACTTTATGCTCTCCAACACAATATAAATGCTTTTTTCCCAGTTTTGTTCCAGAAAATCTTCCCCCACAGACAAAATTTTACATCCCCCATAGGTAGGGATAGAGAAAGTTCAGTTGTGATTATAAATTAAGGTATAAAGTTTTAAATTCCATTTTTGTCAACACTTGAGAAGTCATGCTTGAAATTCTGTTTTTCACTAGGCTTGCTCACATGCTTGGAAAAAAATAATCATCATTCACTTGCATCCAAAGGGGGGGGGGAACCTCATGGTCATTTGCCCATACTGTTCTTCTCAACCACACCTTCAAGGTAGATTTCAAATTCCCAGACACAGATGTTTGGTGGGGCTTTAGCTAGTCTGATTAAAGAACTTCATAAACTTTATCTTCTTGTGCGAGAGAGGCTGTTGGGACTTGTAAAACGTGCACAGAGTTACAACAGGACAACAAAGGCCTCATGAACCAACCAAAAAAATATGAGTAACAGAAGCCTCAGTAAATTTGATATTACTGTCAGTCTTTAGTAAATGTAGATGAATTTTACTACCAAATAAATAGTCAGAAATATCCAAACTTTGCCCCACATTTCACCATTCAAATTCTGGGTGTGAAATGCTTAAAAGACCCATTCAGTGGGAACTTTTATTCAGTTTATAAGTTTTTCACTTACCAAACAACTGTAACAAACTTCCTATAATAAAGATGCGCTTTATGTATGTTCCCAATATAGTAAAGTTTTGCAAGAAGAAAAAGCGGGAGTAGCACTGTACTTAAAATGCCACACTGCACAAGGTCAGAGACAATTGCTTAACGCTTTCCTGCCTTCAGAGTATTCATAATAACTATTTCACAGAATACCAACCCAATCCTATCCTTTTCCCTGCCAAAACATGAAGCCATGCCATTACAGTCTGTGCGGCATGCTATGGTGGTGAGGGCAATTGTAAGGCTTGGGATTTTTCCCTTATTCCCCCCCCCCCTTGAACCTCTTGATCACTAATTGGTCTCCTCAGACCTGCCCCAGATCGTTACCTGTTGCAAGTCCAAAGAAACAAAGGGGGTGTGTTTGGAGGGGACAGCATCCAGTGCATGTTGCTCATGCTGTCACCCCCCTGTCACTGACATTCCCCCAGCCCTATCTTTGATCTGCCCTGTTTTGCCCACCCCACAAACTTAACAACATCAGCAGGGCTCTTTTTTTACCACTGCTACATGTGATGTCCTCCCTGACATTTGTGGTGTGAGCCCATTTTGTTTGGTCCCTTGAGCTTCCAGAACGGCTTTCATGAAGCCGTAAAGCATCTTCTGCTGCCAGAACACTTGTTCTGGGGGTGTTTGCACTGAACAGGATTGGGCCATCGTTCTTTGTAAAATCCTCAGTCCTCAACAAAATGATTTTCCCCTATATGGGTGACAGAAAAAAGTGAAAAGAGATGAAAAAGTAAGGGGGGGGGCGTTATACATTCCAAAGCATGTAGGAAGGACACACATTTCTACATTCTGAGCAGTTGGTTTTCAAGGCAAAGGCCCTGCGTACAGAGACCACTTCCTCTGTACTTTGTTATCAACTTAGCATTTTAGCATATCAGCTTAACCTTATTTACCCTTTATTAAAGAGGTATGAAATTGCTTCACACTTGGCTTCACAAATGCTGTTAATGGGCAGCGCAATCCTAACTTGTGCTGGAACGGGGGACTGGTAGGCCTGGCCTGTATCCAGAGCAAGTTTGGGGCTGAAAGTGGCTCAGCCTGGGGCAAGGGGAATCGCTTCCCCTTACCCTGGGGAGAGCCGCTGCAGCCCCAATGGGTCTACTTGGATCTGCGCCACCTAAAGAGATGGCACAGATCTGAGCAGCCCAGGGCTAGCCTGGACTGCCCAGGAATGGGGCCAAGATCTGGCACAAATTGCTGGGTCCTGGACCCACCCCGTGTCCACTCACAGGCCCGCCCGCTACCTGCCCTCCCCCACCCTGGAATACCTCCTCCCCACCCTCCCCACGCCCCCCCCCCAGACCCCCATGTGGCTGAACCCATGGACTTAAGTGGTTATTCTGCTTGATTAGTTATCAGTTAAGATAGCTGGGAGTTTAAGGAGCAGGGCAAGGCGAAGCAGTGACAGGTAGAAGTTGAATTCAAGTGAAGAGAAAAGGAGTACAGAATCCAAAATCATTTGTATTGGTCCCACCCAACATTGTGGCGCCAGGCTCCTATGCAGGGACCAGAAATAAGATGGGGAGCGAGGCTTGTTTTTGCAGGATGATTGCTGTGACACCTCACCTGTTTGAAGGCCTCTGCTTGTCTAATTTGGACATACAATGCCATCCTCCTGTGTAGGCTCTGAGGTGAAGTTTGATTAGAAAATACCCCTCTTTCTATCCGCTCTATCTTCCTCCCTGCTCACCCATCAAAGGATTTCTTGACATTCTCTCTTCTTCTTTCTATTCTAGTCTGCCTCCTATCAGTCTCTAGTTCAGCATTGCCTGGACCTAGTTTTTTTTTGTATATCATACAAATGATAGGTATATTTCTTTTTTTTTTTTAAATGAGACCCCAGAACCTCAGTAACAGCATCGAGCTTCACACAGAGTACACGCCTGAACAGACTCTGAGCTGCTGAATCACTAAGCTGAAAGCCAGGTCATGGACTGCTTTAACTTCCAATACACTGAAACTGTAAAGACTTTTACAAGCAGGGAAGTAAAGAGCTCTCACCATTTCACAGGAATTGAGGGTGGTAGTGTTTATTTTGTGTGTACTTTTCCTCAAAGAATTGTCCTTTTAAAATATCTCAGATGGTATTTGTGCTGAAGGATGTACCCCAATATTTGTATTGGGGGTACTGTACAGAAAACACATACTGATATATGATTTCTCATCTATTCTAGAATATATGTGTCTGAAAGGTAATAGAATATACTCCAGGCTAGAACTAACCATTAGGATAATGTTGATTCATCAGTTTGATTAATGTTCCGATTTTGGCCAAAGACACAACTTTTCATTAGCTAGAACAGGCCTATCAAGCTGGGCAAAGCCCACAAGTGATATACAGTGATTTGTTGAGAGTTCCATACACCTTCTCTGTAAGAGCAACCTTTTTGAAATCCAAGTATGCAGGGTCAACTGGATTGCCTGAACCCACATGCATGTTGACACTCGCAGAGAACTCTAGTAGATGAATGAAACAGGATTTACCTTTACAGAATCCATGATGACTCTTCTTCAGCAAGTCTCATTCTTATAGAATCTAGATGTTTCATAATGTTATTTTTTAAATTGTCCTTTCCACCTGTTTACCTATTACAGATGTCAAGCTGACTGGCCTGCAATTTCCCAGATCCTCCTTGGATTTTTTTTTTTTTAAATATCAGTGTCACACTGGCTTATTCCCAGTCCTCTGGTGTGGAAGCCAATTTAAAGGACAGGTTGTTAGAAGATTGGCAATTTTGTATTTGAGTTCCACTATGTACCCTTTCCTGGGAGAAAGCACCATTGAACAGAATGGGACTTAGTTCTGAGTAGACATGGATAGGCTTGCACTGTAAAAACTGTTGGATGGATGTCCAGGGGCTGGGGCACCTTCCTTATGAGGAAAGGCTACGGCGTTTGGGTGTCTTCAGCCTAGAAAAGAGACGCCAGAGGGGGGACATGATTGAGACATACAAAATTATGCAGGGGATGGACAGAGTGGATAGGGAGATGCTCTTTACACTCTCACATAACACCAGAACCAGGGGACATCCACTAAAATTGAGTGTTGGGAGAGTTAGAACAGACAAAAGAAAATATTTCTTTACTCAGCATGTTGTTGGTCTGTGGAACTCCTTGCCACAGGATGTGGTGATGGCATCTAGCCTGGACGCCTTTAAAAGGGGATTGGACAAGTTTGTGGAGGAAAAATCCATTATGGGGTACAAGCCATGATGTGTATGCACAACCTCCTGATTTTAGAAATGGGCAATGTCAGAATGCCAGATGCAAGGGAGGGCACCAGGATGAGGTCTCTTGTTATCTGGTGTGCTCCCTGGGGCGTTTGGTGGGCCACTGTGAGATACAGGAAGCTGGACTAGATGGGCCTATGGCCTGATCCAGTGGGGCTGTTCTTATGTTCTTATGTCCCATGTTATTTGTAGCTGATGGAACTCATCAGTCATCATCTCTGAGAAGATCAGTTCAGACATGGGTGGGGAAGACAGGTGCAAATAATTCATTCAGTTTTTCTGCTCTCTCCCTATATTCTTTAACCTTTCATTGCATTCCTTATTAGCCAACTGCTTCCCTGCTTTTTATGCATTTGAAGAAGTTTTTTATTGTTTGCTTTATTGTTTTTGTCCATGCAATCCTTGTATTCTAAGCACTTTCCATTCCAATCTCCCTTCCAGAACCACCATGCCAGACAGCACTCAGGATGGTAACAGCCTGCAACCTCCTCTTTTCTTTCCAACTTCTTTCTCTCTGAAATTGTATTGCAAAACAACCACTTCATAAAGGTGCTACAGGTGCCTTCCTTTTCTCTAAAAAGCACAGACTCCTATGAAAGGTAACCTTAAAATTTGTGTGATGTTTGAATTTTTTTTTTAAAGAAATTTCCCTTTATGCAAATTGTAATGCTGAGCTGAATGTCCTCTGGAGCTAATTTTTCCCCACAAAATTTGGGGTAGCTGGAAGGAAAGGGGGCTGAAATCCCCTCCAGCTTCTTTTTGTTACAATTGCCAGTAACAGCAGCTGCAATATTATTACCAGTTGTCATTGGTTTCAGAAGAACAAAGATCCTGCTGTAGACCACCATGTGATGGCATAATCTTGTTCTGAGAAGGGCTTCTGGGAAAGAAAAATGGCAACTGACAGCGGCACCAGAAAGAACATTGCTGTTACTACCATCACCACTAGTAAATTTCACCCTAACTTTAAAATTACCAAATGCTCCTCCCCCATTTTTCACCTGCAAACGGGACAGTAAAATTGGAGGAGGTCAGATTTAGACTCTGGCTTAAATATGAACTCAAATTTCCATGCACTAAAAGAAATTTTGAACTTAAGTGCTAATGGGACTCATAAATGACACAGGATCTATTTATACTATAAGCATCTCCCCATATCCTAGCCCCCCTATGAATATAAAAACTGCAGATTTATAGGGTCCCCTCTTAAGTACTGCGCTCTGTGCCCCCTGCTTCCTGTTTGGTATCCCTCTAGTTTGCAGGCTACTTGCCTGCATGTCACATTCCTGTTCAAACCTCTGTAAAAGCAGGATACATGCCTGCTTACTAATGAAAAAAAGCATGGTCGGGGGTTACAAAGAACTGCAGGTAACTGAAACTGTGGATACCAGATTCGTGGATAAGGGGGAATGCTTGTTCATGAGCTTGTTATGCCATTCCCTTTCTTCTCAAGGAATCTTGCAACTGTGGTTGTGTGTGTGTGTGTGAGGGGGGGTAGGAGTCTCTCAGAGTTCTCAGTGCCCTCACAAAACTACAATAAGTTTGTACACCCCAAGTCTTAATTCAATCTATCAAAGAGGAAAATACATCACCTGTGATTCATCATTCATATGAAATTTACTGCTGGCCACTGGCATTTCATTTTCTAATGAGAAAATATGGACAAACTCCATCCATAATACATTTCCTGCTTATTATGGACAAGGCTTTTGAATGTGAACAATCCATAAAGATTATGAATGAATTTAGCCACCTTGGTGCCAACAGCACATTTTAGTTTTCTCTAGCTGCTATTGGTGGTGGAGAGAGAGGAATATCTAGAGCTGTTTCTTTTGCATGGGCAAAGCTGATCCCAGATTTCATGCCACACAATTCAGTAATGACATAAACATATGGCATTACTAAGGCTGGATGGTGGACAGGTGTTGATGATTATTCCTCAGAAATATGAATGCAATTGCCCACACCTGCTTCCTATTTTGCTGGGCATCTTCCAGATATTTAGTGAATACCCACAGCATGAAATTGGTCCCAAGTTGGACCAACTTGCAGACAATTTCAACTTTGAGAAACTACCTAATTCTACTTATTCAAAGCTGTTGTTTTATCAACTGTGGGCAGCATATGGAGGTCACATCTCAACTTGAGCTTTGTTGTTCAATCAGTGACAGACTCAAGGTCTTATTTCTCTGTTTCTGAAAGAACCTGCAGCCTCATCTAATGCATGTTTACTGAGAAGTAAGTGTCACATATGTCAATAGGATTTGCTTCTAGGTAAGTATGCACAGGAGCTCAGCTTTAGAGTACATTTGTTCAAAGGTTGCCTTGTGCTTTCGCTAAGTGATGATTTTAGGATCAAGGGATCTAAAAGGCTTTAATACATCACAGACACAGGTGCTATCATCATCAATGTTTGGGGAAGCTAGGTTTTCCCACCTGGTCCTATGTGTGGTGGCATCAGTGCTTACTCCACTTCTTCATGCAACTTGGGTCCTATTGATTTTCATCACTTATTCACTGCTGATGTTATCTGGTCTGTGTCAACCTGTTTCTCTTTGCAGGGCAAAGAGAAGTTTTCATCCAAAATATTTCCCTGTACCCCCTTCTTCTATCTACTTTAATCATTGCTTGTGTGCTACCCAGTTTACTGCATATTTTGCTGTATAATGGTTGCTTTTTTGTAATTTGTTGTTGTTGTTGCTGCTCTTGGGGGGGGGGGGGGTATTCCCAGCTAATCAGGGATCATGTAGTAAGTACAATGATGCGACAATACAATGACTGAGTCAGACTGGCAATGATGTCACAAAGCCAACTGAGAATGAGTGCAATGCTTCCTGTGTGAGGATGGCCCATGTTTACAATGAGTGAAAGCTTTATATATATATATATATATATATATATATATATATATATATATAAAACAAGTCTCCCCCCCCCCCCCGTTTATTTATACACTAAGAGTGCATCTATTTTGACAGGGTACAGAAACTGTCTTAAGCCAGTTTGGGTTCACAGCTTTTCTGCTTAAAAAAAAAAGAAACACACCCTTAGTATGCTTCTCATGTCTTGCTGTGAAACTGCTTTGCACTGTCCCTGTTAATGAAATTGCAAGTTCTGCACTTCTGGGTTTCATGGTAGTGCATGAAGAGGTTGGTAAGGAGGGGAATTACCTGCTTTGCGGATCAGTGCTACTCAAATCAGTGCAGGCGGGAGAAAGGCAGCATTGGCAGACTTGGTGAAATGTCCTCGAAATCCTCCACCCCCTCAGGGCACAATCCTAACCAGGTCTACTCAGAAGTAAATCCTATTTTGTTCAATAAGGCTTACTCTCAGGAAAGAGTGGTTAGGATTGAAGCCTCAGATTCTTAAGAATATGCCATTGATGCAATCAGGTGGCTTCATGGGTAGGCCAGCACTAGCCTAGAAATGTACCATATTTCTTTATTGGCTATTAGTGCTCTCCCCTTCAAGTACAGTTTTACAATGCTTTAGGCTGCAATCCTATACCTGGGTGTAAGTCTCACTTAATGCAATGAGACTTACTTCTGAGTAGATATGCATAATTGAGAATGATACACACAGGATTGTGTGCTTAGACCATTTATCTGGTTCAGCATTATCTGCTTGAACTGGTAGCAGTTTCCAAAAGAGATCTTTCTCAGGCAAAAGTCTTTCCCAGTACAAGTACTTACTACCCGCAGGTTTGTTTGTTTTTTTTTTTAATCATAAGATACCAGGGATTGAACCAAACATACACTGCCGAAAAGACTGGTGTCCAAATATGTTGGAGGTGATTGAGAAGGGAGAACTATCCTTCTCTGTGCTGCTAAGAGACATTAGAGAAGGAGAATTCGGCTTCCTCTGTTGGTGGCCGACTCCCATTTCAGCCTCATTTTTGGCACTGCCTCTATCAAGGAACTGCCTCTATCAAGGAACTGCCTCTATCAAGGAACAAGCTGAGGGTTGCTCATCCTTCCAGTATATTCTGACAGAAAGAAACTTAACACAGGCCAACACGTATTTTGCTTCCTTAAATGTTACACCAATCCCTGGGTATATCTGGGGTGCTGATTCCAAAAATGGCATCTGTTTTGCCCTATCATGTCTAGTTTTGGAGACATGGCATAGCCTCTTTAGTGAATGGTTCAAGCAGATTCCTCATGAAGAAGCTGCTTGAACCATTCACTAATGAGGCTATACTATATCTCCAAAACTAGATGTGATAGGGCAAAGCGGATGCCATTTTTGGAATCGGCACCCCAAATTCATATCAAACCACCATAAAGTTTGGGAAAAACTTTTCTAGCCCTCAGTTTTGTAGGCCTGTGTAATCAGTGGCCCTAATAATCTACTACTACATAGGCTAATCTGTTGAGAACATTAGGGCCTAATCCTATCCAACTTTCCAGTGCCAATGCAGTCACAATAGAGTTCCAAGGTAAGGGAACAAACTCTCTCTTAACTGAATTGGAACTGGAAAGTTGGGTAAGATTAGGCCAGTGGCTCTCAAACTGAGGCCTTGTGACGCCCCAGCCAGAGATCCCCCTGCCCCCTTAAGGAGTGGGGAGGGGGGAAGGCAGTGACACGATCACCAAGATCGTGTCACTGTGGAGGGGCACAAGGGCTTGGCTGGGCTCACCACAGCCTACAGTAGCCTTCCAGGGATGCAGAGAGCCCCGTGCCAGACTCTTCAGGGCTCCCCAACCTGTGGAGAATGTAAAACTAATGATCGTGACTGACTTCCAGTTTGCGATCACAAAACTGGAAGTGGGAAATTCACAACTGGAAGTTGTGAATAAGTGCACTGCAAACCATCAGATTTTCTTTTCCATTTAAATACATTGCCTATACAGGACGGAATGCATTTTAAAGAAAAATGTATTTCATCTTCTTCTGTTGCTACTGCCAGTTTGTGCATAAAATGTCACTGTGGGATTTAATTTCTTTTCGAATTAAATGGCTGGTTTGCTAGAATCACAGTGTTATATGAACCCTGGAAAGATAATCAATCTCAAAAAAGGGTGTATCATATCATTTACCTTTAATTTGTTTGCTAACTTTCTCCTTTTCTACATTTTTGGTGGTGCGCACTGTAGGCATGTCGCCACTTTAGCCCTGTCCCCGCCCCAGGGTGAGAGACGGAGGCGGAAAAATGGCAGCCCCTGCAGTGGCATAACTAGGGTTTGTGTCACCTAGTGCAGGAGGGCAGCATGTCACCAAAATGATGGACCTCTTCCCATGCAGTGGGTGGGGCAGCACCTTGGACAGTCGGCTGTTCCATTGTCCTGCCCCTGTTAGTTTTTTTGGCTACAACTTTTTATAGACTAGAGATATTTCAATGCAGTTTGATTCATTGCATTCGTCATGAAACTATAGAATGAATGATATATAGCATGATGGTATTATCTGAAAATACCAAGATTTTAAAAATTTTGGCCAGTAATGTCACTTCCCTGGGTGCGTCATCAGGTGTGGCTCTCACCCCCCTAGTGATGCCACCGAGCCTCTGACTGGCTGACAGGGCCTTCTGGGAGGGAAGGACGAGCTGCGCACTGTAGCTGGGGCTCACTCCATGGCGCAGTTTCCCCTTTGTCGTCAGCCTCCACCTTCTCTCCCATATTAGGTACCTGGTTGCTGGCGTTTTGCAGAGCAGGTAGGAATTTTTTACTTTTAGCAGGGCTGGCATGGCGCTAGCAGTTTTTTTGTTGTTGTTGTTGTTGCCTACCCCAGACTAGTCATGGGTTTGAGTTGGGTTTCTATTTAATTCATGTAGGCTGTAATTTTTTTTTGTCTCTTTAGCAGGTGTTGTGTGGCCAGGGTAGGTAGAATTATCTTATTTGTGTCTATGGTTAGATGTGCAAAGTCAAGGGAAATGCCAGGACTGCTCGTACACAATTACCACCAGGTCAGTGGGGCTAGCTGGCAGTTTCCTTGTCTGGATAAGCTAGATTCCCCTTGGGGTTTGCCTGGGGGGAGCATTGATGCTATCCTGCCACCTTGACCCTTTGAGGTTGATCATAATAAGCCATTCTGGCTTTGCCGGAGTTTGGCTTGGAGTCAGATGCCTACACCCTCAATACATAGGGTTAACTTTAGCTCTTCCCAAGCCTTAGTGCCCACTGGCTTGGACTGGCTTAAACCCTGCTGCAGTTTTGATTGTTATCATTTAATAAGTGACCCTAATATCCAGGCCTGGGTCTTGTGTGCTTATTTTGGTGGGGGGGGGGGTGCATGGGTAATTTCTAAACTTTCATCTGCTGTCTTATCATGTAACTTTTCCCTACTTTAGTATGGAAAAGTGTTTTCTGACAACAACCATATCATAATTCAAGATGAAAGGCAATCAAATTTTACCAATTCACTGGCTTAATTTAATTTATTTTTCAGTTAATAGACCTTTTAATTTGATTTTGCCAAACATGAATATTGGAATGAACTTGAATTGACAAAGTCTATGTTTATTAAGGCTATTGGCTTAACAATCAATAATTATTAATTCCTATTGTTTTCCTTATTCTCTATGAAACTCTAAATTAACATAATTCAATGAGCCAGTCTCATGTGCCAAATGACCTTCATTGGCATATTACTGAACAGTCTTACTTTCTTGTTTTCTCCCTCCTTAAACTCTGCACTACCAGGTTAACGTATATAATGCTTGCACAACTTGTGGCCTATTGAGACCAATGCAGTTGACATGAAAGGTCACCAGGTCTTCTGAGGTTTAAACCATGAGACACAGCCTTGGAACTAAGGGGTGGCGTCTGTGAGGTGGAGCCTTGTGGGCAAAGCCTAGTGATGCCTGGTGAAGTCGGAAGATATCTGCTGACCAGACAGGGGGGAGAACTTGGCTATGTCTGGTGACTCAGGGATGACCAAAATCACTTGGTTCCATTTCAAGAAGGATCAGGAAGGCCAGACCATAATCACTCCATACTAGGTATAATATCGTTTTTATTTTTTCCTTATTTCTACCAGAGTTGGAAGTTGAAATATTCCAGAGCTGGAATATTCCTGACAGGCCAGGTCCCTGCAGGTTCTCTAAGGCTACAGCCTTCCTGCTCAGTACAGCGGATATACTTTGATCACCCTACTTGACCTGAGTTGGTCTGTGTATCATTGTGAGATTGTTTTAAGTGCTACATTTCGTATTAATACATCCACTGAAAAGGCAAGGGGACATCCTCAGAGCTAATATGACTTGTAAAATATACTTATTTCCCAATATCGAGTCAGCTCTCCTATGATGTGCCTGGGAAGTAATCTATTTCTAATACAAATAGAATAAAGTCCTTCAAGTGGAGGTAATAGCTCTGTAATGTAACAAACCCTGATCAGATCAAGGGTCTTAAATTGGGATCAGGTACTGCTAAAGCACACGAGTCAGATAATACAATATAAACATTAGTCTACACGGGCAGGTCTCTAGTGATCTCCCTTTTTACCCTCTTGATATTTTATCTAAAGCTTAAATAAAAAGAGAGGAATTGAGTTTGACAGCCCAGAATTCTTACAGAATGAATGGATGGTGTCCACGCTGTTCCTCTTCTCCTTTTAGGGAGAAAGGAAACGCTCAATAACGCATACAAAAAAGAAGCAGGTTCCCACTGAAATGCATCTAGCCAAACAGATTCTTAAGTGCATTTCATTCCTTACAAGTTGAGATTCCAAAATGGAAAGTAAGCTTTTCACAGGATGTTCCGTTGATTGCAAACAGGATGCGGGTGTCAACATGGTGGGGCAGCTGCATGCAAATATTTCATTTGGTCTCACGGTTTATGCTTCACCTTCCCCCCCAAGTGAAGCACCTTCCCACTGCCCAAGTGGATCATGGGCAGCTAACAATCAATAATACGAAGACAATAATAGAAATAACCTGAAAACTAAAAATTATGAAAATGCTAAAAATGTCATAAAAACAGCAGCAGCTGTAAAATGCTTAATAATAGTAGCCACAGAAGCAATAAAAACACCAAAAATAAAATGCTGAAATAACAAAATTCAGATGCACAAACAACAGCAATAAAAAGCAGCAGCTCTAGACCTGGAGAGAGAATCAGCCAAGGGACCCTGAGAGCAGTTGCTAGAGCTGGGAGCTGAGGAAACTGAAGTCTACAGCTCATAAGGTCCTATTCTGTGTGTCAGACATGAAATTAAGCTCCTAGTCAAGACCAGCCTTAGGAGCTGTGAGGCCCAATATGAGGTTTTTTTGCGGGCTGCCACCTCTTGCAACGAAGCTCCACCTACTGCACTGGCCTCACAATGCTCTGACATGGAGGATTTTATGCCAAAGCATCAGCTGAAGAGCAAGGTGCTGGCTGCAGCTGTGGGCAATCCAGTCACCACCCTAGCAGGGCCGGGAACACCCTCAAGCAGGGGCCTGATTGGGCCCAATCAGCCTAAGGCTGGCCCTCTTCCTAGTTTTTATTCCAGGCCTGTCCAATCCAGAGATCTCATACTACCTTCCACTCTAGAGACAGTTATCAAAATGCTTGATTCCCTTTGGTGGCCAAACATGGCTCTGTGTGTGGCCTAACTATGTGCAGTGTACAGTAATTTACCTGCTTAGGTCTCAGCCTCAAACCCTTCACAGTCCCCATCGAAAGCCCAGAGTCCTTGACACCATGGAACCATGGACCATATTCAATATTGCAGTGTTTCTCAAACCGTGGGTTGGGACTCACTAGGTGGGTTGTGAGCCAATTTCAAGTGGCTCCTCATTCATTTCAATACTTTATTTTTAATATGTTAGACTCGATGCTACCATGGTATGTGACTGCATTTGGGAAATGTTACAGATCTGTACTTTTAATAGGTTACTACATATATGCTTTTAACAACGATAGGGTGCAATCCTAACCCCTTATGTCGGTGCTTTCTAGCACTGGTATAGCGATGCCAAAGGGACATGTGCTACATCCTGCAGTTGGGTGTCACTCACAGAGGCCTCCTTAAAGTAAGGGAATGTTTGTTCCCTTACTTCGGAGCTGCATTGCCCTTATGTCGGTGCTAGAAAGCACCGACATAAGGGGTTAGGATTGCGCCAATAGTAAATGGGACTTACACCTGGGTAAGTGGGTAGGATTGCATCCTAGGATTATTAAAAATTTTCTTGCTTCATTTTGTTACTTCCAGTGGGTCCTGATAGATTCTCATTCTAAAAAGCGGGTCCTGGTACAAAAAGTTTAGCAACTGCAATATTGGCATATAAGGAGGTGTCAAAAAATAACATGCTTGCTGCAAAAGGTCCACTGAACCATTTTTCATGGGAAATAGTAAAGCTGGAAAGTCTTAAAGCTGGCTGGTACAAATCACCAAGAATGTCAGTTTTCCATTAAATCACATTCACGCTCAAAAGGATAGTTCATATTGCTGCCGTCGCTGACATCCTTCATTCATCTTGGATAGGATTATTTCATTACTGATTCTTTTGTACTTCCAGTCTATTTATCTCTATTGAGCGATGCTTAGATGATGAAATGGGAACATAATAAGGAAGGTTCTTGTCATATCACTGCTAAAACAGGAAGAATTGTGATTCTTAAAAACAATAGTTCTCTCTCTTAAACAGCTATCCCCATCAACAACGAACAGCTTTATAGATTTATCTGTAACATGCTTTGAAATGGAAACAGAAGAACAGGCATTTTGGGAGAATTACTTGGCACCAAATGTCAGATCTCCAAGATAAATACATTAATAAGTGAGCAAATTTTTCCATGCCCTCCAAAAGGAGAATTATTTCTAAAGATGACTGATGCTGAATGCCAGGATTTCTTAAAATCACCATGTTATTGAGATAAGGAGGTATTTTGTGAAATGTTTAATTCTACCCTGACAGACTGTGTTAAAAGCTAGAAGCGCACTTTAAAGAGCATTCACATAAAAGTAAAATAACATCTGTGTATTTATGTTTTGAGCCCAGCACTTCCCTGCAGGCACTGGGTGGGTCTCAGCACCTTTGCCACCAATGCTGCAAATCTATCACAGTTACTGAAAATACGATAGTTTGAGTCACAAATAGGAAAGGCTTTGAAAAACATATGAAGCCTAAATCAACATATTGTAATAAAAAGTGCACTCCAACACAGCCTTCAAAAAGACAAGGACTGCCTGCCTGGAGCAACCAGTGGATGATCTTGCTCAGCACTCTGTTTCCAAAAGCTAAGGGCCTCTGGAAGTAAAGGCAGGCGATGACCTTCATCTGTTCCCAGCAGCAGCTGGTATTCAGAGGTATTCTGTATTCAGAGGTATTCTGGATATAGAAGTTTCATTTAGCTATCAGAGCTAATGTCCACTGTGTTCCCAGATAGGCCAGGTGGAACTATTTACTTTTTCATTCTGCGAAAACCACCGTGGGAGTATGGTCAAACCAGAGTCAAGCCTTGCCCAAAGGCATGGGATGGAGTGTATTCCATCCCATGCCTGATCCACTTCTGATCTCTATTGTGGATAGCCTTTTTTTTTTACTCTGCCTGGAATCTAATAAAGCATGCACTGCCTTAAAGATTGAATGGGTGATTTTTGCCCCAACCCTGGGCAAGAATTTAGAAGTGCCTTAATTCAATCCAGGACTTCAGCTGAAGAGCTACTTCTCTTTTAGAACCCACACTCTAGTCTTGGCATGTGCCCAAGGTACATCGGCTCTGGAAACCTAAGTTCACTCCAATCAAGCCCCTTTATTTTGTATGTGGTGCACTGGCCATTCAGGGCAAGAAATCATGTGCTCTCCTTTGAATGGAAAGGTATAACTGGGACCCAGCAACTTGTACTGAGATTCTGGAACAGTCTGCAGTAGGATCTCTATGTACTCACTGTGCCCAAAAGCTGCCATGTGCATTGCAATCATTTTTTGCTTCATCTCCTCCCCTGGATACTCACTCCTTGAATCTATCCTTGACTTGCAGCTGAGCTCCTCAGGAACTTAGCCCTGTACTTGGAGTTCACCAACCTTCTCTCTCTGGAGCCTGTACCTGGAGTTACTGGAAGCTCAATCTGCACACTAAGGCCAGGTATAGTGGCCATTCCAGTAGGTCCCAACCTGGGGGTCGTGACAACCTTGGGGGTCATGAGCTGATTTTCAGGGGGTTGCAAAGATCCCATTTACTACCATAGATATATTTGCACAACATTTAAAAAATTGCATTTTTGCAATATTTTCAGGGACCTCTGAACAGAGAAATATGTTTTTGAAAAAATTTCAAGGTGTTTCCACATACCTGAAAACAACAGTTGCATTTGGTAGCCTATGGTAATCTACATACATGTTTTTTACAGGTCACTATCAAGGGTGCTGAGTGTTATTGCCTTTGGAAATCATGTAAAAAAAGCTGAACTCACCCCAGAAAATCTTTAAAAAAGAAACAAAAAAATAACCCATGACTTTACTGACCACACAGCTTTTTAAAAATAATAATAATAATAATAATAATTTTTGCTCTTTGCTCTCCCTGCTTTTGTGGAAATGATTTCCTTATGATAACTGCAGGTCCTGCAAAGAAGTACGCTCTTTTGTCAGTCCTAGATCTGTCATTGGGTGAACCCAAATTCTCTTACTACAAAAGAAAGAGAAGAAAGCAATCTACTGTTCCTAACTAGAAATTGAATAATAATAAGAACTCCACTGTCTCAGGCCTAAGGCCCATCTAGTCCAGCTTCCTGTATCTCACAGCGGCCCACCAGATGCCTCAGGGAGCACACAAGACAACAAGAGACCTGGTCCTGTTGCTACCCCCTTGCACCTGGCCTTCTGAGGTAGCCCATTTCTAAAACCAGGAAGTTGCACAAACCCATCACAGCTTGTAACCTGTGATGGACTTTTCCTCCATAAATCTTTCCAATCCCCTTTTAAAAGCTTCTAGGCCAGATGCCATCACCACATCCTGTGGCAAAGAGTTCCACAGACTAATTATACACTGAGTAAAGAAATATTTTCTTTTGTCTGTTCTAACTCTCCCAACACTCAATTTTTGTGGATGTCCCCTGGTTCTGGAGTTGTGAGAGGGAAAAGAACATCCCTTTATTCACTCAAAAAATCCCCTGCATAATTTTGTACATCTCACTCGTGTCCCCCCTGAGGCACCTTTTTTTAAAGAGTCCCAAACGCCGTAGCCTTTCCTCATAAGGGAGGTGCTCCAGCCCAGTAATCATTTTGGTCGCTCTCTTCTGTACCTTTTCTAGTTCCACTATGTCCTATCCACTATATTGCTATCATGTGTCTCTCAGTTATCTTAAAAAGAAAAGAGTCCCAAATAATTTTGCTTCTGCTCATAAAGAAGGGCTCTAATCAAGTTCCTGAAGCGCACACCTCACTGGGAGTAACCTCCTAGCTGTTTCATTCAGAACTACTGCTTTTAAAAATTATTATTTTTATTATTAGAAACACTGATTTTTTTTACTCACACACATAATCTATAATTAAAGACATTCCTTTCATTGTGTTATGATATTAATGCTTTCCGCTAATACATTCAACATCAAGTCTTTACTCCATTCCCCCTGCTTCTATAATTGAATGCATATATTACAATGGGCTTGGGCTCATTCTTACAATCTTTTAATAGGTCAATACTTCAGCTTTCTTTTTATTCACCCTCCCTACCGATAAGTGCTCAAGTTCAAAATAAGGTCGTCCATATTTTGGGGGTGTGCATGCGTAACAGTAATTAGTATTATAATTACTTGCTTATGTTCTAGCAACTTTGGTCATGGGCACAAAGAGAAATTTGTAAAGAAGTACCACAAGCTGAGGTTTAACACATAACTGGAATTAAACAAGCCAGACTTCTATTTAGCTTAATACTCTAAAGACAATATAATTATGGTGTACTTATTCAAGCCCGGGAGCAGGGTCTCTCGTCTGGAAATTGTAATATACCCTACATAGTATGCTGTATGTAACATATCAGTAGTCCATCATGATGAGTCGTTGTTCAGCTATACCCAGTGGCTGCTGTTATGGTTGGAGTAGGCCAATGTCTTTTGCTCATGTATAGCATACATCATTACAATAGCTGTAGTGGTTCATGCATACAATACACATGTACAGTTTTTGTATGCCTTTGGATAACCACAAAGGCCTTCATTGACAGTTCCCCCTGCAATGTATTTTTCAAAAGCATGAGTCTAGCAAATGACAACTTACAGTCACTTCTTGCATTATCATACTAATTATATCATCAAAAATGGGAGAGAAGTGTGTTTCTTTGTTGGTGTTGCTTTACTTATTCCCTAGATGTGGCAACTACTTACTGTAGCCTTTACTCGTACTCAGAGTTCATTATGAGCAGTGTACAATAAATAATCTCCCTATTTGTGGACTGTGTGAGGCAACAATACAAATATAATACAGGGCACAATCCTCCCAGGACACCAGTGCAGAACAGGGTAATCAACTCTGAAGTTAATCTCCTCTTCTAGGAGGGGAATTCTGCCCAGGGAGCCCCTCTGGCTAGTCTGATCTCCTGGGCTGGTTGCAGTGAATTCAGTCAACCAAGGCTTTTTCCTGGTAAGCTGCATGTCCAAACAGAGAAGAGGGGGAAGTGGAAAGTGAGTGAGCGTACTAACCACTAGACACTACTGCCCTGGATCAGCTTGCAATCACTGGCAGCCCCTTCCACTACCAGCAGCATGTATCTCAGAATGAGGGTGGAATAAAAAAAAGGTGTGATGGTGCTGATGGAGATGGAGAAAAAAAGAAAGGCATGTGTGAGTGGAAGTGACAGAAGACAAGAGTATCAGAAAGACAGCAAGATAAGGAAAACAAAAATATATTTTTCTAAGATATATAGAGATATTAGATCTTTCCAAATTGTGGAAGACCCTTCTGCGGCAGTGATGCCATCTACACTATAGTTTAGGCACCAGATGAAGACTGCTCTGTTTTCTCAAGGTTTTTATTTATTTAAAGTTTTGTATTCCACACCTTCCAGGAGCTCAAGGTGACTAACAACAATTCATAAAATATTGCACAGAATACATAAATGAGACTAACAATTAAAATCAAGTTTAAGAAAAAGATGACAATCAATCAATCAATCAATCAAAACCTGAACATATCAAAGCACAGCCCCATTAGTCCCCAGGTAGCAATCAGATTAAAACCACAATAAACAACTAAAACAGCTCCCCAAAGATAAGACAGCAGCATTAAGACAATCAAAAAACCAAGACTACGAAAAACAAGAAAAGGTTATCCCCTCCCCCCCCCATGCTCCATCCACCCTTATAGGCCAACTAGAATAAAAATGTCTTCAGCCCTGCTGGTTTTGACACCTGTTTTCTTTTTGAAGCTGGTTGATTATGTTAATGCTTTTGGTTGCTGGCTCTTTCTCATTATAGATAAGTTTCATCTGCTGCCTTGTTGGTGTTTGCATTGTTTTAGTATTAATGTTACTACCTTTCTAAACCGCCTTGAGGCATCTGTGAGAAAACGGGATGCAACTTCCAAAATATGTTTTGGATCCGAACTTGTCTTGCTTGAACATGCTCAGTGGAATCTTTGACTTCTTCCTTTAGAAGGACAGGTGCCTTAAGTTTAGGATGCCGCATCCTAAACTGCTGATCAGTTTTTGGGTAGAGCATGAACATGCAGAATGCAATGAAGCAAACCACATTGAAATATCTGTGTTCTAACAAAAGGTACAGCCAAAAAACCAGTGGCGGCCGGGCGATAGTACATCACCACGCCCACCACCTGGGGCGTTGCCCCACCTGCTGCATGGGGTGACGCGCAGGCCTCCCACACAGGGTGACGTGAATTCTAGTGATGCTACTGAATCTGACATTTTCCTATCTCACCTGAACTCACTGCCTGAGAATGATGCTGGGGAACAACCATGCATGCACTGTTAACTGCTGCTGCAAGTCATACACACGGGGCTTAGGAAGGCATCCATGACCCTCCTTAACACAGTGTCAAATCTGGCAGGAAACTGGCCTGCCTCATTAGCTCTTTGTGGATCCCATAACCATAAAGGAGTATATAGAAACTTGGACCCAGCTGTCGGTCTACAGCTACTGTGGAGGTTCATTTTGGTCCATTCTAGTGTGAACCCAAATACAAAGATGCTAATTTTCTGCAATGGATTTTATATGTTTCAAAGATTTTACAGAGACTTAGGAGTGTGTTGGGTTTTCCATATTACTTCATCTAGCTGCCAATGCCACATGATTGGATAGACCTGGGCTCTGCATCAAAAAGCCGAGTAGACCTGGGCTCCAAAGACTATTGTGGGCATTAGCACCCTCCCCCTGCCCTATTTTGCCCCCCATTCTGTCTGCCCCATTGCCCCCCTCCACCTTGGGGAAGGGGCCCAAAAGAAACTTTGTACCCCTCCATAAAATTCCTCTCATAGGCCCTGGTGCAGGCTTTATGATTCACCCAACCAAATATAAGCCATCAGCCACATATTGCCTGCCAGGGCCTTGACAACACCTCTCTGCAAAGAGGAGGTTGATCAACATCCCCCCCCCCTTTGTGGGGCATTCTATATGGCTTCTAGACAGCATTTAATTTGGTGCATCACAACTGGCGCAAGTCTGGAGGCAGTGCAAGGTGGACCACTTTGTGAAAAAAGCAACTGAGGGATGTTGACCTTGAAGAAAGGTTTTACACTAGAAGTATGATAATCTCATGTCAATAGACTACTGGACCTGAGTGTGCATACTTGCAATGCAGTTTCAGAGTGCAAGGTTTACACCCCCTAAACAATGTTTGATAGGCTACTTGCAGAAAGCAATCCTAACCCTGGTATCTCTTTGTACTGCTTGACAGTCACTGTGAACCTGCATGATCCAATTTGGGAAAATAGGCACCTCCATTGTTAGAATGGAACTTGTTGTTGTTGATTTTGCCGTGTTAAGGCTCCAAAATTTTTAAATTGACATGTTTCTTCCACACTGGCAGAGAATGACCTTACTTGTTTAACCTCAATCTGCAGTGTGACAGTTTGCAATGAGTCCGACACATTGGACTGTACAAATGCATTTGTGTGTGATGTGAAAACAGGGTATGGTTTGCCTGTCCAGCAGAAACCCTGTACTTTTCTTTCTCTGTGTGGAAAAACCTGTGTAATCCTAAGAGCAATGGAAAACTGAGAGGATAAAATGTCTGGGACTAAATGTTTATACCAAGAAAGTAACACATTCAATATGAATGAGCAGACGTCTTTGAGCGGTGTTAAGCAAACAATCTTGACAAGATATTTCAAACAAGAGAGATGCTTTTATACCTGCTGTGCTGTAGCAGATAAAGAACTGGGCTTGGGTGACTACTTGGGTCAAGTCCACCATCAATTAGATCCTTATAGTAAAGTGATTCTCTGTTGCTGTTGATGTCCCAGCTGAAAAAAATAAAAAGGAATTGCAACGAAGATTTAAAGCAGTGAAAAATGTAAGTATGCTCTATCATATATTCAAATACGAGTTCCTGGATTCTGTCTTTTTGTCACACTCTAGCATTGCCGACAAAGGCACTTAAGAATGGGGCTATGCAGACAAGAGTGGGGCTTGTTACTGGGTGTGCTTTTAAACATGTGCTACCATGCATGCAAGGGGGGAGAAAATAAATTCTTGTGGGAGGTTCAGTTCAATCACAGTTCTCTGGCTCAGCAAGGAAATTCGAAGCAGAGGAAAGAGTGAAAGGTACTACAAAACAAACTATTGTGGGGATAATTAACAATAAATAGGTAGGTGAATAAAGCAATGAAATATTTTTAACTATTCTCTCATAACTAAGTCGTAAGTGTAAGCTGTTACTATAAAAGGACAGAAAGCAGACGAGATAAGAGAGAAAGAAAACGGAAGTCTGTAGAAAGCAAAAGAGGTGTGTAATGGCATGAGCTTGTAGGGGGAAAGAAGTGTGGAAAAGGGCATAAGTCTGTGGTTTTCAAACACCCAGGGAGTTTGAAAGCCACAGTAAGTTCTTGAGGGGCAGGGGGAGGCAGCAGGGGCGGTTGGAAGGCAGCGGCACAAGCCCCAGGATTGTGCCGCTCAGGGGGGCTGCAGGGGCTTGCGTACACTTACCAGAGCCTCCTGTACCCTCCCGGGGTTGCGGAGAGCCCTACACTGCTGTCCACAGGATTCTTCAAAAGTGACTGATCGCGCTTCACTTCCGGTTTAGCCAGAGTTTGGGTGGGGCTTGGCACCCGACATGAACACTCTTACTTCTTTGTCACACTCTAGTAGCGAATTGAGTAGCCCCATTGTGGGTCTACTTCCCTTACCCGGGAGAAGGGGACGAAAGTGCCCAAGGTGCCACCTATGGCTGCTGTTGGCATGCAGGATGTGGTGGCAGCTGTTTTCAGTGGCACCGCAGTCGCATTCCATGGGAGCTCAAGATTGGGCAGTTAGTTGGGTCAGGGAGAGGAGTGGTGAGAAAGGTAGGAAAGGAGAGGAAAGTGGGGGTTGACCTGGTGGTCCTTGGATTGTGGCTGGAACTAGGATGGCTTCATGTAGTATCAGACCCACAGTATGGCATCCAAATAAGATTGTAGACTGTGTCAAGGACCTTTTGCAACACCTATAAAAGACTTTATGACTCCAGAACACTAGTTCCAGCAGCGTAAGGCCCACATAGGATTGGACAGTAAGTTTTCTTTAAAAAAAAAAAAGTTCACCTTTTTAGGTAGATAAACTTGAGCCAAATTGGTCAAGCGACAACTATTGCTTTTGGAGTAAAACATACTTCTTTGAACTAGTGTAAAATGTTCAGCAATATGAATCCTTGAGCTGATGTGGTATGCTGTGTCTTGTTTTGTGATTTCAATATTTTATATATGTGTGCAATTTTGAACTTAAAAAGAAGAGCCAAATTTATGCACAATTGACGCCCCAAATCAAATGACCAGAAACTTACTGCTTACATGGCATGAACTTTATGAAATACTGGATGTGTTCCCTATACTGAAAATTGTAAATATACTGAAAACTGTAAATATTATACTGAAAATATACTGAGAGTTTAGGGTCCAATCCTATGCAGTGGCCCAACCCTCACCACCGGTGCGTGCTATTGCAAACATGCCGTAAGGCATGTTTGTGGGGATTAAGGCCAGTCCAGTGCTGGAGCTGGCCCAGTGTGAGCCAGTACTGGGACCGCACCGGTTGGAGGTGGGCGGAGGGCAGGGAGAAGGCATGGCGGGAGGAGGGAGCAAGGCAGGACTGGCAGAGCTAAGCTCCATCTGATCTGAAGCCCTGTGTCGGGCTGCGCAGCCCGACATGAGGCTTTGTGATTCTGCGCCAGCTCAAGAGCCTCCATGGAGTCCAGTAGCCCCATTGCAGGTCTACTTCCCTTACTCAGGGGACAGGGACGAATTCCTTAGGAATAGGAACCCTCAACACTATGGGACTTACTTCTCAGAAAGCATGCATACAATTGCATTATACAGTTCTATAAGGTAGCTGTAGCTTCTTACTGGAATACACAGAGCAGTACAGATGAAGAATTCTTCCTTGTAGCTAGAGCTCAAGATCCTACACTGGAACAGTCTGTTTAGAATTGTAACTACAGATGTTATAGATTGGATGCAGGTCTCTCTGCTCACACAGATAAGGCTGAGAAAACAGCGGTGTTTCCATCAAAGAACACAAAGGAGATGATAAAACCTTTGAAACGAATCTTTGCCTGCATCACAGCAGAAAAGTACAAAATGTTTTATATTGCACAAAAAAGCACATCAACAGATCTTTCCTTCCACAGTGTGATGTCTTGTTTATCTGGGCATTTGAGACATCATTATGATGTTAGATTTCATCAACAGGATTATACACAAGACTGAAAGCAACCACCTACATTAACCACAGTGCAGTTACCAACTTTAGCAGTTAGGGTACATCAGAAGTTCATACTCATCTTGCTGATTCATGTTTCCAGGCCACATGGCCTTCCGTAACAGCCTTCCTACAAATCTGATGACTGAAGGCACAGTGTCAAAATTCAGAATCCCAAAGGCAGGTTAACTATGAACATGATTGCATTAATGTGTTATACTGCAATTAGGAAATGTGGAATTTTCAATGGAATCTAATGTGAACCCAATAATTTTTCCAAAAAAGTCTTCAGAGGGGACTACACTTTGTAAGAAACATAATATAGCCACCAGAAATGGCAGCACCATGTTGAAAACTCTTCTGTAATATGAAGTAAAACTGACCTCATGCCTGACGTCACCATGTTGTATGTTTCACTGCCCTGCCCTGACACGGAGGGTGAATGGAAGAATATGGAAAGAGTGATATTGGTCCATAAAGTCCAGCGTTCTGTTTCCCACAATCAGTGTGGACTCCAGGTGAGGAGGAGATGGGAAAAGGGCTGAATGGAGGGGGAAGGTTTGGTGTCAGCAGTGCCTTTGAATCCAAACCCTCTTCCCTGACCTGATCTGCCTGCATGGGTCAAAACCAACTTGTGCATTGTTGCTGCAGGTCCAAGTTGACCCATAGTGGCTGTTCAGTCTTACTCCAAGGAAGGAAGCAAAACACTCCTGCTGGATTCAGCGGGGGCTATGCGGCTGCCGCTGAATCACCATGAGGGTTTTAGGTAGGATTAGGCTGTAAATCTTAGTGGGAGAGACTGAAGCGAGTGTAAGCCGCCTTGGGTCCTTCCAGGGAGAAAGGCAGCCTAGAAATTAAATAAGTAAGTGTTTGATGCTTCCATTGAAATAGGATTTCAAAATCCTTAATTTTTGTATCATGTCCTAGACATATATCAAAAACCACTTAATGCAGTGGTTCCCAAAGTTCTCGTTAGGAGGAGGGAGACACGTAAGTATTTGATTGGGGGGGGGGGATTGCAGCAACACGATCCCCAGGATTGCGCAGAGGAAAGGAGGGTTTCTTTTTACTTATCTCGAGCCACGATGTCTGGGAGGTCTGGACGTCTGGGAGGTCTGGGGAGTCCTCGGCAGGGCTCCCCAAGTTCTGTAATTGTGGAAAAAAGGGCACTTCTGGTTTTTGTCATGAAACTGGAAGTGTTTTTTTTTTTCTTTTTTTCACAATTACAGAGGCTTGGGGATCCCTGCGAAGGGCTAGTCAGATCCCCTGGGCCTTCCAGGACTCCAGCACTGGCTGGAAGTAAGTAAAAAACAAACAAACAAACAAAAACCTCTCCCATCCCTAGCAGTAGTGTAATCCTGGGAATCATGTTGCTGTAATCCCCCCTCCCTGCCCTTTAAAGAAGCAGGGATAAGTGCTTCCCTGGCTGGTGACCCACCAGGTTGGGAACCACTGACTTAATGTGTTACTCTTCCGTTTTAAAACTTTTCCTTTGAAACTTTTATGACTTTCCATGGAGATTTACTTCCAGGTGTTTCCAAATTACAGCCTACAGGTCACATTCAATTGCCCCTAGGAGTGTGCAGTCCCATGCCAGGCTCACAGTTGGGAAGCCGTTTTAACCTGTGAACACTTGGTGGCTGTACACAAAGCCATTTTGAGAGCAGGACTGTCACAACAGCCTGTTTTGAGCAGTTGTGTTTGTGTGTGAATTTCAGATGCAGCTTGTACAGCCCCAGCTTGACTTGGCAGTCCATAAGCCTGGCAGCATCTTTATATGCTTCTGGAAACAATCACTCCAATGATTGGGGGCTGCCAGGTATAGAAATTGGCCTTTCAATGTACCACTTGTAGAGTGTTGACAATTGGGCGCACTTATTGCCAGTTGCACTTGATCAGAGTTTTGCCCTTGTCCTCTTCAACTGCTCACTAGCCTTTTTCGGGAGGCCACTTCAGAGATCTTACATACAACTAGGAGAGAGGCTGTTGAAGACAGTCTTTCTCTGCCTGGCTGTCAATGCTTGCCGCCATCACTACAGTGTGTTTGTGTGTGTGTGATTACAGGGTGTGTGGGGGGAGGGGCGTGAGTGAGTGCATGCATGTGCATTTAAAAAAAAAGATTGGCTTTTAAAAAAAAGAATTCTAATGGACCAGCATGACTGCAAATATTTTGAAATAGACAAACAGCCCAGTCCTAAGCTGCCCGGAGCACAGTGTGGCTACGGTGTCAGAATAGCTACAGCTGCATCCTGAGCACAACTGGGCAGCCCAAGGTGACACCTTGGGTGAAGAGGATTTTCATCCTCTTCTCCTAGGTAAGGGAAGCAGCCCCGCGATGGGGCTACTCGATTCTACGGCAGTTCTGGAGCTGCTGCAGAATTGGAGAGTCCCATGTCGGATCATGTGGTCCCACACGGGGCTCAGGATCTGGTGGATCAGAGCTCCACCAGTCCCCGCCCTCCTCCTTCCCTGCTCCCTCTCTCTGCCACACCTCCTCCTAGCCCTCTGCCCACCTTCCCCTGCCTCCTCCCACCCCAGAACACCTCCTCCCCGCCTCGCCCTCACTCACCTCTCTGCCACCAGGCGGTCCAGGCAATCACCCGGCAGTGGAACACTAGCTCACGTTGAGCTAGCCCCGGTGCTGGGCCCGCAGTAATATACCATTAGTTCACTACCCAATGCAGACTTGAGCTGCATTGGTTGCTCCGTGGATGGGCAAATCCTGTGCACAGGGATACTCTTTGTATTCTAGAGTAGGCCTGGACAGCAATTCACTGTTCAGAATGTTTTTTGTACTGTTCTAGTGTTGCTTCAAGTTGGCAGCAGCAAATCTTGTGAAAGCTAGATTTTCAGCCTTTTTTACTTTATGGTACATTGACAAGGCACTAAGGCATACCATCAGTTGTTTTGTTTTTTTTAAATTGGCAAGGCACACCACACTGCTGACAGGGGGCTCACATTCCCCAATGGACCTAGTACTAAATAACCCTTCTGCAAACGCCCATGGCACACCTGTGAACCATTTGCAGCACACCAATATGCTATGGTACAGTGGTTGAAAATAACTAAGCTAAACAATAGATGCATAGATACAGGGAAATTATTTACTTATACGTGAACAAAGGAGGCATCCCAACTTAAAGAAGGTGCTTGTCACAATAAAGTCTTCTATTAAAATAACAATTGTTATTCTTGTTATTTTTCTGTTAAAATTTGCTATTCACAGCCCAATCCTGACCTGCAAGAAGTGGGGCACCAAAATGACTGCTGCGGCGCCAAAATGGCTGCTGCCACATCCAATATGCCTCAGGGAACTGTCACCACCTCCTCAGGGGAAGGGGACTTTTGTCCCCTTCCCCCAAGTAAGAGAAGTAGCCAGCAATGGGGCTACTCACTTCTGTGGTGGCTCTTGAGCCCACGCAGAGTCAGAAAGTCCTGTGGTGGACCGCTGGCCCAACATGGGACTCAGGATTCAGAGGAGCCAACCTCCGCTGGTCCCACCCTTCTCCCACCATGCCTTTCTCTCTCCCTCCCCCACCCCCTGCCCAGAAACACCTCCTCCCCACCTCCATCCACATCCCCATTCACCTCTCCACTGTCCAGCGGTCCAGGAGACCATTGGGCAGCGGAATGCGGGCCCAGCTCCGAAGCTGGCCCAGCATGGGCTCACAAACATGCCCTACAGCTGGTGTGCTGTTCAGGATCGGGCCGTAAGTCAGTTGGGGCACCTTTTAGCCTATCGATAGTGAATCTAACTAATGAATTGGCTAAATGCTGCAGCCTTGAGACACAGAAATAGATAGAGGTAGGTCAAGGTCCAAAGAACCGTGTAACTAGTTCTGTGAGCAAAAGTGGACTTTAGAATTCTTTTTTTCTTGAAAATCCCCCACGCTGCATGGCAAACCGCTTTTTAAATTGAAGAGAGTTCCAAAACAGTCAGATGCAGGTCAGATGTTGAAAGAAAAACTATATTCTACTGCTAGTAGAAAGATCCCTCCTGTGAATGTAAGCATAAATGGTATACAGTACAGAGGTATGGCAACTTGTCCACTGTACAACCACAATCTCATTCCGATTTGCATAAATATATGTATAAATCAGGAGCGATTGTGCATATCATGTACATATACAGTATGATTTAGATATGAGTGCACAGTCAATAACAAGATCAGAGATAAAGTTAAATACAAGATGTTACTAGCAGATTCTAGGGGATTCCCCCTGCACATCAGCAGTTGATTTGCTATTACTTACTGAGCTTTCAATAACTGCTGCAATGCACAACAGAATGTCATTTAAACGTCTTGTGTTGGCGGTGATATGAAAGCTTTGTCTGTCATGTGGTTGTTTCACACATGCAAGTCATCACAGTCGTCGTGTTTCTTTTCCAGAGTCCTGAAGGACTGGCTCGCTCATGTATATTAACCACTTGTTGATTGTAACCCCAGGTAGAGACTTGCAGATGTCACTGAGCCACTGGAGATCAAAACAGAACATTCCTATCACCCCAAACACAATAATTTTTTATTTTTTTTTCTGGTTGTGGCAATTGACACATTCAGGGCACAATCCTAACCAGGTCTACTCAGAAGTAAGTCCCATTTTGTTCAGTGGGGCCTACTCTCAGGAAAGTGTGGTTAGGATTGCAGTCTCATTTATGCAAAATGATGGTCACATCTGAGTCTAACAAAAATATCTAAGACCACAATCCAGTTTCATTTTTTTTACCTTCTTTTCACCTACCTAAAGATTAATTTCGAGTTTTTTGGGGGAAGAAAATCTAAAATAGCTTTGAATTTCTGAGTAAAATAATAACAGTAAAAATAATTCCCCAAAATGACTCTTCATAGCACAGATGATAAATGATGTACCCCATAAAAAAATGTTAAACAGAAAATATCTTCCCAAGAACTGAATTGAAATTTCATGCAAATCAGATGAGAACTTAGGAAGAGCTGATTGCATTCTGATCCATTGCTTATGAATGTATGTTTAAATACCATGTGATTTTCTACTCACATCCTCAAAGCAGGGTTTTCTTTTTATTTTTTTCCCTTTCCCTTCTTATTTATAAAGTGAAGGAAGGATTAAAAATCTATATTGCCCTCTGAAAACTGCCACTTTGACTTGATTTTTTTTTATTATTTGTGGTGTTCACCTTCACTAAATTGACGCCAACTGTTCAGTTCACAGGCTTTTCAACTCATTTTCTGTCTCTGGCTGTCTCACTCACTGGCCTTGTAGGTTATGTTCATGGGGTCCTGATTCTTCAAGGCACCTACTTATTAGTCAAGTTCCCTTATGGATGTAAAATCTGAGTAAAAAGAACTGGAGAGAGGGAGAAAAGCTACTCTGCCAACTGCCAGAGGGAAAGATAAAAGCTGTAATTTTGAGTTCTGTGGGGGTCACTGAGAGAGGGCTAAGATGGTGTTCTGTATCCGTATTGAATCTTTGCCGCAATCACAGACCTACTACGGGGACGCAGTGTGAACCGACTTTTCAACATGTTTGGAGGAAAAGGCTGAAAAGAAAAGAGAAATGCACAAAAGGCAAGAGGCAGAAAGATAAACATTTAAGCTAAAATAATTAGCTGGAGAGATCTATGGGAAGGCATAAAGATTTCAACAAGCCTCCTGACGGAGCAGAACTCAGCACGGGGCAGATGGACTTGTACAAAGAAACTCCTTGCCCGTTACAAAGAACAGCACTTGCAGAGGCAAAGGAATAGCCACACACTGGGAGCTCAGGAAAGGTCAAACTTTGAAGGCTGCTAGCTAAGTTAAGCACCATGACTAGAATACTCATGGAAAAAAGTGGGTTTTATTCCTTGAAAGATACTGTACAGAATTAAACCAGAAATAGAAACATGTTATCTTAAATGTCCTAGCAAGTCTGTCTATCTACCTTCCTCTGAACTACTTTGCTGATATGGGTGGGAGATACACCCTCCATAAAGGGTTCACAACTGAATTGAGAAAGACTTCAAATGCCCCTTCAGTGGTATATGAAGAGGCATGCGGGGTGGGGGTCAATCCTAGGTGCCAGGCTGCAGGAGGATGCCTGAGAGTTTGCCCCAAGATGTTTAAATTTCTTTTTCAAGAAGAAAACTTATTTCTTTTATACTTATTTTTCAATTGTTTCTTGGTATGATTATATATACGAGGTTTCAAAGTTATATGTAAATATACAAATATAAGTATACAGACTTACAAAGTTAGTATTCAGAAGTTCAATAAAAGAAAATGCTAACTGCGCTTCTTCTCTGTCCATTACTACTCATTTCATGTCATGACTATAATTGAAAATACTATTGTCTTGTCTTGGGGGTGGGTGCCAAAAATGTATAGGTGCCGGGTGCCAAATGATCGTGGCACCCTCCCTCCCCGCTGTTTGGCTGGTTGGTCTAGGGTGGGGGGTGGGTGGGATTGGAATTCTGCTCAGGCGTGTGCACCTGGGCAGATCAGTCCATTCCCAGCAAGCGACCTCTGCCCGCCTGCCCTATAGCCAGTCTGGGATTAGCTGGTCACTCTTTGAGGGCCGGGTAGGAATTTTTGATTGCCATCCAAACTGGCCTTGTGATGGTGGTTTTTTCATCTACTCCAGATTGGATGTGGAGGCAGGATAGTTTTATGGTAGGTGATGCTAAAGTTTTGGTCACTTGCGTGAGAAGTGCGGGGTGGGTAGGTAGAAGACCTTCTCAGTGTCCAGTCTAAGTCAGCAAGGACTGGGGGTGAGCCAGGACCACTCCCATGATGCCTGACTTGCTCAAGGAGGCTGGCTGGCAAACCCTCTGCTGAACCGGTAGGCCAGGCAGGGGTGACCTGCATAGCAGTTCTGCTGACTTATCCCCTTCGGGCGATGTTGAGAGGTGGACTTAATAAATTTTGAGTGGCGCCTGGAGTCGGTGGACGCCCTAAGAGACTGGGGAACGTAGATGGCTAGGGCGTTCCCCTCACTTAGTACCCTGCACTTGGGAGGGTTTTTGGGTTTGCCCTGTTGCAGAATGTGGGTGTTCAATAAAGTGGCCCCTTTAACTCCACAACCATTGCCTGCTGTCATTTGGGGAGTGCTGGGTAATGCATTTGATTTCCTGTCTCTCATGAAAAGTGCAACCAACGAATCATTTACACTTGATGTAGCAGAACAGTACTTATTATTTTGGAGTGATGGTGATCATTCTGGCTACAATTAATAGTATTTTCAAGAGATGGTCCTCTGGAGTCAGTGCATATATAACATATCCCTAATCCCAAAATGAAATCCAACTCAGAGTCTCTGACAATCATCCTTAGCAATGAAAAGGTTCATATTTCTGGATCACAAACTATAATAGGAAGATGAGCTTCTATTAACACCCTCGGCATTCAGCTTAATTGAATTTAATATTTTGCAAAACTTTATTGCTTTATGAATTTACTTCTAAATCAAGTGCATGTACTATATAAATTTCATTCCTTTAATACATACTATTCAATTACCAAATTAATTAAAATGTATCCACCCAGTGTGCAAATGCTGATATAGTTATATTCCCTTTTCTCATTTATAATTCCAGGTGAAATTGGTATTTTGAATACCGAAACAGATGTGACATAGAAGATCCAGCAGGGGTTCCAATTTTTGATTAGAGTAATACAGCAAGTCCACAAAGTTATTGATAGGTTTTTGGAAACGGCTACTTTAAGTGAAACAACTTACAATGAAACCCATTTTATAGTAGGCTGACTGTAAAGTTGTTTTGTGTCCCTGAGGCATCTGGTGGGCTACTGTGAGATACAGGAGACTAGACAAGATGGGCTGTTGGCCTGATCCAGTCAAGCTTTTCTTATATTCTTGACTCGAGCTTATTTGAGTCTTCTCATTTGTAGGGTAAAACCCCTGAGTCCCAAGTCAGTGCCTGAGTTTTTGACATGTGTCTCAAGTTTGTACGAGTCACGAAAACTGTTTGTTTTCATGACTCAAATCCGAGTTGTGGCCCATCCCTGAAACGTAGCTTTTAAACCCAATCAGAATCCTTATAGCTTCTGACACTATATCCACCCAGAGAAGTGTAAAGCTCAAAATGTACCTATTAACAATGGCTAGTTATCCGGCAGAAAGTGTTTCAAGCTAAATGTGTGAAATACTAAGGCACATGGAATTTTGCTTTGTTCCTTGAACACTTTGAACACCTGCAGCTATATGGGAAAAAAAGGTTATAAATATTTTAAATAAATAAATATACAATTGCCACATCACATCCTAAACTCAGCTCCAGATTCCCAGAAGAGGATCTGCAAAAAAGTCAGGAATTTTTAACCTGAATATGGAACTAGCTATGCATACAATAGAGCAGAGAATCTAGCAATTCCTGAAAGTGGAGAATTTCCATTAGCAGCAACCATATCCATTAATCTTAGCCTTTTTCCAAGGTCTTGAGGGGACAACAGTTTTATTAAACTTCACTAAACAGTTTTTACTAAACTCCAAGAGTGGAACCAGATTTTACTGCAAATATGGTCATGAAAACAACTGCCCTATATTAACCTCCCCTTTCTCCCTCCTGACCCATAAGATGTCATAACAGAGACACTTGATGTGAGATTTTCTTCATGCTCACTTAATGCTGTGAAGCAGGGATGCAATCCACCTAAATAATTTTACATCTAACAGGGCAATCCTGAGCTGCACTTGGGCCAGTGCAAGTCCTTGCACCGGCCTAGGAGGATGGCAAATGTGTCCTCGGGAGTTGGCAAGGCCAGCGTGCCTCCGGGCGGGGGGAGGGCTGGCAGTGGGCAGTCCTGGGGACAGGTGGGCAGAGAGCAGGAAGCGGGGTTGGGACCTGGCAGTTATGCTGGATCCTCACCCCCATTTCCAGGGAGTTCGGGGTGGCTTCAAGCCGCTCTCCTCTCCTCGAATTTGTGCCACCTCAGGAGGTGGCGCAAGTCCGAGGAGACCCATAGGGGCCAGGTTACCTCTGGCTGTGCCACTTTGGGACCCTATCCCGTGCTGGATTGCGCCCTAAGTTTGTCTTGTTTCTGTAGAAAACTCTGTACTTGCGCACTCTGTTGAACTGTGGCTAACATATTCTGGAACATGGGACTGATGTTTTACCGAAATCTCAGCTCTACTAGGAGAGAAATGGCTGTCAATTGGCTAGAATAATACATTTGGTGGCAAGCCCAGGTTGAACCATTGCCACAGGGCAATTTTGCAGGGTAATTTGCAGAAAACAAGGGGTGGGATAGAGGCAGTTGCAGAGTAAAAACAGCCTAGGAAATCATAGTCTTGTTGTCTGCTGTTTTATCAATGTACGCTGATTTATCAATGCACAGTTTTCCCTCTATTGATGGGGGATATGCTACCGGTGTCTGAACAAGCATTAAATACCACCCCATGCTGAGGACATCAAAATAGCCCATCAAATCTTCACTTACTGAGATCACCCTCATTTTCCCAATTCATTACTCCCAGGGTGATAATTTCCACTGTCACAATATATGATCAGGCTGCTGCAATCTGCAGTGGGAAACTGAAGAAATAAGTACAGAAAATGTCCCCTCTCATTCTGATCTGTTTCTACTTTTGATGCAACACCAGGCAATTATCGTCTACCAAGATTCAGATCCCAAAGGAATGGCCAGTCCCTCCCAGCTCCTAGTGCTGGATCTAGTATTTGAGAGCATGTACAGATGCAGAGCCGCTGGGCTTCATCTTGACTGCAACTCTGAAACGATGCCATAAACTTATTAACAATGAGGAAACTGGAGAGAACTGCAATAGTTATTAAGCTATTAAGCTGGTGGCAATGTCAAATGCATTAATGATAAGGGGATAATAGGGCAGATGAAACAATAATGATTAATGAGGATGGTTCCATTGAGAAAATATCAAATGGAAATGAAGGCATTCTACATTTATTTCCTTGCATATTTTCTTTCATATTTACTGGTCACATTCTTTGTTCATTATTCAGCCCCTTTCTCCACAGAGCTCCAGGCAGCAAACAGATCCACTTTAGGGTAGGTTAGTGCATGCTGGAAGATGGTTTAGACTAGGGACATTATTTAATTCTAATCTTGCCAAAATGTGCAGAGAACACATTGTTCCAGAACCCTTTCAGTCCCCAGCAGATTAGATATTATAAAACAGGGGTGTCCAAACTTTTTTGCAGGAGGGTCACGTGGTCTCTCTGACACTGTGTCTGGTGCCAAAAAGACACCAGACTTTACCAAATGTAAATTAGTTCTGGGGAAAAAGAACTAATTTACATTTAAAATTTGAATAAATTTGCATAAGTTTACATAAATGAATATATTAAAGATGGAACTTGTATGAATGAAGGTCTTGCAGTAGCTCAAGGCCTATAAAAGGCCTTGCAGAAAGCAAGGCTGGCCTTTCCTTTGCTGCTGCTGCTGCATCACAGATGTGAAACAACAAGCAGTGGAGGGAGCCCTCATCCACAGCTCACGTGAGATGTCAAACAGCTGCCCTCACGCTGAGAGCAGTTGTGTTGGGCCAGTGTGGGCTCCAACAAATCTCCAGAGGGCCAGAGGCTCATTGGAGACTGGGGGCTCCCTGAGGGCCGCATTGAGAGGCCTCGAGGCTTTGCAAGCTGCTTTGGCCATTTGCTTCAGCATAGAAAAGGCAGGGTATAAATTGATCAAATAAATAATAAATAATAGGAAGGTTCTGTTTTTATTTCAATAGGGAGCAAATTCCACTGCTGTGATGTCACTGTGGAGAAGGCCCTTCTCTTGCTGCTGTTGCTGAACCTCAGAGACCCATAGAAGCAGTTGACCTCAGAGGCAGACCACCTCACACAGAAGAAGGTAGTCCTTGAGTCCTTGACCTTTAAAGCCTCAGCCATATGGGGCTTTAAAGGTCTAGACCAGAATTGCCAATCATTGCAGATGGAGGAGAAGGGGTCCAACTGAGGTAGCGGAGGAAGCTTTGCTGCAGTGGCTCCCACATAGGTAGTACCAGGGAGGGCCCTACATCACTTGGCATGGCACCCAGAGGCAGCAGCAGAGAATGTGCACCTCACGATTGTCATTCCATGCTTCTAGGTCTTGTGTAAATGTAAATGCTTGTTCCCAGCAGTTCAGTTTATGGGCTCTTGGTGCTCCATGCATGGCACATGAATTCAGACACAAAGGATATATATACTTTTCATCTTCACACATGCCTCAATCAGTGACGGGTCTATTGCGTCCTGGACAACTGTGTCCCAGTCAAATGTGTCTCAGTATTGGACATTTGCATCCATTCTTTTTGTGTCCCGGATATTTGTGTTCCAATATATGTATATTTATATTAGACTTAATTTTTTTATTTTTAAAATTAAAGGTGGGGTTAGGGCTGGGATAAGAAGCTTCTGATATATAACATGAGGTTTCTTGCCCAGCTGTAGTTGCAAATGACCAGGATGCAGAGAAAACCAGATGTGAATGTCCAAGGCCACCAATGACTGGTTTGCATTTAACCAGGACATAATCGTCCAGGAAGCATCCCTAAGTACTGTCTCAGGGCCCAAACCTACCCAATTTTCCAGCACTGGTGTAGCCACAATGCAGCCCCAAGGTAAGGCAAAAAATGTTCCCATACCTTAAAGGCCTATGAGATTTCCTCCTCATCATAGGATGCAGTGCAAGCCCCATTGGCACAGCTGCACCGGAACTGAAAAATTGGATAGGATGGGCTCTTAGTCATCAGAAACCTGGCCTGTGATGTCTGAGTTTGATTAAAGTTTGAATTTAATTGTGACCATCAGAAAAGGATTTGCTATCACTTGCCTGAAAGAAATAAGGGAGGGAAAAAGCCCTCTTAAAAATGTCAAGTCACACTTTTTGGTCTTACTGCCATTTTTCCTAGTAATTATGGGATTGTTCATAGTTCTGTGAGACTTTATAGCAACTGTGTTTCATTGCCATTGAGAGACTGCAGCTCTTTGATCATTGATGAGACTTTTTTCCTTCCTTCCAGCAGAACTGATATACTATTCTAACAACAAATGAAATTATTTTCTCTATGAAGTCATAAAGTTACTACTTTTATGGCATATTATGGCTAGGGGCAATATATGACATCAGCTTATTATGATTATGATGTCAGCTCCAATTAATCTGAGCCACTACTGAGTCACTAACCATGATTACTAGAAAGATTACTTGATTTCTCTCTCCCCACGTTTCTTGAATTCTCTGTTTCTGCCATGTATCAGGGACAAATTCTATTCGGAACCAAAACAAACATGGATGCCTTAGGGCAGGTCTACACATCACATCAAATATGAGACTGCTGAACACAGCAGCCCCGTGATGAGTTCCCACTTCCCCACTGTAGCATCTACTTAAACTTTTCAAAAATGGTATCTCCACGTCAAGTTCCCATATCCTCCTCTGTAACATTTAGCTCAGCTTAGTTTAGTCCATGCGCTAGTGTCAATTCCTTGTTCCAGCTCTAAATCAGTGGCTGCCATAGTCAGGGACTGGAAGATGTAAATGTAATGCTTTCAGTACATGGGGTGAGCTGAGCTACATGGAGGGAACGGCAAGAACTCCACACAAGAATCCATTCTTAGCAGTAGCGCAGGTACTTTATAACGCGTTGTTCTTACCTTTAAGCAAAATGCCCCTATCTGTTAAAATCACAGCAAACACATTCTCTACTTTTTAGTCTCACAGTCCACAAGGAATAACTTGTAAAATTTGATTATAATCTTCTGATTATTAAAACTTCCCCAGGACACGTCACAAATCCAGTACCGATTATTAACTGAAAAACACGAGTGCATGATAAAGCTAATAGGATAATATGCTCTGTGTGTGTGTGAAATGTGTGCGTCTGTGTGAGAGCATGGCTTTTTTTAAAGGTATTAGATACAGTAAATCAAAGCTAATGAAGCAAACATTGGCAGTTTTATGTTGTAGGTTCTAATTAGGAAGTCTGTTAATGAAATTGGGGCATTTACTTAATTGCTGTGAACAATTATTTTCAAATTAAGGCTGGCAATTAAAATCCATGATTAAGCTCAGAGAACGTGCTTTTTGCAGTGATACAGAAAACCTTTGGCCTGATTTGCTAGGCATCATATTCTGCAATGTAACCGAAACCCTCCAAAAAATGAATCAAATGCCACTTCTGATATGAAAGCCTAGGTGAGGAAAAGGCCTGTTCAATTCCATTTTAGGATTTCAGAGGCCAAGGATTGGAAAGGGAGCATAGAAAGAGACTGTGCCACATATTTGCTTTGAGTTTATTGTACATAAGTTAGGGATGATAAAGTTAATGAAAACACACTGTATTATTTTTTGCAGAAAACTGATTTGCAGAAACAATTTGACTGCCATTTCTTTAACAGTGTTTCTGTATGCTAATGTCTTGCCACAACAACAACATAAGTTTTGCTATTAAGGAGGATGTTAAGATAATTGTATTATCTTAGAAAGCTACTTGGGCAAGAAAAGTTTGTAAGGAAATGGGTTCAATTAAATGAACATTGTTTTGCTGTGTTTCTGATTTTCTTTCTTTTCACATTCTTTGGATTTAACTGTTCTAGAGTCACGACTGAAGAGACCAAAACAGAAATCAAATTCAGAAACCTTTCTCTTGCGATTAAAATTGTTGTGGGGTGCTTTCTTTTTTGGATTTCCCGAGTATGCCGTATAATTATGACATAACTATAAAACTACTCAACATGTTTTGTGAACACTTTCAGCAATGCCAAAGAAGCATCATTTTTTAAAAAAATTGTTAGCACTTCTTATGAAAAAAAAAAAAAAAACTTGCCTATTTATTTCATTAGCTCTCACTTTCACTTGTCCTCATCTACCTATGGTGATATACCATGGCATAGCCAAATCTGCTTGGTTTTGTTAATTGACATCTGAGAAGAGTTTTATGATATTATGGGTGCAATCCCGAAAGGGAGATGGGCCGGCACAAATCCCTTGCACCAGCCTAGAGGTGTCACAAACACGGCATAAGGCATGTTTGCACCACTGAGCAAGGAGGGAGGCTGGCCCAAGCTCCATGGGCCAGCGCAAAAGGTAAGCCCGTGCTGGCCAAGTGAAACTGGTGCAGGTCAGACTGGCTGAGTCAGGCAAGCACAGGGGTCTGGTGGGTGGGGGGAGAGCAGGTGGGCCCGTGGGTGGGCTGCAGGTGAGTGGTAGGTGGGGCCAGGATCCAGCACTTGTACCGGATCCTAACCCTGGTCCTGGGCAGTTTGGAACAGCTCTGGACTGCTTGGGTCTACGCCACCTCTTGAGATGGCACAGATCCGGGTAGCTCCATTGGGGCTGCCTTGCCCAAGGTAAGGGGAAGGAATTCCCCTTGCCCCGGGCTGAGTTGCTTTTGGCCCCAACCCAACATTGGATACGGGGCAGGCCAGCCGGCCTCCCTGTTCCTGTGAAGGTTAAGACTGGGCTGCCTGTCATTTACGATATGATGTCTGATTGGAGGAAGAGATTACCAACATGATTAATCTAAAGGAGAATCAGCAATTTGAGTGGTGGTGGTAATGGAATGGAAGGAACAGCAAGGGAAACAAAATTTTTAAAAACTGAACATGATTTGAATGTGTTTTTTTTTAAGGAAAATTTATATCCTGACAAAATTACTATACCAGCCTGAACCATTCTCACCCTGAACCATCAAAACGGGCAAATATTTGGCAAGTGTAACAATGGTCAAAAGGGTGCCCACTGCAAGGCAGAACAGTCAATTCAGCATCTATCCCTAGAGACCCAAAGGTGCCATATGCTCATTTTGCATACATCTTCTGCAGTTTGCACAATTGGCTGAGGTTCGTGAACAATAGGTTCGTGGTAGAACACATGCATTGCAGGTGTAAGGTTCAGACCCTGAAATCTCAGTGACTAGGTTCTCCAGCAACTGAAACCCAGAAAGACTTCTACTTGAAGCCTTTCCCAACTGCCAGAGGACACATAATTGGACTAGATGGATAAATATGATTTGGGTTAAAGCTGCCTGAGATAGTACATAGCTCTCCTGCCCCCACTGCCAGCTCCATTGTCTCACCCGGCCTGGGCCCTTCTTCCATATGGATTATTGAATTAAAGTACCTGGTTGAGGAAGGTAAGTGAGCCAGATCACTGTGCTCTAAGGATTGGAACATAGTGCTCTCACTCCTTTCTCCACATAGACTCTATACCCATGGGCTGGAAGTGTACTTTACATTTAACCTGCTTTGTTTAATGAGCCACATGGAGGAAGGAGTCAATAAGGCCAGCTTGGCCTACAATGATAGAGTGGGGACAGGTGTCTTTTCTCTGCCCTTCTGCTCAGGTTCCAGTCTGCCACCAGATACAAATTGGTTCATTTGCACAATGGACAGGCTGGTATTTCTAATGATGATCAAAACTTGGACCAGCCCCTGCTGGTTTTTCTAGCCATTACATAGGCCTGTATAGCCACTCACAGGATCACCTAAGGCCTGTATAGATCACCAATTGCAGTAGTGATTTTGTACTAAATAGGAAAAGAAATTATTCTTCCCCCTCCCACTTCCCTTTCATGATGTCAGCATGTCAGAAATGGCATATGTGAGTTGTGTGGAAAGACAGGATCTACCGCACATTTTTTGCAGGGCAAAAGCTTTAGCAGGTTGGCAAGGATGTCTGAACTGTTCACTGGTTAAACGTCCTAAAATACGTCCTAAAAATTGGGTGCCTTTCGGGGAGAAAGGTGGATTACAAGTCCAATAAATAAATAAATAATAAAATACAACCCATTTGATAACTTTTATTAAATCAATCATTCCTGACCATGCATCCACCGGTTTTTTTGTTTTTTGTTTTGGCTTTTCCTGTGCATTGTGTGGAATGGTAAATCTAAGCAAATTCTTGTTGAAGTGTTTCCTTTTGAAAAATAGGTTAGGCACTGGGAAAAAAAATTCCTTTTTATAATTAGATGAGAGGGATTAGAGTCATTAAATTCTCGTATCAATTCACACATCAAGAGGGACACACAGAGTATATTTAGCAGAGCTTATCATTGGGAGAAACACGTCCTAGTCATTGTTCCATCACGATCTCCAAAGCTGTATTCAGATAAAGGCTTTTCAAAATCATGGAGGTAGGAATGTAAAGCTGTCATTGTCCATGGTATACATGTTCATTTTGTATTCCCCCTTGAAGGTGTGTGTGGGCAATGCTTGCTAACATCTCAGAACCCGAGGTGGGAAGCTAACAGAGGCTTCCAGCAGTTAAGAGATGGAGCTGCAGTGTCCTGAATACTGCCTTCCTTCTTTCCATGACTAGCAAAACCTCAGCCAATTGTGCAAACTGCAGAAGATGTATGCAAAATGAGCATATTTGCATAATTTCACTTAATATGCACAATTTAGGATGCACAGTTTTCGTTTTTTCTTTTTTTCTTTTTGCCACAGAATTTAGATTTCCTTTGCCCAGACTGCTATTAAAATACTTCAACACAGCCTATACAAGCATGCTAGACTGGTTATGTTCTGCAATTTGGGATCTAGCCAAGATTCTGGGAATCACGGAGATATCACCATAGTGTTCTTGCTGTTTCAACAGTGTTGTTTTCTGGAGCTGAGCTGGTGTAATTTGCTCAAGGCCAAGAATGTCGAGATGCTTCTTCAGACTTCTAGGCACTGCTCCGAGGCCTCCGGTGACAATTGGCACAATATTGACATTCTTCTCTCAGAGATGCCCAAGTTCTACTAGCGGGTCTTGATATTTTGTGATCTCACGTTCTTTATGTCTTCAGTTCTGCTGTCTCCTGGAATTGCAATATCGAAGATCCAAACATCCAAATAATAATAATAGTAATCAATATTACATTATCCAAAATCATAAGTTTACGGTATAGGATTTTTATCATGATTGACAATCTGAAGTCAAATTCTGACATTGTAAGGGCATTGTAAGAGTGGCTCAGAAAAAGACACCAGACCAGTCAGCAGCTTTCAGAGTCAGGTAAAACCCTACTAGCTCCTTATGTCACCTGATTCCAACTGAGCTGTCAGCTGCAACACTATGGCCATCCACTGTGGTGGCTGAAGAGCAGACCAGCAACTACCTTCCCTGCTAAGGTATCTTAGTACAGAGGAAGTTGTCGACATCTCACTGCCAGTTTCCTGTCACCAAACATATACACATGTCTAGATGGACTGGATGCATGAAAAAATGAAGACTTGGGCTAGGTGCAGGTTGCTTTTGATCAAATTGATGCCAAGGGAATATCAGACCTAAAAATCTGTGGGGAAAAAGCTGAAACATTGGTTTGGTTCATTGGCTCAATCCCCCCCCCCCCGGCTTGTGAGAAAAACTTCCTTGGAAAATTCCATGACCAGCCGCAACTTGTCCTGCAGTCCTACTTAGACCCACAGACAATGCCACAATCCTGCAATGTTCCTGTCCTTAAGACAAACATGATTCTTTTAGGCTGCAATCCTAACCACACTTTCCTGAGAGTAAGCCCCATTGAACAAAATAGGACTTACTTCTGAGTAGACCTGGTTAGGATTGTGCCCTTAGTTACATAAGATAGTGCTTCTGGTATTTCCAGACTAACTTCACTGATAATTCAATCCACACCCTATGCCAATGGAACTATAGTTCTCCTGAACAGTTAGGAAGCACCTAATCACACCCTACCCAAGGTGCGGCAAAATAGGATACAGGCATGTCTACTGGGGACAGGAGTTGAGAAACTCAGCAAAAACAATTCCTAAACAAAACAATGTTTTGTCCTTTTGCTTTATTTGTCTGTCTGAATTGCTGCTTGCTTGCATTTTATTCCGTAAATAGACTGTTGCATCGATATATTTGTCCCCTCTGTCATTGTCAAGTAGCAAATTCAACTGAAGTGTGTCAAGAGCCCTTGCACACATTTTGATTCTCCTGTGCATGCATGTTACATGTGTCCAAAAGTACACCCAGTAAAACCCTGGATGCTTTGTGATAACTTGCCCTGTAAAAAAAAAATTGCATTAATTTTCTTTGGCAGCATATGTATCCCGATGGAATGAAACAAAAATAAGCACAAATGTAACAGCTTCTGAATAACCTTAGAAACTTTCATTAGTAGACATATTTTGAATGCTAAGATGAGATAGGCCATAAACACCTCTGAGAATATAGCCATAGCAATAATCCATCATGCAAATACTTATTTTTCTAAACTGAAAAACAGGCAGAAGTATGTATTTGGAATCTATCCTAAAACTCAGCATCTTCTTAAAGGAATAAAAGAGGGAAAGGATGAGAAAAGACATAGACTGGAAACAGAAGAGTGGGAGAGAAATTGCACTACCTTAATTCTTATTTAAGATGCACCTACCTGCTAAAGCAAAATAATGAGGACAATAAAGTTCCTCTGTGTCAAGGCAGAATCAGAGATCAGGCCACCAAATCAATAGTTGCTGTCACTTGTATAATTTTACAGGTTTAAAACTTGAAATCTTCAGAGTTGTGTCAGCAGGGTCATGGTTCTGAATAACTTGGAGCTTGAGAAACCTGCTGCTTGGTGCCTGGTTAGGACTGCAAAGTGAGGTGGATATGCCATTCACCTGGCAGTCTACCACTCAGGAATAGTGAGCTGTATTCTCCTTCAGTTCACCACCACTGATGGGCCGATCTGCAGCAAAGATGATTTGGGAAGATATGCTGGCCTATGTCACGGTCAGGGACTTGTGCAATATAATGCAATGATGAGACTGAAATATTGGGGAATGTCCTCCTCTTCAAGTATGATTGGTGCATTGGTTAAAAGCAATTGTACATTGGGAGAGACTAGCTCTCACAAGTGAGTGGAGTGTTTATAGCTCACTGAGGGGCTCACTTCTTGTCTACTGTTGTTGTTTCAGACTTGAGTGAAAGGATGTTCAGAGTCCTGGTCTTAGTGAGAGAGGGAGAAGAAAACCTGAGAGTCAAAGAAAAGGAGAAATCACACCAAGTCATGTTGCACTACACAGGACAAGAGATGTTATGTTGACCAAAAGTGCAAGAAAGGTTAGTACAGATTTCAAATGCCTAGCTTAAAATAACCCAAGTGTTCTCATAATGTGCTCCCCCTTTTCCTGTTTGAAAAAGTCAGGATCAACCCACTTGCCCACCCCCAGCCCCCAAAAAACAAAAACCGGATGAATATGTTTTATGCAGTAAAAAGACATTATTACCGGCCATCAAGCAAAGAGTTTAAAGTGCTGAGTTCTGTAGAATAAAAATAGTTGATCTTGAATCCAATTCGCACTTTATATATGGCATAAGCAGCGTCTCACTCGAGATGCACAGAATGCTGTGCTGGGCAAAATGAGAGCACGTCCCCTGTAAGGACATTTATGCATTGCCTTAGAAATCACTTCGCAAGGAAACATTCATTTTGTTCCATTGACACAAATCTACGGCTCACTGTTTTCCTGGCAGCTTCTTGCTCTTTCTCTGTGATACTGACAAACTCCCACAAGCATGCTTGCAAGAATGAATATTTATATTTTCACCACATTAAAAAGAAGTATCTCATTTAACCTAACTGATTAAAATCGTATGTTGGATTTTTAACAACAATATTTTATTACTTAAGTGGGACTGGATTGCCAGGTGTGTTTGCGGTCACAAGACACCTGCAAGGGGAATTATGAGCCCCAGGCCAGACATGCAGAAATCCATATGGAAATGAGCCTTTTCCATGGAATAACTGCATGAGTTTTGAGTGCTCGGAGGAGATGAGAGATCACTCTAGATTAGCTTCTAGTAGAGCCATTTGGCAGAAGAAGGACCTTACCCTATCGTATCAATTGCTGGGAGTATATTCATATATCTATATATCTATAACTTTAGACCAGGACTCTCCAGATCTGCTTGGTGGGCCAGATCCAGTGTCCTGCATAACCCCAACCCCTCCCCCGTGTGAATGGCATTTCCCATTCTCCCATGTGAATGGCTCCATCATGGTATGTTTCATGATGGAACCTTGTAGTCATGGTGCTGCTGTCCCCCAAACTGTGCCCCAGCTTGTTGTGTCTGCCCAGAAGACTAGGTGCAATGGCTGCTGGGGTGACAGACCCTGGAAGCGACAAGCCAGTTCAGAGAGAGCAGCACCACAACCACAATGGTAAGCCTGAACGCTAAGCACTGTTTGTGCCAGGGAAACCTTTCCCAGCGCACAGCTGTCTCCACTTTGGAGACTGCTGCTTTAGACACTGGTGCACAGCTCATTATTCCATAGCAGAATCACTACACATTCATGGCATGGCTTAAAGGGGTTTAGGAAGGTCAAGACACAGCCCAATCCAATGCATCTTCCTGAGCAGCAAGGCGGCTGTGTCAACAAATTGCCCACCAAATCCCATGGGGGAGTTTTGGCCTCTGGAGGCCTCCTCAGGGTAAGGAAGCATTTATTCCCTTGCCCCGGGGTAAGCCTGCACAGGCCTGCTGGGTCTACTTGGACATATGCCAGTTATATAGCTGGCACAGTCTGTGTGAACCTGGGCTGGGGGATCAAGCCTGCGAATGGGATTAGGATACTGGCATGTGTTTCTGCCGCTGCTACTGTTCCTTCCCATGTTCTGCCCCTTTCCCACTTCCCTACAACCCCCTGCACTAACTTACTGGTACCAGCGGGCATCCCTGGTCCTTTTGTATGCGTATCCAGTCATTTGCTGTTTGTGGCAGCAGCCAGGCCACACCAAATAGCTTGTCACCTTTTGCGACAGCCGTAAAGAGCCTTACGCTACCAGCATTCTGTTGGTGCAAAGACCAGATAGGATTGGGCTGTAAGTTCAGCAAGGATGCTCACATTCAAGAAGTTCATGAAACACTATTGAACTAAATGTATTGGATTTGCAGATGTCTTTGGAATCAAGCAGGAGCTGTGGTTGGTTACACAGGCAATAGCTGAAGCAATAAAATGAAATCTTCAGCAATGTGTTCATTCCTTTTCTCTCTCTCCACCAAGAGATTTTGTTGAGTTCATGGTTTCTCTATACTGTATATAAATTCCCAAAACAAATGAGAGAGGAATCATCCTCATCAGCATCTATGTAAGGTACACACAGTGCTACATTAATGCAGACTGACGAAACACTGTAATCTGGAGAGACTATTTTGTTCCAGTTGCTTAAGATCAGCTACATTACTGTAAATCATAGTGGCAGTGAAATTCCCCATTTGTCTTGATTCCTCTACCCCCTGGTAATTTATAAGAACTTGTAAGCTGTGCAGAAAATCAACAGCAGTACAGGATGTCGACACTATTAATGCAGATTGTTTTGCCTGTTGCAGCTTTCACATAGGAACTGTTTCCTGGAGGTAGGACTGTGGCTGATACAAAACCATTCAGTTTTTCATGAATATTTGTGGCAAAGTTGAAAAAGTTGCCAGTATTTCCTGGAGAAATATCTGCCATTCGTTTAAGTTCTTGTGATTCCACCTCACTCTCAAAGTACTTTCCCTGCCCTTGGTGACACAGTAACATAGCTATGTATTGTTGTGATATTATACCATTTACTATGTAATCCCCGATTGGCTGTGATCATCCATGTGTTGATCTGGCAACCACTGAGTGATCTTGGCAATCACTCCCCAAAGTCCTAATTTACATTTGATTATGGCATCACATCGCCCTGATTGAATGGTTATTTACAACATTTAGAACAGGGGTGTCAAACTCGTTTCATACAGTGGGCTGAAGTTAGCAATCATGGTGCCTGCTGAGGGCCAGAAGTGACATCATTAAGCTAAAAGTGACATCATTAAGCAGATGATGGGCAGAAATGGTTCTTGCATAAAACGCATTAGCTATAAATGACAGAAGAGAAAATTTGCAAATCTTGTTCATATTTCCAAGATATGAGATAACCCAATTACCACAGCCCAATTATAATGGGGGCCAGATGAATTGCTTCTGGGGGCCACATTCAGCCTGCAAACCTTATGTTTGACACCCCTGATTTAGATTTCTCAGCTCTCTCAAATGCTTCAGGATCCTTCATGTCCTTCATCTTGTGGAAGAAACTGGTTTGTGTTTGGAAATATCAAATCAAGAAAGAAGATAACTGAAATAATAGAGAAGCGGATTTCGGTTCCTGTGAACCTTCAGTTCTCTATTTATTCCATGATGTAATAAACATGAAAACTGAGAATAAGAACTTGTTGACCTGAATGAATGATTTTCATTTGAAAAAAAAGAAACTTAGGAAAGTAGCTTTTCTTTTCTTTTTTTTTTTAAGGCAACAGTATTTTTCTGTTAAAATGACATATTAGATTTACATGACTAATATTATTCATAGTTACTGAACGTGATAACACACTACTGAAAATTTTAATGCCATTATAAAGTTTAACTATATGGTTACTATCATTTAGTGCAGGGGTGCTCACACTTCTTTGGCTCAAGAGCTACTTTGAAACCCAGCAAGGCCCGGAGATCTACCAGAGTTTTTTTTACAATGTTCACGCCATCATAACATAAAACATTTATGTGTACAATGTATGTTGGTCTACCTTGAGCCCCACTGAGTATAACAGGACTTACTCCTGTGTAGACATGCCTAGGATTAGGCTGTGAGGCTGCAATCCTAGCCACATTTACCTGGGAGTAAGCCCCATTGAGTACAATGGGCCTTACTCCCGGCGTTTCCTCCCAGAGGCACCTGAAGGGGGGGTCGGCACTCCGCAATCTACTCATTTTGCCTCGTGATCTACCGGTAGATCGCGATCCACCTATTGAGCACCCCTGATTTAGTGCCTATTCTATGGGAAAGATTAACATGATCAGCTCAATGTACATGCTGGTGGGCCTTTGAATATTAGAGCAGAAGTGTAGCATTATCCTATGGAAAATCAGCTTCTGTGACACTCCTGTAATATTTAAACAGTGCCAAGATTAAAGTAAAGCTGGAGGATTGCAGTAAAAGATAAGGCTGGTCACTTTACATCAATGTACAGTTCTGGCCATGTGCAGCTCTTCTCTCTGGCCGCTCTCTCCCATTTCTCCTCCTTTCAGATGCCTTCTGATGTTCTCCTCTTCCCCATATTGAACTGAACAACTACTTTGTACAAAACCCACTCTGCATTCACTACTTTAATTTCCCAAAACTGCAATCCTGTGCACACTTGTGCACACAAATAATTTGAATTCTTTTTTCCCACTTTTCCTTCTGAATTACTTACAGTGAATGCAATGGGAACTACTTCTGAGTAGACATGCCCAAGATGGCATTTTCTTAGCTCATGTTGTTCCTGCCCGTTCCTTTTGGATTCATACGCCTCCTCTGCCTTTTCCTAGGATCTGAGCCACTCTGTCAAAGGGCGCAGTCCTAACCAGGTCTACTCAGAAGAAAGCCCTATTTTGTTCAATGACTAGTTGGCAACCTTCAGTCTCGAAAGACTATGGTATCGCGCTCTGAAAGGTGGTTCTGGAACAGCGTCTAGTGTGGCTGAAAAGGCCGATTCGGGAGTGACAATCCCTTCCACACTGGGAGCAAGTGCAGTCTGTCGCTGGCCTGTCTCCCTGGCTATGGGCCTTCCTTCTTTGCCTCTTAGCCTCAGACTGTTGGCCAAGTGTCTCTTCAAACTGGGAAAGGCCATGTTGCACAGCCTGCCTCCAAGCAGGCCGCTCAGAGGCCAGGGTTTCCCACTTGTTGAGGTCCACTCCTAAGGCCTTCAGATCCCTCTTGCAGATGTCCTTGTATCGCAGCTGTGGTCTACCTGTAGGGCACTTTCCTTGCACGAGTTCTCCATAGAGGAGATCCTTTGGGATCCGGCCATCATCCATTCTCACGACATGACCGAGCCAACACAGGCATCTCTGTTTCAGTAGTGCATACAAGCTAGGGATTCCAGCACGTTCCAGGACTGTGTTGTTTGGAACTTTGTCCTGCCAGGTGATGCCGAGAATACGTCGGAGGCAGCGCATGTGGAAAGCATTCAGTTTCCTCTCCTGTTGTGAGTGAAGAGTCCATGACTCGCTGCAGTACAGAAGTGTACTCAGGACGCAAGCTCTGTAGACCTGGATCTTGGTATGTTCCATCAGCTTCTTGTTGGATCAGACTCTCTTTGTGAGTCTGGAAAACGTGGTAGCTGCTTTACGATGCATTTGTTTAGCTCGGTATCGAGAGAAAGAGTGCCGGAGATCGTTGAGCCAAGGTACACAAAGTCATGGACAACCTCCAGTTCATGCGCAGAGATTGTAATGTAGGGAGGTGAGTCCACATCCTGAACCATGACCTGTGTTTTCTTCAGGCTGATTATCAGTCCAAAATCTTGGCAGGCCTTGCTAAAACGATCCATGAGCTGCTGGAGATCTTTGGCAGAGTGGGTAGTGATAGCTGCATCGTCGGCAAAGAGGAAGTCATGCAGACATTTCAGCTGGACTTTGGACTTTGCTCTCAGTCTCAGAACTTTGTTCAATATTATTATTATTATTTTGGACTTTGGACTTTGGACTTTGCTCTCAGTCTCAGAACTTTGTTCAATATTATTATTATTATTATTATTATTATTATTATTATTATTAACAACAGTATTTATATACCGCTTTTCAACTAAAAGTTCACAAAGCGGTTTACAGAGAAAAATCAAATAACTAAATGGCTCCCTGTCCCAAAAGGGCTCACAATCTAAAAAGATGCAAAAGAATACCAGCAGACAGCCACTAGAACAGACAGTGCTGGGGTGAGGTGGGCCAGTTACTATCCCCCTGCTAAAAAAGGAGCACCCACTTGAAAAAGTGCCTCTTACCCAATTAGCAGGGCTAATAGGGCTTACTCTCAGGAAAGGGCTTACTCTCAGGAAAGTGTGGTTAGGATTGCATCTGGTGCCCATAAATGCTTGGCACTCTTCCATGGCAAATGACTTTCATACACCACTGCATACTAACACTGTAATATGTTATGTGGCAGTACAGAATAATCTTCAACCTATATTGCCATGCAGAAAAATCCCTGAGAGACAGTGTACGCCAATAGGATCCTTCAGCCTTCCCAGCCCCTTTGCAACACTGGAGTATTTCAGCCTTATGCCAGAGGCTTTATTATCACCAACACAAACACACATAGCACATGGCAATATAGGTTGATGATTATTCTGACTTTCAGTGGTGTATGAAAGTCATTTGGCACCCGGTGCCCATAAATGTTTGGCACCCTCCCATGACAAAATTATTTTCAATAATAGTCATGTTATGAAATGAATAATAATAATGGCCAGAGAAGAGACGCAGACAGTGAATATTTTCTTTTATTGAACTTATATATAATAAGTTTCACATATGTAGTGAACATTAGAAATCATAACCTAAAACAAAACAGGGAAGGAATGCCCATCAAGATAACGTGCAGTGGGCTTATGTACAAAAGCAGTTTTGTTGTAATGTAGAAGAAAGGCAAAACATAAATGAGTTGCAAGTATTCCGGAAAACCAAATATATTCTTCATAAATGTACATATGATATATAACATGATGATATTATTCGAAAATACCAAGATTAAAAAAATTGGGAGATGGCCTCTGTCACCCCCTTGCAGCTTGGCATCCCAGGGCCTGTGCCCCCCAGCCCCCCTTTGTATACCACTGTTAGTATGTGATTATTGCCATGGCGTGCAATGTGATTAGCAGTCTCTGCGGAAAAGAGTCCTCTGAATCTATAATTGCACTAATTAAACATGTTTAACTCTCATCTTGGCCAGAAGGCTCTATCACAGCAGGCTAATACTGTGAAGAAGACAGTTTGCTCTGGTCTTCACAGATCACTCCAAACGGCAACATTTATCTAAATTACTCCCAGCTATGTTCAAATGTACTGCTTGAGTTCATCTCTTCAGAGAGTCTGCACAAGAAACCATGTATACAAGTTGCTGTAGTTGCATAGAGATGCAGTACAATGGGGCTGAATCATCACAATAGCAAGAATATAATAAAAAAAAAAGGCAAGAGGTAGAAAAACCTATCAAACTGAGAGTAGCCATATAGAAAAGAAATTGGGCAGTCTTTTTATGTAAGTGTGTTTCAGTAATAGAGATCAGGTAGTGGTAAGAGAGGCAGAGAATTACATCTAAAATGAAAATCAACTGAAAACCAAAATAACCAACTATGTAAAATTGCTTTTATGATTCATATTGAAAAAAACAGTGTGGTATAGCGGAGAGAGTTAAGAGTTGCTACTGCGATCATGCCTAAATTAAATTTGAAGGAATTTGTGTGTGTGTGTGTGGGGGGGGGGGCCTTCATCAAGTGAAATACCTGAGTAATTTTGAGGAAGTTAAAAGAGTATCAATAAAACTTTTTCAGAAGGGATAAGTTCCCACAACTGCATTGAAATTTGTCAGTGTTCCACAAAGACAGAATTTTGATCTCTGTGTTGCTGCCCAATGTAGTGATCTGGACTAGGTTTGGACTAGAGTATCTTTGGGCTTAATAAGGCTCCAAGGTTTGCAATTGGCTCTGCTCATCCAGAGTGCAATCCTAACTTGCGCTGGAAACAGGCTGGCTGGCGCAAGTGCATTCAGTGCAAGTTTCAGGCAGCCAGAGGCTGAGCCAGGGGCAAGGGGAAACTTTTCCCTTACCCCAGGGAGAGCCACTGCAGTCCCAATGGGGCCACTCAGAAGTGGCGCAAATCCGAGCAGCCTAGAACTCTCCTGGGTCATCTGAGAACAGGGTCAGCATCCAGCATAACTGCTGGCTCCGCCTCCCGCTCCCTGCCTGCCTGCCCATGGTCCCGCTCACCCTCCCCCACCCCAAAACACCTCTTTCTCACCTTCCCCACACCCCGCCAGACCCCTGCATCGATTGAGCTTGGCTGACACGGCCTGGGGCCTGTGGTGGCTCAGGGAGGCTGGCGCACATTTGTGTACCAGACTATCTCCCCTGTGAATGGTGTAGGGGAGGGCAGGCCTGTGCAAGGGACCTGCATCGGCCCAAGTTCATGGTAGGATTGTGCCTCCAGATTGGTTGCTAGGTCCTCTGAAGCAGCAAAGCCTATAAAGGCCTATAACTTTATCTGGGCAATGCTTGGCTCTTGTATGCTTTTTAGTTCCATCCTGATTGCTCCCTGTGACTCGGCTCTGGCAGATTGGGACCAGGGAAATCTGTATTCAAATTCCCACTTGGCCTTAGAGCCCATTAACCTTGGGAAAACTGCAGTCTCTCAGTTTAACCCAGCCCACAGGTATACACATTTGGTCCCTGTTGTGTATATGCAACCTTGGGCAGAAATGGTTTAATTCGATTCATAAAGTTTTTGTAAGGAAACAAGGAGATTTCCTCGTTTGTCCCATCACCCTGAGTTTAGGATTGCCAACCCTCCGGGATTGACCTGGAGTTTCAAATCAGTATCAATTTACAGGAGACTATTGAAAGCAATCTTGGAGAACTGAACAAACCCTCCAAGTATTTTTAACATTATATCATGTTGGAGAAAAAAATCTTCTGCAGTAGCTTCAATGGGAGTTGGCAACCCTACCTGAGCGCCTTACAAGAAGGGTAGGATGTAAATATGATCAATAAAAATTAGTATTAAAGTCCCCAAAATACTGTGAGTTCAATCAGCAAATGCCATTGCTAATTTAGCAAAATCCAAATGATACCATGATGGTCCAATATATTTTTAATAGCTTTTGTTGAAAACTCTGCTTGCTTGAAACACTGTACAGGGTTTGTGTTAAATGGGTGCTTGTTTATCTCTCACAAAGTGTCTATGGGGAATTTATAGGATGTATTCATATGGCCACACTTGTTATGTTTATCCTGGTGCAATTATTGGCTTAAAATCTGCTTGTTTGAAGCTTCCTTTACAGATTGGGCCTCCAAAGTACACAAAGGCAACAGTCAGGGAACACATAATCAAGGCAGCAGCACCAAGCAATTGTTAATGAAGGAAAGAACATTCCAGAGTCCTTCAGTTGATAATGCAATTAGAGGCTCTGTGTAAAGCTACAGGGACACACTGGGCCTTTGAAAAGCTCCTGATTGCTAGAAGACAGCCTGATTTGCTCAAAATGTCAGAGGTGGGAAAGCCTCTTTTCTCCTTAAATCAGGGATTTATGAAAGCGGAAAGACAGCCAGGCACTACCACTGAGGTCGATTTCCTCACAGGCAGTCCAAGCAGTATGTGAATATTTCTGAATCTGAATATTTTTTTCACCTTATATTTCTTCATGCCTTATAAAAGCTCTCTTTTTTTCCAGTCACCTACCTGAGCAACACAGGGTAAATTATGTATATTTTATATTTTGGAAACATATACAGTTATGTCTGTGAGGGAAAAAAAAAACACGCTGTAGAAAATACCATTAAAAGACTAAAAAATAATAAAAGCCCAGATAAGAATGACTTTCCTGCTGAATTCTAGAAGACATTCTGACCCCAATAAATTGAACACAGCTCATGCTCAAGTATTATTGAAATATATGGAAGAGGTTAAACATGACTGACTAAGATCCCATTGATTTTTAATGGGACGTGTGCTGCTAAATGTTTTTGAATCAGGGGCATAACTTGTGGGCTTCTGGCCGTAACCCATCCTAACTGAGAAAAGAGGCACCTTTGAGAAAGTGATATCTCTCTTACACTCAATAGGGGTATGGCCCAATCCTATTCTGCTGCCACAGGTGCTTCACCAGCACAGGTGGTCACAAAAGGTGACAGCACGCTTGTTAGCAGCAGCAGTGGGAAGGCCTGCACTGTCCACCAGCACCAGAGCAAGGCGCTGCACAAGCTGGAGCAGGTAAGCCTGTGTGGGACGTAGCTGTAGTGGGGGGAGGGCAGAGAGGGGTGTAAGAGGGATAGCAGCGATGGGGTGGGTGGATCAGGCATGGGAGAAACCAGGATCAGTTGCACAGCGCACATGGAATCCTATTCCCCTTCCCTGACTTGATGTGACATGGGGCAATGTGATCTTATGCTGGTGATTTAGCAGACACAGGACTGAGTAACCCAACTGAGGCAGCTAGTGCTTATTCTGTGGCAAGGGAAGAATGTTCCCTTACCTCAAAGAGCCTGCCAGCATGCGAACTTCCCCCAGTGAAAGCCGTGTTTGCGCTGCTGCATTGGCACAGAGGAAATTGCGCATGATTGGGCTGGAAGTGTAGCTAGTTCCCTATTCATATCAGCATAGTGCCTCTCCAGTGGTTGTTGCTGGTGTCTCCTTTGTGTCTCTTTTTAGATCAGGGGTGTCAAACTCGTTTCATACCGAGGGCCAAAGGGCATTCATGATGCTTGCTGAGGGCTGGAAGTGATGTCGTTAGGTAGGAAATGATGTCATTAAACAACTCATATCCAAAAATTAGCACTTTTTCCTCACTTAGGAATTCATTAACTTCAAATGACAGAAGAGAAAACACGCAAATCTTTATCATATTTCAAGATACGGGAGAGCCCAATTTTTGTGCGGGCTGCCCTTTCAACAGTAACTCCTCAGCACTGCTCAGCAGCTGAGAGCCTGAGGGCTGGATAAAAAGCTTCCACGGGCCGTATCCGGCTCCCGGGCCTTATGTTTGACACCCCTGCTTTAGATCGTGAGCACTTTTGGGACAGGGAACCATCTTTTCACTCCTTTTACTGTGTAAAAACCTTGAATATATATGGATCTGTTGAAATCCATATATAATATTGTAAATAATAAATAATTACTTTTAACAAATCCATCCCAAGGCTTTTTTTAAGTCTCAGTGATCTCAATGGAAGAGTTAATAGGACAAATTCCCCTAATAGTTCTTTTTTTTTTTTTTTGGTTCATCAAAAGCCCCAAGCACCTAAGTCTTGTTTTGTTTCCCCATCTGATAATCTAATGCTCCAATCCTATAATGCTATGCACATTTACTTAGGAACAAGTGCCACTGAACTCAGTAGAATTACTTCTGAATACCCATGAAGAGGATTGGGCTGTATTGCTCTTTCTCTTTCTATATATATTCCCTGCTGTGCCTAATTATTTCAAATGCCACTAGAAAAGTCGGATGTAAGGAAAACATATGTTGTAATTAGCTTGCACAATGGGCCACATTTGAAAAAATGTGAGGAGTAGTGAGTTCAAACACAAGGTACTTCAGACTTGTTTTACACAGTATAAAATTAGAATGAATGTACTATGTAGTTGGCAACCTTCAGTCTCGAAAGACTATGGTATCGCGCTCTGAAAGGTGGTTCTGGAACAGCGTCTAGTGTGGCTGAAAAGGCCGATTCAGGAGTGACAATCCCTTCCACACTGGGAGCAAGTGCAGTCTGTCCCTGGCCTGTCTCCCTGGCTATGGGCCTTCCTTCTTTGCCTCTTAGCCTCAGACTGTTGGCAAAGTGTCTCTTCAAACTGGGAAAGGCCATGTTGCACAGCCTGCCTCCAAGCGGGCCGCTCAGAAGCCAGGGTTTCCCACTTGTTGAGGTCCACTCCTAAGGCCTTCAGATCCCTCTTGCAGATGTCCTTGTATCGCAGCTGTGGTCTACCTGTAGGGCGCTTTCCTTGCACGAGTTCTCCATAGAGGAGATCCTTTGGGATCCGGCCATCATCCATTCTCACGACATGACCGAGCCAACGCAGGCGTCTCTGTTTCAGTAGTGCATACATGCTAGGGATTCCAGCACGTTCCAGGACTGTGTTGTTTGGAACTTTGTCCTGCCAGGTGATGCTGAGAATACGTCGGAGGCAGCACATGTGGAAAGCATTCAGTTTCCTCTCCTGTTGTGAGTGAAGAGTCCATGTACTATAACAATGTGAAAAAAGAAAATAATCTATCCTAAAGAAATATCGAACGCCTTCGATTCAGTTATTGTTTTGGCAAGAAAAAACTATTTGTCTAATGTTGCCAACCTTCAATCAGCAGCTGAATGTGCCTACATGCCACCTGAATTCCCCCTAATGCTGCTCCTGCGTAGATGCTCTATGGGTGGGGGGGGGAGGGTAGGTGACCCAAGTGGGTGCATCCTGTCCCCCTTCCCTTTACTAACCAAAAGAGCAGCATGCCGTTTTCCCCCTCCAAGCCACTTCTGTATGAACAAGAGGAGCATATGCTGGAAACCTTAGTAAACGGGCAGCCAAATCCTATCTAAACTTCCCTTCACTGGCAGGAGTTACACTGCATTTTGCATGGGGAGTTCAGCAGGCAGCATGGCTCCTCAGGGCCTTACCCTGGGGTAAGTTCCAAACTGCACAACGGGTCAACTCGGACGCATGCCAGCTCTATAGCTAGCACAAGTCCACATTGATCCATGTCAGCGGATCAGGTCCAGGATGGCCCCAAATCTGCAGAAAAGGGTTTTTTTGGGGTTGTTTTTTTAAAGGACTCACCTCTGTACAGAAAAAAAATGTACATGTATTTGGAGGGCAATGACTGCACTACCAAATAATCTCTGCCATGTTTTGTTAGTGTTATGATATATGCCCCAGGATTGTAGAGAATTTATAGGCTGGATAGAGCAAGGCCCTGATGTCTTGGCCTGCATACAGTGTAGCATCATGGGAGTGGCTGATGCAATACCTGGTCACCCGATGCGTCACCAGATGGTGAGTCATAGGATCACCAGACTGTAGCTTGCCTCTGATTGGCCAGTGCCAGTATATACTGCAGCCAGTGCAAGCTGCTACGTGGGAGATGGTATGTGAAGTGTCTGCGGGAAGCTATGGCAGTGTGGATCGTGATCAGAGTGTCGAGAAGGAGAGCTATCTGTGCTGTTGCTTGCAAAACTGCCTATTGAACTGTAAATATTGTACATATCTTCAAGTAAAGGACAACTGGTGGTGGAGCACTGCCGTGTGCCTCATTATTTACCGGGAGTACTTGCCTGACCTTGAGTCTCTGAAGCTGCGGTGTCGGCTGCGCACTGCAACAGTTAGCCTATTGTCCATACATAACAAAACAAGGCCTAGGCTTGGAGAAACCTCCTCTAACCAGATCATACATGGAATATATTTTAGATATCACCAGGCATGTCATTCTAATACTTCACAATTCAAAATCAGTAATCAGTATAAGCAGTAATGCATGTCACCAACTTCTCTTTCTACGGGTAATTCTTCTATTGGGATTGAGAACCCCCTACAGTAAGGTAAATGTCACAAACAATCTATTTACAATGTCAGCCCTCTCTCTGTCTCCGGGAGAAGGATGTGGAATTCTGCTATTCCTGCTGAGCTTTAAGTAAGATAAAGCATCTTCTGGGTGTACAGTGACAAAGAATAAATTATATCTGTGGCGCTTGCAGATGGTTAGATAAATCCCAGCAAAAAGAAAGGGACAGATATATTGGTTCTCTATTAACTAATAAGTAGATATCTGGAAACCTTTATTGAATCTAAAAATGATAAACGTTTCTAACATTTACCAGCTACAGTGGGTGACCTTTACCAAATAACCACCCATATTCTAAGATGACTGGAGGAACCAGGACATAGAACAATATGATTGTTAATAAAAATCATGACACGATTACAACAATTATTAATTTAGCTCTGCACATTTACACCTGAGATCATGTACAGACAGACAGCTCATATTATGTTTTTGTGAATATTTCTATGAATGACAGTTTAAGCAGCTTTGGATGCAACATTGACATGAAGGTGACAGGAAGCGCAAGTACCTCATGTTCTTCTACATTTTTATCTCACACAAATTTGTAAAGCAAATTTCAGTCAAGGACATTTCCCAGGGAGATGTTGGAACGTGAGAAGAACACTGCCCATAGGGGCTCGTCTTGCATTAGAATTTTTTCTCATGGGGATGCAAAATTCCAACTGAAAACCACTGTAAGACAGAAAGGATTTATATACATTTCTACTCATTGGTGAGTGTACATCTATGAATATAAACAATTTTAGGTAATACTGAATGTACTATGAGAGCAACAGCTATATGTAAACTTTAAGGCTACTTCATTCCAAATGCAATTGAAACAGTAGGTGGTATATACTGCATATTACTATGAAGGACAGAATAAGGAAATAACTTGATAAGAGGAACAACAGTTACATTTTGCTATGATTTAGTGACTCTGTTCTACTCTGCACCATTGGGTGATACTTACTGGAAGGAAGACATGTGAGACCTGCTTTCTGAACAATTTTTGCAGTTATGTTTCTGACATAAGTTATTCTTAAGTAGGTTGTGTGTTGATCTTGATACAAATTCATATATTTCATTCTTTTTACTTAGAATGACCCAAAATAACAGTGCCCCAAGGTTGTTCTTGGACACCAAGTCATTTGATTTACCTTTTTTGTGACAGTTTTGTTAGATTTTATCCCTGCATCCACCTGAAAATAATGTTATGGAAATTTGATGCATATATCTTGCTAGTGAACAACAGCAAAAAGAGAAATCAGAAGACTATCTCTTATCAAAGAGCAGTACTGAAGAGTGGCAATTTGAAAGAGATGAAAAACTTCATCAAGAAAAAGAATGATATGATGAACTAATCAAGGAGCCTATTTTCATTTGATTGTTTAAAACTACATTAACGATAGACATTTAATGTTTGTCAAAAACTATGTAGAGACTGGCAGTCAGTCCAGCACACAAAAAAATGTCTTTAGTTCCCCGTGTGTGTCCTCTGACTATGTAATTTTGAATAGTTTGTAACGATCTACTGTATTTGATTTGGTTGTGGTGAAGGATGCTCTGGCAATGATTGGCTGACCTACTTGAATGTCACTGAAAGGTATCACAGGTGTCATTATCTAAACTGCTCTGGTCCTAAAGGTCTCTGGTTGCCATTGGCCAAACAACAATGGAGAGCAATGGCGTTCTGGGGTGGGGGGCAAAATGATAAGTTTTGCAGGTACCTCAACATACCGTGTTCCCATTCGCCTCCAAAGCCATTCTGGGTAGTGACAGCAATGCGGAGGAAGCACCCCTGTGTTGCTCTCTGTGCCAGGTCTGTTGGTAGCTTCCTCACTCAAAATCTGTCCTCCCTTGAAGCCTAAGAGCTGAAAAGGGAAAGAGTTCATGGGAGTGTAGGTGCCTGATGCTGCATCCACACACAGCCATGAAGCACGCTGCCTGAGGCACGGGAGGGGGATGGGCCAACCCTGGCAGGAGCTCTTATAAACACCAACAAGGTCTTATTAAAAGGCTAAGCCATCGCCAGGGTGTTTTTGTGGCTCAGTGGTAATGCACATGATTGGCATGCACATTCAATACCTGAAACCGCTAGCTAGTTAGTTTAGCTAACTGCTAAAAACCCTAGTAGCAGAACTGGAAAAGATGTCTTCCTGAGGGCATGAAAAGCCATTTCTAATCAGAATAGACCAGTGGTTCTCAAACAGGTGGGTCATGACCCTACAACCTGAGAAGCACTGCCCCTTTCCCTTTAAGGGATGGGGAAGGATAGAAGACAGGGATGCAATCCCCAGGATAGCATCACTGCCAGGGACAGAGTTTGTTTTTTTTTTTTAACTTACTGTGGGTCCTGCAGGCTCTCGGGGGGGGGTGTTTGGGGAGCCTGTGGAACCCTCTGCAAGGCTCCCTGCACCTACAAATGTCTGAAAATACTGAAAAATAGCCACTTCTGGTTTTTCCCATGTCGCTGTCTTCTCTCCACTCCCACAAAAGACTCCATGCTTTCCAAATTTCCAAGGAGAAGTTTGGGAACTGCTGGAACAGACCATTCTGGTTCAAACTAACCAGTGACCTGACTGACTCATGTTTCACTAAAAGGCAATATTTAAAAAAAGAAAAGACATTTGTTTCACTTTATATTGTAAGCTTCCTTCCTTCCTTCCTTCCTTCCTTCCTTCCTTCCTTCCTTCCTTCCTTCCTTCAGTTCTGTGTTACATACATCAAGTTCTTCTTTTGGTTATAACAACAAGCTATAAAAGTGGGCAATATAAAAAGCAGATTGATCTTTCATCAAAAGAGAAGTAAACTATGTTGCCAAAACTGCTGTCATACACAAGCACATATTATCTACCACCACACATGTACCACACACACAGTCCTGGGTCCAGACTTGCCTGGCCCAGAATTAAAGTCAGCTAGGGAAATTTATAACCCAAGAGGCTGAAAAGCAGCATATGACTGCTTTAAGACCATTGAATGGATAGCGAAACAAACTACCTCGAAGTGTCTTCAGTTAGGCTAACAGTCACCACAACTCAAAGTTTTCCAAAAGAATACATATTTTATTAAGAGATACAGAAAAACAAGGAAAAAGCAAGGTGTACTTGTCAGCAGCATAGAGATTTAAGTAGTTATGGTTGATATAACTACTATAACTATAACATGTGAATCAGTGATGTGCACTCAAGGTAGGCAGGGCCTCACCTCACCTAAACCAGTAAGTTAAAAAAAAAAAAAAAAGACCCAACTAGCTTAAAAAAAAAACTAGTTTTAAAATAGTTTTAAAAGTTTAACTAGTTTTTTTTAAGTACTTTTTGTCTTTCTGAAGCTGCTCCTTTCTGCTCCATCCGTTTAAAGCAAGAAAGGCTTCCCCAGCATGAATGGAGCATTCTGTTCTGCTGGGGAGCCGCCTTACCATGCTGTCATTCTCCCCCAAGCTGCACGCCAGCCAGCTGCTTCTGCCTAGAAATCTGGATGCAAAGCCTCCAGGGGCAACTGAACCCAGCATGGTAAGGAAGCTCCCTGTTGGAACAGAACACTCCAATCACCTGGGGGGCAGATTCAGCCATGCACCGGATCTGACCTGGACTGGGGTATGGAGAGCCCTGGTTTAAAGCATCACACACACACGCACAGAGGGAACAAGGAGAGCTGCCAATCAGCTTAGTCGCTATAGTGGCTTGCAAGGGACAAAACAGACAGGGATGCCAGTGCAATTAAAGCCACCAGAGAGGGCTACCTCCATTTGCCCAATAATAAAAAAGACAGTGCTTGGGTCATCAGTCTCTCAGGAGGCAGCAGGAAGAGTTGCCTCCAGCAGGTTAGGCTGTAATCATGAGTGTCTTCCAATAAAAAAGCTTGGTGGCTGGCTTCCAATCAAAAAATAGGAGGACACCTGCATCACCAAGCTCTGGGGAGGCAGTGGGAAGAATTGCTTTTCTTCTGTTAAAAAAAAAGTGACAGCTCTGTACCAGGGGAGACAGCTTTTCAGTTGCTTCAGGGGCCTGTACTGAGCTCTCCCTAGCTCCTGATGAGAAGAGATATATAACTGAAACTTCAGTGTGTGAGGTTAACAATCTTTCTTAAAGCCATAAAAAAGGGTATGTATAAAATGATCATACCTGAACAATCAACTTTTTCAAGTGGTTCCACCAGACTCTTTCCTATTTTGCATACAATGTTCCATAGTTGTGTAATTAAACACACCTAAATCTACAAATAAAAACATCTGGCTGAATCATGCAGAGTGCAAATTTAAAACAAGATTATGTTTTTCAAGCTTTTTTTAAAAAAGCAAAACTGTACTGTTTTTATTATCTATCCTCTTGCCAATTAGCATAACAGCAAATTGATTTTTTTCCCTGAGGCAAGAAAGGGAAAGCTCTCACACAAATGCAAACAGAGCGAGGGAATTAAAATAGAGGCCAGGTTCAGTTTATGCTCCAATGTTTCTGCTAACTTAAAAAAAAAATACTTTTTACCTCACTTTATTTTGGCTGTTGGTCAAGTTTGTCACCCTGAATTCTCTCTCTCTCTCTCTCTCTCTCTCTCTCTGCTCTATTAACATTTCAGGCAGAAACTGTATCTATTCAAAGAGACTTTAATGTGCATAATTTGCCTCTGCTTTTCACTCTCCCTTGTTCCTTAGCTATGTAGGTGGCCTTTAGTTAAGCATACAGCTATCATTTCAAGGGCAGCAGCATATACAGAGCGGTATGCAGATTCCTTAGTGGGGTCTACATTAAATGTCTTTCTTTCCCCCTCGGATTCAGCTGAACAGTTTGAAAGTTTCACTACTGGATGAGTCACCTCCATTTTGTTATACAACAGAATGGCAAATACCTGATGAATGATTACTAGCCTAGCAATGAAGATGCTGCTAAAATAAACATTCCCAATCATCCAGAGAAGCAGCAGGACAGCATCATAGATTTGCTTTCTCTCTCCCTCTCTTCCTAACTGTATTGGCTACTGAATAATGGAAAGGGCGAAGGAGGCGTTCTGTCTATTCATTTGTATAGAGATGGAGTGGAGGAGAGGGATTGGAGGACTGGAATGGTAATAGAGGCCCCTGAGCAGCTCTCACAATATGACCATGTTGTGGGTTGGGAGGGGGATGGAATGACTTGTGGTGGTACTATTAAGCAATTATAATAAACCTGAAGCTCCAGGGATGTATTTGTGGCATTTACTGCAGCACCTTCAGTTGATGATTGACATTTTTTGTGCACTTCGAGAAGGCATTTGGAAAAATATCTTATGAGGAAAGCATTGCAGTTTCTTTGCTTTCACCCATCTAACAGAAAACCAAGGAGCAAGTTCAGTTTCCTCACCCACTCAGCTCTGTTGTTCTTTGCATTCACCAGGTGAATATCTACCTTTGCTGCTGGTCTCCACTCTGGACCCACTCAGAAATGTCGGACTCCTCCCCTAGCCCTGTCAATCACCTCTGGATTCCAGCACTTCATTTCCTCATACACAGATCCAGCTGAAAGTAGGTCCTGTTGAAGCAGGATCCAGGTCTGAGTCACATTCCAAAATCTGGGATGTATTGTCTGTACAGAATATGTAAGATTCTTGTCATGAATATAAGAAAAGGACACATCCAAATAGTTAGGAAGACATAGCTGTATTTTTTCTGCTCCCATGGCTAACTGAATATACTATCAAAGAAGTTTAGATGATTCTGGTGCATAAGGAGGTCCACAGTACTGTTTGCTCTCAGGGATCTTCACTGTGATGGATTGCACTTTGACTGGGAGGGTTAAAACATTTTCCTCCTTTGAGTTTGCCCTCTGTGCAGCACCAGAAATGGTAATGTTCATATTGATGAGATGGAAAGGAGAGAGCATGTAAATGGATCCCGGTTTGCTCTGCATTTTTATGAAGACGGGGGGGGGGGGACGACGATGACAGAGCAGCCCTGCTGGAAGCTGCTGCATATCACAAACCTGCTTATATTTAAGCTGATGAAAGCTCAGCCCGTGACTTCAGCACTACAAGAAGCACAGGAGCCTTGCCTTGCTGTTTCACATGTGCAGAATTGCCTGTGTTGATACAAAGTCATTCTGTTTAAAACTGGGAATTTCTATTTTTTTATTTTATTCATTTGTACTTGTCCCCAAAAATTAATGGCAGGTAACAATGTTTAAAAAATGAGTAATTAACAAATAATTTGAATATGCGATACATTACAAACATAGGTGCTATTAGAAAAACTCTGTTTTTGTTCTCCAACCAATGGAGACTCAAGACTTCAAGGCCTTGAAGTGCTTCAGGAATTATATAGTCTTCACCATTGTCAAAACTCTGTGGAAAATACATTTGAAATCTGGGGAACCATCACTGAGAGCATAAATACACCAAAACATTATATTGATTTTATACCAATTGTCGTATATTGGTACGTAATTGTACCGTACCAATTGTCAGCACAGAAGACAGACCTGCCCCAAAGCTCCTAACGGGATATATGGAATGGCCAGTTCCCTTTGAAGTGCTTATCTGGTATATTCAGGCATTTTAAATAAGAAGAGCCCCCCTGGATCAGGCCAAAGGCCCATCTAGTCCAGCTTCCTGTATCTCACAGTGGCCCACCAAATGCTTCAGGGAGCATACAAGACAACAGACACAGCATGCGTCCTGGTGCCCTCCCCTGCATCTGGCAATCAGGCAGCCTGCCTCTAAAACTAAGAGCTTGCACATACCTACTATGACTTGTAGTGGTATGTGCAAACTGTTGGCCAACACAGGCGCAGTATTTTTCCAATATTCATCTCTGAGGTTTTGCGTATGTGCCAAGCTCCTCAAGTCTGCTGTTTGATAGAGACTAACACAGCTCTGGGGAAAATGATAACTATGGGCCAAATGCTATCCAACTTCCCAGCACTGCTGTAGCCACAATGCAGCCCCAAGGCGAGGGAACAAACATTCCCTCTTTGAGGAGGCTTCCATGACTGTCCCCTACACCTGGCATGGCTGCATCAGCACCGGAATGTTGGATAGGATTGGGTCCTATGTCTAGTTTATCCTGGGTAGTTGATGTCTCAGCAACAGACACACCCAGAGTTCCCCTTTACTTTTCTGTGTTGCTGCGCAGAGCCCTACCATAGCTGTGCAGCAATGAAGTAGTGTCTCCAGATGCTCAAAATGACATCATAGGTTATCGCTCACCCCCACGTTGCTGAGCTTTGAGACTGCATGGCTACATAGCTTAGCAAGAACACTGGACCACCCCAGCTTTGTTAAATTCCTTTGTTTAACTCATTTCTGCCCAGCCCGCAGGTGTCCTGTTGCCTATATGCAATATTGAGCAGAAATGGCTTAAGATCCTTTCTTTTTCGGTCTCCCTGTTTGTACTTATAGCCAGACATAATAGTATGGCATGTATGTGTGTTAATTATACACATAACACATAATTATACTCTTTTTCTCTCTCTTTCCCCTTGCAGCCGCTTACAATTAGGATCTATACATATGTGAATGGTGAGGAATTGTTAGATATAGTGCTTTGTCTATGTAGCAGTGAGTGAACGGGCAAGCTTAGCATGGCCCTGTTTTGTTTTTTGTTTCTTCTTCCCCTCTTTTGTTAACTACCCCCACAATAAGTTTGTTTTGCTCCACCAGTTACCCTTGCTTCCCCGCCAAACCATATAGAGACATTCCCCGGTATCCACAAATCTGGTTATCTGCAGTTCCTCCCCAGTGCCCATTAGCTTTGTTTATCTTCATTCCATTTGTGCAAAGTAAAACTTGTCTTTAACCAAAGGCTATAAGCAGAGAGCTTATAGCCAGACAAGCAACAGCGAGCCTGCAGGCTAAAAGGGAGACTAAGAGCAAACTTCCTGTGTCTTGCTTCCTGTTTGCTCTTAGTCCCCCTTCTAGCCTGCAGGCTCCCTGCCTGCTTATCTTGCTATAAGCTCTCTGCTTACAGCTTTTGGTTGAACATGTTATTACTTCATGAAAATGTAATGAATATAAACAAATCTTCACGGGGCGGGGGGTTGCGGGGAACTGCAGAGATAGGGTCCCTCCTTATCCGTTGTTTCTGGTATCTGTAGGAGGGGAGCAGGAACTTATCCCAGTAGAACCAGGGAATGCCTGTAGCTCTGTACAGTGAGGCAGCAAAAGGAGCCCCCACCCTGGCATGTCCCCTTCACTTTTCAATCTGCCTCAGTGTGTAATGTAAAGTATGCCTGCATTGCATGAAAACATGTGTGCACATACTTTGGAGTGGCTGAAAGTCTATTCCTCTGTCTTCTTCCACCACCATAACCACAAATTCATGCATGTCCCACCTGATTTTGTATTATTAATATAACGTTTCCATGCATTTCTGTTTACCAAGGAACTGAGGACAGCATACATGGCTTTATCCCGTTTCTTCCTCACTAAAACCCTATGAGGTGATTCAGTCTGACAGAAAATGACTTCCTCAGAGTTCTTGAGCTTCTTGGGTGACTGGGAATATGAACACAGGTCTCCTTAGGGCAAGGAGCTCCATTCACAATATCACCCCGTCTCTCACGCAAGGTAACATAGTTATCTAGTTTCTCCAAAGATAAACAGGGAGGAATACAGTACAAAACTATTAGAAAATAACCAAAGAAACTTTCTTCTCCTGAAGGAACATCCCATAGTCAGGGTCCAACAGCTAAGCTGTCCATCTACTTAACCATCTGTCCATGGCATTGCAAGCATTTCACTGCAGAAATAAAACAGCTTCACAGTGGACATTAATTTTTTTTCCTTGCTAATGCAAAATTTGACACTATTATATATGCATAAAGCAACAGAAAACAAAAAAGAAATCTGCTTCGGTTGCAGTCACATGAATTAGCTCTAATGTTACAAGGAAAATAATGTCTACAGCAGAACAAAATAATAATAGAAAGTGTTGACAGTTAAATGGAAAAAAGTAACTACCCTTTCTTCCCATTACAGTCACACCTGCTTAAAGATTAAAATTGTATTTTTATGCTACATTAAAACAGCATTTTCTACACGACGGCATTATGTTTCTGAAAGGCAATTGTGAACGCCTTTGTGCACTCAGCAATATTTTGTATTCTGCTGAGAACATTTGTGTTAGTGTCAATTAATCTATAATTGAGAGAGAAAGAGAATGGATGAATGTCACTCAGGGCACATCAAATATATGCTCCTGCTCAATGTCCTCGCACACTAGCAAGATTACTACCATGTTTATCAACTTCCAAACTGAAGCAAATAGAATTTCAGCCTAAACCAATTCTTATAATCTGCAATCTAATGCTTCCAATCTCCATGCAGATCCGGCATCAATAGTCATTATAAGACTCTAACTTTGTCATTGCCTGCATGCCTTTGACATTCCTCTTCTTCCAAACTCTGTGGTGTGGGAAACAGACTTTCTTCTAGTGTATTGTTGAAACTAGGCCTGCACAACTTGTGACCCACCATGTCAAACACAGCCCACAAGTAGTGCATTGTGGCCATGTCACGTGTTTTGTACTATCACCCAATTTTGTTTCTTTTTCACTCCCTGGTAAGCAGCACCTTCTTTGGTAACTTTCTAGCATGATTGCTGCAAGCCAATAAGTGGTTGCTCTGACACTATGCAGGCAACAAGGCAGTTTCCATACCACACAAAGGGCTGGTTGTCATTGATGTGGCTAGTCTTGACATAACTGCAACCCTCAGAAATCTTCAGCTATTCTCTTACTGGTGTGGCAGCAACTGTGAGAGCAGCTCATGATAAGTCTATCTGAGGACCTCCTAGGCCAGGGATATCAAACATAAGGCCCGGGAAACCTCTTGAGCTCTCCCAGCACCACCATCAGCCACTTTCAGCTGCTGAGTTCTGCTGAGCTGTTACTGCTGAAAGGGTGGTCTGCACAATAATTGGAGTTTCCCATATCTAGAAAATATGATCAAGATTTGCATATTTTCTCTTCTGTCATTTGCAGCCAAGTTCCTAAGTGAGAAAAAAGTGCTAATTTCTGGTCATTACCTGCTTAATGACATCACTTCCGACATCACTTCTGGCCCTCAGCAGGCATCATGAATGCTATTCAGCCCTCTATATGAAACGAATTTGACACCCCTGTCCTAAACTAATGGTCCCCATCTGCTAGGGCCACATCACTCATTCTTGATCATACGATAGGCTGCAGCAAGTTAATTATAGAAAGTAGTGTACATATTGTATTTTGTACATAACTCCAAGAATTTTCACAATAGAAGAAAAAAATAGTGGCAAAATACTTGTAATATTTACAGTTGTGGGGTTCGTACTGTCTCTCTCAGCTGACTCTAAACAAGGGCAACCCAGCCCAACAGTTTGCTTTACTCAGTTGGAAGAAGAAAGTGTGCAGTGCCAGGTGGGATGAGGAGGAGAACAAATAGGAGCAGGGCTTTTTTTCTAATGGAACGCGGGGGGGGCGGAGTTCCGGCACCTTTTTGCAGGGGCCCCTCCCCTTTGGAGGCATTCCAGGAGGGGGCGAGCAAAATAGAGGCATTCGCTGGGTGGGTGCTGGGGGGTGCAGGGTGGGCGGGTGCCTGGCCCCTGCCTGACCACACAATGACCCCCTCCTGCCCCATCTCCAAGCTCTCACCTGAGCCCAGCCTGCCTCCCCTCCCCCATGCTCTGCTTCCCAGCGTAACTTCCAAGCTGGTGGAGGGCACGGGGGACACGCGCTGACGCCGAATAGGAGGAGGAAGGACAGCCAGCCAGGGAGATGGGCTGCGGTGCCCACAGAATGCCCAGGTACTGGCTTGGTGGAGGAGGAGGGGGAGGAAGCTGGCTGGTGCAGCCCCGTGCCAATCTGCAGCAGGAGCTTAGGCGTGTCTACTCAGAAGTATGTCTCATTGTGCTCAATGGGGCTTGCTCTTGGGAAAGGGTGCATAGCCTTGCAGCCTGAGAGCCCAACCATGACTACTCAGAAGTAAGTTCCATTGTGTTCAATGGGGCTTACTCCCAGGAAAGTGTCATAGCCTTGCAGCCTGAGTAGCCAGGCAGAGGAAGGACGCTGAGGCTGCAGTCCTCTCCACACTTTCCTGGGAGGAAGCCCCACTGCCTCCAGTGGGACTGACTTCTGAGGAGACAGGCACAGGATTGGGCCCTGAGGCTGCCATCCTATCCACAGTAAGCCACACTAAAGTGGACTTCAGAGTAGACATGCATAGGATTGGGCTCTTAGGCTGCAATCCTAGGCACTTTCCTGGGAGTAAGCTTCATTGACTAGAACGAGACTTACTTCAGAGTAGACAGACCTAGGATTGGGCTCTTAATCCTGGCAGAGATATATATCTGCGCCCGTTTTCACATGCTAAGGGCAGGTGAAAAGGGATTCTAGGTGTGTACAACGTGCTGTCCAGCCTTGCCAGAGATCCTCCTCATCCTTCCCCCACAAGCATGCCCTCCACCAGCCAGCGTTTGCAGCTCCTCTCCAGCAATGCACAGCAGCTGCTCAGGGCAGCAAAGGACATACAATTGCATGCCAAGCGCCTTCCCAAAGACACAGAATATTCTGATACCTGAATTAAACCATATTTAATCACTTGTTTGCAAACGTAGCTGTTTCTATGTGCAAGGACCCCTCTCGTGTAAGAATTCCTTTTTTGTGCTTAGAGTAATTTTACTACATGGAACTCATGCAAGCCATTTTTTGGAATCCATTCACTGCTTCCTGTCCTTGAAGTAGTGCCACACTACATACTACACGCTACAAGTGCACCTGTACAGTATTTTTCCCCATGTGTAGAAAAAATAGCTAGGGGGAAGGGGATGTGGAGATTGACAGCCCAATCCTATGCATGTCTACTCAGAAGTAAGTTCATCTTTAGGGGGGAAGCACATAAAAAATATTTTATTTCTCCAATAAAAAATGGTTTGAAAATAAATAAATAAATAAATAAATAAATAAATAAATAAATGATTAACAAGTTGTGAGTTCCTGCACCTTTTTATTTACAAAAAAAGCACTGAATAGGAGTAAGAAGGCTTCCCATAACTATACTGGATGGGCAGGTCATACTCAAGGGGCAGCTCAAAATGTGGTGAGCCAGATGTAGCCTGCAGGCTCCAGCCTAACGTTCTCCAGCCTACCATATGATCCAAGACTGAGTGATGTGGCCCTAAGCAGATGAAAGTCTGGGGACCATATCTGATCTGAAGCACACTTTGAGGAATGGTATAACACTTGTAGCACTCTTACTCTGGAAGAAATCCTTCTGAGCTTGATGGAACTTACTCAAAAGCAAGTGAGAATTGGATTGCAGCCTTACATTATCTCAACAAACACCATTTTCATTTCCAACTTAATAAATAATAATAATAATAATAATAATAATAATAATAATAATAATACTTTATTTTTATCCCACCCTTCTCCCAAAAAGGGACCCAGGGCGGCTAACATATAAAACAGATTAAAACATAATTTCACAAACAGATAAAAACATATTAAAAAACACATTAGCAGAACCCATAAAAACAGTAGTCAGAAGAGTCAGAATAAAAGAGCATAAAACAGCAGTTCTTAGAGGAATCGGGCCTGTAAAAAACTTACCAGAAAGCAACCACTGAAACAGCAGCCGTTTTAAAGCACTTATGCCTGTGTGCTTTGAAAAAGCTTGTATATGAACATACAAAGTTGTACTATACTGAACTAACTTTGGCTCATATAACTCAGTATTCTTTATTGACAATCATTCCCCAGACTTGGAGGCAGAGATTTTTTCCAAGCCCTATTTCCTAAGATCCATTGAAAAGGAAACGGGGATATGCCATAGACTATACCTGGGAAATAACATGGGCAAAACATGTGTACTTCCACTGAACTATGCTTAAGAAAGCCACCATGCTTACTCCAAGCCAGTATTTATTATTTTATTATTATTTATTTAAAAGATTTATATCTCACCTTTCCCATGCCAAAGCAAATGCCTAAGGTGGAGCATATTTAAAATATACTATGCTTATACGTCCGGAACATTGAAATGTCAGTAACAGTAATGGTGAAGAAATAAGAGATGTGAATATTTGGGCAACTGAGGTGTTCTAAGGGGTGCAATAATGGCTCTTATTTAAAATTGGAATGGCTTTTTGTCAACACTGATTTGTATTGGTCAATAGTGTTTGGTTTTGCTACACAGCTTGTTGTATTGTTAGCGGCTCTGTGCAAGGAAGCAAAATGACAATAGCTGAGTATTCAGAAAATATATTCACACATCCAGTTCTCCAGGTCAAAATAAGGCCCCACAATAGTTCACATGAAAGAGCCTCTAATCTGCAGTTCTTCAAATAGGGCACCTATCAGGAAAGGCATTTTACGAACACCTCCACAGTGTTGCTGTGGTCGGCTTGTTTCTCTTCACCTCAGAGAAGAAAATGTTCTCTCAGTCGAGATATCATTTAGACCTGGGAATAAGCACCTCACATTCCTTGGTATGGAGAATCATAACTGGGTTGCGAACTCGGCATGAAAAGCATCTATTTTTATCTCTTGCAAGAGCACTCATTTTACAACAGATTTTATAGCTGGGAAACCAACGTCACAGAAGCAATGAAAAAAGCTACCTGCCCACAATCTGTCTTTGTCATAAAGCAGCTGAAATTTGAAAACTAAAACTTAAAAAATACAGTTGCTCTTACATCAAAAAACTAGTTTACCAGTCACAGCTTGTCAAAAAAAGGATGGACTGTGTGGAACATTGTGTGGAAACAGAGGGAGGTGGAGAGTGGCAAAGCTCTCTCTCCATGACCTGCTGCCTTCAGCGTGTGGAGGGAGCCAGTCATGAATAGCTTCCTCAGTGAACTGTGTGACCAGAACTTCCCTGATTATCTGCACGGAAGATTAGAGTGCATTTAGAAAACTTTGCTCCTGAATAAAAAAATAAAATACCTTTTGCTTTCCTCATAACTTTTTGCCCAAGCAAAACCTTCCAAATTTAGGCAAAATTAGGTAGCAACCCTTAGCAAACTCTGGTGCAGGATATATGGGAGCCAAAAAATGCAGTATCAGCTTGGCTACTTTTGCAAGCAAATTGAGAATGTAATCCTGAGAGGAGACTCCCATCCCGTGCAACATGCTCTCTGACCACATAGATGCACCCTGGTGATGTGCATACAAGAAGTTCAATGTGACCAAGAGATGGAAATGATAAAATGCATTTTTGCTGAGTTAAGTGAGGCCACTGGTTTAGCAACTGGCCTGTTCAATATGGCATTTGTAAATCTGGAGGTATGTTTATTGATTTTGATTGCTCCACTGAACACTACTACTGAATTTACTAATATTAATACTGATATACTATTGAAATGTGGTGCACATGTTCAGGGCACAATTCTACATTTCAAGTTCAAATAATATGAGCCTTGTACAGGGAGATACAAAACAGCGCACAACAATTACCTTTGTAGGATTATGGTTTTATGGCTGCTGACACACCACATTTTGTAAAGCTGATTGCTTGCTAATCAGAATGTTTGGCTGATGATGCATCAGTGGAAGTCAGCAACAGGAGACCGAATTGCCTTCCATTTTTCAGAATGAGATACCAATCAAAGCCTGGAGAAGGTGACCCCTATCCAGCTGAGAGGAAGATGTTGATAGACAGGAAGAAAACTATTTGCAGTTGAAAAGGCCAGCATGATAGCAAAGGAGGTTGGGTAGTCCTGCCTTCAGGCGAGTAGGACAAGTTGCTCTTTGGGAATTTGCTGCCCTTTTGAAGAATGCTTGTTTCCACTGCATTCCACATATATATTTGTAAATGAAGCAAATATTATGCAGATACCATAAGGCTCTAATTCTCTCACATATAAAGGAAACAAACAGCTCAATCCTATCCACACTTTCCTGGGAATAAGCCCCATTGACTCTGATGGGACTTACTTCTGAGTAGACATTCATAGGATTGGGCTGTAAATCCTATGGTACTACTCCTATTACAGGGGTGTCAAACAGGGGCCAAATGCGGCCCCTGGAAGCAATTTACCCAGCCCCCATTATAATTGGGGTCTCCCAGCATGATAATTGGGCTCTCTTATAATATGAACATTATAATTATAAAACATTTTAAACTTTATAAAATATGAACATTTTCTTTTCTGTTATTTGCAGTTAATGAGTTTCTATGTGAGAATGAATTGCTTCTTTCTGGCCATCCTCTGCATAATGATGTCACTTTCTGCTTCATGATGTCATGCGAACTTCAGCCCTCTATATGAAACAGGTTTGACATCCATGTCCTAGAACTTCCAACTGCTCAGAAGTGAGAGGAATCTAAGGGTACCTTTTATGGGTCCTGTGACCTTGCATCTTCCATCAGGCAGAAAGCTGTTTTGCACTGTGGCTAGATGCTGTAAAGGAAACAGCCCAAACTTTGAAAGACTAGAGGGCGATTCCCTGGAGTTTCACCTGCCAACTGTTTCAATTACATGTGGTTTCGAACCACTGTAAAAATTGTGAGGCAGAAAATGTTACACTCAATTCAAAAAGTGCTTGACATTCAAAAACACCATAAATAATTGGAAATGCTAATCAACTTTCAAGTCAAGGCTCTGCCATACTGAACTTGCTGCACATAAATGATGAGACTTTGTCTAAAAGGGGAAACGTGTCCTCTGAGTATGCATTACATTTTGGCCTTTGGTCTTTTTAAAAGTCAGATACACAGCCCAACCCTACATAATTCCTTGCATGATGATGCAAAGGGGTGCATGCTGTATCCCGCGAGGGAGTTTCAGGTCTCCTCTGGGTAAGCCGTCGCCACCTGAAAGGGTCTACTTGGACCTGCTCCAGAGATTTAGCTGGCGCAAGTCTGAGTGGACCCAGATAGGTGGATTAAGGCCCGGAAGGGGAATAGGATAGGACAGTGATTTTCAATCTTTTCCATCTCAAGGCATACTGACAAGGTGCTAAAATTGTCAAGGCACACCACCAGTTTTTTGACCATTGACAGGGCACACCATGCTACTGGTAGGGGGCTCAAATCCCCCAATTGTTCTACTAATAAATGACCTTCCCCAAAGTCCCACGGCACACCTGTGAACCATCCACGGCACAGTGGTTGAAAATGGCTGGGATCGGATATTGGCAGCTCCACAAAGAAAGCCCTGAATTGCAGTTAATGCCTGGTAACAATATCATAAGGCTCTAGTAGGTGATGAGCAACGATTTTGCTGGCACAGATCCAAATAGCCCCATAGGAGTGGCTGGGGCGTGACATGCGGTAAGGGGAAAAATAGCCCCTTACTCCGAGTTGTGCTCCAGCTGCCACCTACCTTGCACTGGATATAGCACAGGCCACTCTGCCTGCCTACTCCAGTGCAAGTTATGATTGGGATGCTGGTTATTCAAAGGAACCTATTAGACTCTAGACTCTATCCAGCTTTTCACTTGTATAAAACGTCCATCCATTGTTGAAAATGGTCCTGTTTTATTTATGAATGGCTTAGTGTAGAAAGTAGGTTTTGCGAGAGAGAAAAAAGTGAACAGTATTCCATGGCAAAAATATGTGCCCTCTTGCTCTCCATTTTGACACCAGTTCAAATTATCATGTTTCAATTATCCCACTCTCTTCTATTCAGAGTAGTGCATTTCTCATGTGGTACGCTATGCTTACTATCTTCTTTTTCGTCTCAAGAAATGTGAACCGAAAGACTTAACCTTTTCGAATCACTGAAATCTTTGAATCTCAATTCTGATTGCCCTTTGCCTCGATGTCTGTCTCCATAGTACCTTTATTATAATGAGTGCCCAAACCCATTTATCTTATTGGCCTCGGAATTTAGTCACTTATATAGATCTGGAAACAGTTCTTTGCCATGCTCATTTTCAATGGATACACTAGCTGCATTCGGAGAATACAGTTTTATCATATCCTTCCTTTTGTTTGCCTGCTGCAAAGCCCAAAGGAGTAGGGTTGTTCTCACACAGTTGTTCTAACACACGGGCTGTCAAACCCGGCGTAAACCATATCCTACATGCAGCTTCTGCTCTGGGAATGAAGAATATTGGAGCAACCCAACCGTTCCTAGAATGAGAGTTGCTCCCTGGAGCAAAATTCAAGATGAATATGGAGGCTGTAGCTCAGTCAAAATGTCCGAGGAACTTGGGGGGTGGAGCCAAAGAACTTTTCTAAGATTACCGTGGACCCACGGTATTCATAGATATCAGGGGATCCACTTTTAAATGTCTTTAGCCAAAAAAAGAAGAAGCCAAAATCATGTCTCCCACCTTTGCGCTGTCAAAGTGCACCATTTCCCAGCATCTGCAGCTACTTTTAGGTATAAAACACCCACTTCCGGGTTATGTGGAGTTTCCTTGCTCCTGCCAGAGTCATGCCAGAATGCATTGTGGAGGCCACATCCAGGAGGTCACATCCAGGAGGTCTTTCTGAGTTGCAGGGAGGCTGCACGCGACCTCCCTGTGCCTCAGAATGCTTGCCAGAGCCTTTTTGCAGGCACTTTTGCCAGTTTTCACGAAACTGCAAAGTGCGTGCCAGAAAGCTCTGGTAGGCGCTCTGAGTTGTGAGTTATTAGTGAAACGTGCAAGAGAAAAACACTGGAGGTTTATCACTGCTCCAGACTTCCCTTAAACGTCAATCCAACTACGACTTAGCTTTTCATTGACTGGAGGAATGAAAGATAGGAGCAACTTTATTTCCAACAGTCACACAGCCCACACAGTTTGCTTCATTTCCCTGATTGTCCAACAGAAATACTTTTTAAAAATAAAAGCCTGAAAACCAGTCTACTTTGAGGCAGTTAGGAGAGGACAGTTGAACAATGCTATTGAAACTTTCTTAAAATGTATATTCACAGACCGTATAATTGCAAATCTTCCCAGTCAGCCTCTGCCTGTGAGTGATTTAACATACATTAAAGGAAATGATTAAACAATTAGAGTTAGTGAGGAGATAAATGAAGAAAGATATGCTTACTATTAAGAAAAGCTGTACATATATTTATGACAGGGATGAAAACAAAATCCACCACACAATGAACTGAGAATTAGGAATAAGGAGTTAACCCAAATGCTGTACAGAAGGCATTACATTAAGTTATGCAGCCTAATGTAAACTGCATAGACTGGAAGATACCTTTATGGTATCTTGTGATCATCCATATTGTAGGGCAGCGTTTCTCAAACTGTGGGTCGGGACCCACTAGGTGGGTTGCGAGTCAATTTCAGGTGGGTTCCCATTCGTTTCAGTATTTTATTTTGAATATATTAGACTTGATGCTACTATGGTATGTGACTGCATTTGGAGACATTACAGGTCTGTACTTTTAACAAGCTACTATGAATATTCTTTTAAGAATGGAACTTACTCCTGGGTAAATGTGGGTGGGATTGCAGTTTAGGATTGTTAAAAATTTTCCTGCTTGATGACATCACTTCTGGTCATGATATCACTTCCAGTGGGTCCTGACAGATTCTCATTCTAAAAAGTGGGTCCCAGTGCTAAATGTGTGAGAATAACTGTTGTAGGGGATGCTTATTGTATGTGACAATGGACAATCAAATGAAGTTTAAAAAAAAAAATCTTCAAATGAGGATAAGAGTCAAGTGATTAACCTGAACACAAGCTATATTGTGTTGCTAGATCCTTTTTTGTAAAAGTGAAATCCATATATATGGTTTATCAGTTAATACACATTTCAATACATATTTTGAGCATCTTGCCCATCAAAAACACAACTATGTATGTCTGCTTGGCAGGATTTACACAACCATTTTAGAGTTGTAAACACAGCATATTGTGACTTTGATTTTTCCACTCTGGGCCTGTGAAAGAAACTCCACATGATCACCCCATTTTATTGTATTTTGCAGTACACAGCAGCCCTAATTATCTGCAGGAGTTTCATTCCAGACACACCCGTGGATACGGAAACCTGTAGATAATGGCATTTGCAGATTTTGGGAGCCCGAAAGGCCCCCAAACCCCACTGGAGCTGTGTTCCGGTTGGGTCTGGAAACCCTTCTGAGAGCCTTCAGAAGGCCAAAAACCACGACTTCTTGGTTTCAGCCGGAAAACAAATGTCATGGTTTTTGGCCCTCTAAAGGCTTCAGAAGGGCCTCTGGACCCTACTGGAGGGCTACACGTGGCCCACTATTGAAGACAATGGTTCAGAAGGCTACAGGTTGACCATTCCACAGGTTCTGAACTTGCAAGTATTCAAATCTGCAGGTACCAAATTTGTGAATATGGAGAGCTGCCAGTATATATGGTAACTAGAGAAAGATGGGAAAGGAAAGGAACAATGATTATGGAACCAAAAGGGAAGGCAAAGACAAAGATGACAAAGACAAAGCATGGACAAGCAATGAGAAATCCACAACATGTTTGTTTTAAGTTTTTGGTACTTTTTTTTTTTTTTTAGGTGCTTTGTTCGAGGAAAAAGGCCATCCTACTGTGAACAGTAAGCTAGACTCCAGTCTCTGGGACCTGGTTTGGACTGTAAGCCAATCACTTGACTGGGCCCATAGAATAATGGATGTGCCTGCTCAAGACACACACACTTCATGCCCCCCTTTTGAGAAAGTTCAGAGTAGTTTCCCTAATTGCATGGGGGGACAATATAAACAAACTGCTGCCCTAAAGCCCAGTCCTATGGGCCAGTAGTGAGCGCAGCACTGGGCGCAGTGCTGGGAAGACACTAGCCAGAGGAAGACACTAGCCAGAGGTAATTAGTACTGCCATGTGACAGTGCAGCTGTTTGGTGTGGGGAAGGTGTTCCAGGGTGGGGGAGGGCGGAGCAGGTGCAGGGGTCAGAGGAGGTCTCCTCCTTCAGATCCTATCCTCCATGTCAAGCTAAAAAGCCCAACACTGAACATCTCCAGTCTGCACTGGCAAAACAGTTGGTGCAGACTCGAGTACCCCCATTGTGGGGCCTGTGCCCTTCCCCTGTGACCTCCAGCAGCTTCCTGTCACCTGCAGGATTCAGCAGTAGCCATTTCAGTCCTGCTGTTCCTCCAGGCACTGGGAACCATAGGGCTGCCCAAGAGGCTGAGGCTCCAGTCCTCTGCACATTTTTCTGAGAGTAAGCTCCAATGAAGATAGTGCTAATTTGAGTAGACAAGCATAAGACTGTGATACGATAAAGCTATTTTAAAAGTAAGATTGTCAGCATGCATAGAGAGAAACTGAGATAGGGTTTGGACTACCATCAGATTAATGCAAGTGTCCCAAAGTCTCTCAGAAGTGATGGGAATGACCAGGACATGTGTGCATGCTGAGCATGTATGGAGCATTTTTCACTATGGAATTCCTTATCTCTTGTCTATCCTAGCTGACTCTCTGCATTGCCTATATCTGACCTATACCCTACCTATACCAAAGAAAAAAATCAATAAAGCTAATATTTTAAAGAGCATATCCCCAAATATCAGGATGAAATATGGAAGAAATTGCTTAAGATGATCTCACATATTGTGAAAGTTTCAATAATGAGTCTTGGCTTGGCTTCAAATGCCAGATAGCTCCAAAGGAATATTCTTCTCCCTGATGAGTCTAAATTCATTTCAGCTTCTAGCAATTTGTGCCAAACAATCTATCCCACATTAATAGCAGAATCGTTCTCTTCCGAGATTTCCTATTTGACTCTCGGAGTTCTTCTTTCGAGCCCACACAGACAGTATCAACTATTATAATGGAAGGAAAAACAGGGTCGGTTTATGAATCAAGCCCATCTCCTTAGAAACGTTTTAGAAAACAATGTTCTGCAGTCAGGAACCTTGCAAGCAGGGATTATGAAGATTGGGGATGGGAGCATGAGAGAAGAGGCCCCTATGATTTGTGGGAAAGAAGTGCTCATCCATTTCAACTTCTATTGAATTGTGTTTTTCTTCTTGAACCCTCTAAACCAGAAGAACTCTAAATCAGACCCCCACAGCTTGTGGCCCTCCAGGCCAAATATAATCCACTGATGCTTGACAATCATTCTGTTTTTCTAGTTTCAAGAAGGAATGCAACGTTTCTGGAAAGTTTACCAATCCCCCAGTGGGCACCATGCTTATTTGGTGCACTGAATTCGGTTCAGTGTGCACAAGATGTGTAAATCTGCTGCTCTAACACACACACACACACACCTGATGATATGCATACTTTAGCCGGCTGTGCAACTTAATATGAAAAGACAGCTCCACCAGTCTTCTTTTCCTATCTGGTGCTTGAAGACTGGAGTTATTAATTAGAGAAGATTAATGGATTAGCCCATCAGCCCTTGGAGTATGTGTACTCATATTGCTATATAATTAGCAATAAGTGATTATAATCTCTTGTATTTCTTCAGCTGCCTAGATTAGAAGACATTTAAGTCAGACTGTCTCCCAAAGCTTTCCAAGCCGATTGCATCTTTTTAAGCTTGGAAATACTGTACTCACCTTCTGCACAGTATAAGACAGGGACATTTCTTGAAAACATTTCTGGGCACAACTTTCTCTCTGCTGAATGCACAGTTAAACATGCTGTGTGCGTGTGTAGGTAGGGGTGGGAAAATTGGCAATTGGTTTTCTTAGCAAGTTCCTCAGCTGATTTGCTTAGACAACATCTCTTCAGTAAACATTCTTATTTTGGCATGCTTCCAACAGTCAGTACCTGTAATTGATTGCTGCTATATTAAAAATGTAGTCCATGTAGGGTTTTTTGGGGGGAGGGATGTGTGTTTACTATTATAGCTGTTATTTGAGTCCGAGAGAAATTCACATTATTTTCTGCACTGTCCAACTGAAAGAGTCAATTAATCTCCCTCAGCATTAACATTTCTTGTGGAAGGTCACTAGCAAATTTGCACCATATTATTTTGTTTTGTTTTGAGGGCTGAGCCATGTTGCAGTGCAACTCGGAGTAAGGGGAATTCACTCCCCTTACCCTGTATCCCAGGCAGCTGCCCCAATGGAGCTACTCGGATCTGAGCCACCTAAAGTGGTGGTGAAGATCTGAGCAGCCCAGTGTAAGGTCAGGTCACTCTGGAGGGGGCTTAGGATCCGGCCTAAGTGCTAGACTCTGACACAACCCCCTCCTGGGCCAGATACTCCTACCAGCTCACCCACTGCGTGCCCTCCCCCTGCCCTGGAAAGTCCCCAAAACTCCTCCCCCGCCCTCCCCAAGGCCCTGCATTGGCCTTCCCAAGCCAGTGCTTACTTACCGGGTCTAGGGTTGGGTGCAGAAGGAGCAGGCCAGCGTGCATTCTTCCAGCAGCGTGGCCTGCTCCCAAGTCGATGTAGAAGTGCCTTATAGCACTTTTGTGACACCCAGAGGTGAAGGCAAGGGACTTGCACCAGCGTAGGGCATAGTTTGCATTGTGCCCTGAGACAAATTACAGTGGAAATAGGTGTAAAGGATAAATAAAAAATCTTAGACAGAATTTGTTCTGTAGGAACAACACTGATCTTACAACACAGAAATTGTAAACACATATTAACGATAAAAACATAAAACATTTGACTATATAATTAACTGAGAAATAACTTGGGAACATATTTGTACTGCAGAATATATGAAGCTAAGTGGATAGTATTTGTTCAGCCAATTGAACACTACTGGGAGCTCCATATATGTTTTCTTTTAAAGCTTTCCAATGAAGCACGGCTTATGAATGTCAAAAACAAGTACATCTAAGAGCGCAATCCTAACCAACTTTCCCGCACTGACATAGCTGTGTCAATGTGGCGTGCATTGCATCCTGCAGTGGGGAGGGTGTCAAGGAGGTCTCCTCAAGATAACAGCATGTTTGTTACCTTACCTTGGGGATGTATTGTAGCTTGGTCAGTGCTGGAAAGTTGGTTAGGATTGCACCCTAAGAAAGTAAGAACATAAGAACAGCCCCACTGGATCAGGCCATAGGCCCATCTAGTCCACCTTCCTGTATCTCACAGCGGCCCACCAAATGCCCCAGGGAGCACAACAGATAACAAGAGACCTCATCCTGGTGCCCTCCCTTGCATCTGGCATTCTGACATAACCCATTTCTAAAATCAGGAGGTTGTGCATACACATCATGGCTTGTACCCCATAATGGATTTTTTCTCCAGAAACTTGTCCAATCCCCTTTTAAAGGCATCTAGGCTAGACGCCAGCACCACATCCTGCAGCAAGGAGTTCCACAGACCGACCACACGCTGAGTAAAGAAATATTTTCTTTTGTCTGTTCTAACACTCCCAACACTCAATTTTAGTGGATGTCCCCTGGTTCTGGTGTTAGGTGAGAGTGTAAAGAGCATCTCCCTAGCCACTCTGTCCATCCCCTGCATAATTTTGTATGTCTCAATCATGCCCCCCTCAGGTGCCTCTTTTCTAGGCTGAAGAGGCCTAAACACCGTAGCCTTTCCTCATAAGGAAGGTGCCCCAGCCCAGTAATCATCTTAGTCGCTCTCTTTTGCACCTTTTCCATTTCCACTATGTCTTTTTTGAGATGCAGCGACCAGAACTGGACACAATACTCCAGGTATTAGTAACACCCTAAGGGTTACTATTTTTCAAACAATTCTGAAGAAATGGCATAATCTTTCTCTTTCACTGTAGAGAAAGAGCAGTGAAAATTAATTAAAGAATTGTAGCGCCATAGTAGAAATCTAACAGGATTAGGTGCCTGGTGGCAGAGGTATAACTGGGGCAGATCCTGAGGGGTACATGCCCTGGGCACTACACATGGGAGTGCACATGACTGACTGCTCCTCAGACTCTGCCTTAGTTACAGAGGAGGAGCTGGTGGCTTGAAGGGGAGTCGCCACAGGAGAAGGAATCAGGCACAATTTCTTTGCAGCAAGCGCTTCTTCTCCAGGGAGAACCAAGGAGTGATGTCACGTGACATAAAATCCTGTGATGTCACATTGTCGCTGCACCAGGCACTGGGACAGTGCATTACACATCTGCTTGACGATCCCCAAACTGTTTATGCTGCAGTGGCCTCAATGAAACATTGAGGCAGTTCCCAGTTCCCTCATGCTCTGATCACCAAGGGGTTACAGAAAAAGCTTAGGACATCAGGTGGTTAAACCTATTTTTTCCTAATTGCTTTTCAGCATGGCAAAAGCTTTGTAAATGACAGCCTTGCATCAAAGCACTGTTACTGTAGGGGGATTGACAGAGGACAAGTCTGGCATGGCTTCAAAGCAGTACAGAACACATATCGAAGGGAATCTTGAAGGGAGGGGACATATCAGTGCAGGAGGGAGGCTTTTTGCACTCCAAGAAGGGACAGAAACTCTATTTTTCAAAAGCACAAAAGAAAATGCTATAAACTACCAAGATTTTAATAACAGATAACAGCAAGGGACAATGTGCCTGATGCAACTTTTGAAAGATGTGAATGGAGCATTGTGTCGCTTTCATTCATGCTCAGAACATTCATAATACCAGCCTGAAGCACAGGCAGCTCCATATTAGGAGAACTAAATAGAGGAGAGGCACATAGTGTCAATACTTATCTTTATGCTGGTTGTTCTGTATAATGTGTGAGCATCTGATTCTTAGTAAAGAAAATAACGTATTCCCAGATACGTTATATTTTCATTCCAAAAAGGACCTTTTATTTTATTTTACTTTATTTTTCGCACCAAATATGACAACATGGTGAGTGATGAGTGTGATAGCTCAATAGGTGGTATTGTAGTAATTGTTGAAGGAAATTAAAAATAGTTTCCTCTTTGGGGGGAAGCAGAGTAGCTTAAGCAGCAGACTCCCACCTTTGGGTATCACCCCAGGGAACTTCCCTCACCCGGCTGACTGCTATTCAATGAAAAAGACAAAGAGGCAATGGCTTGTTAAAGTTGCAAAAAAAAAGTTGTTTACTTACAGTTCCATTGAGTGTATATTTACAGCATCTGATTAGGATCAGAGGTTCAGCTATTATTTAGATAGCAAGGCCCTAGAGCTGCCTCACCCTGCATATGCTCAAGATGGCCTGGGCATCAGAGCCCTGCTGTGTGCCATCTTAACAGGTCAGTGGTCAGAGGACAAGAGAGGAAGTGCTCAGAGGAGAAGGGAAGGATAAAAGGTTAGGGCCACGCCCCACAAGGATCACAGAGAGAACAGGTAAAAAAGAGTAGAGTCACTGGCCCTTTGCTTGACCCCTTCTGTACAGCATCCTGCCCCCTCTGGACAGCAGACGGAGTTGCATCAACTCCAACAGTAATGTTCTCTGCAGGTCTGTAACTAAAAATAGGTGCCCTGTTCCCTATTCTACTGGTCATGAACTGAAACTGCAGGCATCTCTGTACAGAAACAGAATTAAGGAAGTAAACAATGTCATTATGGTGTCAATGGCAGTGCTGGAATTACTGGGGAAGATACACTGGAACCCCAACATCTTTTGCGCATGTCCCCTTAATTACTGTTTTTACAAGGCTATAAGGGTCATAATTTGACTAAAATTGGTGAGAGTTATGAGGTGAGACTTGTGGATTTCATTAAGGGTCCTATCTACATCCTCTCTAGAGGTGGCGGTGGTAGATGAAGCCAGATAGCACCCACCACCACCACCTCTAAGCAGCTGTTCTAACTCAGCTGCATTTTTGGAGTGATCCACTTTCACAGCACACCTCTAAGCAGCTACGTCAGCTATAATCTTGCTGCCTGCTGTCTCCCATGCCTTCTCCTTTGGAAGGAACAGGGTTGGCAGGGAACGAGATTGTACCTGCCGCCTCTAAGCAGCCACTGACTCTGCTAATTACCTGAAAGTAATTGGTGGTGACTTGGTGATGTCATCACATCACCTCCAATTGCTTCCATATCTGCATGCTTCGGTTGATGTCAGGAATCACTGCCTTGGATGCCAGAGGAGTCCGGTACACCTCTGCAAGAGTCCATTACATTTGCTATGAAGAAGAGGACCCTGGCGTGCTGCTCTGTAAAGCTTCAGGAAGGACCTGGAGCCTTCCAGAAGGCACAAATTGCAGGACTGTTGTAAAAGAAAAGAAAAGAAAAGTAACCATAGGTAACACCTTCATTAGGACCAACTAAAAAGGCACAAATCTTTTGAGTTCCCCAGTGCTCTTTATCAGGTTGGTAGTTAAGCAGAAAAATACAAAAGAGATGGTGGGGAGCAAGAGAAAAAGCTGAGGATGGCAGAAAAGCTCCAAAAACTGCAGTTTTTCCCCAGTCTTAAGATGGAATACAGGAGCTAGCGTGCAGACTTAATTGGGTTAGATCATGCTGAGTGAAGAACAGATTTCAGGTTGCACCGAGGGCTGCTAGTACAAAGGAACCTCATGGCTGTTCTCTCTTTGTACATATGAAATCCAGCAGTTTTTAGGGTCTGCCTTCAGCGCTAAATGGAACACATGGCTTTTTGGCAAAGCAGAGAACAGAAGTAAATATAAATGTGATAGCCTTTTATATTCACACAGCCATTATATAGGTAGTGCACTAGGTGATATGTTAATAGATAATAATAGATGGAAAATTAGATTGTATTACTTACAGGTTGAAACATGTACAAAGTCCCATCTCCAGGTGGTCAAAGTTAATCTTCCTCCAGACCTAGATTCCTTTCCTGAACAGCTAAGTGCAGCAGTCCTCAAAATACACACAAAAAATTCCATTAGAAAAAAATCCAAAAGTATAGTGATATACTATATTTGTTTTTCACCCAGCACAATCTAATCTAATTATCAGAAATGCAAGCTGCATTGGATCTAGTTCCTGAGCAATGCATAACACTGAGTTGCTAATTATTATCCCTGCTAACTGGGTAACGAAGCACCTTTGAAAGTGGTATCTGCCCCTTTTCACTCAAACATGGTGTATTTTCCAGCAGCTGTTGCTGGTGTATCCTCTGCATCCCTTTTTAGACCATGAGCCCTCTAGGGCAGAGGTTCTCAAACTCTAAGGGAGATTTACTCCCTCAGTAAGTTCTTGTGGGGGAGGGGCTAGGGCTAGGACTAAGGGGGCGAGGGGGAGTGCTTTGCACACGTTATGTAGGCAGGGCTGCAGCAGTCTGCAGGAGGTGCGGGAAGCCCTGTGCAGTCCTGCACAGTTCTCCCCAAGGCTTGGAACGTTTGCTGAAAGCGGGCGCAAAGCACCTCCTGCAAAATGGAAGTGCCTTCTTGAAGTGAGTGCAAAGCACCCCCCTGCCGCCCTTAGCCTGCCTCCCTCCCCTTCTCCCGCCCCTCAAAGGGATAGGGGAAGCATTACACAAACTGGTGGGTCGTGATCCACCAGTTTGAAAAACACCTCTCTAGGGACAAGGAACCATTAATTGATCAAGCTTCTTTTGCAAACCACTTTGTGTATGACTGTAACAGTAGATAGTTAGTAGTAGTAGTAAATGTTTGCATACCACCTTCTGAACTATTGTAATGACTGTTACAAATTGCAGACTCCTTTCCATTATCCCCAACTTTGTCTCTTCTCACCTTTACTTTTTTTCTTTCATTTCCCCCCTTATAGCCCAATCCCATGCATGAATACTCAGATGTAAGTCCCATTGAGTTCAATGGAGTTTACTCCCAGGAACGTGTGTGAAGGTTTCAGGCCTCAGTCTAGAGAGTTTCAAGGAACTCAAAAGCTAGCTTACTGCTTTATGACACCACTGATGTAGCTCCTGGGCATGATACCAGGGCCATTTCTGGGGCGGCAGTGCCACTTCCACAGCATCAACAGTGACACACTGCTTCTTATCTTGTCCTTTTTGCTGATCTCTGTAACTGTACTTGCTCTAAATCAGCAGCATTCTCTGAGAGTTTCCAAAGCTCTCCTATGTTTTAAACAAAGCTGCTGGAGCCCTTAAGAGTCATTAAGAGTAATTAAAAGTCTGAGTTCCTGTGCTTTGCTGATCTTCCTGCCTTGAACTAGTTAACCCTTCTCCTGTCCATCTCCTCCTGCACAGTGCTGTGGCACTCCGTGCAGAGTAATTAAAATCAATCACAGGCAATTGCAGTGGTGGATCTGCTATTAAATGAACAGGGCAAATGTCCCGGCTGCAGAGCCTCGTGCACCTCTAGGACTATGCGGAAGCCCACTGCAGTTGGAAACTGTGTTTCCGGTTTGCTGGAAGCACAGTTTAAAGTGTCGGGGAAGCTTCAGGAGGCTTCCATGATGCATCCTGGAGTCACGCGAGGCTCCGTGCGCTCCAGGTAAGTGGGGGGGATTTGCGCATGGGGGGTGGTGGTGTCCTGTGTGAGGCACCATAGGGGACCTTTGCCCTGGTACACGGGGCTGGGGAGGTCCGCTACTGAGCAACTGTCATATTTACAAGCCACTCTTTCGCCATTCTATTTTACTGCAAAGATGCTTCATTATTTCTTCAGATACAGTTGAGAAATTCAGTTACATGCCCAATACTTTGAATATGACGCAAGATTAAAAGGGACAGGCAAATGGACAGTTTTTGTAATTTCTTCACTGGTTTCCTTGTCTTAAAAGGTGCTGGGTTTCCATTTTTTCCCCCATCTTTCCTTTTATGAAACCCCTTTGTGCCCCAGGTCAATACATTCCCATTGTTCGATAACTGGAATGAAGGCAGCAGTAAAATTATAGGAAAGTTGATGCAGAAAATAACTGTGTCAAGGTAATTCATTTGAACCATGCAAAAATAGTCAGGGAACTAGTCAGTGAATAGTCAGTGAACTAGTTTTATTGCCGCAAAGCAAACTGGGGTTGGCTTTTCACAACACAGAATGATGGCATTGGATGGAATCCTGGTAAATAACATGGTTAGTATTCTCTGAATATAAAAGTGGGGTAGGCAGTATTATCCCTTGTCATGTGGCCAGTGTGTCTGCTAATGTAACCTCAAATGACATTTGATGTTTTCCCATCAGCATTGCATTGGTAACTCATATCTGAATTGGTGATGCTCAAACTCTTTTCCAGTGTAGCTAGAGTCTCACAAGTTTCACCATTTTGTTTTTATACGTTTTTTTCCACTCCATTGTTTAATATTTGTCATTGTTGATTTTATTGCTTGCATCCCACTGCCTAAATTTATTCAGTTTTGTTTAGAAACATTTTATGTCTAGTTTTATTCATTTGTTTATTCATTCATCTCCCTATCACCCTCCATATTTCCGTTTTATTTTCATGTTGATATTATTTCACTACTTCCCTCAATTGTCTAAATTATAAGGTCAGAGCCTGCTGAATTTCATAGCAAGAGATTGATAATGGATTACTGCTTCTTAATAATATATTGGAATTAATATATTAATTATATATTAATTTTGATTTTGTTGTGGTGGGGTGTTTTCTGGGACCTCTGGCAGCAGATGCCTCACCAATGCCACTGTATGGCAACATATATAGAAATAAGTATTATTGTTCTGTTGCAGCAGTGCTCAATGTTGTGACCACAACAGGTTCAGAATGCGGTCCCTGTTTGGATCACCTCTGAGTATTCCACTTGGATGCCATGTGAAGTCCTCCTTGTTCGGAGGTCAGGGATGCTCTGGGCAATCACATCATTTGCCCGGAATCCCAGAAGGCTGCACAACAGGATGTCTGGGCAGATGCCCAAGAGACTTTGCATGACACCTGATCCTGTCCCGGGCTGTGGTTTGAGTGGCTCTGTTCTAGTGTAATAGTTCTTGTTCTACTGTTACTCCCAAAAGATAATTTGTAATTAGCACACATTATTTCTGGTCTTTGTTACTGTTGTAATCAATTAATGTTTTACATATCTGGCTTTTATTTGACAATTTTTTTTTTTAAACTGGGCAAATGCCAACCCTGATGGTGGCAGCAGCAGCATGCATGATCTTTTATTTCAGATTTCCACAGTCTGAGACAAGGAAGCATTACTAGCCTTGGCTCCTGCCTAACACAGACCAAAATCTCTTCTTATTAGAGCCTCAATCAACAAAACCAACAAGCCTGAAGCACCTAGTTAATGGTTTTTCTGGAGCAAGTGGTAATGGGGTTGTTGCTAGTTAATGAGACAGAATAAGGACTCTATTACCATTTATTCATCATGAAAACTGTAAATAAAAGTTCATGTAATTAATAGCCAGAGCACAACATACACTTATCTGTATAAATGTAATAATCAGGCTTCCATACAAAAATCTAAAATGGGAAAGGGAGGAGGGGGAAGACAGAAAGCAGATGTTGGCAAATATTAGCACAAGCTAAAAAAAGGTGTTACCAAATATTGTACTTGTGTTGGTGTTTTTAAGTATCTTAAGGGCAAGGAAAACACCATCCACCCATGATGGCTACAACTGAATACAATGCTGGCATTTGATGGCTGGTCGCTATGGAACAAAGTCCTGCACTGGACCTTACTTAACAGAGTGGCTCTAAGCTGTTTTAGTGGTAACCTTGGCAAGCACTGTAGGATATTGACAAATATAATCCTATTTAAAGTATGCCTGATTTGCAGTCCTTTAGGGAAAGGGAGGTTAATGTTGCTGATGGAGTTTTAAATGATTTGTTCACTCTTGGTAAATCTTTTTGAACATTGAAGGCTCCTTACATACGACCTCATGCATAGTCACACAGACAAGAGTTGTTTCAGGTGTGATAATGATGGAAGATGAAATGGGGATGGAGGGTTCAGGAGGCCCAAATTCCTTGCACCCACATTTCTAGACTGACTGAATTATCACTTCATGTCCATTGTTGCCACTTCCTCATGCAGGATCTACAGGATGCAGTGACTGAAATGTCATGTCAGTTTGAACATGACAGACAGGGGTTGTCATGGGAGGGTTGGTCTTGGCCAAGTGGCTCCACCCTTGCCAAGCCTCCTCTGTCAACTAACCAGCCACCCCACTAGCTTCTCTCAAGAAAGGCCTGTCCTTTCCAGGTTTACTTCACCCAAAGGGCCTTAGAACATGCCTTGGGGATGGGGCTAGCAATCACCTTTTGTGTCCTCCTCAGTTGCTGTTGTGCCATTTCATAGAGCTACCCTCCTTCCCCTTCTGGAGCTCTGTAGGCCTCTCTCTCTGTCTAGTCAGCCTAATCAAAAAGGGGTTTATATCCCTCACAGCTGGGCTAGGTACTCTGCCTCTTCTTGGTTCCCATGACCCTTTAAGCCAGCCATTTTCAACCTTTCAGCTCACGGCACACTGACAAGGCACTAAAATTGTCAAGGCACACTACCAGTTTTTTTTTTTTACTTACATTAAATTACTACATTACTATTAATTTTTAATTAATATAATTAATACAATTAAATCATTACATGACAAAGGGCACAATCCTAACCAGGTCTACTCAGAAGTAAGTCCTACTTTGTTCAATGGGGCTTACTCTCAGGAAAGTGGGGTTAGGGTTGCAGCCAAAGACTCACAAGAAGTTTGGAGAGTATGAAGTTTGGAGTATATGTGATTCTGGAAAGGAGGAAAAATGTGATTAAAGTGTAATGCCAGAAAGTGCTGGCAAAGAGAGGTCAGGCTAAGCACACAGTGGGGTGAGGGGCAGTGAAGACACATGACTGAAAGAAGTGCAGGATTCAGCTGGAGTGGGGGGCGAGAACATGAGGAAAGTGATTCCAGACCTTTGAAAGATGCGAGGAGTGAAGGGAGGGACAGTAAGAGAGGTGCTAACTGCAATTATGAGATTGGGGGGATGTGCCTTGGGAGGGAGTGGGGTGGGGAGAAGTGCCAATTGCCTGCTCCTCTATTTAAGAAAAAAAGAGTGCGATCAAAAGCTCAATCCTAGGCATGTCTGCTCAGAAGTAACCCCACTATAGTCAATGGGGCTTACTCCCAGGTAAGTGTGGATAGGCTTGTGGCCCAATGCCCTTCCCCTAAAAGGCAAAAGACAAGGCAGGGAGGGTTGCTTGGGGGAGTTGCAGGCAGCTGGGGCACCAGGAGCCTTCTAGCCAGCCAATTCTTGGGCTGCTGGCCTCAGCAGACTCGATCGCTTCTCGCCTGCTCCTGCCTCCCTCATTCTCACTCACTCAGCAGGCTTCTCTAGCTGCCCAATCAGCATGCAGGGCAGACTTGAGACCCAATCCTAAGTGTGTCTACTCAGAAGTAAGCCCCATAATAGTCAATGGGGCTTGCAGCCTTCCTCTAGCTCAGCAGCAGGAGATGCAAAGCAGCCTCGGCTGCTCCTTTTTTCACTGGCTGCCACCTGAGAGTCAAAGCAGATGCTCCCCCCCACTGCCTTCTCTCACCTCACAGCACACCTGAGGCTGCCTCAAGGCACATCAGTGTGCCCAGCACAGTGGTTGAAAACCACTGCTTTAAGCCCATCCTTGCTTCCATCTCCATTTTCCCAAAACCCCATGATAATGGGTGGCTCCCTGCTGAACTTCCTGGAGCAGAGCTCACTGTCTTCAGGTGAAGCCCTGCTCATCTTGCTGGCTGAGGGCCTTTCCCTGGTTGCTCACTGCAGCACAGGGACATGAGATGCAGGTGACACAGAACCACCCTATCATAGTCCATGGAAAAGCACCACAGCTGCCCTGTCTCCTTGCACCTGATGAGGCTCTCCTTATACCCAAGGAAACTCTTATACCAGCTTTCTCAGGTGTAAGGAGAGCCTTCTCAGGTGTCAGCAGGTGGGGCAGCTGCAGTGCTTTTCCATGGATGAGGTGGTTTTGTCTCACCTGCACTCCATGTCCCTGCTGCAGCATGTGACCCTCAGTCCTGCCTCCATGGTCCTCCAGGCCAATGCATTACTTTTGTCCTGCTGGTGGTGAAGAAGTCTCCTTTAAAAGTGGGGCCATGGTGCTCTGCTTGTGGCCTGGTCCTGGGCTCATTGGTCAAGTCTGTTGCCAGTAGAGGATGTGTCATGCCGTGTTATGAGGGTTGCTTGGGCTCCTCCACCAACGTCTCTATTACATGCATTGGCCTTAAAGGCAACAAATATTTTCTTAGTAGAGCTGTGGAAACAACAAACAAAGAACTTTGCATATATTGCTGAATAAAGCAAGAAAAGCAACTGGTCATGGCTGCTTAAGCAGAGATCCATAAAACAACACAGAAAAAAGAACTAATGAGAAGTCTAGGCAAAGCAGAAGACTGCAACCCACAAACCATTAAACTAGGAACTGAATAGGTAACTGCTCCCCCTATTGGTGGGTGTGAACATGTATACCCACATCCAAAGGTATTTTACAGGTCTAGCTCACATGTCATCACTCTTCCAACACATTTGCACATCAGGACCAACTGTTCCCAGGGCTATGTGATGCTTCCATGCAATCACACTTATTTTTTGATCAACAGTTATAGTTACAATTGCTGACACAGTTCTACTGAACCAGACCTTGAGAAGAATATTGAAGGTTTGTAAAAGACCACCTAAAATGAGAAGGTTCTCTTTGGGAACTCAAATACTTTTCCAGCTGGAATCAAGATCCAAGTTGGAGGAGAAAACCTGGCTTCATTCCCCACATCCCTGCTAGCTTTTGCCACCTGCAAAATCTCTCCCCACCAGCTCCTCCCACAAACTTTACTTTCTTGTCAATCAATAGGAGTGGCAGAAACAGCAAGCTCTATTGTTCAGTGGAAGAGAAGATTGGCCCATCTGTCTGTCTCCCTGGTGCACTGGGTAGTAGTGCGCTGGAGTCCATGTGAGCATACATTCTCCTGAGGCTACTGCAATTACAGTATGAACATAATCTTTTGCTCATTCTGTGAGGTGCTGCTCCTCCTACTTTGGCTGCCACTTGACAATGGTCAGGGAAGGAAGAGGTGGTTAGAGAACACTGGTGCCTGCCTTTATGGGAAGGTGAGGAATGGTAGACCAGGCCCAGATGGGGTAGGGCTTTTCTTTTTCCCAAGCCTCCATTTTGCTTGGAAAAAAAAAACCACTGAGTTATTCCTGTTACTTTGGAAGAACTCAGATCAGTTACAAATTAATCAGAGAGCCACTCATATCTATATGCAATAGACCTGGGGGACACTTTAAAGTTCCATTTTGAAAGAGATGGAGTGCCCTGGTGAGTATAAGACTCATGGTGAGTAAATATATTTATGTATCGGACTCCCCACACATACACAATCAGCATGTCCAAAAAGAATTCTGGGGTGAATTTAAGGCTTGTCTTTCTCTCACAAATGCAAACTAGTTTAAAAGTCAATTCCTCTTCCCAGGAAACCTTAGTGATCACAGTTTCTGTGAGAGGGAACCAGGGATCCTTACCAGAGTCTCAGCACCCTCACCAAATTACAATGTCTGAGTTTCTTTGGGGAAAGCCATAACAGTTAGGCTGCTTTTTTATGAGACTGGGTAGAACAGCAGCATCCCAAAGCTTTACAATGAAAGCCTGATCATGTTAACAGGCAAGAGATAACACTGAGGTTTCTTATGTCTTCTTTGTAGCTGAAAGAAGTCCTATTTATCCTGAAGACCAATTACAGAGATTTCAAATTGGATCCTTTTTGATACAGGAGTCTATGATTAAATGTTTTTGTGTGCTTAATGTGCTGCAAATGAAGCCCATTAATTATAATTAGTTGACAAACCTTTTCTTTTTTTCATGTGCACATCTACAAATCTGATTAATTCTGATTGCACTTAAGTTCGTGGAAAGCACAGGACAAACAAAGCTCACAATTTGTGAGATCAGATGTGATATCACTTAAAAACTAATTATATCTAGAACTGTATATATTGTCAGTATTTTGAAAGAAACTATGCCTAGGAAAGCTCAGGCAGTCCAGGAGCTTCAGCCAGCCTTGTGTATCACTCCCAAAATGGAGAATTAATAAAACTCATAGTCTGTAATCTTGTATGAAATGTGCTGCTATGGTAGATTCTGACACTTTGGTAGACTAGACGTTTTGATTCTACTGCAGATGATACATTTTATTCTTCACTGCAAAATGCTTGCCTTTGAATTGTCATGATGTTGGTCTTTCCCTCAGATGAGTTCCAGTGTGGGATCGGAGCAACCATCGTGATAGCAGAAAAAGGTGATTTCTATGCCACCACTGCATCCACACAGGATTGTCCAGTTGGGTTGTCAATGGTCGGATTACTGTATTACATGCCCACAGTTGGTAAGAGAATCCTACCAACTTGATGAACCATTTTGACCAACTCACTTTGCAGATAAAGTCACTTGTATTCCTTCTGATTTGGGATACCATACTTAGTGTAGAATCTGCAAGTGTACCCTGGTGTGGCTGTTTGTCCACCTATAGACTGGATTCTTGAAGTGGTAAGACGCTTGCTCTTCTAGGTTGATTTAGGCCGAACCTCCCACCGGCAGCACAGTGTGCCTGGTCAGTTGTAAAAAATGGATGGTGTGCCTTAACCATTTAGTGCCTCGCCAGTGTGCCATGAGATGAAAAAAAGGTTGAAAATCACTGAACTTGTTAAACAAATGACTTTGCACTGAGTCCTATTAACAAAACGGAACTTGAATTAACTCCCCATTTGACATATTTATTTAATTGGATCTGGAAGGAAGGCAAAGAACTGTAGTCATTCTGAAGTCAGAAAATGAGCCTGCTCACCCAGCCTCCTTACAGTCCCATGTCATTAATAAATCAAAACTCCAAAATTGTTACAGCTCTTCTTACCCAAAGGTGGAACCGCATTACAGTATCTCACGTTGGGAGACTATAATTCTGAGTTTACTGCTGAGAATGACCTGAAGGCTTTTGCTCTGTGGAGGAAAATACAGATCTGGAGATTAATGGATTTGTTAAGGATGATGTGATAATGCCCTATGAAGGTATTTGTAGAAAGGCTCAACAGAATGTGCTGCCTTTGTGCCACTATCTTCAGTTCAGGCATTTTTTAAAAATCTCGCAGTCGCATTAATACTCAGGCAGTTTGGCCTCTGACATCATTTGAAGGCTTCTTCTCTTCTCTAGCATGCCCCAAACCAGTTGGCCCGTTGTCAGGATTTTTCCAGTTAACTCCTGCCAGTAAGACGCCTGTAAATTCTCTGTAACTGAAGGTCTGGAAAGCAGATTTTGTTGACGCCTTTGAAGGAGCTACTGGAGAGACTGGAATTCTTGTTATAGACTCCACAAACTCTGTTGTCTTCTGTGCTCCCTGAACGATTTGGTGGGCCGCTGTATCTGTATCTCACAGATACAGGAAGCTGAACTAGATGGGCCTTTGACCTGATCCAGTGGGGCTCTTCTTATGTTCTTAACTTCACAAGCATATACACAAGTATTCTTGTGGCAATGCTCCATAATTTAAATGATTTTGCATGTGCATGTGATTTTACATGATTGTGCATGTGCTCCATTGGTGCAGCTACATCAGGGGGGGTCCCAACCCTTTACTTTCTTTTAATTCCCCTTCCTATATTTAAGAGATGAGGGGAATCCAGCAGGAATGCTGAGGAGGCAAAAGGAGTGGCCACTACAATGTCCTTTGTCACCTTTCACATGGGCAATGTATAATTATTTTGCAGAAATATCCAATTTTCCCCTTGTTCAGGGAAAGTATCTAGGGCCTGGGAGAAACAGCTAAAAATAGCTTTTTCCAAATAGGGAGGGAGAAGAGGGTGCTTCTGGGAGCTGTAGGCTTTGTGAGGAGTATAAGTGTGTGCCCCTTAATGACCATCTGGCCAGCAACAGGTTACACATGTGATGGCCACTGCTGGTCAGGAGGTTGCATCCTCCAAGACTCCAAAGCTTTTTTTACTTCCTTGGTATCAGTGGATGTGTGGCTTACCACACGCTGGGAGAATATATACATTACCTTAGCTTTGCTTTAAGTTTTCCCTGTTGTTGTTTTTTTCCCCTTCTCCTCTATCTAGAACTCCCCATTGGTAATTTTTCTTCCTGTCACACCCTGTTGTTTTTAGTTCAGGAATCTAGTCACTTTTAGGGGCAGCCCTCTCAGTGCCATTTGTTCACTGGCTGAGGCTTACCTGAGTTGCTGCAAAACTGCAGTTTCCTGGATAAACAAACCAATCGGCATATTTGATGTTTCAGACTCAGCCTTCTCTCTCTGAGGTACCCTCCTCTCAGTATTTCTATAATTAGGAACATTCTCTCCCCCGCCACTGCCTGCTACTTATTTTGAGAAAGTCATTGAATGTATTGATGTGACTGCAATATACTTTCCCCCTAGACAACTTTCTGTTTGTTTCTCCTTTTCAGTTAGTATTCAGTTATTTTCCCTGAATTCTCTCCTTCTAGATTATATATCCCTGCCCTTCTTTTCTACTGGGTCTCCCCCACCCTATGAGCCACAGGCTTTTGGTTCTGAATAATCAGGTTTTCATTCAGCCATATTACAATGTTTATTTTTGTTATTGATCCATATCAGGAAGACTGGTAAACCGAAGCTCTGGAGACTTTTCTGCTCATTGCCACCACCTCCTTACCCCTGTTCCACCCACCCCCATCACCACCCTCCCCTACCCCCCATTTTGCCCCCTCCCTTCCACACTGGGTGACACCAACCCTAGTGACACTACCGCCTATGACATAAATATGCACATTAATCCAATGTTTTCTTGTAGAATAATTAATTCTGCTTCTGATTGTCATAGAGCAGAGCAAAGAACTAAGGGCCCAGTCCTATCCAATTTTCCAGCACTGGTGTAGCTGTGCCAATGGGGTGCGCACTGCATCCTGTGGTGGGGAGGCAGTCACAGAAGCCTCCTCAAGGTATGGGAACATTTGTTCCCTTGCCTCAGGGCTGCATTATGGTTGCACCGCTGCTGGAAAGCTGGATAGCATAGGGTCCTACGTTCAGCTCCCTAACCACTATATTAAGCTGAGTTTTGACAAGAACACTCTCAAAACTAAGGAGCCAGCACTATATCTTTCCCCTCCTATAGCACTGGCTAGAAGTTACTCCATGAACTTCATAACTGAGATTCTAGGGATAATGAGATGCTGGGAGACGAGATTAGTTGGGCTATCCCACACTTGCAAAGAGAATGCCTGCCCATTATTCTGGGAGCTAATGGACAAAACACACATGGAACTTTCTGAGTATAAGATTGAATTGAGTTCCACTTTGAATTCAGAAAACAACAGTGCCCTAGATATTGCAAATCTGAGAAACACTGCCTTGTACTTTTTATAACAATCAGCATGATTTCAACTCGCCACTCCCACTCGTTCATCAGGAAGCTCAGATGCTTATATGTGGTTCCCATGTGACTTGCTAAGCTGGAATAATGGGAGAGCAGCCTGTGCTTTCAGACCATGATTGTTTGGGGGTGTGCATACCTTAGAACAAGGACATACTGAATAATACCTTGCACGTTTTGTGCATGAAAGTTTCCATTGACTTTGATTTTACCCATTTGATTGAACTAGAGTAATCCTGCTATGAGACCTAAATGCCTTCTTAGGAACAAAGCATGAGATAAAACATGTCACATATTAGACATTTCTATCTTCTTCTGAATAATTACTTTCAGCCTACATCTCATTTTTACTCATTTTGGCCACACTGTCATCTCAAAGGAAAACAGAGACCTTGTTTTAACATCTTTGTGTCTTCAGTAAAGAGGAAGCATATCAAATGGGATGAAACCCCTGTTACGGATCGAATGACCCGATTAAACAGTAGACCATACAACAGATCCCTTTATCTATATAAGTATATTTCAGTATTTGGTACGGTTTATTGAACTGTAGCTTTTGAAATTAAATAGCCTTTGCTAGCTCTCTTTCACTGCATTTCTAAGGAATATATTAGAGCCACTGAAAAGATAGCATCACACTATGCAAATAGGCATGAATAATCCAAACTCACTTACTAGCAATGCTGCATCAAATTTTCTCCCGCTGGAAGTTTGGATCAAAAATAGCGAAAGGAGAAAAAATTTTCCCGAAAATATTCTGATACCAAACAATTTTCACCTTTTCCTGTTTTCCCTTTCTGCTGTTACTTTCTTCTGTATGGATTAGTTACATGGACCCTTTCAGCCAATTCTAGATCATATAGTGCAGGGGTGCCCAAACCCCGGCCCTGGGGCCACTTGCGGCCCTCGAGGCCTCTCAATGCGGCCCTCAGGGAGCCCCCAGTCTCCAGTGAGCCTCTGGCCCTCCAGAGATTTGTTGGAGCCCGCACTGGCCTGACGCAACTGCTCTCAGCGTGAGGGCGACTGTTTGACCTCTCGCGTGAGCTGTGGGATGAGGGCTCCCTCCACTGCTTGTTGTTTCACGTCTGTGATGCAGAAGTGGCAGCAAAGGAAAGGCCAGCCTTGCTTTGTGTAAGGCCTTTTATAGGCCATGAGCTATTGCAAGACCTTCATTCATTCATATAAGTTCATCTTTACTATATTCATTTATGTAAACTTATGTAAATTTATTCAAATTTGAAATGTAAAATAATTCTTCCCCCCCCCGGCCCCCATCACAGTGTATGAGAGACAGTGTGGCCCTCCTGCCAAAAACTTTGGACACCCCTGATATAGTGGCTTAGACAACATAGGGCCCAATCCTGTCCAATTTTCCAGGACTTATGGCTGACCGAAAGCCCAGCGCGCCAGCTTACCGCCAGTGCGCCCTGTCGCAGATGTGCCACAGGACATGTTTGCAGGCCTTACCACAGGCCCTGTGACGAAGCTAGCCTAGTATGAGCCTGTGCTGGGCCAGCTCCAGGGCTGAGCCCGTATTCCGCTGTCTGGTGCTTGCCCAGACCACCGGGAGGTGGAGAGGTCAGTGGAGGCAGACATTCCAGGAGATGGGGGAGGGTTGGGAGAGGGCAGAGAGAAGGCATGGTCATGGAGGGAGCAGGGTGGGAGGGTGGGACTGGCAGAGCTCAGACATTTTCTATGGGAAGACAGACATTTTTAATGGGAATTTCCAAAATCTCATTAGGATAGCAGCATTTCTGATGCTGTTGAAAATGTCCTGGAAAGCAATAGTTTTGACTCCGTATGACTTACTGCCTATTGCAGAAATAAACTAGTGTTGCTGATTCAAGGACTATGGAGGTAGAGCTATTCATAAACTCCAAGAGTGCAATTCACATTATCCCATGAATTCCATCATATAAAGATGGGGACAATTCACACAGTTATTTCTGAGCAGGAAAAGTCACCATAAGGTGACATATCCTCCCAAAAGTTTTGCAACATGGCACTGGGCAAATACTAGTAATGAGACTTCCGAATTGGCAAAAAGTAGCTAGTTTTGTAGTGACTTTCATACTGCATTGCGCTTTGCCTAAAGAGCAATGTAGGCAAGAATTTATAGCTTTCTATCATTGTTATCTGTTAATTTATATACAAGATGATAACTACATTTTCAAAAGATCAGGCAGATGAAGGATGGAACTATCCATGATTAAAATCTCAACATATAGGCAGTATACTTTGGAGGTGTATCTGTTCAGTATGCACCTGAATACCAGGTGCTGGAGATAAAAAGCAGAGATAAGCCATCATTTTCTTGCCTTGCTTCTGAGCTTGCTGTGGCAAGCTCCTGTTGGAAGCAAAATTAGATGGACTGTGGTTTGATCCAGAAGTCATGAATACAATGCCACCAGTGTATTTGGTACCTTGCTGAATAGCATAGGGGAAAACAAAAACAAAAACAAGAAGTGTGTTAGGATGCAAGAGGTGGGGAGCACATCTCTCTGAAACCTTTGCTGTTTCAGAATCAATAGGAGGATTTTGAAGAGATGAAAACACCATTATTTTTTCTCTCTGTAGTGCATGTGACAGGCTGCCAGTGCGCATGTCTGGCAGCTGTATGCGCAGGCCAGTAGAGAGGCTTCTCTTCACCAGCATCAATATGTTGGCAGCAGGAGTAGGCAGTAGATGGAAATGGGCAGGAAGGGGGAGGTATGGGGAGGAGAGGGTGGTTCTGGCAGCACCGGTGTGCACCAGGATACTATCCCCCCCATATGTGTGTGTGTGTGTGTGTGTGAGTGTGTGTGTGTGTGTGTGTGTGTGTGTGTGTGAGAGAGAGAGAGAGAGAGAGAGAGAGAGAGACCATAGGGTTCTTGTCCTGGTTGAGTTGCCTGGGCCCCACATCCTTCTAGGGTCAGCCCTGAATTATGCAGGGGATGGACAGAGTGGATAGGGAAATGCTCTTTACACTCTCACATAATACCAGAACCAGGGGACATCCACTAAAATTGAGTGTTGGGCGGGTTAGGACAGACAAAAGAAAATATTTCTTTACTCAGCGTGTGGTCGGTCTGTGGAACTCCTTGCCGCAGGATGTGGTGCTGGCGTCTACCCTAGACGCCTTTAAAAGGGGATTGGACAAGTTTCTGGAGGAAAAATCCATTATGGGGTACAAGCCATGATATGTATGTGCAACCTCCTGATTTTAGAAATGGGTTATGTCAGAATGCCAGATGCAAGGGAGGGCACCAGGATGAGGTCTCTTGTTATCTGGTGTGCTCCCTGGGTCATTTGGTGGGCCGCTGTGAGATACAGGAAGCTGGACTAGATGGGCCTATGGCCTGATCCAGTGGGGCTGTTCTTATGTTCTTATGCAAGCAGGTACATATTATATTACTTCTAGTATATAATAGAGGGGCTAGATGCCTCTCTGTCATGATAAATATCTGACCTGGGCTTCATTTGAAGACTGGGCCCTTGCCCCAATCTGAAAAAAAATGATTAGTCCTTTCCTAGCAGCTATTACTATTCCAAAATTGTACATGGAATTATCTTGTAGGATTGGATCCTGCATCACACAAGAAATCTATTCTTGATCAAGACACTTAATGGAGAAAAACATTCATCAGCAAGAAATCTCATCTATTTGTGGAGCTAAATATCTATCTGCTTCTTCTGAAAGGGTCATTGTGTAGGACAAGACTGGCCTTCTCCACTCACCGGCATAAGAATGAGTATTTACATAGCCAATAAAGAGTAGCTCATCAAGATGAAACATCAGGTACATCGTGTTCCAAGGCTGAGTCCAGCTGGCAGAAGTGAAAATCTATACTGGGACCCTTGGGACATGAGGAGAGAACAAAATTGCTCAGAGCCACTGCTGTCTGCCGATGAATGGCAGTGTAAGAGAAACAAAATCTCTCCTAAGCTTTTTCAGGCACCTAGACGTGAAGAAAATCTTTGACATATGGTACTTTCTCAAATATGTTTCTTATTATTTGAATCCCCCATGCATTCCCCAAAGATTTGTGAGTTATACAATAAAGCAGTGTTTCTCAAACTATGGGTCCAGACCCACCCACTAGGTGGGTCGTGAACCAATTTCAGGTGGGTCCCCTTTCAATATTTTAATTTTTAGTATATTAGACTTGATGCTACCAAGGTATGTGACTGCATTTGGGGAAATGTTATAGATCTGTCCTTTTAACAGCCTGTTATGTACATGCTTTTAACAGTGGTAGTAAAAGGGACTTACTCCTGGGTAAGTGTGGGTAGGATTGCCGCTGAGGATTGTTAAAAAGTTTCCTGCTTGATGATGTCACTACAGGTCATGACATCACGCCTGGGGGGTTCTGACAGATTCTCATTCTAAAAAGTGGGTCCCGGTACTAAAAATTAGAGAACCACTGCAATAAGGTATTACAGCACCCCCACTCCCCCCCCCCAAAAAAAAATTCTACTTCTTTCATAGATATAAGAAATACCAGTTGTATTCAACAGCAATTATTCTCCAGCATTTAAGTGTAAAATATCACCATCAGAAATTGAATTGTCTAGGCTATAGATAGAGTTCAAGACTATTCAAGCCAAAGTATCACAGGTTCCCTAATTAAACACACCAAATAACAAATTATACTTGACAGCCATTACACATTCCCATTGAGTGAGCAATCTCAAAGTGCCTTTAATTTGGCTAACCGTAACCATGAGACAGTTTTCCAAAAGAATACTGATTTTATTAAGAGATATAGAAGACCAAGGAAAGGCAGTGTTTACTTGTAAGACCAGCTGCCCAGAGATTTAAGTGGTGGTGGATGAAATAATATTTGTAAATAGCTCTGTTTGGACAGGCGTGGGTTAAGTGGAGGGGAGAGAGAGTGAGGCTGCCAGGGAAAGTAGGTCCTGCAGAGGTGGCTACCAAAGAAAGAAACTTTCCAAGTTTGGGTGAAACCTCACCAAAAATGGCAGAATGGAAGTCTCACAAACTAGGCAACATGAATGACTTCTGTTGGGAAGAAAATGCAAAATTCTGCTCTCAGAGCAGGGATAGTTGTAAGACTTTGAACAACAAGCACAAAGACATTTCTGGGTGAACAATATCATCTGGAATGTCTCCTGGGTGTGCAACCAGAAGTTTCCTGGACTTGATTAAGGTGTGGCCTTCCAAGAGGGCACAAAGGTTAATGCACTCCAATCTGAGAGGTTCTTGCAGGGACAAAAGGTATGGCAGGGTCAGGATGCACTCGTGCTTAGATTGTTGGTAAGATAGATGTTCTGGGGACATGTTTGAAAAGATTGGCCTGGTGCTCTGGCCATTGGGCAGTTAAACTCGGTTTATTATTCAGGAAGACATGTGCTTGCATGCAAGATTATTGGGGAGCCTAAATTTAAAAGGTCTTAGAGGAAGGTGACACACAAATGTTCCACAGCGCTACAACTTTCTGTTCCAATCAATAGCCCTTTACTAGCATGAGCTTCATTAGAAGGAACCATGCCTTACCCCCTCCAGGGCAAAGTCCTGGCTGACTCTCAGTGTTGCAAGGCAAATCAGCAACTCAGATAAGCAACTCAGAATGACTGGGTACACAGGGATGAAGGTTCACAGGCTTTTATTGAATTGTATACAATTGGTCCATGGGACTAATGTCCAAAGCATGGACTCCATCTGAACGCTGGTCCTTAACCTTTATACCACACAATCCTTTGTCTGAAAATCTAGACTTCTCATTCGCTGAAAGTTTGACATCATAAATGGGGCTAACTCTTAATAGGATATAGATAAAATACCATTTACATACAAGATGGAAAATAGGCGGGCAGCAAGTGAGCAAAACCATTGATTGGCTCTTATTTACATACAGGTGGGGTTTCATCTTAAAACTTTACCAAAATTACACAATTTCCAAAAGTTTTCAAAACCAGTAGGGTTCGCTGTAACATCATTCCATCCAGTACTGACCCCCACTCACATTTATCAATCTAACTAGGGACTTCTTTGAGAAAATAGGTTTTCGTACTATCCGCGTGTCACCCAGGGGTGTACCATGGGCAACAACCCCCAGCGGGGAAACAGGAGGACCAAGGGAGGCAATCGGAAGGAAGGGGTGTCCAGACCCAGGGAACCCCCCAGGGAATGTCCTGGAAGAACAAGGAGCCAGCCAAAGAGGGCGAGGCTCCTAAGTCTTTGCTACAGTTAGCCTCCTCACCACTGGGGCGGGGCAGAGGCCTCCTCAGAGACAGGACAGCCCAGGTGCCGCTTCCCCTTTTAAAAGAAAGGGTGGGACCTGCAGGGAGAGGATGGAAGATCTCACAAGATCTCAGCCCCAGGTGGGGCCAGGAAGGGGTGAGGCTAGAGGTATTGCCCAGGAGGATAAAAGGAGAGGAGACAGCCAAGGGAGGAGGAAGCACCTTTCTGAGCTCCACAAGGAAGGGGAGGCTGTGCCTCTAGTAGAGGAGAGGCAAACAAAGCTGAGAGGCAGCCAGGAGCTGGAAGAGGTCCCAGACTATGACTCCTTGAGGAAAGAGCTTCCCAAGGGCTTTGGGAGATCCCCAAGTACAGAGGACCCCAGGAGCATCTCTAAGCTGAACCCACAAACTGGTGAGAGCAGAAAGGAGAGGAGGGCACCAGCCCAACCCAGCCCTTTCCAAGGAGACTGCACTGACTCCAGAGTCTACTTGCGAGAACACCACGTGCCCAACACCTTTCCTGGTGAGGATTGTGGGAGAAAGGTTAGTGGGGCAACGGACCCCTTGATTTCAGGAAACTGGAAAGACTGTCACTGAAACTGTACCTGTGGGGTACTGGGGTCTTGTGAGGGAACAGGACCCCTCAATGAATGTAAAGGCACAACCAAATTAAAGAAGGTAAATAAACCCCTCTTTTTGGCTCCCCGTTCTTCGCGCTGGCTAGGGAGAAACTGGGTGGGTCTGGATGGTACAGCAGAACCAATGCTGTACTCCGTGGGTCCGCCTTTGATATGGACATCACACTGCATTAAAGAGAACACACAAACACTTAAACACGGGTGTGAAGACCTTATTTGGTAGAACTTTTGCCCCATTATTGACATCCATTCCTTTCAAACCCTTCTTAATTAGGACGGCCTCACTTGAGCCACCCATTTTATCTCTTCTGCATCTCTTCTCCTGGTTTTAGTATATTCCCTGTGGGCCGTCTGCAAACCTTTGTGAACCAAAGCCTTTTAAACTTCCTTTTTAACAGTTTTACTCTATGTCTTAATTCTGTATAACTATTATGACTAGTTACCCTGAGTACATTGGTATTGAGGGCTCTATAGAGGTGCATATAAGTGACCTCTTCCCTTTTGTGGCTAGCTAAGGCTTCAGCCAACTTCTTGTGACTTTTTTAAAATATATTTTTACATAAAACAAGCCAAACTTTCATTACATCACATTTTCTTAAGAAATCCTTCTCCCATTTACCTTCAAACAAATTATTCAGATATTACATGCCAGGCAAACTGCTTTCTCCCCCCCCCCCCCTGCAACTTTCCAATCAAACCTGCACCAACCCCCTTTGACATTCACTCCATTTCAGTTGCAATTCAAACAAAGACTAATTGTTAAGGATGCTCCTGGTTATCTAGTTAAATGTATTCTTTTTCTAAATTAGTCTCCTGCAACTGTCTGCCAAGAACATCCTTGCCATCCGATAAGGATATTACTTCTTTCTGTCTGTTTTCTTAAGGCTTTCCTTAAATCAAGCATGTTGGTTCTTTAAGACTTACTTCTAATGTCTCCATATGTCCCCATATATGTTGGTTACACTTTAGGGCAAAGACTATATATATTCTATGTCCCTATATGTGTTTTTCCTTCTTTTGAAAACTTGGAAGAATAAACAAGTGAGCGCTGGCAGCAAGCATGGCAGTAGCCTTGGCCAGACCTGTGCGTCTGCCAAGAAGCAGCCTATTAACTTTTCCACATTCTAAAGTGTATAACGTCTGTGAAACTAGCAAACAGCTTCTAAAAATTTTCTTCTGGCAGCTTGTCCCTGTTCTCTGTCTTTCTATGCTTTTAGCCAGACTTTTAACCTTTTGCACAAATGGTATGTTACCCAGATTATTCTGTAACACTAACTTTAGGACTCCAAGGTCAGTCAGACCAACCTTATTGCTTTAAAATCAAGCTGCTTTTTTCCACTGTGTGTTATGCTGTAATATCTCTGGGCTAAAAGGCTTTTAAAATAATTCTTAGTACTCTGCTTATACTTTACTGGCCTATCCAGTAACTTTACGATCTATGGGTCAAGGGTCACCGTGCCTTATCAGGACTGTCAGTTCAGGAACCATGATGTAGTTAGCAAAGACTGTGCACATTTGAAAAGTGAGATTATTGGCAACGTAATCTCGGTTTCCTAGTTATGTGCTACTTAACTCCAACCCTATTCCCCTGTGCCAACTATGGAAATACACACTGGAACAAGTACCTGAGCAAAGGGATTTTTTTTTTTTTTAAATCATATTCCTCCCCCCCCCCCAAAAAAAAAAGTATCTGCAGCAACTACTGACATTTCTTTAGAACAAAACAAATCAATAAGAGCAGAATGCAACATAATAAGATGACTTCATTGTGCCTCATGCAACTATAATAGAAGCATACTTTGAGACAAATGTGTCCCCTAAAGGCAAAGGAGTTTTGGTATATCCTAACTTATGGCAAGATGCCACTGTGCTGCAGTCATACAGAAAACATAGAAGCAGAAAAAGAATGGAGAGAAGAATCCTGTAATATGTACAGGCATCCCCCACTCATTTGACAGTTTAGGAACTGGAGCAGTGGTGAAAAGCAGAAATGGTTGGAAAGCACAACCCGGTCTTTTATTTCAGTTTACAAATGTTACTTCCAATTTCTTTTAAGCTAGCCAATTTCAAATGCTTTTTTTTCTTATCTTGTATATTCCTGCTGTTGCACAAAGATTTCTGCAAATGGACACTCAACACTTTCGGGAATGAGAATAGACACGGAATTAAAGTTGGTGCGCTCTCTCTCACTCACACGCACGCACACGCACACGCACACGCACACGCACACGCACACGCACACGCACACGCACACGCACACGCACACAAACCAAAACAGTTTGAATCACCATGTCATATGCAAATCAACATGGGCAATTTTAGCCTTTAGAACAGCAGAGAGAGGTTGAACGAGTTGAATAAATAACTTTTGGGTATAATTGAAATGTGTTGAAAGAACAGATCATTGGAAAATAAGCCATCAGAAAGTGAGGAATACCTGTATGTGTCATTTTTTGGTTCAAATTCGAGCAACCATTTTCCAGTGTTCTCCAAAATCACTCGTATAAATCAACTGAGAAATCTAGGATTCTGATGTAGCTGTGATTGGGCACTAGTGTGTCCCCACCCTGAATTAAAATGTACCAGCAAAAGCAGTTTATGTTTTTTTCTAACTCTGATCTTATTTTGCATGGGGGGAAAAAGCAATATATTTAAGTATGGGCCCAATCCATTCCAACTTTCCAGCATTCTGCTGTTCTAATAGGGTACGTGCTGCATTCTGCATTGGGAGGGCAGTCATGGAGGCCTCCACAAGGTAAGGAACATTTGTTCACCTACCTCAATGCTGCATTGCAGCTTCATTGGCACTGGAAGTTGGATAGGATTGGGCCCTCAGTTGATGACTCCCAATCCTAGAAATTTAGCCTGTGTGTCTCCTTAGATATACTCTATGGTGGGCAGCAGAGCTACAATAACATCATGTGACTGGCAGCACAATCCTTACTTGTGCTGGAACACGCAGGCCAGTGGGCCTGCGCTGTATCCAGCACAAGTTTTGGGCTGTCAAAGACAGCCTGAAATCAGTGGCATAAATCCAAGTATCCCAAGCAACCCAGGAATAGGGCTAGGATCTGGTATAAAGGCCAGATCCTGCCTATGCCTCTTGCTGCCTGCCCGCCCGCCTGCCCCCAGGAATGCCTGCTACCCGCCCTCCTCCCTCTCCAAAATGCCTCCTCCTTGCCTCTTTCCTGCCTCTTCCCCACCCTCCCCACGCCCCCATAGCCCTGTGCCCCCTGAGCTCAGCTGACACAAACTCACCCATCCCCGGGCCCTCGTTGGCATGGGAAGGTGGCGCATGACCGTACACTGGCCTATCTCCCCAAAGAGTAGTGCAAAAGTGCTTTACAGCACTTTTGCTGCACTCTTCTGCTGGCACAAGGGACTTGCGCCAGCCAAAGGGGAGCATAGGATTGCACCCTACAGCAACTGGCCAGCTGACCTACAGAAGTCTCATGTGACCCTGTCATCTAATCTAATCAAATATCAGATAAGTTGGCCTTCTGTGTGTTCAGGGTGCTGGGTTGCATAAGGGATGGAATGGAAAAATTCCTTTTTGCAAACTGTCTTAGGCCATGGAAGAATTCCAACTTTGGCTGCTTTACTTACACCTTCTGTCAGGCTAGGAAGGAGATACTGCCTGAGGAGGGAGGGAGGTTTTAAGCTTGGAGATCATCACAAGCATCACAACCACTCTGTGAGTTTAACCCGTGTTGCTCATCCTTGGGCTTGTTCATATAAGTGCAAGAACATACCCTAGGCTATGGACAAAGATGAAACCCCTGCTTGCAGTTTCCTGCCTCATAGGAAACAATGGGCGCCATCCAAACCTGCACTGGAGCAGGCAAGCCAGGAGGCTTGCACGGCATCCAATGCAGGTTCGTTGGCTGCAGCGGCTCAGCCAGGGGCAAGGGGAAGCTCTTGCCCTTACCCCTCGGTAAGGGCTACACGCCCAATGGGTCTCCACGGACCTGCGCCACCTCTGGAGGTGGCGCAAGTCCAAGGAGAGGGGAGCGGCTCGAAGTTGCTCCATTCTTCCCGGGGACTGGGGTTGGGATCCAGTATAACCGCTGGGTCCCAACCCCGCCCCGACTCCCTGTGCACCCACCCCCAGGGCCACCCATCGCCTGCTGTCCCCCTGCCCGGAAATGCCCCCCTCCTGCGTCCTCCCCACCCCCCCCACGCCTACCTTCACCGCTTGTGTTGGCGTGGATGCGCTGACACAGCTTTCTCCCACGAAGGCGCAAACATGCTTTACAGCATGTTTGTGATCCTCCAGGGGCTCCTATGCCAGCATTACTGCCAGTTAGGATTGCGCCCAATGTCTCCCATAGAGCTTTTTTGCACAGTGCTCTGTTTTCAGGGAACATATCCTTCATGCTATAAGAGGTAAGGCTGTATATTGTCCCACCCTCCCCCCAATATAATATAGCTGTAATTACTGTATTGTTTATTTGGGGAAAAACAAAGGACAACTGAGAGGTTTTATAATGCTGAGCCTCTTTTCCAATGTTTCCAATGGGTGTTTCATTACAATCACTGTTCAGATAATTATGTGGGCTTTTCTCACTACGTGTAAAATGATTAAGCTTTGTTTGTATATCTTGCCAGCAAAAACTGTATTGGGCAAACATGGAGACAACAATTTAGTTGATAATTTAGTACCAAGATTGCTAACACTATAATTTACAAGCAAGTGGTGGTTTTTTTTTTCCCCCACCCAATGTTTAATAAGCATTTCATTACTACTCATAATTCAAAGCCAATTCAAATGTTCAGGATGCTCCCTGCCCCCCCCCCCCAGTAATTAAATAGCTTCAAGTCCATATTAAATTAAAATGTATTAGCTTGAGGAATCTTCATGTTTTGGCTCCAAGATCCACTTGATGCTCCAAAGCAGATCATGGTGCAGTCTTTCTGCGACTGGGCCATTTCAGACTGTGGTGTAGGAGACATGGGCATGTTAGAATGCGATCTCATGCAAAGTGCAAGGAATTATTTTAAAATGTAACAATTTTGCATGCATTATAAAGTGGTGCAGTCCTAGGAGGGTGATACTGTGTGCAGTGTCTAAATGTTTCAATTGGCTTGCAACAGTTCTATAAGGCACAGCTCTATAAGCAAGTTCTATAAGGGCACAGCAAACCCTCAGGAGAAGAAAGGAATAGAACTGGAAGAATCTACTCATACTCATTTCACATTTCACTTCAAGTTAGGTGGCAACTCTTTTAAAATAAGAGTTGAAGCTGTATAGTGGCTCAGAGTGTGAACTCTAAGGGCGCAGTCCTAACCCCTTAAGTCAGTGCTTTCTAGCACTGGCATAGCAGTGCCAATGGGACATGTGTTGCACCCTGCAGATGGGTGTCACTCACGGAGGCCTCCTCAAAGTAAGGGAATGTTTGTTCCCTTACCTCAGCTGCATTGCCGTTATGTCAGTACTGGAAATCACTGACATAAGGGGTTAGGATTGCGCCCTAAGCCTGGATGTCCCTGTTTTAAACCTGATGTCAATAACAAACTCAAAAAGTGGTCTTGAGATAGGCAATATGCTTTATTGAAAGTTCCTTCTCGGACACAGCATCCTAGAGTTTTCTCAAGGAATGTAAAAGGCAAGCAAGCAAACAAACAAAAAACCAGACTAGCTAGATTATTTGGGATGGTTCTACTCATCCCTCATTTAAGATTGATTGTGGACACATTGGCTGTTTTTTAATGTGACAAGAAGACATGTGAGCAAGATCTAGAATGAGCATGACGTGGAAGAATTCTACTTTCAAACTAGCATCTTCTCGTTGCTTTTTCAGCACTCTGCACTAAAATTCCATCTGTGATACGTCATCACACAGGTGCACTCAAGGGCCCTGGATGCTCATTTAAAACCTTATTTTGGCAAACTCAATTTCCAAAAAGAAACAGAAACCACCAAATCCAATTAAATCAGCAGATTAAATTCACAAGGACTTCCAAGGTTTTTCTCACTCTGTTCATACAGTTGATAGAACCTATGAAACAAGAGAAAGTCTGAAAGAATGAGAAACAAGTATTGCCAGAGCAAGGACAGCTAGGGAAGCAACACTGGTAATCTAAAATAGTCAGGTGTATATAGATAGATAGATAACCCTTCCTCTGCAACATAGGGATAATAATAATAGGCTGTCTTTTGAAAACTAACCATGCAAGCCTATGCAGGTTTACCTAGAAGTAAGTGCCACTGTGTTCAATGGGGCTTACTTCCAGGTAAGTGTGCATACAAATTCAGGCTGCCCTCCAGTTCAAAGAAGAATTCCAGTTGTGATCAGCTGAGCACAGAATGCACACATTATTGCAATGCCCAGGGGTGGTTGGAGAAATGGATGAGGACTTAAAGATATAACAGAAGACCAAGGACAAATGGTATAAATGGTCAGTGAAGGATGGTGGGGATGGGTGTAATGGGGCAGGGGAGGGCATGGAGAGAGTGGGGTGGGCAGATTGGGTCCCAGGAGGGTAGCAGGATCAGCAGAAGCAATGTGTGCCAGATCCTATTCCCATTCCCAGGTCGAATCCACCAATATGAGGCAATGTGGACTTGCGCCAGCTCCAGATCTTGCACAGGTCTGAGTAGCTCCATTACTGGGGTAATAATGGGGCTTACCCTGGGGCAAGGGAATGAATATCCCCTTATACCAAGGAGACCTCCAGTGTGGATAATCTCTATAGGCCCCACTGCATTGGCTGGGGGGGGGGGGTAGGGTTAGGCTGCCTGAAACTCTCAGTGAGATCTCTGCCCTGGACTAGAACTTGATCGCCTTTGTGCCAGCTATGACAAATTTTGCTTGACAAAATCAGCAAGTTCTCATGTTCAGCTAGCTGGAAGAATTGTAGCTTTACCACTCACTTTCCCTTATTGTACTGATAAGCCAATGTAGCACCTGTCTCTTTTACAACCTCCTAGATGCCCCATTCAACAATTCTGGCTATAGCATTAGGCCATCAGCTCTTCTGGCTATAGCATTAGGCCATCAGCTCTGTGGCTTTCACACTTCAATCATAGCTCTTCATTAGCTGACCAAGTTCCAAGCCATAAATCAGCTCTCTCTCAGAGCATTGCCCTGTGTGTGCAGAGATCAAATTCTGCAATGCTCTTTGTGTGCCTACTGTTTCTAAAGTGTATGTTCACACATGCAGGTACATGCATTGGGACAGCAGAGTGGGAGTAAGAAGCAGATTCAGCTGGCTAGAATCATTCTCAGCAATTAGGTAGATCCTCCATAGAAATCTGTCTTGTTCACAAATCTACAAGCTGTTGTAATTGATGCATTGGCATGACAAATTGGAGGCTAGGATTCACAAAACACTGAGCTGCCATTTCTAATCCTCTTTCAGGAAGCCTGTCCCATTAGTGCTAATGGAATTTGCTCCCTATGCAAGCATGCCTTACAACTGCAGTCTTAGAACCAAGCAAATGCACTCAGGCATTGATGAAGAAACATGTAAAACAATGGTCAACATAACGTGGGTAACACAATGTATGAAACATTCCTTCTGACATGATGTCGTCATGTGTTTGGGATACGTATCTGCAAGACTGAGTATGAAATTTTTGGAATGCAGATATAGCTTATTATTGCATGTCACATGTGAATTATTTATGACCAGCAGTCAGTTTAGTTATAGATTGTGTTTCTCATTCGAAACGAGACATCTCTCAAAGCAGTATAATGCAACCTGAAGATTTTGTACCCAATCATCACTTTAGGAGAGATGGAATTCTGATCATTTCCAGACAGCTCTTGCTATCCCCTAGGTTAGGTTCCTGGAAAACCTAGTGGATAGCACATTTGCAGATAGACCATTGATCCTATGGGATCAATGGGGTTAGGTACAAGGGGTACTCTGGGGGAAGGGGTACCATCAGAAGAATCCAGCAGAGACCCTCAGGACACCAGCAGAGTGCCGCAAACAGTGCCGAAATATATCTGAATGCTGCAGAGACCTTCTAGAGCCTGCAGGGACCTTCGGAATGGCACCTGGAACCAGTACAGACACCTTTGACACTTTGTGTGGCGCACTGGCAAAGTAAGCTTTAAGTGGCCATTTTAAAGGGGTCCGAGCTAGTCACAGGTGCCATTCTGAAGGTCCCTGCAGCAGGACCTCTGAGAGGAATTTTATCAGAGGGTACAAAGTTTCTTTTGGGCCCCTTCCCAAAGAGGGAGGGCGTGAAACAAACTGGTGGCGGTGGCAATAGCGGGCGGGGGGCAGAATGGAGGCAAAACAGACAGGGGGAAAGTGGCTACAGCCAAAATAGTCTTTGGAGCCCAGGTATACCAATCTTCTCAATGCAGAGCTCAGATCTACCTGCCTGCCCGGCATTGGCAGCTAGATACAGAAAACACACTCTTGTCTCTCTAAAATCTTTCTGTTAAATAGTGGGTCCATGCGAATAAAGGAACAGCTCCGCATAGAGATAAGAGCTCAACACATTTATTTCATCTTCCGAACAGAACCTGGCAATGAAAATACAAGGCAAACACCCCTAGCTGGACACCCCTTAGCTCTGAGTCTCCATGGTTGGTGCTGTTGAAACATTAAACCAGGGGGCCAATCGGATGGTAGGATTTCGATCCACAGGCCAGCCATAAGCCTGGGCCAATCGGTTATGCAGGATTGCAGTCCTGCATGACTTGCATACATAAACACTTTCAAATATAGAAAAATCATTGCAGGAGATGGGTATCATTGTACTTAGGCTCACACTAGAATGGAATGTGTCCTGTGTACACCAAAACTGACTTTGGCAGCAGCTGCAGTCCTGAAGCTGTGTCCCTGAGCTCCTGTACACTGTTGGACTCCTCTACACTCCTTCATGGGAAGTGAATCCACAAGCCAGAGCGACTGTAGCAGGTCACTTTCCTCCCAGATGTGACACTGTTAAGGAATGTCTGCATTCCTGTACCTGGTGTGTATGGCTTGTGGCAGTAGTCGCTGTCATGTGCCCACAGTAATGCCCTCAGCATCCCACAGGAATAGTGAGTTTGGGAGATTGGAAAATGGAAGATCCCAGGAAATCTCTGGGCCTCCTCCTTTGGCTCCTGGGCCCCCTTTCTCACCTTGGGTCTGGGTACAAATTACCCCCTTTACCCCCCTCACCTAGGCCCTGCCCTTCAGCCCCCCGAAGGTATCTGCATAGCAGATAATGAGAACAGAGGTGCGGATAACAAGAGAAGGTAGTAATTCTGCCCCTTTGCAGCTAAGCAAATTCACATATAAAGAGAACTGACTGTTTTCTCACATCTACTGTCTGTTTGGGACACTTACCGAAAATAGCAAATGCACAGGTTTTGCATTGGGTACAGAACAATTGCATAGATGTTCATGGCAGCAGCAATATTATTTGATAATATTTCTATGCATTTATGGTCCCAAGGGTTATCCCTAGTCCCTTATAGGATATTATTTGTACAATGTTCCACCAAAAATGTCAGGCCATTATCATTTCATTGCCTATGTCTTAATAATGACTGCTAATTTTATCATAATATTAAATTCCTTATCTTCTACACTGTTCTTCCATGCTGGGTGAGTTTTTATTTTTAATTTTTTAAATCCTACTTCCACTTTTCCACTTAAGTATTTTTGCTTCAGTTAATGAGTTACCAGCTATGATCCTATGTATCCTTTTCACACAGTTTCTCAGATCATTTGACTGTTACCTGTAGAAAATTTTCTAGAAAAGGGTCTGGTATTACTTTAATAACCCTTAAAAAATCTTTCCAACATTTTCCTAGAAATAACACGTTGCCAACAAATATATAATCCAACATCCTTAACATGGCATCTCCAATATAATTTACCTGTCTTAGGGCCTAATCCTAACCAGTGCGTGCCAGCTCACCGCCAGTGTGCACTGTCACAAACTTGCCATAAGGCAAGTTTGCGGGCCCTAGTGCCAGTGCAGCATCAGTGCTAGTCCAACACTGGCTGGCGCTGGGCTAGTGCCAGCGAAGCACCGGAACTCCGGAACAAACATAAGGCAAGTTTGCGGGCCCTAGTGCCAGTGCAGCATCAGTGCTAGTCCAACACTGGCTGGCGCTGGGCTAGTGCCAGCGAAGCACCGGAACTCCACCGTTCAGCAGTCACATGAACTACTGGGCAGTGGAGAGGTAGGTGGGGGCATGGGGGGAGGTGGGGAAAAGGTGTTCTAGGGTGGGGGGAGGTGGAGGGAGGGTGGGGGGAGGGAGCGCAGTGGGAGGGAGCGAAGCTGAACCTGATCCTGAGCCTCCGTGTCAGGCTGGCCACCTGACACAGAGGCTCTGAATTCTATGCTGACCCTCAGTTTACCTGGGGGAAGGGGATGAAAGTCCCCTTGTCCTGGCGGCAGCTGCCTGGGGTACCATGGATGCAGCAGCAGCTATTTTTGGTGCCACTGCAGCCCCGTGCGCTGGGCAGTTCAGGTTTGGGCTGCCCGAGCCCAATACTGACAGCCTAATCCTATGCGTGTCTACTCAGAAGTAAGTCTCATTGTGTTCAATCAGATTTACTCCCAGGAGAGTGTGGCTAGGATTGCAGCCTCAATCCCTCTCTGTTGATGCAGCTGCACCAGTGGACTGTCTCCTGCATGGGACAGTTGAGAAGGTCTCTTTGAGGTAAGGGAATGTTCGCTCCCTTACTCTGGGGCAAGCCTCTGCTGCTCCAAAGAGTCTTCTCAGACACACACCGGCTCTTTCACTGGTGCAAGTCCTAGGAGAGAAAGGGAGAGGGAAGGGGACAGAAAACAGGGTTAGGATGCAGCATATGCCTGTGCCAACAAGATCTGCCCCTGGGTTTTACTGTTTGGAATAGTCACGTGACAGATTCCAGCCACTTGGGGACCATATACTGAATGTGATGACATCAGGATTCTATGTATTTCTCTGGGGGTAAATAGCATCATTAAGGGTCATCACTATGGGTCAACTGACAGTGAACTAAATGTATAATGAATCAGCACTATCCTCACTGTGAGTGGTTGAAGACATTTTCCTCTTCTTGGAACAAAACAAAAAACAAAACCAAATCACTGAAAGGGAAGGACACTTTTTTGCTGAAAATGTTAGTGAATCTTTTATCTTTGCCCTGCTTCAAAGCATGTCGGCAACCCTATCTCAGCAATTGCCACAACAGCCCTCTTCAGCAGACTAGGAGTATTCATCTCATAATGCAGATGGGCCAGGGGCAGAAAAAGACAGTGGCTTGTGTGTGTCCACTTAAAAGGTGAGCTTTGAACCACAAAGCTCCTGCCATGCAGCTCACTCACCCTCTTAGCTGCTATGCTACATCAACTCTTAACATGAAGGTTAGTTGGTATTTAATAGCAATTTTGCTTTCAAGAGAAGGATTAGTGAAGCTGGACGACAGCGACAAAAGTCTGTCTGGAGGATTCAAGTCACGCACACTTTGTGTTGTGCAAGGCTGATGCCCGCCCGCCCCCTTTCTTTTACAGACAAGTTGAGATATTTCTTGCATGGTCCAATGTGGTGTTGCCAGTTTAAAATGAAATTGGTGACACTCGGGGAGCTCCCACAAATTGCAAGAAGCAGAAAATCAATGGGAAAGTCTTTAAATAAAGGCTGAATTATGTATGTGTAGCAGTGATAATCTTTTTAGGTCAAGGTTGAGAATACCGATCGGGCACAGAATGGGAAATCTCGCATCATCTCTACTTCAGTCACTTCTAGAGCTGTCAGTTCCTCATTTTATAGACACACACAGCCCTCCTGTCCATTATGCTACCCTTGCCTTTCCACACACAATGTCTAAATTTAAACTTCTTGTGGTGAGTGCCTGTCTTTTTGGGGTTAACTTACTCTGTGTATATGTACAGATCATCTATTCTGATCATTGTTCTATAGATAGATCAATAAGATAAGATAAAGCTACCAACATAGTAGAGTATAACATAGCAAAACTACACACACTTGCGTGAAGACAGATGAGAATCAAGGATTGGCCTATAAACCTAAGAGCATTGGAATAGCTAGTGGGGATGCAGGGGTAGCAATTGCATCTTTGCCCTTAAGGGGTGGGGGCAGCCAGGAGGAGGCAGCGGCCCGATCCCCAGGATCGCGCCGCTCAGGGGGCTGCAGGGATTTGGCTGCACTTACCACAGCCTCCTGCAGCTTCCTGGGGGTGCAGGGAGCCCTGCGTGGCTGTCCGCAGGGCTTCCCAAGGCTTCCAAGTGAAAGTGGGGCAATCATTCCACGCCTCCGCTAAACCAGAAACGGAGTGTGATTGCTCCACTTTAATTTCTGACGGGGCTACAGTGATTGGGGTGCACTCACCAGTCCCTGCAGCACCATTCCTGGGTGTGGGGAACCCTGCATGAGCCTCTGCAGGGTTCCCGAAGTCAGCAGCAGTGAAAGTGGAGCGATCGCGCTCCACTTCCGATTTGGCGGAGGCAGAGCGTAATTGCTCACTTTCACTGCTGCTGACCTGGGGAGCCTTGCAGAGGCTTGTGCAGGGCTCCCCACACCCCCAGAACACTGCTGCAGGGACTACTGAGTGCACTCCAGTCCCTGCAGCCCCCCTGAGTGGCGCAATCCTGGGGAACATGTTGCTGCCTTCCCCCGCTGCCTCTCCCCTAGTTCCCACAAGGATTTACTGTGGGTTTCAAACTCCATGAGAGTTTGAAAACTGCAGCCCTATCATGAAAATTAAATGCACTTCAGAGTACTGTTGTGTTGGGGAGGAATCTATGGGTGGGACTTGGTGTGGTACATACCAGACACCAATGTCCATGCAAGGGCCCACATCTGTGCCCAGCTTAACTACTGAGGCAGCAAGGACCCACTGCAGTCACTGTGCCCACCCCCACTGCCAGTAAACCAAGTCCTATGGGGACACTTACCATGCAATTGTGAGGGAAGTAGTGGTAGCAGGCCATCCTCCTCCTTCCTCAGTCCTATTTTATGGTTCTCTGCTTTGAGAACTGAGAACAATTCAGAACTGAGAACAATACAGAGTTGTTAAACGGGGGGGGGGGGGGAGGACCACTAAAGGGGAAAAAAAAAAGAGGATAGTTTTCTGCTGCCATCCAGAATGAGTCCACTCCTGAGTTGCAGTGAATTGGCTGCTTTAAGAGATAGGTTGGACTGAGGCAGTGGAGAGAGAAGCTCAGCATCTCGCTTCTGCCGGCCACTTCCCCTGAACTGCTGCTTGCTTGCCCACTCGCTCCACACTGCCACTGCTCCATTTTCTACTCATTTACTCCTCTTGGAGAGGAAGCAAGACAAGAGGAGCTTACCTTCTCCATTGCCAAGTCTTCAAAGCAGGTCAGGCAGGAAGTGGGTCCTTCCATTTTGGAATCCACCCAGTAAATTTGCAGAAAAAGCAGGTGGAGGAGGATGGGGAAGCAGCAGAACTACCCTACACCCCATGTAGGCCCTCACAGGGTGTCCAGGGCACCATTTTGTCCTTTTCCACCCTGCCCTGTCCATAAAAGGGAACTCATGGGGCCAGACAACTTTCTCAAGAGATAGAGCCAACCCTATGGGATCAAAACATAGGTTGTAACTGGTCAATCTGTGGAGCAGGGGGTTTGGTTGGCCAAAAGCTGTAGGTCCTTGGCCAGCTGCAAAACCAACAACTTGCTCCAGCAAAAAATCCACCTTCTGTACCTGTTGTTGGCATCCTTCAGTCTCGGAAGACTATGGTGTCATGCTCTGAATGATGGTTCTGGAACAGTGTCCTCTCCAGTGTGCGAAGCCTGGGTAAAGTAGGTATGGAGGATAGGCTGTTACCCGTGCAGCAAATCCCCCCTCTCCATGTTGCTGAAATGGTCCAATGGAAAGGCAGAGGCCAATACGGTTGGTTCCAGCGGCGTCGCAGGAGTTGGCAGAACGTGACTGTGTTCAGCCATGAACTGCCTCAGGGACTCCGGCTCCGGATTTTGCCTCGAGGTTGACTCCTGAAGCCTTTTCCATAACTGGATTTAGCCACAAGGCAGTGGAGGTTTGGGATCAGAGTTTTCCTTCTCTCAGATGAGCTGCCTTCCCAGGCTGACAAGTCCCATCTACCCGGTGGCTGCTTAGTCGCCTCTTACGACAAGTACAGCCAAACTGAGGGCCTATTCTTATCCCCAGCCCCCTGTACCTGTACAGGTCCTGAAAACTCCTCGGGATCTATCTCTGGAGGACCTGTGTTTGTATATGAAGACTTGCATATCTGTGCTCTGGCAAAGTCATTGGCAGCACTGGTGAGTGGGACTGTGTGATTGTCAAGCCTCTGAATCATTGGTTGGCCTTCAGGGGACTCTGAATCATTGGCCTTCAGGGGACTCTGGTTGATAGCTTAGGAAGCTGTTCTGATGGTTCTAGTTCTGGATGTGCTGGATGTCTTCTTCAGATTGTTCCTCTCAACACTGGGTTGAAGAATCAGTCAAAAATATGTGGTTAACAGTCACCTCATCTTCATTGTGCCTAAACTCTGTTAGGGTCTCAACAAGGCATCTGTTTGTCTTCAGGGTCCATGGTCAACTCACTGAGTGGGGCCTTGATACCCTCTGCAAAGTGCCTAGAGACATACTGTGCACCTGCAGGTCTTTGCAACATAAAAGTTTTCCATGCACCCACACTATACTCTTCATAGTGATGGGCGTTTTCTTAGTAAATTACTACATAAGAACAAATCTGACAGGCACTTAGGTCCAAGTGCCAATATGCGGTGGAGCAATCAAGAGGGAGTGATAACCCGACAGTGTTCCTCATCAATACACTGCTTGGATTGCAGAAGCACGACAGATCTGGGAAGTTTTTAAAAACCAGTGACACAAGCATTTTTCTCTGGGATCATAGGTTACCCAAATGTGGGAATGTGGGCAATAGTACTAGTGTTCTGAGCTGAAGTGTTTGTTCCTCTAACCAGCATCCCCAGTGACACAGGAAATGGGGAACCAGTGCCTTATTGCAGGACTCTGGGGTTCAGTCCCCAAATTCATCCCAAACACTGTTTTTACAGTCCACAACCTGCAAGGTAATATCTGGTAATACTGACAAATATTCAGCTTTGTCACATAAAGAGATTATTTTTGTCCCGTGCAGGCATCTGTGGTGCTGGTCTGTGCTGTGTTAATGTGCCTTATCTCACATCTCACACTAGGACAATCTATAATGAGGGAAATAAAATTCCTATTCAAGGAATGATACTATCGCAATGTGGGAAGCAGCTTCCTTGCCAGGATTTATCAGTGTGGAAAGAAGAAACATAGACAATAGGCCACGGTTCTGTTGAGGAATGAGTGGACGCTCTGATTTGCCAGATGCCCAAATTATTCACAGGTACTTGGGCACATCTCTTGATAAAAATTACTGTGGCTCAGAGGCGGACAGGAGCATTTGCCAAACTATAACCAAACCTTTTTTTTTCTTCATTTATGTTAGTAAAGTTATGAAGCTGAACTCTGGCAGCCACTCGCGCTAATCTATTTGCGAAAGAAAAGTGTTGCAGAGCATGGCCTGCTGTTTTATATCTATCACTATCTGTAAGCAGATGTGTATATTCAGGAATACATTTTAAGCATCGTTAATACCCACACAGAAAGGTTCTGCAGTCATCTTTCATCACAGCAAGTTTTATTGATGCACAACGCCCAGGCAACCTTTTGCAGGCTCCAAATGTTCATCTGTCTTCGAGAAACGGTTTGGTATTTTCATTCATCACTGAAATGAGGTGTCGTAAGAGTTCCAGTTCCCCCCCTCCCCATCCAGCAAGAACAGGCACACTCACACACACCGTAGCAGAACCATCGTCTTTTCATGGACCGTACTCCGAGTCCATTAATAGCAATGATGTTTTATGCTTCACTCTAGTTCTGTCCATGGGCCGTTGCTCACCCTAGGAGAACTAATGAAGAGCGAAGACCCTTCAGATGGTGTGAGAGGAAGCGGTGGACTTCTCACTGTAATCCCTGCTGTGCTTCTCTACATCTTCAGAGTGAGGATAAGAGAGAGAGAGAGAGAGAGAGAGAGAGAGAGAGAGAGATATTTCAGAAGCACTGATGGCAGTTCTTTCAGTACAGTCTGTTTAATAAGACAAATGGACCTTCATTTGGAGCCTCAAGAGCAAAGTGATGGACAGTTCATGGGTGGAAAAGTTTGCTTCAGATTTTTTTCCTGGACTATCTGAACCAGCACCCCCAAAGGATGAAAGGCAACATTTGTCCTTGGAACCAGTGCTGCAAAGGACACTGGAGGAGAAGGATGACAGATACACCAGCCTCTGCCGCTATAGTATTTGCTATTAGTCACCACTCCTGCCCCAGTTCAAACACCCAGTTTGTTCTTCTAAAATGAAACCACAAGTGATCAACTAGTCTCAGTTATTAGGCAGTTGCAGGCCCTTTCCTAAGCCTGGTGAAATGATCTGATAGATGGAAATGGTCACTGGCATATGCCGCAGTATCAAGGGTAAGTGTGGGAGGAAGTTTAGCATAGCATCAGGTCAAGAGAGGGGATTGCTTTGTCTGCATATATCAAGCTACCATATGCTAGTCATATGGTAGTTGGCTAGTTAGCTAGTTGGCTAACTAGTTGGCTAGTGCGGATTCCGAGCCAACAGGTCCACCACTGATATGGTATTCTCCCTTAGACAACTGCAGGAGAAATGCAGGGAACAATGACAGCCACTCTTTATAGCCTTCATAGATCTCACAAAGGCTTTCGACCTGGTCAGCAGGGACGGCCTCTGCAAGATTCTCCCCAAGATTGGATGAACACCCAGGTTTCTCAGCATCATCAGATCCTTTCACAAGGAAATGAAGGGCACTGTTGTCTTCGATGGCTCCACATCAGACCCCTTTGACATCCGAAGCGGCGTGAAGCAGGGCTGTGTTCTTGCACCAACCTTGTTTGGGATTTTCTTCGCTGTTCTGCTGAAGCATGCCTTTGGAACTGCAACAGAAGGCATCTATCTCCGGACCAGATCAGATGGAAAGCTCTTCAACCTCTCCAGACTGAGAGCAAAGTTCAAAGTCCAGCTGAAATGTCTGCGTGACTTCCTCTTTGCTGATGAGCAGCTGTCACTACCCACTCTACCAAAGATCTCCAGCAGCTCATGGATCATTTTAGCAAGGCCTGCCAAGATTTTGGACTGACGATCAGCCTGAAGAAAACACAGGTCATGGTTCAGGATGTGGACTCACCTCCCTGCGTTACAATCTCTGCACATGAACTGGAGGTTGTCCATGACTTTGTGTAACTTGGCTCAACGATCTCCGACACTCTTTCTCTCGATACTGAGCTAAACAAGCACATCGGTAAAGCAGCTACCACGTTTTCCAGACTCACAAAGAGAGTCTGGTCCAACAAGAAGCTGACGGAACATACCAAGATCCAGGTCTACAGAGCTTGCGTCCTGAGTACACTTCTGTACTGCAGCGAGTCATGGACTCTCCGCTCACAACAGGAGAGGGAACTGAACGCTTTCCACATGCGCTGCCTCTGACGCATTCTCGGCATCACCTGGCAAGACAAAGTTCCAAACAACACAGTCCTGGAACGTGCTGGAATCCCTAGCATGTATGCACTGCTGAAACAGAGGCGCCTGCGTTGGCTCAGTCATGTTGTGAGAATGGATGATGGCCAGATCCCAAAGGATCTCCTCTATGGAGAACTCGTGCAAGGAAAGCGCCCTACAGGTAGACCACAGCTGCAATACAAGGACATCTGCAAGAGGAATCTGAAGGCCTTAGGAGTGGACCTCAACAAGTGGGAAACCCTGGCCTCTGAGCGGCCCGCTTGGAGGCAGGCTGTGCAACATGGCCTTTCCCAGTTTGAAGAGACACTTGGCCAACAGTCTGAGGCTAAGAGGCAAAGAAGGAAGGCCCATAGCCAGGGAGACAGGCCAGCGACAGACTGCACTTGCTCCCAGTGTGGAAGGGATTGTCACTCCCGAATTGGCCTTTTCAGCCACACTATACGCTGTTCCAGAACCACCATTCAGAGCGCGATACCATAGTCTTTCGAGACTGAAGGTTGCCAACAGACATGCTAGTCAGGACACTGCTGGGAAGGCCTGCGCCTTCCCACCCACGTTGCTGCTTCTTCTGTTGATCCCTGATGAAGGTAAGTCAGTGGGAGGGGTGGGGGAGGGCAGATCGGGAGGGGGGCAGGATCAGCAGTGCCAGTGCCACCCCGTTCCCAGTGCCACCTCTTAACTCCCTTCCCAGATCCTGTGGCATAGGTCCATGCAGACCTGCACCCAGTGGCGTAGCTAATGATTGGGTAGCCCAGTACAAAGCTCAAAATGATGCCAAAGGAAGTGATGTCACAGCCAGAAGTAATGTCATGCCCAGGCTTTTAAAAAAGTGAAAACCAGAGGAAAACCTGCCTCCTCCCCCCCCCCCCGGAATCTCCCAATCCACTTGATCTGCTGCTTCCCCCCAGCCAGTGGCATAGCTAAGGCATCTATCTGCTGCCTGGGGTCAAAGAAGATTTTGTAGCCCCCCCACGACAAAATCAAAGTTAATTAAGTAAATAAAAGTGTGCCCCTTATTGGTTAGAGACACTGTGCTGTGGTGAAGAGGGACAGTTATTCTTCCCCTGCTGGTTCCATGTTGTATCATAACAACATCCCATTGGCTCTCAGAAAAATCAGTTTCATAGGTCAGTTTTAAGAAAATTCACTTTTTGATCCATAAGGCAGTTGTGCTTTCATTCTCTTGTTAATTGGCCATAACATTTGATAAAATACAGATATTCCAATGAGGTTTGTTTAACTGAATTCTGCATTAAATTACCTTTAACGATATATAACAAGATGGTATTATTTGTACATACCAATTTTTTTTCACAGTTTTGGTCACTAGTGTTATGCTCGGTTTGTTACCCCCCCTAAAGCTTGTTGCCCGGTGCAACCGCTACCCCCTTAGCTACACCACTGCCTGCACCAGCTATTTAGTTGTAGCTGGTCCAACTAGACACCCCCTCCCCGTGCCATGAAGGCTTACCCCCAGAAAAGGGAACAAATGTTCTTTTACCCAAAGGAGACCACCTGGAATGCTGCCCATCATACGATGCAGCAGTCACCATTTTGGCACCGCTGCATCAACTGGGAGGAGGGGGAATGGACAGGATTGGGCGTAATCAGGGTTAGCCCATCCACAAAGGTGATGGGGGCAGTTGCCTCCAGCAGTAAATTGGCAGGGGACATCAACTCCACTGCTCCTTTGCTCTTCCACTTCCTGGATTGGAAAAGGAAGAGAGGAGTGGAGTGAAAGAGATAGTATGAAGGAAAGGACAGTGGTGAACTAGAGCCCTGAACACTCTAGCCCAGCAGTTTCCAAACCTTTCAGAGCCTTGACCCACCTCTTCCTACCCAGTGGATCACAACACAATGCTCCTTTTGGTGCAGCCTTACCGGATGGCCTGTAGGCCTCTTCCAGGTCACACTGGGTCAGCAATCTATACTGCTGGCCTCTGTGGGCCTCAGAATGGCCTGCAGTCATGCCTAGAAGTGACTTCTGGTCATGTTGGAAGTTGCATCCAAAAACCCGAAGAGGCCTCCTGGTGCGCCCAGTGTCTCCAGAATGGCTCCGATTTGGAGCTGACCAGAGGCAAGGGTGGGCAGGGGGGCAGCTTGTGACCTCCCGTGCATGGACTTGTGACCCACACTTTGTGAAAGCCTGCTCTAGCCCACCACCCACCCATGCTTTCTCCTCAGCTCTGTCCTCCTCAGCTCTGTCCTCTTCATCTGAAGAATGAAGTTGCAGATCTCTTGACTAAGGTATGCAACTTGTCCCTCAAAACGGCCACAGTGCCAGAAGATTGGAGGATAGCAAATGTCACGCCTATTTTTAAAAAGGGAAAGAGGGGGGACCCGGGAAACTATAGGCCGGTCAGCCTAACATCTATACCGGGTAAGATGGTGGAATGCCTCATCAAAGATAGGATCTCAAAACACATAGACGAACAGGCCTTGCTGAGGGAGAGTCATCATGGCTTCTGTAAGGGTAAGTCTTGCCTCACGAACCTTATAGAATTCTTTGAAAAGGTCAACAGGCATGTGGATGCGGGAGAACCCGTGGACATTATATATCTGGACTTTCAGAAGGCGTTTGACACAGTCCCTCACCAAAGGTTACTGAAAAAACTCCACAGTCAGGGAATTAGAGGACAGGTCCTCTCCTGGATTGAGAACTGGTTGGAGGCCAGGAAGCAGAGAGTGGGTGTCAATGGGCAATTTTCACAATGGAGAGCGGTGAAAAGCGGTGTGCCCCAAGGATCTGTCCTGGGACCGGTGCTTTTCAACCTCTTCATAAATGACCTGGAGACAGGGTTGAGCAGTGAAGTGGCTAAGTTTGCAGATGACACCAAACTTTTCCGAGTGGTAAAGACCAGAAGTGATTGTGAGGAGCTCCAGAAGGATCTCTCCAGACTGGCAGAATGGGCAGCAAAATGGCAGATGCGCTTCAATGTCAGTAAGTGTAAAGTCATGCACATTGGGGCAAAAAATCAAAACTTCACATATAGGCTGATGGGTTCTGAGCTGTCTGTGACAGATCAGGAGAGAGATCTTGGGGTGGTGGTGGACAGGTCGATGAAAGTGTCGACCCAATGTGCGGCAGCAGTGAAGAAGGCCAATTCTATGCTTGGGATCATTAGGAAGGGTATTGAGAACAAAACGGTTAGTATTATAATGCCATTGTACAAATCTATGGTAAGGCCACACCTGGAGTATTGTGTCCAGTTCTGGTCGCCGCATCTCAAAAGAGACATAGTGGAAATGGAAAAGGTGCAAAAGAGAGCGACTAAGATGATTACGGGGCTGGGGCACCTTCCTTATGAGGAAAGGCTACGGCGTTTGGGCCTCTTCAGCCTAGAAAAGAGACGCTTGAGGGGGGACATGATTGAGACATACAAAATTATGCAGGGGATGGACAGAGTGGATAGGGAGATGCTCTTTACACTCTCACATAATACCAGAACCAGGGGACATCCACTAAAATTGAGTGTTGGGCGGGTTAGGACAGACAAAAGAAAATATTTCTTTACTCAGCGTGTGGTCGGTCTGTGGAACTCCTTGCCACAGGATGTGGTGCTGGCGTCTAGCCTAGACGCCTTTAAAAGGGGATTGGACGAGTTTCTGGAGGAAAAATCCATTATGGGGTACAAGCCATGATGTGTATGCGCAACCTCCTGATTTTAGGAATGGGTTAAGTCAGAATGCCAGATGTAGGGGAGAGCACCAGGATGAGGTCTCTTGTTATCTGGTGTGCTCCCTGGGGCATTTGGTGGGCCGCTGTGAGATACAGGAAGCTGGACTAGATGGGCCTATGGCCTGATCCAGTGGGGCTGTTCTTATGTTCTTATGTTCTTATGTTCCTCTTTTCAATCTAGGCAGTGGGAGAAACAGAGTAGCACCTCCTCCATCCAAGTAAGGATTTGGCATTCTGCCTCAGGCACATAGATAGCTCTGGGGCATGTAAAGAGTGAAAATTTCTTTTTTGCACCAATTACTTCTGCTAGCTAGCTGATCAGATAGGCTAACCTGTAGAAGGGGAGGGGGGCATCTTCTGAGGTTACATCCCACTTGTGGAATGTCTTTCCAAGGGAGATCTGCCTGGACCCTCCAGAGAAAGTCTGCCCTGTGCACTCAGGCTGTGGGTGAGTTCACCGATTTGTTGTGTTTGCTGGATTTCTCTTTGAGTCTTGAATTGGTCTGTTGCTGAAAAACTCCTACCTGCTTCTGTTCTTGTTCCTATTTATGCATGATGGCACACTCTCAAATCTGCTGTTTTGTGTTTTTATTATATTGAAGGCTTTCAGGTATATTGTTAAACCAGCTTGAGTGCAGACTAGGGCAGCAAGGCAGCATGAATCACAACAAAATAAAATGAAAAATAATTTAGTACTGTGCAATGATCTGAGTCTATGATTGGGTTCTAGCACTGCCAAGCAGTAGATATAAGGGCAAGCCCCAAAAGTGGCACTGCCAAGTTGCCTCTTGCTATATTGCTCTGCCACAACTTCTCCCACCTCCCCCAGCTCAAAAGGATTCTGGGGTTGCTACAGGGATGCAAACATGCACATTGCTATCGCTGGCAGGGCAATGTATAAAATGGGGCACAGGAGCTGAATGTAGCAACCTGACTTCTTAGCAAACTGTGTAAACCATATGTGTGTGTCATGATGCACACCATGTGAAACTGACAATGGTGTCTCTCTCACACACACATACACGTAGCTTTACTCAAACAAATGTTGGGTAACCGACACCAAATTCTGACTTTTATATACAAAGAAGTTCTGAGGACAATTTGAAAGGTTAAATAAATGACTCTGGCATTATTGAGGGTCTCCCCCCCCCCCCCTGAAAAATTGCATTGCTATAAGAGTTGCTAAATAGATTACTAGACCATGAGATTCTTGGAAACAGCTCAGAGTGACTTTTCCAGGAAATGGCTAATTTCATCAAATGACCTCAGGCCTAGACAGCCCAGATTGTGACAGCCCTTCAGAACTGCTCTTGATAAATAATCTGGTTAATTACAGTGACATGATATTAATCTAGGTAAGCACACTAGCATTTTTGCATAGAAAAAAGCCATTCCAACTTGAGGTCTTCACTTTGCAATAGAGCTGAGTCCAATTGCTGACTTGTCAGAGATCTGGAAACAGCACCACTGTCCTTGCCTTGGGTACATGAGACGGTTTTTCAATCTCGCAAGGGCTTGTGGTCAAAGTAGTTTCATAGCATGTTAAGCAATCACTTGATAAAGCCAAGGCAATCCCCTCCTCCCCAAAGATGGTAGCACTGCTGCAATAGTTGGTTTTGGGACAAAATGCCAATGATGATAACAAGCACCTCCTTTCTGGCTTCATTACCCTGAGGGTGGCATCCATTTTTCTTACCTGTAGCCTCTCCAGCTATTCTTAGGCAGAAGTCATTTTCTCTTATACTCTCACTTTATGGTCCCAGCCATCCAGCCTGTGGGAAGAGTACACTTCAGCAAAGAGAAGCAGGATGCTTTAAAGTCTATGAGGTGAGGATTACACTCCCCAAAAGAAAGACGTTAAGCTTTCTTCACAATATAATTTACTACAAAATATATTGCCCAGACTTTGCTGTCCCTAGACCCAAGGTTCAATTGCGATCACTGACACCTGAGTCTTTTTAATTATAGAAGCAGGAACGGAAACCCCTGTAGACCAGCATTTCTCAAAGGTATGCTGCTAGAAGCCCCAAGGCTCCCTGAGACCCATTTAGGGGCTCAACAAGCACAAGATAAGAGATCATCACCTGCCTGTCCCTCCTGCCTCCCCTGTTAGTGGCTCTCCTTCCATATTCCCCTCTGATTCCAGCTCTTTGCTGGGTATTTGGTGTTGGGCTTGGTGCTGCACCACTCTTCGTGCTGCACCACTCTGCCAATGCACTGGGGTTCGCCAAGTCTCTGTGCATATGTTAGCAGGGTTCCCTGAGACTCCTTTTCCTTCATCACAGCAGCAGCCACAGTGTTAGTGTGAGACAGTGTTCCACATTGTGCCACACTATATGACATACATGTGTGTTTATGGGAACTATTCTATCAAGTGTCCAGGCAACTAAAAACAACTTTGAAGGGTATGACTGAGCAAAATGCAAAAAGTAGAATATGAGTGGAATGAGTGTAGCCTCTCATTTAGAGCACTAATGTAAACAAGAAGACAAGCAGATGGCTGCTCAATGTGTGCCTTATGGAGAATGCAAAATCTTATGTTTATGAAACATAAAATGGTAGCTCATAGCTACTTGATAAGTATAGCATGCTACTTATTTAAAAAAAAAAAAAACAGGAAAAAGATACACAAAGGTGACTTTAGGATTTACAGAATAGCCAATGGTGTGCTTACAAACTACCTAGAAGATGTTTTGCCAGATTCCCAGTCCAAGCTCTGCCTGGAGAATTATGCCCACTTTAAGCAAATTAGCTCCCCCAACAAATGACCCTGGTTCTGCCCTGCAGTACCCCACCTCCAGGGTAGCTTGCCTGTTCAACTTGCAGAGATCCTCTCTCCTGCCAGCAGCCTCCCGCCACTACAGCAGACCCTTGGTACTCAGCAGGTCTTGGGCACAGTAGCCACACACCAAACTCCAGTGTCTCCAGCAGTCTGTTTGAGTAGTCCATTAGTCACAAAGGCAATCAGAGTATCCAGGGCAAAGTCAATAAGCCAAGTCACAGTCCAGGGTCAGAATCCAAAGTCAATAAGCCCAGTCAGCCTCCTCTCCAACCTGCACTCCTTCTACAACCCACCAACCCTTCCTGCCTCAGGTGCTCCTTTTATCCCTGAGGGCCCTATTGCCTTCCAGTGGCTGCAGCTGTGCAGCACACTCTGCTGGATGCCCAGGCCTTACCCTTAAAGGGACCACTGCTGACACCACATCTACCTCCTCGCCAGATCTTCCACGATTCCAATACAGAAGATGACCTGGAGAAAAAAAGAAAACCCTTGCAATAAATTAGAACAATTCAGAATCCCAAACAGCACATCATTAAGACTCCAGTCTTCATTCAGAGACCTCAATAATCACCACTTTAAAAACAAAGTTATTCTTAATAATTGGTATTATCAGCCATTGTATTAACTAGTTTCAAGTTAATGAAAAAGAGCTTTACCAGCTAATTAAATCTGAATGTCATTATTCTAATGACATAGCCTTGCTGTTCAGCAAGACAATCATACACATTCAAGGGAATCTACGGAGCTTATGAAAGAGTGCTATATCCAGTATGAACAAAATTGCACCTTTTAATGGGAAGCCACTAAAAGAAAGACATAAAGAAACTTTTTCACCCCCTGAGGTGCTGAAAGCTTGTGCCATTCACCATTTTTAGATGTGTAGATAATTCCTCATGAAATATTGTGTCAAACTACATTTTTAAACAGCTGAAACAAGCTCTGAATTTTCACGTGGTTCAAATTTGTGTAACTGACAAGTTAGACAAACACTAGCCTTGCTATGGGATGTGAATGTTCCTTAAGGGGAAAAAATACAGCACATGATATCTAGAGAGTATGTGTAAGGTAAGAGCTTGCCAAGATGTCACATTATTATACAGTAGGGATCTGTGATCCGCTGTCTTTGGGGCCAGAAAAGTGGCTTTTTGCCTTAGAGGTGAAAGGAGAGTATGGAGGCCAGCTGCCCACTGTAAAACATTGGGGTCTTCCTTTCCACATCACTCATGCTGCCTTTGCCTCTGGCAAAACTTGCAAAGTTCTTAGAGTTCTGATATTTAGAAAAGAAAAGAAAAACTTTATTAGTTAGGAATTTACTCTTCCCCCCAAAGAGTATCACTCCTCTTTTGATAAGCCAAACATTTCTCCCAATTAGTGCCTGTGATTTTGTTGCCATTGTGAATTTTTTTTTTTAAATATAGAGTGTCAACTCAATGCATGCTGATTTGGTAGTCATTGTGAACCAGCTCCCTCGCCCATGTGTGTATCATTGTTAAATCATTTCATTTTTTGTAAAGATTTATTTTTTCCTGTAAGAGGCTAAGCACTCCCTACTGATCCATTTCAGGTGGAACACTCATCTATCATTCTGAAATATGAAAAAAAAGAAAAAAAATACTGGGCAAAGGCAGAAAGTGTGTACAGTGTACATATAGGAAAGGGAGCAGCTTCACATGCAGTAGAAAATCAGTGTGCATAACAGTATATCGAGACTGATTTCCACCACTGTATTATCCCACCCTTTAGTGAAACTCTACCCTCTTTTTATTTTTCAGATTTATTCCAAGATTTGCATATCCTCACGTCAATACCTTGTTTTATAGAGAGGTACAAAGTGCCACCCATGTCACTGGAGCACACACTGCATCCAGCGGGGTGGGGGAAGGGCAGTCCTGGAGGTATCCTCCGGGTTAGGGAACATTTGCTCCCTTGACCGAGGGTAAGCCTCTGATACTGCAATGGGTCTATGCAGACCAGCGCCACTGATTTTGCTGGAGCAAATCCAAGTGGACCTGGGAAGCGGGATCAAGGCTGGGAAGGGGGATAGGATATCAGTGATGCTGCTGTCACAGATGCCACCTCTTTCCTTGCCTTGACACACAAACCCTGCCTGTCCCAGTCTCCACACCATTCCACCCACCCCGCCCACTCCTGGTGCTGAATTACTAGTGTCAGGTCTTCTTCATAGGCCGCTGGCATGTGGCTACAGCTGCTCACCTCTTGCGGTGGCAGCCCAGCTGCAAAGAATGGTGGGTCGCCTTTTGTGACCACCATAAAGGACCTTGCACCCTAGAATGCAGGTTCCAGCAGCCCAGTAGGCCCTTAGGATTGGGCCCTCAATGTGTAGGACTAGTGAGATGGCTGGATATCTAGGCACCCCTGAGGAATAGTCACATGTGGTTGTTCTATCCACAAAATACTCTTCATATGGGGAGGAAACTAGACATTTTTTTCCTCTTTTAGTGTTCTGTACAGGTCCAGAAGTCACCCATTTGTGAGATGGTTAAGTACTTCTCATAAACACAAAAGCAGAGGTTCCTCCAGGATTGTGAAAGCCTTTGGGTAAGGACCCTTAATGGGATCCCCCAACTTGTAGAAGAGGTGGGGCATGACAAATGGCTGGCATTTGTTCTAGCCACTGACTTTTGTGGGTGCTCAGTGCTGTTGGGGTGGTGCTGTTGGGGTAATAGACTTTCTCTGGATATAGAAAAATGCTATCTTTTCCCCCACTTCAGGGCTATGCAGCAACACTCTTTCTGCTGTTTTAATAAACTTTGTAAAAATTTCTCTGCTCAGGACCTTGCATTTTCTTGCATAAAACAGTAAATAGTGTAGCATTATCAGCACTCTCACTTTGGGCATTCTGTTTTAAGCTGACATTGCACATGTTGGTTTCCTGGAAGGATTTAATCTTAGAAATGTTGTAGCTGGTATCAGTGACTAATTAGGGAATCTCCAACCATTTTAAAAGCCCAGGCCTCCGACTGCTCAGCTCTTGCTGAAACACCTTGAATATTCTCTCAGCACCTACTAATGTCAAGGGGAAAGGAAAAAAGCAACATATTCTTCATCATCACATCCCAAATCATCACGTCCCAAACTGAATGCAGAAGTGTCTGGTGCCAGGGGCGCCATTTAAATTAGGGCGTTCGTGGCGCCTCCCCAGGGAGCCGCGCCTCACAGTTTGAAAAACACTGGCTTATTCTTATGCTTTATTGCTTATGTAATATTTACTAGTTTGCATAAGCTGCTGTTACTAATCCTGAAGTGAGGCAAAGAGCTATTCTGCCAACCACCTGAAATTTAGTGAGCCATTTCTGTGGCTTCTGAGGTTCAAAAACACACATAGTTTATGACTTTCGAACCTGTCTTTGCAGCCATACGGACTGGTTGAAACGTCTTTTAAAAAAAGAAAGAAAGTTGAGATTCTCAGGAAGCTCAATTCAATAGCACATGTTGCACGTTTTTGTTGCTCCCACAGAATCATAGAATACACAAAGTCCTTGTTATGAACCATATGAACTTTCAGGAGACATAATGCACATAAGGCTCCCTGGCCTTCTAGTTGTGCTCTGGCATACCTCTTCTGGGCAACCCCTCACCACTTCTGTCAGCAGCAGCAGTGAATTCTCCCTTCCTGGGGCTTGCTGAGACACCACAGCAAGCATTGGTTTCCCCACTGTAAAAGAGACCTCCTTTTGTTTGTGCACCACCCCAATGAACACTTGAGACAACGGAGCTGGGAGAAAGGGCCAGATTATTAAGTTAAAGTAGTACATAAGGAGAGGCTGAGACCTGCAGTTGCTGTGGCAGCAAAGCACCTTGTGGTGCAGAGGCTGGACCATCGGAAGGCACCAGAATCGCATCTGTCCCGTGTGCTGGGTGTGCACCCGACTCCAAGCCTGCCCCCTTTTACAGGCGGCACAGCTTATTCAGGTCTACCCCCTGAAGGGGTGAGACAGCCTGTGGGCAATGCCACCTTGAGCCACAGAGCCTCTGAGGCAGCCCTGCAGTCCCAGCTGGGGCCTCGTCCCTGCCCTTGTGCCGCTGGGCCCCTGAGGACTGAAAGTGGATTCCACTCTGCCTGTGCTACCTGAAGGTGCACACCAAAGCCCATCTCACGCCTTCTAACCTGCACCGCTTGCCATAAAGTGACTGGTGTTAGAGAGCAGAGGAAAAAAGAAACCTGAACCATGGCAGTCTGGGGTAGGCGAAAAAACTGCCCACCCCCAGCCAATCCTGGCAGGTGGCAAAAAATTCCTACCCGGCCTCATACAGCGACCAGTAAGAATGCTCTAGGGATAGGCAGGTGGGTGTCATTTGTCCATGTGCAAAGGAGGAAGAGGGCTGGGTGCTGGTGCCCTAAGAGTCCTCTGAGCCCACCCAGCACCCAGTCCTCCCCCAATCCCCTCCACAGGGGAGGAGCTTTCGTGTTACAGGCTGGGCCAAACAAACCCCAGTCTCGCTGCTTACATTGTGCGATCAGCATTCTCCACAGTTATATTGAGAATTGGCACAATGCAGTAGTGCTTATCTCTGCAAGGGATAAAATCCCAGCAGCCCTCAACAGGCACACCTTGTAAGTTCAGATATTTCTAACTAGTGAACAGTGTGCCATGCTAGCAACAGTTAGCTCTTCAGCACTTTCTTGATATCTGGGATTTATTTTGTTATACAAGTGTATTTTTTTTCTCCTCTTGACTAAGCCTCATAGTTCTGAAAGACCTTCTCTCACCCATAAGTCTTTCAAATGGCTTTTGTTTCAGACTCCTTCATCTTCTGAAATGGGGTTAAGACTGCATGGGAAAGCTGTGGCAAAAGTTTAATATCATATGCCTCAGGTGAAATCTCCAGGTAATTAGAAAAACAGTTCAAAGCCATTGATAAGTTGGCAGTAACTCCTGAGAGGTGTTAATACTAAACCCTTTGCTTCTCTGAGAAATTCTCAGAATGTTTTGGATCTAAATTAAAACATAATCTTGCTTGGAAGAGAATGACAAGTACTATAAGCATTAAAAAAAAAATGACACTTTATTTTCTAGCAGCAGCCAAGATTACCATTGTTTGAAATGGAGTAAGTCCATACTTTCACAATGGTATCCCAAAATTTGGGGTGTTACATGAGAAGCCCAGTCCTAATCTGTGCTGGAATGGGGAGGCCGGCAGGCCTGCCCTGTATCCAGCGCGAGGTTGAGGGCCAAAGCAGCACAACCTGGGGCAAGGAGAATCACTTCCCCTTACTTCAGGCAAAGTTGTAGCAGCTTGTCACCCAGGGGCATACCATGGGCAGCAACCCCCAGCAGGGAAGCAGGAGGACCAAAGGGGGCAAGCGGAAGGAAGGGGTGTCCAGACACAGGGAACCCCCCAGGGAATGTCCTGGAAGAACAAGGAGCCAGCCAAAGAGGGCGAGGCTCCTAAGTCTTTGCTACAGTCAGCCTCCTCACCTCTGGGGCAGGGCAGGGGCCTCCTCAAAGACAGGACAGCCCAGGTGCTGCTTCGTCTTTTAACAGAAAGGGTGGGACCTGCAGAGAGAGGACGGGAGATCTCAAGAGATCTCAGCCCCAGGTGGGGCCAGGAGGAGGCGGGGCTAGAAGGACTGCCCATGATAAGAGGAGAGGAGATAGCCAAGGGAGGAGGAAGCACTTTCCTGAGCTCTTTAAGGAAGGGGCTAGGGAGGAAAGGAAGGCTGTGCCTTTAGTAGATGAGAGGCAAACAAAGCTTGGAGACAGCCAGAGGCTGGCAGAGGTCCAAGACTCTGGCTCCTTGAGGAAAGAGCTTCCCAAGGGCTTTGGGAGATCCCCAAGTACAGAGGACCCCAGGAGCATCTCTGAGCTGAACCCACAACCCAGTGAAAGCAGAAAGAAGAGGAAGGCACCAGCCTGACCCAGCCCTTTCCAAAGAGACTGCACTGACTCCAGAACTTACCGGCAGAGAACATCACGTGCCTGACATCATTCCTGGTGAGGATTGTGGGAGAAAGGTCAGTGGGGCAACTGGCCCCTTGATTTCAGGAAATGGGAAAGACTGTCACTGAAACTGTACCTGGGGGGTACTGGGGTCTTGTGAGGGAACAGGATCCCTCAATGAATGTAAAGGCCGCAACCAAATTAAAGAAGGTAAACAAACCCCTTTTTTTGGCTCCCCGTTCTTTGCGCTGGCCAGGGAGAGACTGGGCGGGTCTGGACAGTACAGCAGAACCAATACCCTGTGGATCTGCCCTCGATATGGACATCACACAGCTCCAATGGGGTTACTCAGATCTGTGCCACCTCAAGGAGCTGTGCCAGCTCGGATCCTGGCCCCAACCCTGCTCTCCTGCTACTACTCATGGGTCCGCCCACTACCCACCCACCTCCTACTCCAGAACACCTCTTGCTTGCCTTCTCCACACCGCCCCAGAACCCTGCGTTGGCCAAGCTTGGCTGACACAAACTCACCTGCCCCATCACTGTGGAGGCTGGATGCAGCCTCTGCAGGCTGGCACACATCCTTGCATTGGCCTGGCTGATACCAGAGGAGGCACAAATGTGCTTTACGGCCCATCCTTTATTTAGCATTGTACCCTAAAGCTCATCTCAGAGGGCCATGGAAGGTTGATGAAAGGTAACTTCCTGGAATCATAGCTGTGCCTTTTAACATATGTGACCTACACAAAATAGATCATTCTGATGTGATGCACTTTCCAGAGTGATCTAGAATAGTACATATCTACTTTCTTCATGTTGTTTAGATAGCATTTTCAATGGAAAAAGCACGTTATGGTTATTGTTTGTTCACCTTGACTATAGGTACAGAATATACACTAAGGAAAATAGCACATTGGTATCATTATAGGTTAGGACCAATAGCCAGAGCCAGCATAAGGCAGTCCTCCATGTTCCAACCTCGAGACATGGAACTAGTGCTTACACACACTGTGATTACCTATTAGCTGCAACAGTTGATGATGTATGAATGGCTCACCACTAGTACCATAATATAACATCAAAGGTAAAACTTCCAGTTCCACACTTTAACGCATCACACTTTCAAGCTGACAATTCTTAAGTGCTAAGTTTATCTGGTGTAGTGAATTGTTTGATGTGCCTGAGAAGATCTTCTGCTAGAAGATCAGAGATATGCACAAACTTATTGGATCACTGAAGATTTCTACTCCCGTCTTTAGCTGGTGGTACAGTCACTATTGCAAGTCATTTTTTGCTGTGAAAGTTTCATGAACTTGTTTATGAAATTTCTCCTCCCATTTTTGTCTCTGCAACAGTCATTTTCACCCCTATATTGCAGATGAAGGGCTGAAACTGAAAGAACAATAGCTGGTTTCAGGCCACCTTGTGAGCCTGTAGCGATGGTGACATTTGAACTTCTCTGTTCATCGCTCACATTCTTAGGATCCCAAAGTGGCAGTCCCAGTTGTGTGTTATGTTTTGTCAAACTGCTTTGATCCTGCAGTAGCCATTTACTGCACTACCTTTTAGGGATGCATTTTGCAGCCATTTCCCCAAATTGCTTTGGCTTTGCAGAAGAAATTACTGTATACTCTCACATGACCATCACTATGGGCATATAGACTAGTGGGAATGGAGATATGCAAATAAAATTGAGAGCCATAAACATCAGAAAAGTTCAACCATTTGCTTAGTATTTGGGGGGGGGGGGAAGAACCAGGTTCCACATTTGGAAGAAACATGGAAATGGGGATATTCAGTTTAAGTGGCTTCACTCCTGTGCGCTCATTTCAACTGTTTGCATGCAAAAGTAATAGCGCATTAGCATAACTGCTCTGGAAGTTGTTGAAACTGCCGCAGCAATATCTAACTCTTACGCTGCACATTTTCATATTTAGAGATTACAGAATGAACATTTTGGAAAGACTGTGGAGGGAGAGATTTAGAAAAAAGGAGTATTATAAAGGCATGGGACTCACCTGGTGTTAGAGCGACCAGATGCAAAGGAAGGCAAGGCTTCTGTATTTAGAATCATCATCATGCAGAAGAGGGAATTTCAGTAGTTGTAGCTTTTCCTATTCTCATGCCATTTAGTTGACAGCAAGCTGCCCTTGCCTAAATTCTTTAACCTTCTCAACTATTAATCTAAGCCAGTGGTCTCCTATTTGGAGACCGCTCCAGCTGCACAATGGGAAAGATGTCCCCTGTGCGACCGGTTCTTATCTCTTATCACCGGGAGATCGGTGGTGGGGCAGGACAGCTCCCCAGCGGAATAGTAAGTGCCGTTCACACAGGTGAGGGAAAAGGCAGAGTGCCGGATCCAGCCTGCAGGACAGGGTCTGGAAAGCCCTGATCTAAGGGTACTTTTTCCTTCTTTGAATCCGGTGTAGGTGGCATGGAAGCAGTCCATAAATTTCTGCAATTTGCCATCACTGCATAACATCATTTGCATCCTGGTCCTCTATATATTTATTTGGAAGAACATTCCCCAGTTTTCAATGCAACTCACTTCTCCATTAGGACGGGTGCATATACACACAGTTGTGCAAGCAAGTTGTTCTTTGGTTGTGAGAACAGATAAGTTGAGAGACCGGAAAATTCTTCACATAGAAGCAACTGCTGGGGAAATGGTCCTCCCTGTGTTACACTGGGCTTCCCAGATTTGTGCCAGCTAAATACCTCATGCATATCTGAGAAGTTCCATAGGGCAGGCTCGGGGTCAACATGGGGTAATGGAAAAAAAGACCCCCTTACCCCAAGATGACTTCCAGCAGCCTCTTAACTTGTGCTGGATACAGTGCAGGTTAGAACTGAACTGCCTGTTGGTATGACCAGAATTGTTCATTAGTTTCATGCATTTATTCCCTGCCCTTCAATATCAAGCATTTCAAGAGATGTTGAGAGGACACAGCTGCTTTGGGACAAATGATAGAGTTTTGGTTTGGGAGTCTACACTGATTGTTCAACAGTCTAAAGCTGCGGTTCACAAACTGTGAGTCTGTGGTCCATCAGTGGGTCATGACCCCATTTCTGCTGAGTTGTGAAACTGACTAGGCAGATTAGGCTATGTGCATCAAGAGTTAAACAAGCCGCCACTTGGGGTTGAGCACTGCTGCCCAATCACCATCGTAGTCATGGAGGCTTGAGTGGCTGGTAAAGTGAAACATTTTTTGTAGGTAGGTCCCAGTGCTAAAAAGTTTGGGAACCACTGGTCTAAAGAGAAATTCTTTGATATTTGTTTCAGAACAGCCAGACACACAGTATGACAGTATCCTGCACAAGATTGGGGCCAGAAGCGGCTCAGCCGGAGGCAATCGGAAACTCTTCCCCTTTCTCCTGGGTAAACCACCACGGCCCCAATGAGTCTCCTCAGACTTGCACCATCTCAGGAGGTGACATAAGTCCAAGGAGAATGGAGCAGCTTCAAGCCGTTCTGTGCTGCTTGGGGAACAGGGTTCAGATCTGGTATAACTGCCGGGTTCCAATCCTGCCTCCTGCTTCCCACTTGCCCCGGGATCACCCTCTGCCTGCCCTCCCTCCACCCTGGAACACATCCCTCCCCCCTGCCCTCCCCAGACCCCTGTGTCAGCCGAGCTTGGCCAACGCAACCCTGCTACCCCAAGTCGGTACAGAGGCTGGATGCAACCCCCACATCCCTGCACCAGCCCAACCAACTCCCAAGGAGTATTTGGCATGTTTGCAACCCTCCTGGGCCAGTACTAGGGACTTGCACTGGCCTAAACAAGAGTTAGGATGGCGCCCTTAGTTAAACAGTTTAGATAGAATCGTGTGGGACAGTGAACAAATAGCTCACAGTGCTTGCTGCTAAAGAATTTGGCCTCTCCACTGAAAAACTAGAAGAGCCGCCAATGAAGAATGATCCACACTTCTAACCTTGGTACACATTTTCCAGAAGCATAGAGTTCAGTATGAAATTACCAACCTTTGGCGTTAAAACATTTAACTGGTACTGCAGGCAATGTTTATCTTGAAGACAACCAATGAACTTTTTCTGAAGGGGTCACCATGGAAGAAAAAATACCAGATTAGAGAAGTTTCTTGAACACATTGCAACACCTGCTTGAGACATGCTGCCTCTGGGAGAAAAAAATAGCAAGTAAATCATAAGTCTGTGAACTCTTCCTCCCTTCTTTCCCCATTCCTACTATTAGAAATTGAAATGAAATGTAACATTGTCTTTTCACTGGAAACATCCTATTCTGCTTTGGAACTGAGATGGAACAAACTAGGTATTTTATTTTTAAGAGCCTCTCACCAAACACAATTCTGAACAGGAGCTAGAAAGTATCAGGGAACACATATTTGACAGAAGTGTGCTATGCACTCTCATTTTGGAATCGTGACTTGCTTGAATAACTTAAATAAATGAATACTGTATCCTTTAGGGGGAAAAATGTAAAACATTTCAAAGCCATTTACAAAATAACATTCATAATCAACGGTAATAAAATCAAAATGGGAAAACACAACAAATACAACTGCAGGGATAAAACAAAGCAGCAACAAGAGAAGCTCATTTAAAAAAATAAACCGTGTCTAGGAGAATAAAAAAATCTTTGCCTGTTGCAGAAATGACATAAGTATAGGAATCAAATAGGCCATCTCTCTTTAGGCAGTGAAATGATGGTCTCTGGTGATGAACAGGCTCATGCCAGAGCAGGCATTCCTTCAGGTACCCAGCATTCAGAGGTATCAAACTTGTTTCATATAGAGGGCTGAATAGCATTCATGATTCCCGCTGAAGGCTGGAAGTGATGTCATTAAGCAGGAAGTGATGTCACTAAACAGGTCATGAAGAGAAATGAGCACTTGATTCTCACTCAGGAACACATTAGCAGCAAATGACGGAAGGGAAAATACACAATTCTTGATCATATTTTCAAGATAGGGGAGAGCTCAGTTATTATGTGGGCTGCCCTTCCAGAAGTTATATCTCAACACAGCTCAACAGCTGTGAGAGAGCAGCTGATGGTGGTGCTGGGAAAGCACAAGGGCTGGATAAAGAGCTTCTGTGGGCCGCATCTGGCCCCCGGGTCTTACGTTTTACACCCCTGTCCTTAGCCATGTAGGGCTTTCAACACCAGCTGTCAGAGACAGAACCAGGAGAAGCCAGGCTGATCAAGGGGTAGCGGTTAGCATTCACCTGCCCCTTCCTGCTATGTGCTTTCCCTTTCTATGGGAACAACAGCTGAATGGAAAAGAAACTGGCCGTTCTGTCCATGGCCACCATTCCAGGCTAAGGACAACAATCAAGAGCAATCAGATGTGACATCCCACTGAATTACCATGAACATGGACTAGGAAGGCAAGGAATTAAATTTATTTTCCACTTTTATATACCACTCTTCCTCCAGGGGTTCAGGGCAGTGTACATAGTTCCCCTTGTTGAAACTGCCTAGTTGAAACAAGAAATATTTTAATTACTGACACATAGATGTACTTTTGGACCAAAAAATCTAACCCAGAAATTCTAGCAGAATTCAAGAAGTCATTAAATTTACCTGGAGAAGAACCAGAATAACAAAATCTATTTTTTTTTTCTCCATAGAATGTGCAAAACAATATAGTGGTACATTGACTGGCATGGCTTGCCTTTAATCGTGACAGTTTTCTTTTGGAGGGCAGCCAGAATATTTTCTGGTTCGTTTTGTCTTTCAGACTGAAGACAGCAGTTCTGGCCTTAAAATAGCAACTGCTGTACTGGCTGCCCCTTTTGTGATTGCATTTGAAGGAACAACTCGTGCCTATACTTCTAATTTTTTTCACCCAAAGCAGTGGCCATTTCTATTCAGGTTTCCCTTTTGAATGAATGGACTTGCCATAAAGAGAAAGGATCTTTGTAGTCTCTCACTCCCTTGCTAGCCCACATTTTTGGTAATTATTTTCATATCTTCTCTTTCACTCTCTCACCTAATGTGCTTACACAACGCTTTACCACCAACTACATACAAGTTCAGACAGGTGTGCCCATGACTGTTTCCTACACTGCCAGGTGATTGTGAGTCAGTTCACACTTGCGTGTGTATCACCTGGCCTTGTCACTTGTTCGCATAACATTAAGATATGTTTCACAAATTGCGCAGGGGCCAATCTGAGTTTGCCACAGGAGACAATGATGAATGCAGCAGTCTTCTAAGAAGGGAGCTGGTGTGCTAAAGGGATCAGAGCAGCAATCTTCAACCACTCAGTCACGGCACATTGATGTGCTGTGAATGGTTCACAGGTGTGCCACAGGAGTTTGGGGGAGGGTCGTTTGTTAGTAGGGACATTGGGGGTGTGAGCACAATGTGCCTTGTCAATTGTCAAAAAACTAATACTGTTCCGTGACAATTTTAGTGGCTTGTGAGATCAAAAAGGTTGAAAATCACTGGATTAGAGAGTCAAACACAAGGCGGAGGAGGCACAGGTTCAATTCCCCACTCCACCAGAAAGCTCACTTGGTAAACTTGCACTAGTCTACAGTGTTGTACATTGGGAAGAGAGAAAACTATGTACATTTCCTTGAGCTCCTTTGAGAAAGAGTGGGATAAAATGACAAAAACCCAAAAATGACAAGTGCCAGCCAGTCAGCCTTCAAGGGGCGAAGCAAATAACCACCCATGAGAGTAGTGTTTGAGACACCAGGTGCTTTAGTCCAACTGTGCAATTGCTGACTGGCTAGTCATCCCTGGTGGAGATTGTCAGCATCAGCAACTGGACACATGTGATTGAGAGCCCAATCCTGAGCCTGGCACTCTGGCTTACCACCAGTGCTAGCCCAGTGCTGGCTGGCACTGGGCTAACACCAGGCGAGCACTGGAGCTCAGCCGCTCAATGGTCCCATGGACCGCCGAACAGCGGAGGTAGGTGGGGGGACCGCCTGTTGGACCGCCGAACAGGTAGGTGGGGGGGAGGCAAAGGAGGCAGGGAGAGGGCAAGGAGGAGGTGTTCCAGAGGGAGGGAGTGGGGCAGGAGGGAGGTGGAACTGGTGGAGCTTTGCTCCACTGGATCCAGAGCCTCCATGTCAGACTGGCTGCCCGACACGGAAGCTCTTGATTCTACGGCGACCATAGAATCGAGTAGCCCCATTGGGGGTTTTACTTGGTTTACCGGGGGAAGAGGACGAAAGTCCCCTTCTTCCAAAGAGCGGTCGGTGTTTGCCTGGAGCACGCAGGATGCAGCAGCAGCAGCGATTTTCGGCTCCACTGCAGCCTTGTGCGCCGTGCAGCTCAGGATTGGGCTGTGAGGCACTTGCTGTTTCCACCATCATCTCCTGATAATTAAAGGGAAGATTGGGAATGCCATCGCCCCTCAAACACTCGGCAGCGACAGCCAGTGATTCCACCTTCCTGCCTGCAGTCTTCATGTGGTTTTGGCTCTCTCTGAGAGGACCAAAATGACTGCTGTCGCACGCACACCCTATGTCTATGAAATTTGACCTTTTCTTAGGTGTAGACCTAAAAAATGTGTAATGTATAAAATGATGTGGCATCAAGAAACTTGACCAAAAAGCACTGTGTTGGAGGTGATACAAAAATTCTGCCTGTGATTCTCATCCTGGGACATTAACTTATTCTTAGATTGTAACCCATTTCAGCCCAGTACCAGGCCAGTGCAAATTCCCCTGTGCCAATGCAGCAGCATCAGTGTGGCTCGCACTTCATCCTGCCGGGGAATTTGGCATGCTCAGGGTCTCCTTGAGGTGAGTGGAAATTTGTTCCCTTGCCCCGGGGAAAGCCCCAGCTGCCAGTGTGGGTTAATTCGGACCTGCACCTGTTAAATGGCTGGTGCAGATCCATGTTGCCCCATGTTGGCAGATCAGGCCCCGGGAAGGGAGTTAGGATGCTGTTTTCCTATGGTAAGTTCCACCATCTACCGAATTTGCTGCTTTCAATGAACACACACACATGAGCAGAAGCAGTTAAGGTTTCAAAAGGAGACACTTTACAGTTTCTCAAACATACACATCAGAGTTTTCTACAACAAGTATCAGAGTTTTCTACAACATAAGGCAGGGCTTTTCAAACGGGGGCGTCACAACACCCCAGTCTGTGGACCCTGGCCTCTGCCCCCTTAAGGGGCGGGGGCAGCCTGGAGGCAGGGAGGAGGCAGCAGCACAATCCCCAGGATTGCATGGCTCAGGGGGCTGCAGGGGCTTGGGTGCACTTACCCAAGCCTCCTGCAGCCTCCCCAGGGTGCGGGGAGCCCGGTGTGAACCTTTGGCAGGGCTCCCCACAGCAGTGAAAGTGAAAACATTTGCGGAGGCAGGACACAATCGCTCTGCTTTTACATTCACTGCTGCGGGGAGCCCTGCCAAAGGTTCGCACCAGGCTCTCTGCACCCTGGGGAGGCTGCAGGGGGCTTGGGTAAGTGCACCAAGCCCTTGCAGCCTCCTGAGCGGTGCAATCCTGTGGATCGCGCCACTGCCTTCCACCTGCCCCTGCTGCCTCCCCCCCGCCCCTGCAAGCACTTGCAGTGGCTCAAACTCTCCATGAGAGTTTGAAAACCACTGACTTAAGGGAACAGAGAATCCTACAGGTGTTCTGCTTGTTTGGGTATGAAGGGATGCTCATCAACAAGGGCTGCCTGTCATTCAGGGACAGAGCACAACAGCCTGCAGGCTTCTTCTTCAATGGTTAGGAAGAAAGAGGGAACATAAGGGAGTTGCTCAGGGACATACCTCCTACACAGAGGGCAAGCAGGGGTCTCAGGTGCCTGGGCAATACGATGCCCTTAAAGTCCTGTAGGCAGCATTGCACCCATAGAAGTAAGCCCCATTGAGCTTAATGGGGCTTGCTCCCCAGTTTTTCCTAGCTATTTGCTAATGGGGGGTAAAAGAAAAGTAGAAAGGAGTAGAGATTGCTTGGATGCCAACCTGAAAATGTGGGTTGCAAAGTATGGAGAATGATATGTCCTGTTTCTTCCAGATCTGATAGCATCCAAAACTACTCTAAACCTGGACCTGAAAAGCAAAATGTACAACTTTGAGGCCACTTCCTTCACTTTTTCATCTCAACGTCCTCCTGGTGCCAAATTGAAGCCATAAAATAGTAACTTGGAGGTTTGGGGGGGGGGGGAGCTTAAAGGATATATACAGCAAACCACAGAACCCATCACAGGTGTTTGTATTAAGACTAACATCAGTGATCTTGGCAAAAGATAAGAGGGAGGGAATTGCACCCCAAAGAGATCTCTTGCAGGTAATTGAATGGCTCCAGTTTCAGCATCCGAGAGAAAGTGGCAAAAAGGGAGGGGGGGGGCGAGGTTAAAAGATCCAGCTGAAAGAGCATTTTGAAAAGCCCATTCTTCTAAGTATATTTCATTCCTTTTTATGATGTGACCACTCTGGGAAAGTGCAGCCTGATTGCACAGGAAAAAAAAAATGTAGAAGTGCTTTTGCTCTTTGTATCTCCATGGGAATCATTTCACTTTTATTATGTTTGACAAGGAAGGAGAGGAATTAAAGGCTTTATTGGAAAGTTCAGAACACAAACAGTGCCCGAGATCTCATAACAACATCAGAAGAGCCCTGCTGGATAAGACCAAGGGCCAGTTTAGTCTGGTACCCAGCTTTCCACAGAGTCCAACGAGATGTCTCTAGGAAGTTTGCAAGCTGGAGATGAAGGCAAGAGCATCTGTGATGACTGGGCTCCCTTTGCTGCCTTCTCTCTCCCCCCACCTGCCCCATTTCCCTTAAGAAAAGCCTCAGCATATGGTTCAGTGGAGGAAATTGCTTCCCTAAGGCTCATTGTAATTGCTGCCACTGCCAATTAGACAGATCGATTTGAGTATTCATTGTCTTCTTCATCTGGGTCCAGCAAGAATAATGTACGGACTGGTTAGGAACTAACCAGTCTGTCGGTTGGGATTGGTTTGTATCACCTAGCTGGAGATCCAAGCCCACTTGACCAGGTCAGAGGGCAGGTAGGGATGCTCAGGAGATCAGAAAACATCCCAACGGATGAGACACTGACCTCATCAACCCCCTTTTGTTAAATAAAGCACAAGGATGCTTGTGTGTGTTCTGCCTTGGCTCCCTCATTCAATGTAACTGTATGGACAAGTATTCGCCTGCCTCCCTGGGTATCAAAGAGGTGTAACAGACTCTTCAAGCTACTAGTTTAAGTATAGTTAATGAACAGTGAGATTTCAGGCCCCAATCCTATGGGAATGGGCATGTTGCGCGAACGGAACTCATGTTCCAGTAGCGCAACATGCTTTATGGTGGCTGCAAATGGTAACACACCATTCTGCACAGCTGGGCTTCTACTACAAGCAGCAAGTGACACTGGCCATGTACCAGTAGCCCTTGGAAAAGTCCCAGTGCCAGTCAGTCAGCTTGGGAGGATGGGCTGGGGGGTTGGGGGAATAGGGCAGGCATGGGGAAAAATGGGGTGGATACCAGCATGAGGAGCAGGATGTGCTGAGGCCAGGAAGGAGGCAATACTAGCGGCAGTAGTGCTGCTGATACCCCCTTCCCAGCCTCAGTCCACCTTCCTGGGTCCACATGGACTTGCACCAACAAAATAGCTAGCACAGGTCTAGGTAGACCCATCTGGGAAGTAGAGCCTGAGCAAGAGAAACAAATGTTCTCTTACCCAGAGCAGACCTCAGGGACTTCCTCCTGCAGGATGCAGTGTGAACACAGGTGGTGCGGCTTCATCAGTGTGCAGGGGTTTAGACAGGATTGGGCTGACAAACACAAAAGGCTGACAAAAGGTTTACCTGTAATCACATCTTTTGTGTGTATGCGGCTTAGATCAGTACCTGGGCACTTCCAACACCCAAGCCAGTTCCCAAGCCTGCATGTTCTATTATTTCTTTCTTCTATTATTCAACCCCCTCTCTGCCTGTAACTGGCTGAACTCAGTCCAAGCTTGGCCCCAGCTCTCCTAGACCCCTGGCTATTATAGTATAGATTTTTGAAAATTCTAATATAATGGGGAGGAATTTCTGACGATGGTCTCTCTCTGCTAGGCTTTATCCTAGTGGTGGCAGTGAAGTCTACCAATTTTGGTCCTAGCATAGGAAAGGAGGGAAGCACCATTTTCAGGGCTCCCCAGCTTTGATCACGATACCCTCTTCTGCTGTCGCTTCCACTGCTGAGCAACTGCTAATCAAAGGCACACTGCCTCTGAACTTGGGGCTTTCAATAGCCATCCTGACTAGCAACCATAGGCAGATTTATCCTTCATGAATTTGTCTCATCCTCTTTGCAAGCCATCTAGGCTGTGAGTGGAAGACTGTACGGGATTTAGGTAGTAATTCCTGTTTCATCGCGACATTAAAAAAAATGATTAGAACTCTCAAGGACCACACACAATCTTTCACACATAAACAGGGGCTTTTATGCCTCCACCTTTTCAGTGGCAAACTCCTGTGTTCCATAGTAAGTCACCTACAAAAGTTGGAGACCTTCCAGAATGGCATTTCATAAGGAGCTGCCACGAGAAAAATCAGCACACCTCATGGGTATGATGACACACTTTATACAAGCACAAGGTCTTTTTTGGGCTCTTGACCAATTTGAGGATGTTATTTTGGGTTATTTCTGCTGACATCTCTGTGGCTGCCTGTAGCGTAAGCACTTTTGATAGAATCCTTGCATCTCATTCTCTGCATGGAACAATCAAATATTCAGCTGCAATGCCTTTCCCTTCCTTTCCCCTCCCCCTGTATTTCCAAGGGAATCCATCATTTTCAGACCATTGCCCATAAAGTATATCAGGAAGAAGCTTAGATGAGAGGTTCAAATCTGATGCAAAAACAGTAGAAGCGAAAAGGAGGAGTGAATCTGTGCAGGATCTACAGTAATTCCTGTGAGCTCTTCAAATTGCAGGACAAATGAAGGTCAGAGAGCAGGCAAGGCACCGAAACAAACAAACAAAAACGTAATTGTCTCAAAACAATTAGAGGTTTTGTTTTTCTTAGATTTACCGGAACACGCTTCCATGAAAATCAGCTGGACACCCGTCCACTGCTCTCAATCTTCTCCTGCAAAAATCAACACTCCCTGCATGACAGCATTGTGTGGGTTCTAAACTATTGTCATTTTGTGTGGAGCACTGGCAAAATTGAATAGATCTGACTGTGTTACATGGTCAGTATTTTATTTCTCTTTCTTTCAATGTGAGGCAGGGTGTGCTGAAGACACACTTTTAAACACAGTACTTGGTGCCAGGTTCCTGCCTGCAGAGCAAAGGGCCAGCTCAGAAATGTGCCTATTAGGAGAACTGTTGGCAAGATGCCTCAGATCCTCTGCCAGGAAGACCAAACTTTTGATGAAAAGGTCAGGAAGGCCACATTTCTGATCTTGACCCTTGTAATCACCCCCCCCCCTTTTCAACTAAGCCTGGAATTCAGTGTTGGAGATTGGGACAGAACTTGTTTACAGCTTAATTGTTAAGGTAGTTTTCACACCTCCAAATCAGAGATGAAGTGTTTCTGCTCTAAATCCTTTCCTGAACAGCAGATTTACTGGTTTCCTGAGTTGGAGAAGTCACCTTTTGAAAGACAAAGGTCCTCACAAATTCTAGAGGATGATCCAGTGACCATCCACTTAGCCACCATAGTCCCAACTGGGTGAGTGAGACAAAGGCAGAACTCATGATGGGCTTTTCCCTAACAACAGGAATCTTGCTGTAGAACACAGGACAATATAGTACAGCCAGGCTCAGATTTGAGAAGTTTCTGCACCAAGGGTGGAGTTCTATAACATCAAGGACTCTAATGTCTGTCCTTGGCTCTCAGGAAACCACAGGGAAGGCACAGGAGACCCAATCCTGAAGAGACCTCCACAGAGGTTTGAGGGAGAGTAATCTCAACATTTGAGGGAGAGGAAACTCGAGCTCATTTTCTCAAGTGCTTCTGAAAGATGTTTCCTTGCTGGCAACGTTGGGTGATGGTTTCTTAACTAAGCCCAGGGGCTCATTCATGCTGCCTACATTCTAACTTAACCTACCTGGTAACAGGAGTTCAGTTCCCCTTGGTGAGGGTTGCCAGATACAAAGGGGGACAGAGTGCCTATACCTTTAACCATTGTATAGAAGAGGGAATTTTGGGGGTGCAGCTTTTAAACCCTTCCATGTTGAGTTATCCCTGCTCAAATTCCCTCTTCTATACAATGGCCCTCTGTCCCCCTTTGTATTTGGTAACCATATCCTTGGGCTGCAGCCACTCTACAGGCTTTGACTGTCAACAGAAGAGGCACTGCTTTGATTTACCCCCTCACCTTGTGTTAGGAACTCCTTCCAATGATACAAAATGAGACTAGAGCCGAACGAATGTCTCACTGCAAATAATATCCTATTGGGAGTTGCTAAGGGTTATTGACCTTTCCCCCCCATTACATTCTTTATCTCGTATATAGCTTCAAATGGAGGGTTGCCACCTCAGCATATTGATCTTTAAATCTTCCACAGAAGCTGAAAACAAGAATATGCAAGTTCTACCTGCAGTGTTTGATACGGGATAGCTCATTGCAATGCAGGTCTCCACAGCTGCTGCCATCAAGAGCAATGCTTGCGCAGTGGGGGATCTCCCCAGCCCCACACTCTGGGGCAAAGCTTCGCGATGGCACCCTCCCGTGGGATGTCGCCATGCCCCCCACGTGCAAATCCACCTCTCCCCAATTACCTGGAGCTGATGGTGCCTCGAATAACTCTAGGACATGCCAGGGAAGCCTCCTGAAGATTCCCCAAAGCTTTAAGCTGTGCTTCTTGAAAACCGGAAGCACAGTTTATGAGGGCTTCCGTGGGGTCCTAAAGATGCACCATGTTCCATGCCCAGGGCATTTGCCCCATCAACTGAATGAGAGGTCCGCTACTGTGCTTGCATTATTTGCAACATCCCACTGTCCTGGCTACTGGCTGTCTATTACTGAACCTCATCTACGGCAGAAAGGAAAGTTGTGTTATTGCCACGCACATGACAAACCATACTACATGGTTCACGGTTTCAGCACGTCCTTCAAGTTTGAGCAAGGACTTATCTACTGCCTATATGGGTGCTAGCAACATGAAAGGGTTATATGCAGTTCCCCAGAAAGGCTCTGCTAATGCAGGCAAGCAGCAGGGTTTCCACTGATCCAAGGAAAAGGACGGGAGTCCTAAGGCAAAGTTGTGCAAATGGTTTTTAAGGGGATAGTGCAAAGTTAATCGAGAATACAATACACATTCCATAATCATCAGGCCCTACACCTGAGGTGCCAGGTATAGCCAGGTTCTTTCCCTGACCTGCCAGGTATCATTCTCTACCTCCACCAGTTGCCATTAGCTTCTGTCTTCACACGTACCTCACCTGGGTCCCATCTTTCAGCTCCAAAGCTCCACTCCCATGGATCACTCAGTTATAGCCTCAGAAGACCTAGCAACCATATATGTGCTCGAAGAAGCAACCGGAGATGTACCAAGGAAGGATTGTGGTTAAAATACAGGTGCAGAAACAGAGAAATCCAGAACATTCCCTAACTTGGAGTCACCTGCACCGTCAGAGCAAGTGGTTAGTAGTCAACAGTCTCCTGTGTTCTTAACATTTGGGGCAATACAGAATGCACACAAATGCCAAAGCTCCGGAAAATATTTGGTCAGCACGTCTGATTAACATGCTCACGGCCTCCTTCATAAGGAGGAGCCAGTCTGAGGAGGGAAGCGATTACTTGGACATATGCTGAACGTGTTTACAAGAATTTGCAGGCCTGACAGACAGCTCCCGCTCAAGCCCAAACCCATCACGACTTCGGAGAGATGCTTTTAAAGCCTATACAGTTCAGCGCTGTCACATTAAAGTCCCTACACTATTATTAAAGTCACTGAACTGATAGCAAACCAAGTCATAGTCACAGTCTTCCAGGTGGTTGCAGGAAATTTCCGATTCAAAACATGCCACTCAGATGGGAAAATAAACCTCACCTTCCTTCTTAATTTTAGCAGTTTTCATTGCTGCTGGAAAGCTTTTTTTATATTTTTATTAAGACTGGAAGCAATTTCCCATTCTTGCTGTAATATTTGGGCAGCCCTTTATTCATAAATGGGAATTTAAAAATACCCTTCTATTAACCTTGGATAATATATGAATATGTATTCATTCAAAAAAAGTATAGTTGCTTGTACTAACATTCCTCAGATTTGTGAAAGGATGCTTCCAGAACTTTATACAGGGTCAGCTTTGGGGGGCGGGAGGTGGAGGCTAAAGAATTTCTTTTTAAAATTGTCACTGTCCAACTTTGCAAATGTAACTAAAGTGTATTGTTCTCCATACCATATCTTAGGGAATGTGGTATGTTTCCTTTAAGTCAAAACCAGTATGGGGGTAGATATTACAGTTGATATTACTGGGCAACTTTCAAGGGTTCAGGTGTCTCAGAAAGGCCTACTGCCAATCTTTAAGACCATTTCTGTTCTCCCAGCCTTTGTGTGGTGAAAAAGTGGCTCTCTTGCCCATAAGTGTTGCTCCGTCATTGCCTTTCTCCGTCCTAGTCTACACAGCACATTAAGCTTCACCATGAAATTTGGGAGGCCACCATAAACCTCAGAGGTTCACTGGAGAGATTCCATGGAGACAGCTTGCTAAAGGTTCCCAGACTCCTTCACTACTTTGATTGGTCCCCATTTATCTCAGGGACTTTTAATGCTATTTTTACCACAGCAGAGACATTGATTGCTTTGTTGATAGGCCAAAGAGAATAGAATCATAGAGCTGGAGGTGACTTTCAAGGCCCATTCCCTGCTTGAAGTATGAAAACCTTCTCTAGAGCACTTCTGAAAAGTGCCTGTCATGTCTCTGCTTGGAGACACCCAGCAAGGGAGAACCCATCACTTCCCTCAATAATTGGTTCCATTGCTGAACTGTTCTTAACTGTTAAGAAATTCCTCCTGATATTCAACCAAAACCTCTCCCTTTGCTGCTTAAACCCATTAGATCTAGTCCTACCTTTAGGGGCAGAAGAACAAACCCTTCCCTGCTTTGTCATGTGACAGTCCTCTTGATATATGAAGAGCACTATTGTGGGGGTGCTGAGACATGCTGGGGGTGGGTGAACACTGATGTGGCTGATACCCACTGCATCACACTTAGGACTCTACAGTGCCCTCCCCAGCCTTCTCTTTGCCAGGCTAAACACGTAGGTTTCCCTTAACCTCTCCTCACAGGACTTGTTTTCCAGTCCCTGAGGATCTTCATGGTCTTTTTCTGAACCTACTCCAATTTGGTTACATCCTTCTCACAGTATTCTAGATGAGGTCTGACCAGTGTAGAGCAAAGTGTAACCACTACTTCTCACAATTTTGAAACCCTGGTTCTATTAATGCAACCTAGAATTGCAGTAGCCTTCTTTGCAGCCGCATCACACTGCTGGCTCATATTCAGCTTGTGAGCCTCTGAGACACTACAATCCCTTTCACTGAACGGCAGTGTATAGCTGTTCAGGCTTTGAGAGAGAGAGAGAGAGAGAGAGAGAGAGAGAGAGAGAGAGAGAGAGAGAGAGAGAGACCCAGTTTAGCTGTAAAAGGAGAGAAAAAAATAAAATCTCTAATATCTCAGCTCATGATTATGACAGAAATAAGTATTCCAATTTCCACAATAGTTACCAATGTAATAGCTCTGTCACAAGAAAGGCAATTTGGAAAATAAGAGTATACCATTACCTGAAACAGTATAGTGTTTTTATAACCACGCACATGCACAGACGTATAAATATGATATTTAAAACCAAGAGGATATTTATGAGCCAATCAGAAGGACCTCATTATTTTGCAATTTGGTCTGAAAATGAAATTCTAAAGGTAGCTGGCTATGCAAGGAAATTTTAAGAATAAATCTGCTAATGCATTAAAATAATATTATAAAAGAAGGGCTGTAAGTACTACCGCCCCCTTTTTTCAGGCATTCTGTAGTGACATTTGCTGGTAGACAACAAATTGGGAAAATATCATTTGTTGTTAAGATTAGAAAAAGAGGCACATTTCACAGCCTTTTTCTTTAAAAGTATTCAATATGCATTGGTATTTTTAAGTGGCTTAAGGCTGTCCTGTTATTGACCTTGGTAGTCCTTTACTTGTTCTTTTTCTATTTGGTGAAACAAAAACCATCTCTAGCCCTTTGCAGGCATGAAGGAAACAGGCTCATGTATTTAGGTCTTTTGCAAGCTTCTGAATCAAAGAATGCACACTGCAGACATACCAGTGAATGCACATATGGTGGGTATAAAGCCTGCTTCTGTAACGCTGCCCTTTCCCCACTGTACATATGTTCATTATACCCATGAAGTAGAGCTCAAATATCTGCTGACAGCTTCTATTGCTCAAATATGTACAGTGCTTCTCAAACTTTTAAATTTCTGGAGCACTTTACAATGGAGGACAGCACACCTATACCTTTAACCATTGTATAGAAGGCATTTTGGCAGGTGCAGCTCAACACGGAAAGGCTTAAAGAGTCGCACCTGCCAAAATTCCCTCTTCTATACAATGGTTAAAGGTGCATCCTCCATTGTATCTGGTCACCTGTCCCAGGGTGCCAACACACGCAAGGAGTGGCACAGCACTGAGCAGATGACAGCCACTTATGGAGTCCCTGAAAGGGTCTCGGGGAATCCCAGGGATCTTAGGAGCACACTTTGAGAAATGCCAATAAATACTGGTTGGTTGGCAACCTTCAGTCTCGAAAGACTATGGTATAAGCCTGTAGCACCTGGTATTCCTTGGCAGTCTCCCATCCAAGTACTAACCAGGCCTAACCCTGCTTAGCTTCCAAGATCAGACAAGATCAGGCCTATGCTGGGTCAATTTGCTATAAGTCCAGAATATCCCTGCTTGACAGTATGATGGGCACAGTCGTGCTTGAGTATGTAATGGCAGTTTTCTCCTGTCTAAGGTCCTGGATGTCACTTGCTCATAAGGCTGCCAGTTCTTGAAAAGAAAATAGTATCTGGATGTGTCCTGGGGCCAGAGCTTCAAGCAGGTCCAGAGAAGAGCTGAGGAGCAGAACCCAAAAGCTTCTGCTCGGCCCAAAGGAAAAGCACACAAAGAATTGCCATTCACCTCAAGTGAACAGCTAACAGTAACAACAATACATGGATGAGAATGGGGAGAGAGGCCTTCCCCTGTGTTTTGTGCAGAAGCGGGGAACTACTGGAAAGCAAGAAGTAAAGGTGGCCATCCTAGTTGGCAATATAGAGAAAAAGGAAAGGCTCCTCCGAAAGATTTCATGCTATCTGCAAATAGCAATGGTTGATGTTGGACACTCCTATTCCTTTCTGTTTCAGAAGCAGAAGTGCTACATACATCTGAGCCTTTCATGGCTGGACTGTCCAATAGTCCATGGTATAACAGAGTACCTGATAGCAGTGTTGTCAGGCTTCCTTCTGCAGGAACTAAGGGCCTCAGTACAAGTTGCAAACCTCTTTGAACTCTCCTGTGAATCAAAATGGAAATTCAGAGTTTTTCCCCTTGTGTGAAATTTGGAGGTGGTGGTGATGGTGTGGTGAGCAAGCATTTTATGCTTCCAGATTATCTTGCAATAGTGTGAGGAAGATCATGAGGCCTTAGGGGATACAATTCATTTTAGGTAAACTGTAACCCCAAACCACAACGTTTACAAATCAAGTTCCAGAAGCCCTGACAACCTCCCCTAAGGTAAAAATATGTGACTTTGGGCTGATAAAATCATAGTTAGTCAATAATCACTATATTTCACTTTTCTTCTTCTATTATAAAGGAAAGAGAATACAGGCATGCAACACTTAACAATCTTCTGTTTAATGACAAACCACACATATGATGGTTGTTAAAGCACAGCAAAGAGGTTCATAGTACAAAAGAGGCAAACTGTCTCTAGTAGCCTGTGCAGTCAGCTAGTGTCTGGCAGGGTGTCTGTTTACACAACAAAGGCAGTAGACTGGACTGAATGTTTGCTTAATGACCTAATCACATAACAATGGGGATTGGAGAACATATCCCCATTGTTAAGTAATGCACACCTGTATGTATATTTGTCATATTTAAAAAAAACCGCACAAATATATTTAAATTCTTTTGTATTGAATTGTGAATATATCTAACAGCAAGTCTTGGAGCCTTTCTGTGAATCCTTCTCTCTACTGAAAATTCTTCCCTGCTACTGAAAGGCTCCCTCCCACTGAAATGAACGAAACAAAGTTTTTTAGGCCCAAACTTTCCAAATAAGTTCCTCACAATGACAGCTTCATATATGTATGAAACATTGTTGAAACAGAATAATTTAATATATCGCACACTAGAGGCCCTTGTACATAGACTGAGAGGAGTTATGAAGTTCAGATGTAAATGTGAACTTTCAAGGTTGGGGTAATTGTGAGCAGGTCATTCAAAGACTTGTGAAATCACACGTTAATTCTCTTTCTTACCCGTAAGTCCAAAATAATCTTGACTCTGGAATGATTGGTGGCATTAGCTATGGCCTAAGTATTGCTCATGTAAGATTGTATTCCCTTTCATTTGTCTTCCTCTGCCCTGCTTGGAGAAGACATATAAAACAGAGATGAGCTCTGAATAGCTCCCTTCAGATCTTATTCTAATGACACTTGGTCAGGGATATTACGCAGAATGTCGAGTTTTACCTTGAATTTCCCCAGTGTCAGCAGAAGCAGATTTCTACCCCCACCTTCTCCATCTCCACCTCCTCTGCCTTTTTTCAGCATCTCGGGATTTTACATTTTAATAGAAAGGCTATTTCAGGAGCATTCAGAATGTTCAAAGAAAGCTGGTGAAGCAAAACTATGTTCAGGACAGCTTTCTTGGATGGGGTGAAGGCACATGAAGATGGCTACCATTTTAAGGGAGGACACACACACATGATATTACAAGATCTGAAAGCCCTCCCTTTGGATGGATTTGTGCCCCACACCTCACCTAGTACATAGTTCTACAGAACCATTGCCCCTGCCTCCTGTCACAGGGGCCAATGAGACCCTTTTTGGTGGCCCCCAAAAGCCTGGCCACAGCTCCCCCACCATCTCCTCCCACTTCAACAGTTTTTCAGTCTCCCTGCCGCACTGTTCCAGCTTTTCCTTTACAGAAGAAAAATCTAGAACGATGTGGCAGGGAGACTGAAAAGCCCTGCCACACCCACCTTCGCTGCTTGCGTTCTGACTCTGCTGAATGACTCTGGTGGCTCAGAACGTGGAATTAATTGCCTGTGATATCATCATGTCACCACCAGTTACTTGTGGGTCAACACAGCCGTGGGTCATGCAAAGGTTATGCAGCCCCTTGGCTGCCCAAAGTTGGACTGCTTTGAACTATACCAAACTAAGGTAGAACTGCTCACTCATATGACTGTAATGATCTGTGATCACAATCTGTGTGAGTGTAAATTTTCCACCCACAAGGACAAAGGTGCTCCTGTGGGGTTTTTCCACCCTGTTAGCATTTTGCTGTGAGGCACTGTAACAGTTGGGTGGAGAAGATCAATGCAGTTGGCCCCATCTACAGGACTTCTCCCCCACTGCTTCATGTGGCTGGGAGTGAGTGAGAAAAGAGTTTAAACAGGGAATCTCATAGCATGAAGGTTGAATCTGCATGCATGGGAGCTCTGTTTGGCATTCAGTGACTATGTGATTTGAATGCCTGAAAAGATCTAGCTAGTGCATAGAACCACAAAGCTGGACTAGCTACTCTGGAGTGAAAAATCATATTTTGTTCGGAACCAGAGTGGGAATATTCTGGGAATCTTTAAATAGTAGCAAGGTAGTTTCACCTTCTCTGGGGATGAAGTGCAGAGAGAGCAATTAAAGAAAAAAAAACTCAAGAGTTTAGACCAGTGATTTTCAACCAGTGTGCCGTGAATGAGGTACTGCGAAAGGTCTGCTGTGGAAGTCTGGGGGAAGGTCTTTTATTAGTAGGGTCATTGGGGGATGTTAGCCACCTACTCGCAGCATGATGTTCCTTGTCAATTGTCAAAAAACCTATGGTGTGCCTTGACAATTTTAGTGCCTTGTCAGTGTGCGGCGAGATGAAAAAGGTTGAAAATAGCTGGTTTAGACTAAGCCTTCCAATGTGTCACATGGGTATTCTGAAATAGTCTGATGAGCAGATTGTAAGCTTCAGGTATTATGTATAATTCCAGGTTCCCCTGGTTCTCACCCAGGTTTATTGCTCCCTGCTTCACTTTTACACATGTCTCATAACCATGAATCCCATTTTGCGCAAGTTGGGGAGAGTAGATTTAGTTTCCGTATGAAACTGTAAAACAGAAATATACACTCCTGATGGTTGCAATGTTTAAATTGTTAGTCATAACCCTCCAAAGATAAATGGTTTCCAGAGCATTTTCTGGAACAGCAAATACTGAATGCTGCTCACTGTAATTCTTCTTTATTGTAAGAAGAAGAAAACAACACAACTAAGCTAAGGAGACATATTATCTGTTTATTGTAAGAGATAGAGAAAACTTGAATTAGAGTTCCATGCTCATTCCATACTTGTGATTGCTAATGAATTGAGGGATGTGGAGGAAGAAATGAGAATCTTTGATATAAACATTGTTTCTGACAGCCTACACTTCAGGGCTTTGAGAACTATTCATTGGTTATGAACCTTTGGCCTGATTCTCTCAAAGCCTGCCTAGTTCACCCCTGCTACCAATGTGGGCTAATTTCAGCAACAGGACTTGGTATGCCAAGTGTCAGCCTTGGCGGGAAGCCCAATCCTATCCTTCCCAGCACTGCGGGTTACAGTGGCACCGAAATGGCCACTGCTGTACCCTGTGAGGTCAGGGAAGCCACTGGAGGTCTTCTTGGGTGAAGGGAACATTTGTTCCCTTCCCCTGAGTAAAGTCCCAGCCTCTACAGTAGGGCTTCTTGAGTCTGTACCAGCAGGCGCAGACTTGAAAAGCTCCACGTTGGGCTTCCAAGTCCAACGTAGAGGATAGGATCTGGCAGAGGAGGCCTCCGCTGGTCTCCTCCCATTCCACCCTCCCTCACCCTGGAATGTCTCCTCACGCCCTCCTGTCATCCTCCCCATACTTCTGTGCTGCCCAGCACTCACCTTTTTGTCACCACTGGCTTTGGCTTCTTCAGTGGCAGTGACAGGGCAACACAGGCCTCCCCACCTGTGCTACTTACTCTGAGGGTGCTGCAAATGTGCTTTACGGCACATTTACTATACCCGGCAGCAGCGCTGTTGCTCAGTAGGATCAAGCACAGTGAGACACAGAGGAGGGCTGACTTTCCAGACATTTTTCCTAAGTGGGTATGTTTTTTTAAAAAAATTAAAATCACACACTCCAATTCCTCCCTTTCTTTCTTTCAAATCTCTACCCCTTCCAAACTCTTCTATTAGAAAGAAAAGACGACAAGCACTGTGATGTCAATTCTGTGGAAAAAGGGAGGGAGCAGAGTAATCAGGGGAAGGACCTTTTCCCTATGGCAGGGCTTCTCAAATTGGGGCATCACAACGCCCCAGCCTGTGGGCCCTGGACTCTGTTCCCTTAAGGGGCGGGTGCAGGGAGAAATGCAGTGACGTGATCACCAGGATTGCATCGCTAACGGGGGCATAGGGACTGGTATGCACTTACCAGTCCTTGCCGCAGTCTCTCGGGGGTGCGGGGAGCCCTGCACGATCCTCCGCAGGGCTCACCGTTTCTTAGAAAGTGAAAGTGGAGCGATTGCACTCCACTTCCGGTTTGCGAATGCAAACCGAGGGTGGAGCGCAATCGCTCCACTTTCACTTTCTGAAGGTTGGGGAGCCCTGTGGAGGGTTGTGCAGGGCTCCCCACACCCCTGGGAGATTGCAGCAGGGACTGGTAAGTGCATGCCAGTCCCTACGTCCCCGTTAGCGACACGATCCTGGGGATCACATCACTGCCTTCCCCCTGCCATCACTGCCTTTTCCGCTCCCCCGCAGTGACTTACTGTGGTCTTCAGACTCCCTGCAACCTTGAGAACTGCTGCCTTATGGTAAAATCCATCACTGGGCTAGGCTGCTTCCTATCAATTAACATACACATTGTGCAGTCCTAACCCACTTTCCAGCACCAACAGAATGGTAATGCAGCTCTGAGGTAAGGGAACAAATATTCCCTTACTTTGAGGAGGCCTCCGTGAGTGCCACCCAACTGCAGGATACAGCACATGTCCCACTGGCAGTGGCATAGCTAAGGGGGTGCAGGGGGTAGCAGCTGCACTGGGCATCAAGTTTTATGTGCCATGTTGCTTCTGGGAACGGATTCACAATCTGCCACCTGAACCAGCCCACTTTGCCCTGTATCATGGTAGGGCCAGCCCTGCCACCTTCCTTAATTTGTACATGGAGGGCACACTTGGTATGGGCGATCCTGTGTTTTTGCCAAGTACCTAGATCTGGATTGAGTTACAGTCTCTATTTTCAGTATCTACTTTGGCCTAGCCCATCATCAGATGCTTTGTTCTCATAAGACACTTTTTCCTACCAGCAGGGACAGAATGAACATCCCACTTTTATTCTACTTAATGGTATCAAGACATTCCCACTTCTACTGAAGCTGCATTTTTCTTCTCCTCCTTTCAGCATCACTCCCCCCTGGAAGTTACAATTCTATTAAGCACACTGGTTTCTTTCTTTCCTTCCATGCAAGCCTTGGTAAAGCTAGTTTACTGGAATTTATTGCAAGTTAAGTCTCCTTATCTTCTAAGAAAACATATTGCTGAGTTCACCTTTTCTACTGGCCTCTTATTTACAACCGCACACAATTTAGCTCTCCTCTGCCTTTCAGTAACTCAGTTTCTGCTTGTAAACGCATTGTACAATCCATGTTATTATTCTGAGAGAAAGTGGTTTAGTTTTATTTTCCCAAACTTACCTTGAATAAGGCAGGAACATGGAATCAAACAGGGACTGACTGAGGGTCACTGCTGGTTCACTGGACATCTATTTAGCTAGCTAGCTGCCCAAAGGTCTAGGTGTACTTTGCCCTACTAAATTAAGATCTGGGTGTACTTTGCCCTACATATATATCCCAGGCAAATCAAATCCTGCACTGAGAAAAACCAAATTCTGTGATCTGTATAAATTGAGCAAATTTGAATAATTTATCATAATTTGCATTGTTTGCTTCTTGGGGGTGGGGGGTGGGTAGATTGGGCCAGGGAGGGGATGGGGTATCAACAAAGGCTCCTACCAGATCCTATCTCCCTTCCACCAACATGAGGTCACCTGGAGTTGTGCCAGCAATTTTGCTGATGCAGATCTAATGAATCCCATGAAACCTGAGGGACTTACCCCTAGGGCAAGGGGATGAATGTCCCCTTGCCTTGAAAGGTCGCCAGCATGGCAACTCTGCACATAGGATGCAGACCACTGCATCCCAGCATGCAAAGTTAGATATAGTACAATTCCTGACAAATAATTTGCCTGCAATTAGAAAACAACACTACAAATCATCACCATCAAGCTTCACATAAGTTTAGTTCATGCTGTTTTGATGTTAGATGCATCAGTACAAAGGAAAGTTGTTGCAAGGGCAAAGCATTCCTGTTTGCCCTTAAAACTCTTGTTTATATTTACATAATGTGCTTTATGAACTGCATTTTATTTGCATTGTATGAGAGAGTGACAAACAGATCAGCTAAGTCAGCTCTGTAAAAAAAATTTATGGAATCCATAAAATGTACAATAAAAAAAATCTGCTAATAGATAAATGTATTTTTCAAACCCTTGGGCTTCTCGGATACTCAGCAAACATGCCAACAAACAAAGAGTGACAATTGCTGATACAGAAATATACAGCCATGATGTTGTTTCCGTGACCAGTAGAAGGAATTATATAAAGTGCTAGGGGGCTGGGTGGGGGAAAACCAATACCTCTGGGAGTGTCAAAGATGAGATGGTTGATTGGTATATAGTTAGTCTCACAAGTCCCACAGCAATTTTCTCTTTCTTGCTGATACAAAGCAATGTCTTTGGAATATAATTAACCTGCAGAACTTCAGCATCCATTGAATGGAATAATGATGGATTCTAGGCTTTATGCCTTTATACCCAAAAAAGGATTATAAAAATTTCAGATGATAAAAAGTACTGTGGAGAAGGTCTTGATTAGCCTATGAGGAATTCAAATCTTATCATGTGTTGTGATAAATTTATGTTTTATTATTGATATATTTGTCTGAGTTATACATCATGGTTTTCTTTCTTGCACACACACTCAGCGAAAGAGAGAGAGACAGCATGTTGTGTATTTTGATTTATTTTATGGTATAGTATTGTTTTTGTTTGGAATTACATAATGGGGGAGCACCATAATCTTTTATGAGAGTACTGACAGCTTCTCTGTTTTAGCCAGTTGAAATTTTTCTTCTTTTCAAAAAAAAAAAAAAAATGGAACATGGAAAACGCGGTTCATTTTGAAAACAGTCCTTCAGAATCCTCTTCCCTAAACCTAATTATCTTTTATCGTAGTGCCAAGATTGTTCCAGCACACTTACCATTAGTTTTACTTTCATTTTTTGTCAGTCATTTAGATAAACCAATTATGTGCCATCAAAAGTCAATTCAGTTTCTAATTTACTTAATGAATAACGCTTACCAAGTGAACAATAAGTACATCAACTGCATTAACTGTTGCTTTTGAGCTCTTACAAACTAATGGGATCTAATCAATTAACAATTAGAATACCTCCATCTCAATTATACTTCCCAGTGGAACTTCCCAGCAGGTATGCTCATCCTTGAATTTTTCTTTTTGGTCCAAGAAACTACTGTCAGTCCTTGCTTTTGTGTTAAAAGGGTCAGAAGCAACTACAGTTCAGAGACCAGATTTGCATTGCTTCTGAAATAATAATGAGCAGGCAGAAGAACTTTTCATGCTGTAGTCATGTTTCTGAATTCGAAGAAGGTTCCCTACCTGAAAGTATTCAAGGATCTGCGCATTTAAAACACACACACACACACTATCTTCCAGGTTGGGGTGATCAAATGGAAAGCATCCTCTCCTTGTCTCTGCCCCAAGGACTCTACAAAGCAAACAGCTTTGGCAGTGGTGGGCTCTTTATAGGCAAATATCCTTTTCCCAACAGTTGTGCAGAAGTGTCACTTCCAGCAAAGGGAAGGCTCCAAGTTAAATATACAGGCACATGCCACTTAACAACCTTCTGCTTAATGACGGTCTGCATATATGATGGTGGTCAAAGCACAGCAAAGAGGCTCTTAATGAGGCAGTCATGACTCCCATAGTCTGTAGCAGAATATCTGTTGACACAACAGAGAGGCACTTAATGCAAAGAAGAGACAATCTATCTCTAGTAGCCTGTGCAGCCAGCTAGTGTCTGGCAGGGAGTGCCTGTTTATACAACAAAAGCACTAGATTGGACTGAGTGTTCGCTTAATGACCTAACTGCATAATAACAGGCACTGGATAACATATCCCTGTCCTTAAGTGGTACACACCTGAGTTTAGGAAATGACTCTACATTCCATTTTTTACAATGACTTTATCTGAGCACCATCTTCACTTACAATCTCACAGTGTTCAGGAGTTGCATGTCCTTCGCTTTTATCAGAAGTATGAAATAGTAGAAATTCTCTATATTCGAGGTGATCTGACAGAAACAGCACACTGTGGAATTCATAGGGAATCAAAGGTTTTTTTTATTTTTTTTATTGGCTGCAAGCACCAGCCTAATATCTGATTAGCTTTAATGGGAACTGCTGGTGGCCATGGTTGCTTCTTGCAAATTAGCATTGACCACGGAAATTTGAATTCCACACCCTGGCATCTAAAGATAAGAAGGAAAGATTCATAGCTGAAGAGATGGTATATAATTTTCAGATCACCTGGGATTGTTACCTATCCCAGCAAGAAGCTTACATTCTTATTATTGCATTTGCCAAACTCTCTCTCTCTCTCTCTCTATCTGTAAAACGCATGCAATTACCTATGATAACTGTAGGAGATGGGTCCCTTTATGCAACTTCCTTCCTTCCCTTTCCTTACATCTTCTCTCTCTCCCTCACCACCAAAGGAGAAGGATGTAGACTCCTGTCTTCATAATGGCAGGCATTATGAGCATCCCCTCCTGCATGCACACAAAGAGAACAGCTATAGGATTCCCTGCCCCATAAGTAATAAGGGCAACTGATACTTCAGAAGAAGTGTACATCTGTGAAAATGTGAGCAAAGTATTTGATTTGGAATCTTACCTGCCTCTACTTCTGCAAGTTTATTGACAGCAGCAAACTGTCAATAAGGGCACCAGGATGCAGGTCTCTTGTTATCTGGTGTGCTCCCTGGGGCATTTGATGGGCCACTATGAGATACAGGAAGCTGGACTAGATGGGCCTATGGCCTGATCCAGCAGGGCTCTTCTTATGTTCTTATGTAACTAGATCGGTGGTGGAATTTCCCATAGCAAAAAGGATTCTTCTGTTGATTACTCTGCTTTTACAGAACCTTCCCATGTAATATTATCACATGAATACCCATCCCCTTGCAGGTGGTTATCAATGAAAACAAGGTCCAATCTCACATTATTGACACATTATTGAGTTTTTTATGTTGTAAGCTGCCTTGGGTGCCCCTAAAGTGTGGGAGAAAGGTGGGATATAAATTATTTAAATAAGGGTGCAATTCTATCCTGTGCTGAAACAGACAAGCCAAGAGGCTTGCACTGTATCCAGCACAGGATAGGGGCCCAAGGCGGCTCACCCAGAGGCAAGGGCAAACTTTTCCCCTTACCCTGGGTAAGGTGCCTTTGGCCTAATGGGTCTCTTGGGAGTTATGCCACCTCCTCAGATGGCACAAGTTCAAGGAGAGCGGAGCAGCTTGAAGCTGCTCTGAACTCCTTGGAAACAGGGGTTGGGATCCGGCATAACTGCCAGATCCCAGCCCCACCTCCCACTCCCCACCCGCCCGCCCTGGACCCGCCCACTGCCCTCCCTCCCCCCCACCCAGGAACGCTTCTCTCCTGCCCACCTCATAGCCTTGTGTCAGCCTGGCCAGGCGGATGCAAGAATTGTGGAGGAAGCCAGTGGGGAGGCTTGCATCAGTCTCCGCAGGCCAGCGCTCCTCTGAGCACCAGCCTGACTTCCTCCCGAGGAGACGCAAATGTGTCTTATGGCATGTTTGTGACCCTCCTGGGCCAGCACAAGGGACTTGCGCCGGCCCACGTGAAGGGTTGGATTGCACCCTCAATAAATTACAAAAGCTGGCATCATAAGGTCAGTGCAATCCTATGTATGTCTACACAGAAGTAAGCCTCACTGAATTCATTGGGATTTACTCCCAGGTAACTGGGTATAGAATTGCAGTCTATATCTTTTAAATAAAGTCTAACATAGCATCTTTTTTCTATTATCTTCTCAAGATGGTCACTGACAGTAGCATTCAGATGATTGCTGTGTTCCTACATTAGTACTGCATTAGTCAATCAGATGAATTTTTGACACTGCTGAAAAAGTTCATGAAATACCAGGCAGTTTTGGCTCAGCTTAATGGTATGCTATATCTGAACAATATCACTATCCAAACTATCTTCCAGGATATTGTGATACAATGGAGCTTTCTAGCCAGTTCAGCCCACAACACAGCTCCAAACGAGGTATAAGGCTTCAGTCATACTTCTAGAATCCTGTATCTGAATTCTACTTTTGCCCCATATGGATTTTTGATCACTGGACTACCTATGGCTATAATACCATAGGGTTTGCTGCTGACTGATATTACATGCAGGGATATGATTTCAGGTCAATCCCTTGCAAGCTAGAATCAAACAATCTTGCAAACTGAAAAATAAGCAAAAAGCAAGCCATGCCCTCCCCTTGCACCAGATCTGCATCATCACAAATCAGACTGGAATATCTAACTAGAAGATTCCCACTCAGCCATGAAACTAACTGGGTTTCCCAGGGCCAGTGACTTTCTGAAAGCCTAACCTGTCTGATAGGGTAGTTGTGGAGATTTGTTTTTAAATGAGTGGAGAAACATGATGCATGTCATCCTGACAAAAATTTACATACATGCATGTTCCTCCCTTGCCACCCATTGAACCTCATAGTCTATAGATTCAGACAAATAGAAAGAAGTACTTCCTCAGGCAGGACAGAATCAGTATTGTGGGATGTGGAGATCTTTGCTAGCTCACAGTCCCAAGCCAACACAACTCCCTGCATGGCAATACAGCAGCACAGCACCTGCTGAATCCCATGGGAGAGTTTTGGCATTTGGCAGTCTCCTCAGAGTAAGGGAATATTTCTTCCCTTACCCCAGGGTAAGCCTGTGCAGGGCCACCAGGTCTACTCCTGCACCATCTCTACAGCTGGGGCAAGTTCACATAGACCTGAGTCAGAAGATCAAGACTGGAGAGGGGGTTAGGATTTTGGTCTGCACTAATGCCTCTAATACCACTCCCTTCCTTGTCCTGATCCACTTTCCCCTCCCCATCACCTCCTGGTTCCTTACACTGTCTGCCATTTTCTGCCTCCACTTCTCTCCAACCCTCTGCATGAACTTACCGGCTCCCACTGGCATACCTGGGGGGGATTGAGGGGGCCTTCCTTGCCCCCTGCCTTCTTCACCCCACTCGGAAGGCCAGGGAGGCTGTGCCTTCTACGGCCTCAGGAAGGCCTTTAAACCTCACTTCTGATTTTTGGTGAAAACCGGAAGTGACGTTTAAGGCCTTCCAGAAGCCTCAGAAGGCCTTCTGAGGGCCAAATAAGGTTGCTTGTGGCCTCTGGCTCTCGCAAGACCCTGGACATGGGGGCATTCTCCTCAGCAAGGGGATGGCATTTTCTGGTCCTGGCCTCAGGCAGCACGGGCCAAGATCACCAATGCCAACTCCAGTGGTTCTCTCCCAGCCAATGGTGTAAGAAGTCACTTGCGTCCAGGCCATGTGGGCTGCATGTTGCATTTTGCAACTGCCAGAAAGCAGCTTATGATGCCAGAACACTCGTTATGGTGGCATAAGTCACAAATGTTGATTGCTAATTACTTTGTTTACTCCATGTCAAGAAGCTCCCAGGATCTGGCTTCTGTTCACAAGGTCAAATGTGCTGTGCAAATAAAGTGTGCCTAGCTATGGAATTTTCCTGAAAAATGAAAGCCAGTCAAATTTCTCCCAAGCCAGTAAGGGAAGGATGGTGTGATTGCTTGGAGAGATCAACGTGTGGCCTTCCTTGAGACCTGAGGAATCTGAGGCCTCAAGTCCTCAGTCCAACTCAAATGTCATGCACCTGAGGTATGTTCTCCTGGTATGCATCAGTACCATGTAGATGAGGAAACAAACATGCCTGCACAAAATACAAACAGCAGCATGTCATGCATCTGGCTAGCCACTGTTCAAAACAAAACACTGGACTAGGTGCATCTTGGAGTAATTCAACAGGATGTCTGTACAAGACCCAGCCACCCTGGGGCTATCATGCTTAAGATTACTTTGCATGTGAATCCTCTGAATTGACTGGAGTGTTGCATGGCATTGTCAAAGGTTTTTCGCAGCTTTGTGGAGATTCTGTAATCAACGTGAAAGACTCCACATGCTAGGTGACACTGCACATAACACCCACAGTCATCCAATGGAAGCCCTCTTGGTCAGCCTCCACCTGACTACTAGAACACACAGACTGGACCTTAATTTTTTTTTTTTTATAACTGCAGTTTGAGCCAATGAGAAATTCAGCTACTGGATTTGTACAAGTTCAGTGACATTGAGCAGTGCACACAGTACTAATGCAATCTGACATTCTGCAAATCCATTTCTAAACAGAATGAAGTTTGCAGAAAAGCAGACATGGGCAAAGTGGACAGCCTGATGATTTGTTTAACAGCTCCAAGTAGGTAGTACTCAATTAACTCAGGTCTGCAGCCAGCAATATGGGGAAAATACACCCACATAGGGTATTTTTTGCTATACATAGCAAAAAATACCCACATAGGGGAAGGATTGTGAGTCAACAAGAACAGAAAAACAACAACAAAAAACAAAACTGAATTACAAGCATAATTTGTTTGTTTGACACAGACTCAGGTCTGTGTCTCAGTTTTCACTCGTGAGCAGAGAGTCCTTTCATCAGTTCATAATTGCAAGATCAGTTCCCTAAAAAAATCAGGAAGTCACTTCAAACCCATTTCCATCCTTGAGGACATCACTAGGACTATAATAGGACCATCTCCAACCCCTCCAATTCTCCTAACCCTCTTCTCTCAGTCTCAATTCCCCTTCCTCCCTGCAACTAGGACTGAGGAGGGGAAGCAGGAGGCAAAATCCCTGTGGGATTCCAGGCTTCCTGGAGGCCTGGGCAATGACAAGACCAACTATACCAGCAGTGCTAAAAGGTTACAAAGTCACAACTCAGCTTGCCCTCCACGGTGCTGTGACCTGATGCTCCATGCTGTGCTGCAATGCATCCTTGAATACCACCAGAGGCCACTTCTGGGTTGTGCCAGGCTGGCGTCCCACTTTATTGGTCTCCACTGTCCTCAGAATGTCTTGCAGAAATGTCCAGAAGTGACTTCAGTTCCATCCCATGAGGGTAAATAGTTTTGTGTCTGCTTTATTTTATGGCCCTTTTGTACCTTAACCCCACTTCATATAACTGGGAAGGTGGAAGTGGGTGTGGAAAGACTCATGGCACAAAGATCCTGGTTCTTGCATTGATCACTGTGAACTTTATGCAGTGGTTCTCAAACGTTTAGCACCAGGACCCACTTTTTAGAATGTGACTCTGTCGAGACCCACCAGAAGTGATGTAATGACTGGAAGTGACATCATCAAGCAGGAAAGTTTTTAACAATCCTAGGTTGCAATCCTACCCACACTTACCCAGGAATAAGTCCAATTTACTATCATTGTTCAAAGCTACGGCCTCAGGAAGGCCGTAGCATATATATATTCAAAGCATATATATATATGCAGTCACATACCATGGTAGCATCAAGTCTAATATATTAAAAATAAAATATTGAAATGAATGGGGACCCACCTGAAATTGGCTAGCGACCCACCTAGTGGATCTTGACCCACAGTTTGAGAAACACTTCTTTATGGGATAAAGATGGAAAAGGCATGATGAGGATACCAATTCCCATGGCAACCACAAATACACAGTCCAGCTGCCAATCAAATCACAACCCCCTTTGTCCCAAATGTACTACTCTTTCTCTTTAACTTAATGCGACCACACTGTCTCCCAACAGGGTTCTGGCAACCTTCAACATGACTGATTTGAGGGAATACAGGCAACAAAACATGCCAGACTTTTGAGAAATAACTGCACAACATCAGATTCATTTCTGATGAACAGAAAACAATTTTTCCATCTAGACTTTTGTTCCTGTTGCCTGTCATCATTAATCTTTCTTTTTTCACTTAATCACAATATGTACCTTTGCCATTAAATAAAAGGCAGGCTAAACACACTAAAGTACCAATTCCCTTTCAATAGCATAATTTTAAAGTGCATGCTGTTTCCCACTGTGCTTTGACATTTTAATTTCAATTCTGTTTCCCCAGTCTGCATGCTCTACGACATTTGATTCAACAGAGTGATGATGGGATATACATTCATATGGATAAATCTCCAGAAAGTTAGACTAATTGCTGTAGCAGGCACATTACATCACATCTCTCAGGGCTGATTTGTGCAGGCACTTCTGTCCCCCTGAAGAAATGCTTTCAAAAGACACGTTTCTGCACAGGATGGTCTGGTTTGCACACCCACCCAGTGGAGGACTGTTGTTCCAAGACTGGGGAGTGGGCTTGTGCACTTTTCTACACCTATTATTGTTGGCATCCTTCAGTCTCGAAAGACTATGGTGTCACACTCTGAATGGTGGTCTGGAACAGAGTGTCCTCTCCAGTGCGCGAAGCCTGGGTAAAGTAGGTATGGAGGATAGGCTGTTACCCATGCAGCAAATCCCCCCTCTCCACATCACTGAAATGGTCCAATGGAAAGGCAGAAGCCAATACGGTTGGTTCCAGCGACGTTGCAGGAGTTGCCAGAACATGACTGTGTTCAGCCATGAACTGCCTCAGGGACTCCGGCTCTGGATTTTGCCTCGAGGTTGACTCCTGAAGCCTTTTCCATAACTGGATGTAGCCACAAGGCAGTGGAGGTTTGGGATCAGAGTTTTCCTTCTCTCAGATGAGCTGCCTTCCCAGGCTGACGAGTCCCATCTACCCGGTGGCTGTTTAGTCGCCTCTTATGACAAGTACAGCCAAACTGAGGGCCTATTCTTATCCCCAGCCCCCAGGGGATCTATTACTCTATTAATAGATTAATTAATAGATTAATTAATTAATCTATTAATAGGGATCTACACCTATTAATGAGATGAATATTCTACATACAGGTCCAGATGTGTGTAGGCTAGGTTCATAAATCTTTCCATCCCTTTGACAAAGGGAAATATGACATGAATCACATATAGGCCTATGCATGGAGTGCCCATCACATAAAATGTTCTCTATTCGTGGTGGAGGGAATGCTGGCTGCTTCCACTACAGAATGACAATTTACACTTGTCAGTGCAAGGCTCTTTGTAGTGGCATGAAAGTTGGGACAGCATTGCTTGCTTCTGGGTCATTGTCACAAATGACCAGAGGTATAGTGTATGCGTCAGCAGTTCCAGGAGGCCCTGCCGGTGCCAGTAAGTTGACAACAGGGGCAAGCAGGGGGAGAATTGGGGACATTCTGGGAAAGGGGGAAGGGCAGGGGCAAGGAGCAGGCTGGAGGATGTGTCACTGTGGAAATCCAGTTTTATATGTCGTGTGCTTCATGTGAATCTCCCCACAGGAAAGTACCTGTGAAGCAATGAACAATGAGTATGAGAATCAACCATAATTAACTAGTTGCAGACAACTCTGATGCTGAGTTCTCTGTTGCCATTGGTAGAAGGGGGGGCAGAACATCAGCGGCAAAAACATCCAGCTGAAAAGCAAGTAGAGAGGCAGTGGGAAGACTTTACAGAAGGTTTTGTTGAAAAGAATGGAAGATGGGGAAGCAGACAGAAAGCGGGGATAGGACTTGGGGAGGGAGGGAGAGAAGAAAAACCGGGTCGTTCTACAGTCTTGGGGAAAGGGGGGCAGGACTTTGAAATGAGTCAAACAATAGAAATGGTGGAAGGAAAAAAGCATTTGGGTGAATATGGACTCCAGAGCTCCCATTTGAGATCTCAAGTTTTCAGCAAGTTTAAAAATGCCTCTCTTGGATGCAGTCAAGGTTAAATAGCAAAAATGAACAAATTGCAAAGAGGATTTGTTTATCCTCTGTAAGAAAAGAAAAACAACAACATTAAGGATACATTAAAAAGTACAAAAAATACACTATTAGGGTTAATTTTTGGACTTTAGTGTTTGTTTTCCTTTTTTATTGTCTTTTTCTTTTTTCTTTTAACTATTTTAAATAAAATGAAAAAAAGGATAAAGAGGAATTGATGTAACTGCTTTTTAAAAAAAATGTCCCAAAGTAGCTTATCATGGGAGGGGGAATGTGTTAGTGCACAAACAACAAAGAATCTGGTAGACCAACAGTCCGATTCTATCCAAATCCCCTCCTGCGGATGCAGCCATGCTGCCAGAGTGCCTGCCGCATCTTGCAGGGGGGCGGTCCCAGAGGTCACTGTCAGGTAAGGGAACATTTGTTCCCTTGCCCAGGTATAAGCCTCTGCTGGCTTGATGCATCTAATCAGTCCTGAACCAGTGACATTTCTGGTGCAAGTCCAACTGGACTGGGTAGGTGAATCATGTCTGGGAGGGGGGATAGGATATTGGCATATATGCCCCCTTCCTGCTGTCAAAACACCCCCATCTTGGTCCATGCCCCATTCTGCCTACCCCCAGCCCTCTACACCAACTTATGGCATCAGGGTTCCTGCGGAGTCCACTGTCACCTGGCTATTGCCGCTCACCAGCTCTATGGCATGTCACATTTTGCAACTACGGCAAAGCACATTGAGCCACCAGAACATGAGTTCCAGCTGCGCAGCAGGCCTATTAGATTGGGTCACAATTATTCCAGGATAGGCTCAGAATGACTACAGCAGTGTTGTCAACAAATATACTCCTCCCATGTACTTTCACTCGATCAGAAGGATTTCTACCTAGTACACAAACTTAATTGTTTATAACAGTGCATGGATCCATTGGGCTGGCAATCTTTCCAGTTGTTCCTTCAACAAATATGGGGAATTTCCTGCCACTGCTGCTAATGAGAGTACTTTTTGGCACACTGGAAATTTTTTCTCTGTTGAGATGATTTAGTTATTTGAGAAATTTATATCCCACCTTTCCCATTCTCGAAGTAAATGCCCAAGGCGGCTTACAAACCTTTATAATCAGGTACAAAGTATCACAACAGGTAAAAACATCAAACAAGGCATTAATGCATTAATTTTAATATTATATTGTGAAACGTAAACTAAAAAGAGAGCAAATATCTAACAAGACTGGGCGTGCTGGAATGTATGGGAGGAGGCAGTCTTTCCGAAAGCCTGGACCCAGATAATGGAGGGCCTGAAAGTTTAGAGCTAGCAGCATGAATTGGGACTGGAAGTGAATGGACAGCCAGTGTAGCTGCTGAAGCAATGGTCCAGCAATGGTCCAAAATGACTGAGGCTGGATCTGGGCTTTTTGAATTAAGGATGGTCAACCAGTGCTATGGCATGGCACAGAAGGACCACAGATCCCTATGATTGATGACAATTACTGAAATGAGTGGGGCTCTACTTTCAAATAAACAATATTAGGATTGTGCCATAAGGCTGCAAGGACCTCCTCCATTCTGACTTACAACTGAAGCCTTCAACAAACAATGACAAGTGGCTCTTGCACTATGGCAAGACCTTGACTCTGCTTAGAAACCTCTATTGTTGTTGTTGTTTTTTTCCTTTTAAAAGAATGTGTTTTTAACATCCAACCTGAAGAAGACTTCTGTGAAGTTCAGCAACTGAAATACTACATTGCTTGCCCCTACTAACACAACAAGAACAACAACATTATTTAACTTATCCCACTTTCTTACATTTCTAATGTCAGCCCAACCGCGGCGACTTTTGTTTAGGTATTCTCTGTATCCTGCTGCCCCAATGAACTTGATTGACAGTGTTTGACATCTAGTGAGGCAAAAACTGTAATGCACACTGACTTTGACACAACCAACTGTGCCTTCACTGCACGCCTGTAAAACAAAGAACGCTATTTTAATTAACTACCACCATGAGCGGGAAAAATATTTATATATAGGCCACAAACAGCAAATATCTGTGACTGTTGCAGGCTAACAAGGACCATTAGCAACTAAGAATTGTTACCAAGGATCAGGTCTTCTTCCTCGAGTCATCGCTGCACTTTTCAGTCAGAAAACAAACAATCCCTATCTGCATGATTGATGCAGTTGCAAGAAGTTTGCAAAAAGCTTTATTTGCCATAAGTCCCAGCAATTAATCAATAGATCATGTGTGTTTTTCAGATGTACACTGATAGACATGCATAGGCTTGCACTACTCAGAAGCAAGCCCTACAATGTGACTTACAGCCCAATTCTATACTCTTGAAACACTGGTGTACCATCAAGTATGCGGGCATAAGGGTGGCTGCATGGCCACTGGTGTATCAGCCAGAAAGCTGCACTCCACAGAGAACATGGTACAGCCTGACAAGCTGGCATAACTCCGCTTTTCATCCCTTCTGTCCCTGATATTGATCAGGGATCAATATCATTGGATAGCTTCTGAGAGTGTAGGGCCTTCAGAAAGAGCTAATCCTTTTAGATGGTGAGCCCTTTGCTGACAGGGTCTATTAAAAGAAAAAAAAATGTATTGATTTACTTTACTACATAAACTACTTTGTGAACTACTCTTATTGAAAAGTGGTACACAACTATTAATCATCATCATCATCATCCTTGAAGCCACCTATATGCCCATAGCCTTTGGGTGTTGAAAGCATAGTGCCTTTCTTAGATCCACCCAGGCAGGAGGGTAGCATAGAGCCATCCTGACCACCTGTCATGGAGATGACAGGAGATGTCATGGATCTCCATGGCTGGGGCCCGCACCTCCTCCCGTGCATTGAGGGTCCTCTCACACTTACTGCACCGACAAAGAAGATGCCAAGTACGGAAGAGGGGCTGCGATAGGCGATTTAATGTGGTCAATGATTTTACATTCATGAGGGTGCCTTGTTACGTCACAAGGACTACCCCTCCTTACAGTCTTTACGTAGTACAATCACGATGTCGTGGCCAATGGGTGATGCCTTGCCCCAGAGTTGCCTGTCTAAAGCCCACGGCTGGGAGGCCTCACTGGTTGGCTTGGTACTGAGACCAGCCTCTTGGCCTAGCTGGAGAGCTCCTACCAGGGGGTCCACTGGCTTCATGAGGCTCCTGCACCCTCCAAAATTGCCAGAAACCTTCCCCTCCTGGAACTAGGTGCTAGGTGCCCCTGGTTGAGGCTTCTCCAACCTCTTCAGGGCTGGGCCAGGGGCTGCTTTCACCTTCCCTAAGCAGGAGCCCAAGGAGGAGTGACCTCTCCCTATGCCTGCAGGGCTCCTTATGAAGCCAGCAGCTGGCCCAGCCATCCCCACCCTTTCCAGTCATGTGACTGGCCTGAGATATTGCGAGATCTCAGACCCTACTCCCTGGGAGACCTCCTGCCAAGGGGGCCAGATCCAGGCCATACTTCTTCCACCTCCCTACTCCTGAGGAGCCCTTTACTCCTGAGGAGGCCCATGGCACTGGGGCCGGGCCTGGGCCCTGACGACACCACCATACAAAGAATGGTTATGATGGGCTTTGCAGAAAGGACAGTTTCCATTAAAACTATTTCTGAGCAGGGTGGTGGACCGAGAAAAGCACAATAAAATGTTGCTGCCTCCTAAGCTACAGCTGCTCTCTTTGGGAGCTGTAACTTATGACCTTTGGTGAAGTTTATGAGGCTCTGATCGCCACTGCATCTCTCTGCCACAGCTGGTGGAAAGGCTTAGCAAAGGGAATCACAATCCCTGAAGGATGACTCAGGCAGGTTCAACAGGCTATCTGGGACAGGCGGCCTGCACCGCATATGCCAAGGTCTGTGGGGTTTTATCTTTTATATTCGTACTGTAATTTACAGGATGACAAACAGGTAAAAACAGGCTGCAAGCAAAGCCTTTAGAGCACATCTTTAGTGTTTCAAAGCAGGTGGGGAATAATTTACCCCTGCTCCCACAGGTCAATGTTTTATGACCACATCTGCTAAGGCTTAAGCCTGGTGCTGGCTTTATGTAAAATATCTCCTCCTAGACCTTCTCCAGTCATTGTGGATGGCTTAATTCCATGTCTTTAATTTTCTTCATCTCTAGTCCAGTATAAAATCAATGAATGGTCCTGTGCCAGGCATAAATTAAGAATTTGTGGGGGAAATTCTTCAACATGGCAAAATTTCTCCATGGAATGGCAGCGTAATGCAGACAAGAACTTGAGAGGGTAAAAGCAATGTATGTGGGCATGAAGGAAAAAGCTCTAGTTGCTGGCATGAGAGGAATAAAACTGGCTTCTGGGTGTAGAGAGTGATGGTGATGATGAAGATGAAACTGGGGAAATAATTATCCCCATTGTTACTGTCAATGCTTTTTAAAACACTTGTAACATGTGCACGCAGAGGGGGGAAAAATCATGTGTATTGGCCAAGTGCTGTACAATATGGCATGGAAAGGAAAATGGAAGCAAGGGTGAAAGGTGTAAAAAGGATTTACTAACTGATGTTTGATAGGTGTAAGTGGTTCCCAAACTTTTTAAAGGCCCTTGAGCAGGGGTGTCAAACAGGGCCTAGGAGAAGGGGATAAAGGGGGTAATTTGTACCTGGGCCCAGGGCAAAAAGGGGGGCCCAGGAGCCCAAGGAGGGGGCCCAGAAATTTCCTGGGATCTGACATTTTCCTATCTACTCAAATCTGTTGCCCATATGGGATGCTAGGGACATTACCGTGACTGGGGATGCTGGGGACACTACTGATGCCACATGGGTGGGTAGAACCTGGGCTCCAAAGACTTTTCCAGCTGTCTCTACCCTCCCCTCACCCTGCTTTACCCCTCCCTGCCCCTGTTCTGCTCACCCATCACCACCCTTCCCTGGTCTCTTTCACCCACCCACCCCTTTGCAAAGGGGCCCAAAAGAAATTTTGTACCCCCTGATAAAATTCCTCTTGGAGGCCCTAGTGTCAAACATAAGGCCTGTGGGCCAGATGTGGCACCTGGAAGTTCTTTATTCAACCCTCGGGCTCTCCCGGCACCACCACCAGATGCTCTCAGCTGCTAACCTGTGCTGAGGTTGTGCTGAAATGGCTGCCTGCATGATAATTGGGCTCTCCCATATCTTGCAAATATGATCAAAATTGGCATATTTTCTCTTCTGTCATTTGCAGCTAATTCCTAAGGGAGAAAACAGGCTTATTTCTGGTCATGACCTGCTTAATGACATCACTTCCTGCATTATTACATCACTTCTGACCCACAGCAGGTATCAAGAATGTTATTCGACCCACTGTATAAAATGAGTTTGACACCCCTGCCCTAGAGGCTGATGCCCGATTTATAAATGCCAAGGGGCATGGCTACAAAGGTGATTGGGCAGCAGTGCTCTCCCCAAGTAGCAGCCTGTTTCACCTTTGATGCACATAGCCTAATGTTCATGAACCAACAAAAATTGGACCCACAGTCACAGACCCACAGTTTGAGAACCACTAGTCTAACTGAAGTGAAAACACTTCACCTACTTGTGATAGGGAAGCTAGTCTCTCCCACTGAATAAAGACTCCTAAGTTTGTTTAGGTCCTAAGCCTCCAAAAGGTGATCACAAGTAGCAGGGCCTGCCAATGGAGGGGATAGGATCTGGTACACACCAAGACCTGCTGCACCATCTCTCAGGTTTATTTTTGTTTTTAGACATCCAAGAATGAAAAATCCTGTACAGATTTCAGAAGTTTCAAGGTACGGTGAAATTGTACACAGACACCCTAATCCAAGTGTAGTCTTGCTTAGAAATGGCACTGATGTATGGCTAGCTGTGGCAGAATGAGGGTGGGGATGCAGATCTGAATAAACATTCAAGTGGGTAGCCTGTGAAAAGCAATGTTGGGTAGATACATGGCACCCACCCTCAAAGGTACATCTGACTGATGTCTGCAGTTCTAATACAGCAAGTTCTATGCCTGCAAAATCCTGCTTATGGGTCTGGTTGTAAGAGTTTTGGTTGGTTTGTTGTAACACACTCAAAAAACTCCACATTAGTGTTCAAGAGCAAAGTCTGGCTGATGTTTAACGGTCTGAAACATACAGTTTAACTACGCCAAAAGAGTGTACAATTTAACATTTGACAGTGGGCTGGGAACAGACGTGGGGGGGGGAAGCAAAAGTAACTAGGTATTAAAATAAAAATCTATCAACTTCCTCAGTGTAATTTCACCACTTTGTGACCTAGGGGACATTTTGGAGAGATGAATTCTAGAGTACAAAATAGACTTGACTATTGCACTGGCTAAAAATAATGGCAACAAATGGCAGTGGGAAGAAGTTCTCGTCTTCATTTGAGACTCCATTACTGAAGGATACTTAAAGCAAGCACTCTGTGTTAAAAGCCTGCGAGATAAAGTACTAGCTCCAGTGTGATGGCTTACCTCTTCATCATTCTGATGGAACCAAATATTAGGACATTTTTGCAATCATGTCTTACTATGGCTGCCCTTTGGCGGGGAGGTAACAAGCTGAATAACAAGCGGTCCATTCCTTTTTCTTTGAGTTATTCTACCACAATCAGTGTTTATGGCCTGCTCTGTAGCTTAGATAAATACAGCATATCACTTCTCTCTCCTGCCAGAATTTGAACTATCTTTGAGAAGGACCCCCCAATTCAAGTCCTCTTTGAACAGACAACCTAAGTTCTTCATAAACATTCTAGAACAGGCCCAAACTATTCATGTCATGTACTGGGGCCAATGGCTTAATTTTTAAAATATGCATAGCAATTGCATGGGACCCCATTCCTGTTTTGAACCACAGCATACAGGAGGGGACTTTAACCCTTTAACCCCCATATTCCTGATCCAAAGCAAGCCTCTGTAGCTTTGGGAAAAAAAGCTTCCCTTGGTGCCGACTGGATTTTTTTCTTTGACAAAAATGGCAAGAAACCCAATCTAGATTGGTACTGTGAATGAGGCAAAGGGTTCAAGTCCTTCTTACACCACAGTCCCAATCTGGAACATGGCGCACATGGTTGCTCTTCACATCAGAAAAAAACAAAGCAGCCAACCATCATCACACAATGGGCACACCATTCAGTTTCAGCCATCAAAGCGAAGGCATTATATGTAATATTCAAGTAGAAGCTGTAAGATTAAAGTATAAAATATCTCTACCTACCCTCAAGTTTTATCATTGTTTTTCCTTACGAGGGAAACTGGGATTTTTCTTTTTACTGCACCTAGTTTAAAAACTGGTAGGCCCATTGAGGGCCAGATAGCACATCTATGTGGCACATATTTGACCCAAGGGTAGCCAGTGGGATCCCCACACTACAAGAAAAGTAACATGATATACCCTACAAGCACATCATTAAGCCGCTGGAAATTACATGGAAAGGAAACTTAAGAACATATTGTCACAAATAAAAATCATTTTCCCCAAACAAATTACAAATCGTTATCAACTATTATCTTCTATTACTGACTCCTTCTCCAGTTCCACTTGTCAATTTTTGTATAAGAACAGCCCCACTGGATCAGGCCATAGGCCCATCTAGTCCAGCTTCCTGTATCTCACAGCGGCCCCACCAAATGCCCCAGGGAGCACACCAGATAACAAGAGACCTCATCCTGGTGCCCTCCCTTGCATCTGACATAGCCCATTTCTAAAATCAGGAGGTGGCACATACACATCGTGGCTTGTAACCCGTAATGGATTTTTCCTCCAGAAACTTATCCAATTCCCTTTAAAAGGCATCTACGCCAGATGCCATCACCACATCCTGTGGCAAGGAGTTCCACAGACCAACCACACGCTGAGTAAAGAAATATTTTCTTTTGTCTGTCCTAACTCTCCCGACACTCAATTTTAGTGGATGTCCCCTGGTTCTTGTGTTATGTGAGAGTGTAAAGAGCATCTCTCTATCCGCTCTGTCCATCCCCTGCATAATTTTGTATGTCTCAATCATGTCCCCCCTCAGGTGTCTCTTTTCTAGGCTGAAGAGGCCCAAACGCCATAGCCTTTCCTCATAAGGAAGGTGCCCCAGCCCAGCAATCATCTTAGTCGCTCTCTTTTGCACCTTTTCCATTTCCACTATGTCTTTTTTGAGATGTGGCGACCAGAACTGGACACAATACTCCAGGTGTGGCCTTACCATCGATTTGTACAATGGCATTATAATATTAGCTGTTTTGTTCTCAATACCTTTTCTAATGATCCCAGGCATAGAATTGGCCTTCTTCACTGCTGCCGCACATTGGGTCGACACTTTCCTCAACTTGTCCACCACCACCCCAAGATCTCTCTCCTGATCTGTCACAGACAGCTCAGAACCCATCAGCCTATATCTAAAGTTTTGATTTTTTGCCCCAATGTGCATGACTTTACACTTACTTACATTGAAACACATCTGCCATTTTGCTGCCCATTTTGCCAGTTTGGCGAGATCCTTCTGGAGCTCCTCATAATCACTTCTGGTCTTCACCACTCAGAAAAGTTTGGTGTCATCTGCAAACGTAGCCACCTCACTGCTCACCCCTGTCTCCAGGTCATTTGTGAAGAGGTTGAAAAGCACAGGTCCAGGACAGATCTTTGGGGCACACCGCTTTTCAGCTCTCTCCATTGTGAAAATTGCCCATTGACATCCACTCTCTGTTTCCTGGTCTTCAACCAGGTCTCAATCCAGGAGAGAACCTGCTCTCTAATTCCCTAACTGTTGAATGCCTTCTGAAAGTCCAGATATATAATGTCCATGGATTCTCCCGCATCCACATGCCTGTTGACCTTTTCAAAGAATTCTAAAAGATTTGTGAGGCAAGACTTACCCTTACAGAAGCCATGCTGATTCTCTCTCAGCAAGGCTTGTTCGTCTATGTGTTTTGAGATCCTATCTTTGATGAGGCATGTCTTACCCAGTATAGATGTTAGTCTGACTGGCCTATAGTTTCCTGGGTCCCCCCTCTTTCCCTTTTTAAAGATCGGCGTGACATTTGCTATCCTCCAATCCTCTGGCACTGTGGCAGTTTTGAGGGACAAGTTGCATATTTTAGTCAAGAGATCAGCAACTTCATTCTTCAATTCCTTAATAACTCTAGGGTTGATGCCATCAGGGCCCGGTGACTTATTGATCTTTAATTTATCAATGAGGTCTGAAACATCTTCTCTTTTAACCTCTGTCTGACTTAATTCCTTGGTCAGGAGGGGCCATTTGGGCAGCAATATCTGCCTAAGGTCTTATGCCATGAAGACAGATGGAAAGAACTCATTCAATTTTTCTGCCATCTCTAAGTCTCCTTTTTTCCCCCCTTTCCCTCCCTCACCATCCAGAGGGCCAACAGCTTCTCTAGCGAGTTTCCTGCTTCTAACATATTTGAAGAAGCTTTTATTATTCCCCTTAATGCTGCTGGCCATGTGTTCCTCATAGTCTCTCTAAGTATCTCCTTCTTACATTTCTTTTGCCACAGTTTATGTTTCTTTTTATTCTCCTTATTAGGGCAAAACTTCCATTTACGGAAGGAAGCTTCCTTGCCCTTTACGGCCTCTCTAACTTGGCTGGTTAGCCATGCAGGCACCCTCCTGGACTTAGTGGAGCCCTTCTTCCTTTGCAGTATACACTTCCGCTGGGCCTCTATTACTGTTGATTTGAGCAACCTTCATGCACTTTGTAGAGACTGGAGTCTTTTTACCTTCCCTTTCAACCTCCTTCTGACCAGCCTCCTCATTTGAGGGAAGTCTGCTCGTTGGAAGTCAAGGGTTTTTGTGAGAGATTTGCCTGGTATTCTTCCCCCAATGTGCATGTCGAAATGGACCGCAGCATGATCACTGTTCCCCAATGGTTCCATAACATTGACATCTCTAACCAGGTCCTGTTCTTAAATCCAGAGTCACCTGTCCTCTGGTGGGCTCCAGTAATTATAGTTTTAGAAAAAAAACAACAACATTATTTTGTTTCACTATTTATGCACTATGAATACACAATTGCATTCTGTACAGTAATTATTAGCACTGCCGATTTATGTTCTCCAGATTAACTTGAGCTTCAAATAATGCTCCCGGTTCAACATTCTCAGGAAATCACTTCATATCTCTATTTCGGCACATGCTTAATCCAATTATTCTTGCCTTTGTTCCGTAGTCACATCCAGAGCCTTCTTGTCGATAGTCACTCGTAACGCCTTTGTGAGATGTAGCCCTATGACAATTTGTTTGCCATGGTGCTTCATGTAAATATTTATGCAGAACCAGCCTAACTGTTTAAATAATTCATTTAACGGTGCCAGATCGTTTCTTTCCGTTGGTCCCAGCATATTCACAAAAATGGAACTGCCGGCTTACGATTTGCTTGCAGCCTGAACTTGTAAACATCCGGAGATAAGCAGCAATAAAAAGGAATGTCTCAGAAGTAGCATGAAAGAGCAATATGATTCCTCTGGATATAATTAGCTGGGATAGGAGAACTGAGAAAAATCGAGGATAATAAAATGGAGTTTTTCAAAGCTCAGATTTCATTTGCCACCTGCAGCTATTAAAATATCCCACCTACCAGTATAATTCACACCTTCTTACACCGTTGAAATTGCCTAATGTGTTCCCCTCCCCCCTTTTTTGATTGAAAGCATTTTTTGACACACGAGTCTTATCTTTTTCTTCTCTCTGGTATATACACAATATGCTTAGAAGTGGTCACATATGGAGTCAGAAACTTTGCGATCAATGACAAAAATAGCAACGCTCTATCTGACAGGTGACTTACGGTTAATTCTGCCAATTGTGGGAGCAGAGGGGAGTGCTCTTTTTTCTTTGCCCTATACTAATTTTTCTTGCTATGGCACTTAGAAAGGATGAGTGGCATTTGGTTTGCCATTCTGGGCACTTTGAGATCTTGGGACAGTCCTGATTGAATGAGATCCACTGAAGCAATAGTGTAGCTTGTGTGTACCTCAAACTCTGTAAGGCTGCAATCCTTTACACACTTTCCTGGAAGTAAGCCTCATTTAACACAACGGGACTTACTTCCGAGTAGACATGAATAGGATTGCGCTGTAAAAGTGCAACAAGTACTTTCAACAAGTGCTTGCTGTTTCAAAATATTAACTAACGTTTCTCATGCACTTTAACAAATAAAAAGACTCAATTTAATTAATTACATTTGATGTCATTGCAGGGGAGGGGGTTATAGAATCTTCTTTGCACTGGGGAGCAACTGGAAGCCCAATCCTGAGCTCGTCATGCCTGGCTTCCCGCCAGTACGCACCGTCGCAAACGTGCCGTAAGGCATGTTTGCGAGGCTTACTGCCAGGCCGGCACCGTGCTAGCCCAGCACTGGCCGGCACTGAACTAGCGCCAAGTAGGCAGCCGTCCTCCACCGCTTGGTGGTCGCATGGACCACTGAGCCACAGCGGGGAGGGGGACGGGAAGGAGGCGTGACGGGGAAGCAGGAGGTGGGAAGAGGGCAGGCAGGAGGAGTGCCGGGGGAGGGAGGCGGGTCCAGTGGAGCTCCACTCCACCAGATCCAAGGCATTCGTGTGGGGCTCAGCACCCTACACAAACTTCTTTACCTCTGTGGGGCTACTTCCCTTACCCAGGTGAAGGGGATGAAAGGGGACTGCTTCTCCCAAGGTGCCGCCTGCGGTAGCCCGTGGCGTGCAGGATCCAGCAGCAGCCATGTTCGGTGCCGCCAAAGCTGCATGCCACAGGAGCTCAGGATTGGGCTGTGGGTTGGCTACGACACTGACCACAGGTGCTGGAACATGCTGTGGAAGTGGCCCCTCCCACTCACTCTCAGAGCCTTTCCGGGCAGTGATGGTAGCACACAGGTTCTGTGAGTGCCTGCATGTTGCCATCACTGCCTGGAATGGCTCTGATGGTGAGTGGGGGGCACTTAATAATAATAAAATAATAATAAAACTTTATTTTTATCCCGCCCTTCTCCCTAACGGGACCCAGGGCGGCTAACAACATATTAAAAAACAATAGATTTTAAAAACATTAATACAAGCAGATAAAAACATTTAAAAACACACTACAGGGCCATAAAAACAGTAGTCAGATTAAAAGAGTAAAAGAGCAGATCACCGAGGAATCAAGCCTGTAAAACTAAAAGATGTATAAAAAAGTTAAGAAGGCCAGAAATCAGAAGGCTTGTTTAAACAACAGTGTTTTCAGGCCTCACCGAAAGCTCTCAAGAGAGGAAGCCATTCTCAAGTCAAGGGGAAGGGAGTTCCATAATGTTGGTGCCACTACCGAGAAGGCCCTATTTCTTGCAGCTGCCCCCCGGACCTCCTTGGGTGGCGGCACTTGCAAAAAGGCCTTCTCTGATGACCTGAGATGGCGAGCCGGATTGTACAGGAGTAGGCGGTCTCTAAGATATCCTGGCCCAGAGCAGTATAGGGCTTTAAAGGTCAAAACCAGCACCTTGAATTGGGCCCGGAAACGAATGGGCAGCCAATGTAGCCCCCGGAGAAGCGGGCTGACAGAGTCAAACCGCCTGGCTCCGGTGACCACACGGGCCGCCGCATTCTGTACTAATTGTAGTTTCCGAACCGTTTTCAGAGGCAGCCCCACATAGAGCGCGTTACAGTAATCTAACCTCGATGTCACCGTGGCATGGATCACTGTGGCCAGGTCTGCACGATCCAAGTACGGTCGCAGCTGGCGCACCAGCCGAAGCTGAGCAAAGGCCCCCCTAGCCACAGCTGCCACCTGGGAATCCAGGAGCAGCTGCAAATCCAGGAGGACCCCCAAGCTGCAAACCTGCTCCTTCAGAGGGAGTGCAACCCCATTCAGAACAAGTCGATAATCCAGCACCTGCATCGAGGATTTCCGAACCAGGAGAGCCTCTGTCTTATCCGGATTTAATTTCAGCTTGTTAGCCCCCATCCAGATCCTCACTGCTTCCAGACAGCGCTCCAGGCCCTCAACCGCCACCCTGAAGTCTGGAGGAAAGGAGAGATAGAGCTGGGTGTCATCAGCATATTGATGACACCTCACTCCAAACCCCCGGATGACCTCTCCCAGCGGTTTCATGTAGATATTAAATAGCATGGGGGACAGAATTGAACCCTGTGGCACCCCGCACCTCAAGGGCCAGGGTGTCGAACAGGCATCCCCCAGCACCACCATCTGGGACCGACCCTCCAAGTAGGAGCGGAACCACCGCAAAACAGTGCCTCCAACTCCCAACTCGGCCAATCGGCCCAGAAGGATACCATGGTCGATGGTATCGAAAGCCGCCGAGAGGTCCAGCAGGACCAACAGGGACGCACTCCCCCTGTCCAGTCCCCGGTGTAGGTCATCCACCAAGGCGACCAAGGCAGTTTCCGTCCCAAAGCCCGGTCTGAAACCAGATTGAAAAGGATCCAGATAATCCACTTCATCCAAGACCCTCTGGAGTTGGGCCGCCACCACCCGCTCAATTACCTTGCCCAGAAACGGGATGTTGGAGACTGGCCGATAGTTATTCAACACAGTGGAATCCAGGGAGGGCTTCTTCAGGAGGGGGCAAACCACTGCCCGCTTCAAGGCGAGCGGCAATGTCCCCTCCATCAAAGAAGAGTTGGCCACCCTCCCCGTCCACTCAGCCAGTCCCCCCCGGGCCGCTCTAATCAGCCAAGCTGGGCAAGGGTCAAACAGGCAGGCAGACGGCCTCACACTCCAAAGGAGTCTGTCCACATCCTCAGGCTGCACAAGTTGAAAAGAATCCCACAATACTGGACAAGCAGTTGCCAAGGGGACATCAACAGACATTGTCAATGTGGCATCCAAGTCGCGACGAATACGATCGATTTTATCTGCAAAGTGTTGGGCAAGCACGTCACAGCGGCTGACCGTGTATTCCTCCTGGACTACCGAAGGGGCCTGATGAAGGAGGCCCCGCACCACACGGAACAGCTCTGCCGGACGGCTATCAGCAGACGCAATGGTAGCAGAGAAGAACGATCTCTTCGCTGCTACCACCGCCACAGAGTAGGCTCTATAATGAGCTCTACTCCGTGTCCGATCGGATTCATCATGAGTTTTCTGCCACCGTCGCTCTAGACGCCTGCCCTGCCGCTTCATCGTTCGCAGCTCCTCAGTGAACCAAGGAGCCGCTCTGAGTCTGCGGTGTGGCAGAGGTTGCTCCGGAGCAATCTCATCCACAGCCCTGGACATTTCCACATTCCAGAGGTCGACCAGGGACACAGATGAGGCGCCAGTCTTGGCAGTGGGAAAATCCCCCAGGGCCCTCAGGAAGCCTTCAGGATCCATTAGTCTCTGGGGGCGGACCATAGAAAATGGTCCCCCACCTCTGTGGAGGTAGGAAGTCGCAACAAGCCTAAACCCTACCAGGAAATGATCTGTCCATGACAACGGAGTGATGTTGATCTCCTCTACCTCCAGATCATTGCCCCCATGCCCAGCTGTAAACACCAGGTCCAACACGTGTCCTGCTGTATGTGTCGGGGCCCAGATCTTCTGGGACAGGCCCATGGTTGTCATGGCAGCCGTGAAATCCTGAGCTGCACCTGCCACAGGGGCCTCGGCATGAACATTGAAGTCCCCCAGCACTAACAGGCGGGGGGCCTTCAATGCCACCCCCGAGATCACCCCAGTCAGCTCAGGCAGGGAGACTGTTGGGCAGCAGGGCGGGCGGTACACCAACAGAATCCCAATCCTGTCCGGCCCTCTCAACACAACATGCAAGCACTCGAACCCAGCAGACTGCTGGACAGGGCACCTGGTGAGGGAGATGGACTCACGATAGACCATTGCAACTCCCCCTCCCCGTCCCTGCAATCTTGGCTGCTGCAACACCTGGAAACCTGGCGGACAAAGTTCAGAGAGACTAACGCCTCCCTCCCCGTCCAACCAGGTCTCTGTAATGCATACCAGGTCGGCTTTCTCATCCAGGATCACATCCCGGATGATACAGGTCTTGTTATTCACCGACCTGGCATTCAAAAGCAGCAGCTTCAGATCCAGGGACTCACTGCCAGGACCACCAAGTACCCGAGAATTGGGGGAAGGACCAGAAGGGGAGATAATCTGCCTACGATGAGCTCTCCTTCTCCTGTAACGGCCTGTCTGACCCCCACCACCATATCTCCCCTGGCCCGTCACACTCTTGATAGTGGCACCCTTCCCTTCCCCTGAGCTCCCTCCCGAGAGAACAGACATGTGGCGAGGCCCGCCTTCTGAGACTGGCCTGCAGGCAGATCCTCGGCTGTTAAAATAACTATTGCTCCACTCTCCCCAGCCTCAAACAAAAGGGGAGAATCTCCGACGACTGTTGATTGGACCCTGTTCAAGATGGCAGCAGATCTTCCGGGCACGAGCCCCAGGCCAAGAGCCCTTTGGCTCTTGCCCTTCGGCTCGCGCCTCTGGCGAGCCCAGCACTGATGTAAGTACCTGCCAGGGGAAGGGAGGAGGAAAGCAATCAGGCAAGCAGGTGGACAAGCTTGCAGACTCCACCCCTCAGCCAGCCAGACCCCCAGCTGGGCCTGATGGGCCTTTCCAATGCTTAGATGGTATATTGCAATGCCTACAGTGCTTACAGCTTCCTCCCTCTGGCTATACTACTGCACTGAAGTCATCTTACCCATACTTCTGAATTCAGCATGGCGGCCCATGATGAGGATGCTTCTGGATTGTTCAGCAGGTTCCAGGTGAGCACTGCAATGAAAAAAATGGACACATACCAGCACCTGCACTGCCTTTGCCGACAAAAGCCTGTTTCCATAGGGAGGCCCTGCATGCTGTATCGGGGCATTGATTCTCGGCTGGACTCGGTTATACTGTACACAGTTGTTCCATCTCAGAGAGTGATGCGGGGTGCAAAATGTCAACACCAGAAATAACATTTCAAATAAAAGCCTTCATATGATTTTTCTGTCTGAAATAAAATTTAGCTGCTTGTCTGATACATGCTTCTTGGCAAGCATCTGTATTAAGACTTCATGAGTAAATTTAAAGTACAAGCTCCTTCTTTACAGACAGTTACATGCTGAAAATATGTTTCGTCTTCTTTTTTTTGTGTTCCACTCTGTGATTTCCAAGTTTTGTACATCATATATATATCACATTATTCTCACCTGGGTTATTCAAACTAATCCCCTGGGCACAGAGACAAGAGTGTTAAGGTGGCAGATTAGTTTGGCATAACCATGGCCTTGTCAGATGGTATTTCTAAAAATTTAAGAAGAGAGGATCTCTTGAGTTCATGTTTGAGATAGAGGTTTTGCCCATTTTTAATTTATTTTTTTTTATTTTTTGCCTCCCATTACTTATACTGAGTAATGTCTTCCATTCATTTTAGTGGGCAATTATGTTAAAAGCATAAATCACAACTTAATAGCATTCATTGTTCCCAGGCAATAAAAATGCCTTAACTAGATTTCACAGTGTTTTAAGAAGGAAATTTCTCTGTTGGCATATTTCATTTCCAGCTAGTCTAGCTCTTATGGCAACACAAAAACTTTTCCACATAATACAATGGCTTATAAATCTTCAGTGACAAACTAATTATATTAAATAAAACACTGTGTGTGGAGGTTATTCAACTGTTCTCCCCCCCCTTCTCCAGCTACTTCATAAATTCTAAGCTTCTACAATGCATCCTAATAAAGAACACAAAAATCACCAGAAAACTATGGTGATCATCCACCCCACCAAATTGATTGAAAATACAAGATTAGAACTAAAATTAGCTCTATTTTATGGCTTTTGTTAAGAGGAACAAACTGAGGCAACAGTTCAAGGGGAGTCTTAAATGCTATGACAGAAGAGATTGCTACAGAATTTCCCTGGTTAATAGACTGCTACAAATATGCCAGTGGCTGAGAGCAAATATAGATGACCATTTACCAGGCAATAAGTTACCACAGGAGATGCTGGTGCGGAGGGAGGGGAAGCTTTGGAAGCTTGATAATACTGCCTCAAAGGAAAAGCAAGTCCTAGAACCCGCTTGGTTTTTCGCTAGCTCTGATTCAATATTCCTATTGAATTCAGGGGAGGCTTTGGTTTAAAGAGGCTGCAAAATCTGAAAATGCCTCACCAGGGAAGGCAACCATTGCAAAACTATTTTCTTGTGGTTGTGGAAGTTTGGAAGCTGCAGCAGGCAGCTTTGCCTTCAATAATTCAACACAATTAATGTTCTGATGTACTACATTGGAGTTACAAAGTTGCCTTTCGTCACACGGGAGCTCACGAGATTATAAGGCAGTATTCTTTTGGTCATATCACATCTGACATTCAGCCACTGTAGCCCATGCTTAAGGAAAATATTGATTTTAATTACTGCAGTAAAGTCAGGCACTGGAGCAATTATTTTATAAAGAGGTCAATGCTGTAGATCAGGGGTCTCCAAACCCTGGCCCGGAGGCCAGATGCAGCCCGCGGTCAGCCTCTATCTGGCCCGCGGTCAGCCTCTGATCCCCTGAGAGCCTCTGGCCCAGTAGACCAAACACAACCAGAGTTATGCTTGTGGGGTGGGGGAATGGGGGTCCATTTAAATGCGTGCTTTATTTCTTGGGCTGTGTTCATGCTTGAAGAAGTCTTGGACATTTGAGCCCATTCATTTATTCATTCATCTAAGTTCTATCTCTAATGTATTTATTTAAATTTTACATCTAACTTTTTTTCTGGCCCTCAACACTGTGCCAGCTATTTGATGCGGCCCTTGGCCGAAAAGTTTAGAGACCCCTGCTGTAGATCTTGAAGAACCAATCTGGTATATAGACACTTAACACTGAATCAAGGTGATGGTGGCTACAATCCTATCCACACTCTCCTGGGAGTAAGCCCCATTGACTCTAATGGGACTTACTTCTGAGTAGACATGCATAGGATTAGGCTCTGAGGGCCCAATCCAATGCAGTGCCACTGTTGCAAACATGCCATAAGGCACATTTGCAGCCCTCAGCACTGGTGGAGCACTGGTGATAGCTCAGCATTGGCTGGTGCTGGGCAAGTAATGGTGGAGCACTGGAGCTCCACCACTCAGTAGTCACGTGGACCGCTGGGCAACGGAGAGGTAGGTGGGGTGTGGGGAGAGGCAGGGAGAAGGCATTCCAGGGTGGGGAAGGTGGACGGAGGGTGGGGTGAAGGCAGGGAGAAGATGTGCCGGGGAGAGAGTAGGGCAGGAGGGAGGCTGCCCACCCAACCCGGAGGCTCTTTAATCTACACTGATCTTTGTGTTGCCGTGGGATTGAGTAGCCCCATTGTGGGGCTGTTTACCTTACCCAGGGGAATGGGATGAAAGTCCCCTTCTCCTGAGGAGGCAGCAGCGGCTGCCTGGGCCACACTGGATGCAACGACAACCATTTTCAGCACTGCTGCAGCTCCATACACTGGGCAGCTCAGGATTGGGCTGAAAAAAACCTTTTTTTTAAAAAAAAAAAACACCAGGTCTTGCACATGTTGCTGCTATACCTAAACAATGTCACGTTTTAATTGTGATACTTCCCACTGAGTCAGTGTGAACTATGACTTCTAAAATAGCACAAAATCAATGCTGCTGACACTATTTGAAGGATAATGCATCACAAGGAGTCACATCGTGACTACTATCGCGCGAAGTCACACGGTCAATGGGTCACAAGGAGCTGTGAAAAGGGGGAGAAACCTCAGCTTGTATCAGCACCTACAATTGTGCCATATCAAATTATTGATCCTACAGTGATAGTGTAAGTAGCAATGTGTGGACACTTTTCTAAGAAATTTTATTAGAATACTATGTTCAGTTCTGTGCACCATATTTAAAATGAGATGGGATAAGATGGAACAGGTCGGGGGGGGCAACAATATAATAGAATCATAGAATGTTAGAGCTGGAAGAGAACTTGGAGGTCATCTTGTCCAATCCCCTGCTCAGTGCTGGTAGAACACACACTGGGAGCAATCGGTAAGCCTGCCTGAGGTGTTTTTCACTGACCTCTGCCTAGGCCCCCTAGATGGCATATGGGTCTTCTTGGACCCATGTCAGATAAATAGCTGGTGTATGTTCAAATAGAGAAAAAGGGTCAAAAATGGAAGATAGAATCTGGTATGTGCATATGCCACTGAGATCCTCCCCCTCTGGCTTGCTCCCCAACCCTGCCCCATTCCTTCCTTAGAATGCCCCCAGATCTCCCCCTTCTCACCTCCACCTCCAACTTTCCAGTGCCTATGGAGTCTCCTGGAGCTGTTGCCATGAATGTTGTGCCTCTCACCCTTTGTAGTCATTTTTACACTACTGAAAAGGACCTTAAACTACTGGAGCACGAGTTCCTAATTTATGCCTAATTTAGTGTTCCAGGGTGTTACCTATCCCAAGGGTATCTAATAAAATCTTACATAACTAATATGATTGCAAAGAAGGGGGGTTGTCACACCCTGATATATTAGTATACAGTAGTCCTGTGTTCAGTGGGTTTTTTTTTTTTTTTTTTGTATACAGAAATTAAACCATGCTTAAACATTTAATAAGTACATGTGAAAAATCAGAAAGTGCAAAATGGAACAATAGTCAGCAAATCTTAGAATGTCAGCTTTGTTTTGTATAAAATATTTTTTTTAAAATCAGAAAGTCCAAAATTATGGTTAGATCATGACTGTGCCAGGTTTAATGGTATGATTCAAGATAAAGAAATGATCAGGTTCCACAGATCTCTGGGTTGCAGTGCGTAAATCTAGGTATCAGTGGCTAGCCTAGGTGCAGAAAACTTTGCACTGGTGGAAGAAAAGCTGGACATGGTTGCCATCCTCCCAGCTCTCATGAATGAGACTTGTCTGGGAGACAAAATGCTAATTAAAGCAGGTACTGATCTCCTACAGGTTTTGCTGGAGAAGGCAAGGATGACCCAGGTTAAAAACAAAACACAAATACTTCCTTGTTTTCAGTTCAGAATAAATGCCTCTACACCTTTTGTCATCAATGAATTTTCCCTTAGTAGCCAAGCTGGAAAACATATGTTCCAGGAGCAAAGGTCAAAGACATTATCTGCTCTGGTAATTAGTCTTGGCTTTCAGCCACAGTTGGTAGGATTTAATCAGTAGCTTGACAGGCATTTTGAGTAGAAGTTAATGTGATGGTCGTTCACCTCACTAGACTGATGATAATGCATCTCCCCACACAAGACTGGGGGAATTCAAACTGGATGGCCTGCTACCAGATGTTCTCATAACCCTTTGCATTTCTCTTTTCATGTGCAGGAAAACTCATTTGCCACTGGTGCATGGGAATGGAGTTTCTAATCTGTGCTACTCTATGAGAGCTTGCAGGCTCTGTTTTGAAACCTGGAGGATAGTGCAACTCCAGTCTCTCCCATTCTGGCTCATGTTTTGCCAGATCCCCAGGCCAAACTTTGCTTAGAGAACCTATGTCCACTTTAAGCTAATTAACTTCTCTGTGTTTCCCAGCAATGGCCCTAGTTCTGTACTGCAGCACTGCTGGACCCCACCACCAGGGGTTGTCTGTTCAACTTGCAGAGGTCCTCCTTCCTCCCCTCTCCTGGAGCAGCTTGTCCAGCTACTACAGCAACACCTTGGTCCTCAGCAGGTCTTGGGCATAGCAGCCACATACCAATCTCCAGTGTCTCCAGCAGACTCCAAAGTCTATTCACCCATCTGTTCTTTAGTTAGTCCATCAGCAGTTCCAGTAGTTCCTCAGTCCATTAATCTTTTCATTCAATGCAGTTCAGTTTCCTTCCTCCAAGCTTTTCTCCTCCTACTATCCACACCCCTTTTCCTTCTTGCAAGTGCTGCTTTTAACCCTGAGAGCATTTCTGCCTCCAAGTGGCTGCAGCTGTGCAGCACACCACTGTCATCTAAGGCCCTGTTGTTAACCCCCTGCTTGCCTGCCAGAGCAAGTGGCCACTGTTGACACCACATCCTATCTCCTCAAGGGATCTTGCACATTTCCATTACAGCTATAAAGGAGACTTAGAGTTGGCAGAGAAATTGAATGAGTTCTTTGCATCTGTCTTCATTGCAGAAGACCTTGGGCAAATACTGATACCTGAATGGCCCCTCCTGACCGAGGAATTAAGTCAGATAGAGGTTAAAAGAGAAGATGTTTCAGATCTTATTGATAAATTAAAGATCAATAAGTCACCGGGCCCTGATGGCATCCACCCAAGAGTTATTAAGGAATTGAAGAATGAAGTTGCAGATCTCTTGACTAAAATATGCAACTTATCCCTCAAAACAGCCACGGTGCCAGAAGATTGGAGGATAGTAAATGTCACACCTATCTTTAAAAAGGGAAAGGGGGGGGGGACCCGGGAAACTATAGGCCAGTCAGCCTAACATCTATACTGGGTAAGACATGCCTCATCAAAGATAGGATCTCAAAAAATATAGAGGAACAGGCCTTGCTGAGGGAGAATCAGCATGGCTTCTGTAAGGGTAAGTCTTGCCTCATGAACCTTATAGAATTCTTTGAAAAGGTCAACAGGCATGTGGATGCAGGAGAACCTGTAGACATTATGTACCTGAACTTTCAGAAGGCGTTCGACATGGTCCCTCACCAAAGACTACTAAAAAAACTCCATAGTCAGGGAATTAGAGGGCAGTTCCTCTCCTGGATTGAGACCTGGTTGAAGACCAGGAAACAGAGAGTGCATGTCAATGGGCAATTTTCACAATGGAGAGAGGTGAAAAGTGGTGTGCCCCAAGGATCTGTCCTGGGACCGGTGCTTTTCAACCTCTTCATAAATGACCTGGAAACAGGGTTGAGCAGTGAGGTGGCTAAGTTTACAGATGACACCAAACTTTTCCGAGGGGTAAAGACCAGAAGCGATTGTGAGGAGCTCCAGAAGGATCTCTCCAGACTGGCAGAATGAGCAGCAAAATGGCAGATGCGCTTCAATGTCAGTAAGTGTAAAGTCATGCACATTGGGGTAAAAAATCAAAACTTCACATATAGGCTGATGGGTTCTGAGCTGTCTGTGACAGATCAGGAGAGAGATATTGGGGTGGTGGTGGACAGGTCAATGAAAGCGTCGACCCAATGTGCGGCGGCAGTGAAGAAGGTCAATTCTATGCTTGGGATCATTAGAAAAGGTATTGAGAACAAAACGGCTAATATTATAATGCCGTTGTACAAATCGATGGTAAGGCCACACCTGGAGTATTGTGTCCAGTTCTGTTTGCCACATCTCAAAAAAGACATAGTGGAAATGGAAAAGGTGCAAAAGAGAGCGACTAAGATGATTACAGGGCTGGGGCACCTTCCTTATGAGGAAAGGCTACAGCGTTTGGGCCTCTTCAGCCTAGAAAAGAGACGCCTGAGGGGGGACATGATTGAGACTTACAAAATTATGCAGGGATGGACAGAATGGATAGAGAGATGCTCTTTACACTCTCATATAACACCAGAACCAGGGGACATCCACTAAAATTGAGTGTTGGGCGGGTTAGGACAGACAAAAGAAAATATTTATTTATTCAGCGTGTGGTTGGTCTGTGGAACTCCTTGCCACAGGATGTGGTGATGGCATCTGGCCTGGACGCCTTTAAAAGGGGATTGGACAAGTTTCTGGAGGAAAAATCCATTACGGGTTACAAGCAGTGATGGGATTGAGCTGGTTCGCGGCGGTTCTATAGTACCGCTTCCTAGTTCACCTCTTGGTTCGGAGAACCGGTTGTTGGCTGGGGAGCGCACGCGCAGCTATGACCCTCCTGCGACTGCGCGGAGAATGCAGGAGAGGGCGCGAACGGCCAGTGTGCAGCCTCGCTGATGAGGAGCAGTTCGGCTGCTCGCCATGCGCCTCTCCTCCCCGGCTAGGCTCAGCACTCCCAGTGAGTCGGGGGTGCGGGAAGAAGAGGAGGGCGCTGGAGCCCAAAGAGCCCCCGCTGCCCCCGAGGGCGAGCCCCCCGCCGCCATGTGTCCCCACCCGCTAACGAGGGAAACAGGAGCAGCTGCCCACCCGCGCCTGTCCTCCCCGGCTGAGCTAGCTGGCTCAGCTTTCCCGTGGGTCGGGGGTCCCGGGAGGAAGAGGGGGATGCTGGAGCCGCTCCCGCTCAAAGAGCCCCCGCTGCCCCCGAGGGCGAGCCCCCCCTGCCGCCATGTGTCCCCTCCCGCTAACGAGGGCAACAGGAGCAGTCAGCATGCAGCCTCGCTGACGAGGAGCAGTTCAGCTGCCCGTCCAGCGCCCTGAGGATTGCAGCCTCAGTGAGGAAGATGAGATGCTTCCTTCTTCACATTCTGATTGACAGTGGCTGCAATCCTAACCACACTTTCCTGAGAGTAAGCCCCATTGAACAAAATAGGAGTTACTTCTGAGTAGACCTGGTTAGGATTGTGTTCAGTGCCTACATAGAGGTAAGTTCCATTGTATTCAATGGGACTTACTCCCAGGAAAGTGTGGCAAACTCTGCCACACTTTCCTGGGAGTAAGCCCCATTGAATACAGTGGGACTTACCTCTGAGTAGACACTGTCAGTCAGAAGGCGAAGAAGGAAGCATCTCATCTTCCTCACTGAGGCTGCGATACTATCCACACTTTCCTGGGAGTAAGCCCCATTGAACAAAATGGGGCTTACTTCTGAGTAGACATGCCTAGCATTGCATTGTCAGTCTGGAGGAAAATGAAACGCAGCCCCTGGACCGCCAATGGGCACCTCGTCCTTCCAGCTCCAGACTGCAGAAGTTTTTGGAGCTCCCCCTCCACCTTTGATCCAGGCAAGAGGGTCAGTCTCCCAGTGTCTCACTTACCTCTGAGTAGACACTGTCAATCAGAAGGCGAAGAAGGAAGCATCTCATCCTCATCACTGAGGCTGTGATCCTATCCACACTCTCCTGCGAGTAAGCCCCTTTGGCTATAATGACTTATTCCTGCATAGACATGCATAGGATTGTGCTCAAATGCTGCACTCCTAGCAACACTTTCCTGGGAGTAAGCCCCTTTGGCTATAATGACTTACTCCTGAGTAGACATGCACAGGATTGTGCTCAAAGGCAGCAGTCCTAGCCACACTTTCCTGCGAGTAAGCCCCTTTGGCTATAATGAGACTCTATAATGAGTAGACATGCATAGGCTTGGGCTCTCATGCTGCAGTAAACTCTGTTGACTATAATGGGACTTACTTCTGAGTAGATGGGCATAGGGATTGTGCTCTTACTTCCCACAAGCACAGGACTGCACCACGGGGTTGGTTTTCATCTTTGGGGTTTGGGAATGCAGTTTTGTGCCTGGGATCTTTTCATTGCAATACAACGTGTTGTTACACAATGATTGTATAATACACTATCAGACACATAGAGGCGATGCTCCCACAGCTGAAATTCCTCAGGTTAAAAAAAGGCAGGAATGTGGCACAAAACATTACTTCATTAAGGGTACAATCCTATGCAGGTCTTCTCAGAAGTAACTCCTATTGTGTTCAATGGGTCTTACTCCCAGGAAAGTGTGGATAGGATTGCAGCCTTTGTGCAGAATCCTATGCATATCTACTCAGAAGTAAATCTCATTATAGCCAATGGGGCTTATTCCCAGGAAAGTGGAAGTAGGATTGCAGCCTTAGGGCACAATCCTATGCATGTCTACTCAGAAGTAAGTCCTAGTGTGCTCAGTGAGGCTTTCTTCTAGCACCTGTGCAGTCACAATGCAGCCCTGAGGTAAGGGAACAAATGTTCCCTGCCTCCCACCACAGGATGCAGTGCATGCGCTATTGGTACAGCTGCACTGGCACTGGAAAATTGGATAGGATTGGGTCCTAAGTCCTCTTAACTGTAACTTTCCAGCACCAAGTCCTGGAGGTCTCCTTGTGACAAGGGAATGTTTGTTCCCTTACCTCAGGACTGCAATGTGGCTGCATTGGCTCTGGAAAGTTGGATAGCCCTTAGGCTGCAATCCTACTCACACCTGGGAAGCAAGTCCAATTGACTATATAATGTGATTTACTCCTGTGTAGGCTTGCATAGGATTGGGCTGCTATTCCCAGGTAAGTGTGCTGAGGATGGTACAGTTAGCATTGCTCTTTCTCTAGCAGAAAAGTTCCTTTAGGTTATTCTCCCCCTGCAAGTGAAAGGCTGACTAGGAATTGAAGATTTTTTGAACAAGTTTGCAAATTGGGTTTACCTAATGAAGAAGAACTGGAGAAGCACTGGGAAGAACTTGTAATCAGGGCAAACCTCAAAACCTGCAAGGCTTGTTAGGCTGGGTTGTGGGTGCTTGGGCACCTACACAGCTGCAACACTTTCAAAGGACCGTGGTGGGGAGGTTCTGCCTCACCTGCCTCCCACCCACTGCAGTCCCCTGCTTTGCACTCCTTGGTCAGTAGCAGCCCTCAAACTTGTGGGAGAATCACCACTAGAGTAGACCAAAGTGATGGGTATCTGCTGTTCCCTTTCGGAAAGCAACCTAGAAGAACAGTCCCCTCATAGTACTTTTTTGCTCATTAGTGAAACTGTCCTTCAAGGCTGCCATTCTCTCTCAAACCCTAGAAGTCAACAACTCCCCTTGAACTTGTTGGGCTTCTGAGTAGACGTGCATTGGATTGCAGAGTTGGAAGTTGGAGGGGGAAGCTTTAGAGTTCACTGGAATTCTTTTTTTGGCTGGGTAGTAAAAGCAATAGAGCAGCATTTCTCAACCAGTAGTACTCATACCACCAGTGGTACTTGAGGTGGTGCCCAGTGGCACTCATGGCAGGACCCCCCCCCCCAGACCTCCACTGCCTGGCAGTGAGACCAGCAATACGATGCAACAAACAGTGGTAGGAGGCTCAGTTCTGCTTTTCTTGCACTCAAAAAAGCCTTCCCATCTACCCTGGGAGCCCAATCCTATGCATGTCTACTCAGAAGTAAGTTCCATTATAGTCAATGGGACTTACTACCAGGAAAAAGTGGATAGGATTGTAGCCTGAGCCTCCTACCACTGTTTGTTGCATCATGTCTGGCCTCTTAGTATGGAAATAACTGGTGATAAAGTCATTTCAGTTACTTCCAGTTGTACTTCCCAGAGGTGGGCCATGCAAAATGGTACAGCGGGCGAGAGGCAGATGCTGAGGAATGCTGTTATAGAACAAAAAAGAAGGGGAGATGTAAAGATGTTACTATGCTGTTGTTGCTTTTGGTTGATAATGAGGTGTCAGACTATGTGCTCAGTGCTCTTTTGCTGACCAGATGTTCACCACTAAAAGTGAACCAGATCCTTGAGAGGATAGACTGCTCTGGTAAAAATCACCAAGTTCCCACTGAGAAGGAAGGTGGCCCAGCTCAAAGCCCAGTGCAGCAAGTTGGTTTGTGCAGATGTGAAGGTGCTATGCTGCTGTGGTGTCTCCAGAGGTTCCTGGCAGTTCCCACCTCCTCTTCTTGGTGCCTTCCTGACTTCATTATACAACTGCCTTGAGAATTCAAGAAAAAATGTCCATTTGAAGTGTGCATTTCAGCCGCATGTTTATCCTCCTTGGAAACTAGTGGCCAGAGGCCTGTAAGTATGATTATAGAGGATGGAATTGCAGCCTTGCAATTTGGATTTAGACATTGGGTTAAAGTTACAGTAACTTGGTTAAAGTTACAGTGCAATCCTATGACTGTCTACTCAGAAGTAAGTCCCATTATGTTCAATGGGGCTTACTCCCAGGAAAGTGTGTATTGTACAGTATAGGAGTGTAGCCGTAGTCTTTCAACTTCCTTTGCGGCAGACAATTGAAGCTGAGTTGCTCATTGCTCATTAGGACATAGAACCTGTTGTTAATTTATTTGAATCCCACCACTGGTTACAAGTCATGATGTGTATGTGCCACCTCCTGATTTTAGAAATGGACTATGTCAGATGCAAGGGAGGGCACCAGGATGCAGGTCTCTTGTTATCTGGTGTGATCCCTGGGGCATTTGTTGGGGCCGCTGTAAGATACAGGAAGCTGGACTAGATGGGCCTATGGCCTGATCCAGCGGGGCTGTTCTTATGTTCTTAAAAATCTCCCTTTTTTCACAACTCGAATCAGCTGGCATTTTCTCTTGTTCCATATAGCCAAGCAGAATCAGCAAACTATTTTAAGCATCCTGGAGGGATATAAGTTTAATAAATAAATACATACTACATCCCTTTCTGAATTTACCTCTTTGCTACAGTGACTCTATGTACAGAAACATTTTATTCTTGATGCAGAGTTCTTTAGAATGAATGCCAGCTATAATTTTCAGCCCTGTAATTCTCATGGGGTACCTAAAACATAGGTATCAAACATAGATTAAAAAACTGTTCCTCACAAAGAAAGCACCACTATCTAGTCTTTCAATATTTTAAATATATAAACCGGTAGATATGTGTCCAGAAAGTCAAAAGGTATTTAAAGAAGAAGGAAAAACACCTGAGAGTGTATTCTTTTCTATAAATCATGTATTTAAGGAGGAAAAAGACCTGATTTCTTTTAATACTGTAGAGCAGTGTTTCTCAACCAGTGGTACAGGTACCACCAGTGGTACTTGAGGTGGTGTCTGGTGGTACTCGTGGGACCCCTTGACACCTAAGAAAATAAGAACATAAGAAGAGCCCTGCTGGATCAGGCCAAAGGCCCATCTAGTCCAGCTTCCTGTATCTCACAGTGGCCCACCAAACGCTTCAGGGAGCACACAAGACAACAGACACAGCCTGTGTCCCGGTGCCCTCCCCTGCATCTGGCAATCAGAGGCAGCCTGCCTCTAAAACCAAGAGTTTGCACATACCTACTATGACTTGTAACCCGTAATGAACTTTTCCTCCACCTGTTGCTTAGCAGTGAGACCAGGAACATGACACAGCAAAACAATGGTAGGAAGCTCCAATGCATGTTTTTCCATGCTTGAAAAAGCCCTCCTGTCCACCCTGAGCTTTTTACTGGTGTTTGTCATGTTACATCTGGCCTCCCAACCCAGAAGTAACTGGCAATGATTTATTTATTTTTCACATTTTATTACCGCCCTTCCTCCAAAGAGCTCATGCTCCCCTCCCTTTGTCCTCACAACAACCCTGTGAGGTAGGTGAGGCTAAAAGAAAGTGACTGGCCCAAGGTCACCCAGGAAGCTTCATGGCTGAGGGGGCATTTGAGCCTGGATCTTCCAGGACTGAGTTCACCTCCCAAACCACTACACCACCCTGGCTCTGTCATCAGCAGTTACTTCTGGTGGTACTTCAAATAGGTGAAGAAACTATTTGTCATTTGTTCCAGCAGCAGTCTTGCTGCATGAGCAAACAATGGGCATCATCTCTACAAACACAACCACAATTGTGGTGTCACCTCTTCCTCCAATTCCTGTACAAGATAACATGAGTCTTCGCTTGCCTCATCAGCTGTGGTTTAATGACCAGATAAGCCTTTTGCAGAAATTGATTTCAATTTATTTTATGGAGAAGGGAATTGCAAACCAAGCTGCTGCCCCTGCTAAATCTGAGCATCCTATACCCATGGATTAGTTTGAACATGTGCCCAGTGACATTCAAAATGAATGCTTGTATAAGGCTATACTCGGATGAATTCATTAGTAAGGTATATCTCGAAACATTTACATAACAGTGGTGTCTGTATGGTTTTATTTATGAGGATAAATGTTTGGTTGTTCGACTGGCTGAATGACTCTCTAAAATTGAGGCATGGAATAGCCTTACTCATTTATGCCTTTTGGTTATCCCTTGTTAGGTTTCCACCCGAAAGCCTCAGTAGAAATTCGTGGAAATGAGGGAAGACAGTGTTAGCTCAAGTTAGACAAATAGTGCTAATCTTTCTTGAAACATAGATGAAAATGAAGTTGCTCCGTGTGGTGCGTTACGTAATCTCCTCATGTTTTTATACCACCATGTATTTATCAGCTGTGATCTTTCTTAACCATAGCAGCACCCCATCTCTCTCTCTCTCTCTCTCTCTCTCTCTCTCTCTCTCTCTCTCTCTCGAGAGAGAGAGAGAGAGAGAGAGAGAGAGAGAGAGTTTTCAATGTAACACAAAGCTGACATAAATGAAAATTTGTGCTTCGTGACCATAAAATAATGGACACAAATAAAGTCTACAGAGCTGACAGTGCAGTGGCTTAAATTACCATGTTCTAGTTCACGTTTCCTTCTCTGACATATTTATATTTTATTTTACAATATAAAACAATGATTCATGAGTGCAAATGCTTGGAAAATTGGGCATAGTTGACTAAGCATCACTTCACAGTCTATTTTCTAGAACAGCCATGGATTCAAAAACAAAATAAAATAAAATGAACATTGCAATTTACCAAATGGCTTTAAATATTTTCTTTCTATAAACGTGCCTTTGCTGTGAAGTTGTTATATCTCTACTCTCATATTTCATACCATTAAAAGGGGGAAATGTTCTTAAATCTCTTCAGATGGAAATTTACTTGTCATGGAAATCTTACAACCTGTCCTTGGCACAGTGTTCTAGAAACAACAAAGGAATAACAATTCTGTTAAAAGAATTCACAGTGCTGCCAATTCACAGTGGGATCCCATATGATTGGCACTGGTCTAGAAAAAAAACCCAAAACACAAGTGCCAAAACACAATGTTTCATAACATTTCTATAACCCAATCCTATTCCCTGCTAGTCTACAGCATGCAATACAGTGATGGAGCATGTACTGCATGCTTTGGTGGTAGTCGTGGACGGGAGAGGTAAAAAATATTCTATGCTTACCTCTCCATAGGCCGCCTGGCTGTTAAAGAGTATCCATGGACCCACACCAGCTCATGGATGTTCCTCCTCATCACAACCAATGGAAAGAACTCAGTGCTATTCCTGAGTTCTTCTGAGGACTTGCGACTTCTATGACTGTGCTCCTTGCATATGTGTCTTCGTGTTTTCTCCTGAGTCTTGTGTGCCTGTTCAAAGATGCCTGCAGGAGATGGCCAGCAGGAAATCATATGTTACTTTGACAGGGCTGAATATTAGGCATCCTCCCCATTGCTATGGCGTGGTGCAATTTAAAAAGAGTGACTTCCATATACACAAGGATGCTCACATTACTTCAAACACAAAGGTTGTCATTTCACTGGAAACACCTCACACAGCTAGATGCAACTCGTTGTATTGAGTGAACAGATACCTGCAATGAATGCACATCTCTGCATCAGTGTCAAAACAGCATAGGTGAGATTCACACTTAGAAGGGAGAAGTGGCATTAGTGCAGAATCAAATCAGGCAGCACTCAGGAAGTCCTGGTAAGAACTGTAGAAGATGATCTGTTGCATACACACTCATCCTTAGCCAATCAGGGTGAATGTTGGTGGTGGTGGTTGGCAACCTTCAGTCTCGAAAGACTATGGTATAAGCCTACAGCACCTGGTATTCCGAGGTGGTCTCCCATCCAAGTACTAACCAGGCCTGACCCTGCTTAGCTTCCGAGATCAGAATTGGCAATAAGCTCTTAAAAGTAATCACAGAGCAGCCAAGGAATTAGCAAATCTCCTAGGTAGTGCAACTTGAAGGACAACAGAACAGAGAAGTACATTGTTAGAAAATGGCATGAAGAGGAATTCAGGGCTGGTTCACACAGGACTAGTGTGATCGCTCCACATCCACTTTCACTGCTGCGAGGAGCCCTGCTGCAGGTTGCGCCGGACTTCCCGCACCCCCGGGAGGCTGCAGGGGCTTGGGTATGTGGGTACTTGGCTGCCTTCCCCCACCCCTGCTGCCTCCCCCCTCCCACCCACGCAAGAACTTAGTGGCTCCCAGAGAGTTTAAGAACCACTGGTGTAGACATTTCAGACATTCTACTGGCATTCATCAAGCATATAAAAATTACTTGCATTATTTATGTGAGACCCAGTCCTGTGATATCACCTTTCTGAAGACTGACAGAAGAACAGGAAGAGGTTGGTATGGGGACTTTGACATCTCCTGATCTAAAATCTGTGGTTATTGTTGAGAGATCCTAATATAATAAGAGATAGAGGGGGGTCTTCATAACTCTCAGTGGCTTTAAAGAAACTGAAATTGTGCATTTTCATGCTGTGTTAAATGACAACTGTTATGACAGACTAGGTTGTGGTCTGTTTAGTAAGAGTGAGGCGTTCAGGCATCCGGAAACTGGAAAATCCATTTCCAACTGAAATTGATATACAGGAATTTAAGTGCCAAATGCATGCACAAGCATAAAAAAAAAAAAAAAATAACAGTTCCATTTTCAAGGACAACGCCAAGTTCCTGGCAGGGGGCAGTGGCAGGAGGCTGGGGTAGGATGTTAAAAGACGTTGCAAGATAGTTCATTCAGAAACAATCTGTTGCTTTAAAGACTTGATGTGCCAAGACACGGGGGAAGGGGTGAAAGCAAAATAATGTTTCAGAAAATGGTAGGTCAGGGCAAAAAGGGCTTGTGAGCTAATGAGATTTGCAGCCTGATCTGTTGTAGAATCCAGTGTTGTACTAACAGAGGTGTAGTAATCCCTCGCCTTCCTTGACATCTATCTATTACACTGCTTAAAGAGCACTGCTCATTTTAAGGGTTTTAAATAAACCTTTAATAAGGAATTTTAATAACAATAATTGTGCTGGGGCACCTATAGCCCCAGTGTCATTTGTCCAGCCTCCCTGGATGGCCTCAGGGCAGTGGTGGGAAAATCATGGCAGCCCAATGGCTGCCTGTTTCACTCAGGACATGGTGCAGCTGTTGCTGGGGCCAGTGAGGTCTCCCCAGCTTCAGTTCACACCTTTTCAAGTATGTCAGCAAACTAATTCATCCTTCATATAAGTTCATGTGCACCTCTTGAAGTACTTATAGTTCATTTTTCCTAAATGTTTCCATGTTTTTATATTAAATTCTGAAGAAGAATTTTTTAAAAAGTTAATAATTATGCCTTTTTTGAAACATTTTTTTAAAATGATGAACTCTTTAAAATTGGTTAAATGTTTAAGGGCGCAATCCTAACCCCTTATGTCAGTGCTTTCCAGCACTGACATAAGGGCAATGCAGCTCCAGGGTAAGGGAACAAACATTCCCTTACTTTGAGGAGGCCTCTGTGAGTGACACCCAACTGCAGGATGCAGCACATGTCCCATTGGCACCGCTATGCCAGTGCTGGAAAACACTGACATAAGGGGTTAGGATTGCGCCCTAAGGAGGGAGAAAAAGAAGGCCAAGAGAGTAGGAGCTTTGGCTTACTGCTTGTGAGAAAAGTGTTGAGAAAGTTGGTGTGATGTGGTGGTGGATGTAGGCTAGGGAAATGAGGGTACAAATCTCTACTGGTTTACAAAGTCACTGACGGACCTAGAGCTCGCCAGTCTCTTTCAGTCTAACCAACTTCACAGAGCTTTTGTGAGGATGTAAAAGCAACGGAGTGTGTTGCCATGAGCACCTTGGAGGAGGCTTGAGATAAAACTGTAACCAATGTCCATATTTTTGGGAATGGATGTTATCTGGGCAGATTTGGGGATAATGTTTTATTGCATATGTGGCTGGGTTCTTGTTGTGAATGTATATGTTGAATGTATATGTGCATTCTTTCTGGAGTGCATGTTGTCCAGATTTTTTGACTTTGGGTTTAAGGCCCAATCCAGTTTGGCCCGCGCCGGTGTGCAGTGCCGCAAACATGCTGTAAGGCACAATTGTGACAGTCTGCACCAGTCCAACACCAGAGCTGGCTCAGCGCAAGCCTGTGCTGAGCCAGTGCCAGGCAGAGGACGGGGGACTGCCACCTGGAGCTCCAGGTGAGCGCCAGGCAGTGGAGTGGTAAGTCTGGGTGGGGGGAGGCATTCCAGGGTGAGGTGAGGGCAGGGGGAAGGCACAGTGGGCGAGGAAGCAGGGCTGGAAGGGGGTGGAGATGACGGCAGACCCTGCCGCCCTATCCTACCTCCCCCCAGCTCGGGAGACATAGGTGTCCATTCTCAAATATGTGCTCGCTCAATAGTGGGCGCAGATTCAAAAAGACCCACTGGGCCGTCTGGGGATTACATGGGGTAAGGGCGCATAAGCTTCCTTACCCGTAGTAGCCCTGTTGCTGCTTCCCAGCCCCAAGAGATGCAGTGGTAGCCATTTCGGTGCAGCTGCAGCCCTAGGAAGCATTGAATTGGGCTGTTAATCCCTCATGAGTCACCAAAGGTACAACAAACCTCACAAATCATCAGGTCAAGCCCTGGGTTGAAGGGGGATGAATGGCTGGATGGTTGAATGGGTGGATAGAGAAACATGCAAAAAGTCTTTCCTTCTGATCAGTGATTGATGTGTATGAAGGCAGAGAAGGAAGAGAGGAATCTATGTGTGCCTATAATGTTTTTTTAAAGTTTAGACACATTTTTTAAAGCAAATAATGCATCATCTGATCAATTTTCCTCTTTCTCCTGTTTCACAGTATTCTGAGCGCAGCGGCTCTTAAAGTCAATTTCACATTAAAGGATTCTTCATGAAATTTAGCCCAAATGTTAGCAGTACTGCCAAGCCTTAAAACGGGTCTTCTGCCAAAGACATAATATTGTTAAACCAGATCAAATCATTCTAATTACATTAGATCATTCTTCTTTGGAGCTCTCCTACATTTAGCTGTGTTTTACCAACCAAATTTCAGAAAAGATGGTTTTTGTTTCTAAAACAGCCCTAGAGTTGGGCCTTTGGGTTTAAAACAATTAGGATTTCTAAATTGTATTTTATCTTTTCTGTATCCATGCCAAATATACATCTTCTGAAAACACTGAACAGTTTTTGAATGAGGAACACACTCTTATTACCAGAAACAGAAGTGGGTCTAAATATCTGCTCCCTAACACAGGGGAAAAGTAAGCTTCAAGTTAAAGCACTAACACAAATTCCTCTCAGACAAAAGATAAATGATGTCTCCCCCCCCCCCACCTCTGTGCTGTTCTACTAAATTTCATATAGAAGTGATGAAAAAAGTAATATTGTTCCTTCAACAAGACTTTTCTTTCTTAGCACTTCAGTGCTATTTTCTCTGAAGAAAAATGCAGCCATATCTTTAATGATGAACTTTACTTTGCAGCTATTTAGTTTAGCACTTTGGGTAGATTCTGGAAATCCTTGCCTCAGGATTTTGAGTCAGCTAAGGCCTTAAGGTGTTAAAGTGTGTTAGTGAGCTTCTTGGGACAGGGATGTTTAACTCTAATAGGAGTCACACGGGATTTGAAGGGAGTTACATAAGGGGTTCAATAATAAATGATTTTATGTTTATCTGTTCCTATTGTATCCTTGTTTGACTGGGAGTGGGGGCTGGAGCCTGAGAAGAGTTTGTAAGAGGCTGTAGCCAAAAAAAGCAAGGAGGGGGTGAGAATGTCTGATCATTCTGTGCATAGCTTCCATTTCCTGTGGTACTTGCGAACATGGTACCTGCAAGAGGTGGCACTTGACCCAGTGGAAGTTGAAAAGCCCTGCTGTTGTAATTCCATCATAGGAAGAGCACCTTGTGATAAAAGACTGGTCTCTGTAATATGAAACTTCTGGGCCACAATCCAGCAGAGAATAAAGCACAGTTATAGCGCAATCCTAGCTATGATCAGGCCATCAAGCACAAGAGGTGGCAAGCACTGGAAGATTGCCAGACATCAGTGCCCCTGCTGGTAAAGGTAAACCACCAGTGGAGGTGGGCACAACAGGGTGGGGAATGGGAAGAATAGGGTGGGGTGGGTGGATTGGAGTGTGTGTCAAGGCAAGTGGGGGTGGATCTCAGCAGGGAGAACTCCACTATATCCTATCCTACCCCCCGCTTTGTCCCTGATGCACCCTTTGCTCTACTCAAACTTGTATCAGCTAAATAGCTGGTGCAGGATTGACTAGACCCTTTGGGAACCATATGGAAGAAGACGAAGGTAAGTAAAACATTATCTTACTTCTTTCTCTGCCCCCACCTACTCTCCAGCTGCCTGCAGGATGCTGAATTATACAATATACATCCTACTGTGGGGCTTCGCTCAAAACATCTTAGCCCCCAAAACATTTTGGTTTTTGATCCAAAATCTGCATAGCACATCCTTGAAGTTTTTGTGGTCTTCATCCAAAACGAAACACAGAGCCCTAATTAGCTCATGGCTCTCCCAGGTACAAGCAGAGCACCCTATAGTCCAGGCCCAAGCAAACTGAGATTCTCCAAGCCTATTGCAGACAAACCACCAGCCATGTAATGTGGCTCAACAAAGTCCAATTTTTGCCACCTGCCTGTTTAGGATTGCCAACAATAGGGAATTGGGAGACGGGGTTGTCTGTCACTTTGCAGACCACATATATGCTGGTGAGCAGCTTTGATCATAGTGGGTCACAGATCTGTGCCGTATGCTGTTCCACACAGGCTCATAGACTTGAATTTACATTTTAATTACAGCCTTTGCTTTTCAGGGCAGGAAGAGTCTATTGCCTTTATATAATGTGAACCACTTAACGATAAGTGCTGAACAAACAGAAAACCAGACATGTCTTTCTCTAAAGAGATTAGAGCTTTTCACTGTGAAGTGGCAGATTCCATTCACTTCAGCGAGTCGTGCGCCAGTTCAACATTTAGCAAATGGATTGAACTTCGTCCTTCGCCTTTTCCACAATAAACACATCTACTTGTTAATTATGAGGTAATGCCAAAGGGCCTCACAAAGAAGTCAGGCTTACTGTAAAGTGAGCTACATTGCTGTAAGCATCAAGTGTCTTATGGGATTTATTTGTTCATTGTTTGTGAGCAGAATGTTCTTCCACAGGTTATAACACTTCGACAATTAGCTTTTGGCGCCGATCACTGAGCACATCAATGAAATGGATTGTGGAGACCCAAGAAAAGCCCATCTAGGGAAGATTAATGGTTTATTCCGCATGTTCTGTTCAAGGTCCTTTCATCAGTACATTGCAATGCTTCTATCACAATATGCATCCTGTTGGTGGCCAGTGATGGAAGGTGTCAGTAACATTCTATGAGGATTCTATCATTCTATGATACCCTCTCGCATCTCAAATGTGCTGCATACCCTTGGGGTTCTTGTGCTTTACAAGCCCTTTTTCCACTTTCCACCTAAAAGCAGGTGTTTTGCTGATTAAGGCGGCAAGCATAACCACACTTTCCTGAGAGTAAGCCCCATTGAACAAAATAGGACTTACTTTTGAGTAGACCTGGTTAGGATTGTGCCCTAAGGTGTATATGATGCTATAATTTAAATTATAGTATACAGTGACAATTTCTGCCTTGTTTTGAGGTGTTACTAGACAAAATGTTTTGTTTTTATTCAGTAAAAAAAAATAAAATAAAAAAATGAGACTGACAGTTTTTATTAGGTGCAATCCTAACCAACTTTCCAGCACTGGCGTAAGGGAAATGCAACTCTGGGGTAAGGGAACACACATTGCCTTATTTTGAGGAGGCTTCTGTGACTACCCCCTGACTGCAGGATGCAGCACATGCCCAACTGGCACAGCTATGACAGTGCTGGAAAGTTGGTTAGGATTGCGCCCTTAATCTGTTTTGTACTAAATGGTAAGGAACACCTGAAGTTCTGTGGCAGAATATGTATAAATAAAAATGCCATGGTAGTATATAGAATGCAACATGAGCTGCTGTGGCCCTAAGAGTGCAAAAAACATCCACACTGCTAGATGTCATTAAAGCCATTATTTCCATAGATGACATTTATTCCCAGCCATCAGTGATATGCCTGAACACCAAATTGCTTTTCTTTAGAACAATGGTCCTCAAACATTTTAGCACCGGGACTCACTTTTTAGAATGACAATCTCTTAGGACCCACCAGAAGTGATGTCATTAACCTGGAAGTGATGTCATGACTGGGAAATTTTTTACAGCTCCCCATGTGACAAAATCGAATCAATTAAGGCTGCAATCCTATCCACACTTTCCTGAGAGTCAGCCCCATTGACTATAACAGGACTTACTGCTGAGTAGACATACATAGGATTGCAGCCTAAGTAATTTAAAAGTTAAAATAAGTTTTAAAATGTATTTAAAATAAAGAATAACCCTCCTAACTCTCACAAGCAGTTGCTGATCTGTTTAAAAAAATTTCCCAAACATCCCAAAGACTGCAATCCTATCCACACTTACCCAGGAGTAAGCCCCACTATCATTATTAAAAGCATATAAAGAGTCAAAAAAACTCATTTCCCCTGGGGGCTGGGGATAAGAATAGGCCCTCGGTTTGGCTGTACTTGTCGTAAGAGGTGACTAAACAGCCACCGGGTAGATGGGACTCATCAGCCTGGAAAGGCAGCTCATCTGAGAGAAGGAAAACTCTGATCCCAAACCTCCACTGCCTTGTGGCTACATCCAGTTATGGAAAAGGCTTCAGGAGTCAACCTCGAGGCAAAATCCGGAGCCGGAGTCCCTGATGCAGTTCATGGCTGAACACAGTCACGTTCTGGCAACCCCTGTGACGCCGCTGGAACCAACTGTATTGGCCTCTGCCTTTCCATTGGACCATTTCAGCGACGTGGAGAGGGGGGATTTGCTGCATGGGTAACAGCCTATCCTCCATACCTTCTTTACCCAGGCTTCGCGCACTGGAGAGGACACTGTGTTCCAGAACCACCATTCAGAGCGTGACACCATAGTCTTCCGAGACTGAAGGATGCCAACAATAAAGAGTCACCTGTTAAAAGTACAGATCTACATTTTCCCGAAATGCAGTCACATACTATGGAAGCATCAAATATAATATACTAAAAATAAAATACACCTTGAAATGAATGGGGACCCACCTGAAATTGGCTTGTGACTGACCTAGTGGGTCCTGACCCACACTTTGAGAAACACTGCTTTAGAATATAGCTCTGTGATGTTAACTGACCTTGGTTCCCCATTAACACCACCACTTTATTCCATTTGGAGACTGGCAACAAGAATGTGGCACCAGTCACCAGTTGTTAAATGTGGCAATATGTTGCCAAGGGATGATTGCTTCCAACTGCTTCTGAGCAAACTGTAGAAATCTAGCATTTGAGTACTTTATGAAAAATCTCATTACAAGCCTACTATAAATTCAGAGGCAAACATGGGCTAGGGATACCAGATGGAACCGTGCTTTCAGATTCATAGGTTGACGGATAAAAGGACTAACCTAGATAGAGAACAAGGGTGTAAAGCAAGATAACAAGGAACACATTAATAAATAATAAAAGCAGTGGTGCATCTTTCTTTGTGCACAGGGAACTCTTACTGACAAGGAAATGATAACTTATTTTTGCCTTGCTTTCATTTTCCCTTCTTTGTTGCATGCTTTTTCTCCTGGGTTTATTTCTCTTGCCAGTAGTAAATCAGGCAGCGGAGCAAAAGAATGCCTGGCAGTATTGCTAGGCTAGTCAGCCTTAAACAGCTTCATCATCCCAGTTCAAAAAGGTCAGCTCTGCCATAATAAACAGAGTGCTTAGGAAGTCAAAGTTTCTGCCCTGGTTCAGCATATAAAAGCACAGTGAGCCACATCACATGCTATATATAAGAACATAAGAACAGCCCCACTGGATCAGGCCATAGGTCCATCTAGTCCAGCTTCTGTATCTCACAGCGGCCCCACCAAATGCCCCAGGGAGCACACCTGATAACAAGAGACCTGCATCCTGGTGCCCTCCCTTGCATCTGACATAGCCCATTTCTAAAATCAGGAGGTTGCGCATACACATCATGGCTTGTAACCCGTAATGGATTTTTCCTCCAGAAACTTGTCCAATCCCCTTTTAAAGGCATCCACGACAGATGCTGTCACTACATCCTGCAGCAAGGAGTTCCACAGACCAACCACACGCTGAGTAAAGAAATATTTTCTTTTGTCTGTCCTAACTCTCCCAACACTCAATTTTAGTGGATGTCCCCTGGTTCTGGTGTTATGTGAGAGTGTAAAGAGCATCTCCCTATCCACTTTATCCTTCCCATGCATAATTTTGTATGTCTCAATCATGCCCCCCCTCAGGAGTCTCTTTTCTAGGCTGAAGAGGCCCAAACGCTGTAGCCTTTCCTCATAAGGAAGGTGCCCCAGCCCAGTAATCATCTTAGTTGCTCTCTTTTGCACCTTTTCCATTTCCACTATGTCTTTTTTGAGATGCGGCAACCAGAACTGGACACAATACTCCAGGAGTGGCCTTACCATCAATTTGTGCAATGGCATTATAATATTAGCTGTTCTCACTACCTTTTCTAATGATCCCAAGCATAGAATTGGCCTTCTTTACTGCTGCCGCACATTGGGTCGACACTTTCATCGACCTGTCCACCACCACCCTAAGATCTCTCTCCTGATCTGTCACAGACAGCTCAGAACCCATCAGCCTATATGTGAAGTTTTGATTTTTTGCCCCAATGTGCCTGACTTTACACTTACTGACATTGAAGCGCATCTGCCATTTTGCTGCCCATTCTGCCAGTTTGGAGAGATCCTTCTGGAGCTCCTCACAATCACTTCTGGTCTTCACCCCTCGGAAAAGTTTGGTGTCGTCTGCAAACTTAGCCACCTCACTGCTCACCCCGTCTCCAGGTTATTTATGAAGGAGTTGAAGAGCACCGGTCCCAGGAGAGATCCTTGGGGCACACCGCTTTTCAGCTCTGTCCATTGTGAAAATTGCTCATTGACATGCACTCTCTGTTTCCTGGTCTTCAACCAGGTCTCAATCCAGGTGAGGACCTGCCCTCTAATTCCCTGTGGAGATTTTCAGTAGCCTTTGGTGAGGGACCATGTTGAATGTGTTCTGAAAGTCCAGATATACAATGTCCATGGGTTCTCCCTGATCCACATGCCTGTAGACTTTTTCAAAGAATTCTAAAAGAATTCTAAAATTCTAAATTTGCAAATAATTCTATATACATTTTTCAGGGAGATATTTGGGTAGGAAAAGGCATGTACTACTTGAAGCATTGTTTGTTTTGCATGCAACATACCCATTGGGCAAATAGTACATGGATTGACTGGTCCAACTACATGGCCAACTACAATGACTCACTTGTGCCACCTGTGGACTGAAGGTGCCTGATCCAACAATGGTACCTAGATCATGAGATTGCTGAAGGAAAGGCAGGAGACAAATGTAATGAATAAAATGCACACAGCTTTATTTTCTTATACACAGGCTCTGTGCAATTATGGAACATCTCCCACAGGTTAACACACCTGGCACCTCATATACCATTCTTTTTAGTAACTGATTAAACCTTTCTGGTTTTTCTAGGCATTTTAAAACAATGATTTAGGACCCAATCATACTTTGCAGTGCTGATGCAGCTGCAATGCACTTCCAAGGAAAGGGAACATATGTTCCCTTACCTTGAAGAGGCCTCTGTGTCTTCCTCTCCCACCCCCCACCCCCACTGCAAAATGCAGCACACCCCATTGGCACAGCTGCATCAATGCTGGGACATTGATAAGATTAGGCCCTTAGTGTTTTTACCTCTTCTCCTATTCCTAAAATACATTCTGCTGCTTGCTGGATTTGTAATTGTTAAATTTTCTTTTTAGTATTGTAACTGCAATTCTAAGACAATTTTTTTCTTTCCTTGAAGGTGCAGGGGTTAAGAAATAAAAGGGATAATTAAAATAACTGTATGGATTGGATCAGATATCAGACTGTGGAAAGTTCAGCTTTTGGCTTGTCACAGCTAAGTTGAATGATACTACTCTTTGGGGGGTGGGGGCGGGAAATTACTGAAAATTATACTGAATCCCCTTGTGTTTTAATCACCTTTCACATGTTTATACATTTTATAGCATAGAAGCCAGTGTAAATTGTGCCTTTACAACGTTCTCAATGATCTATACATGCATTTACAAAGTTCTGAATGGTCTGTACATGCATTGTTTTGTCATTTATTGGATCAGTTAATTCTGTTCCCAGAGGTTATCCACACTTTCATTATTGAGAAACGTTGACACTCACTGCACTGCACTCACCTCTGACTTAAAACCTCATGGTTTTTAGATGACAGGAGTGTGTCTGGTCAGAGAGACAGCTAATCCAGAACTTAGAACGACCATTTTCAACTACTGTGCCGTGGCACATGGGTGTGCTGTGAATAGTGTGCCGTGGGAGTTTGGGGGAGAGCCATTGGGGGATGTGAGCCCCCCACCAACAGCATGGTGCACCTTGTCAATTGTCAAAAAACTGATAGTGTGCCTTGACAATTTTAATACCTTGTCAGTGTGTCGTGAGACAACAATGGTTGAAAATCACTGACTTAGAAGATGAAACCCTGGTTGACAGAGGTGGAAGAATTTGGAGAGCATAGTATCCTGCTACAATTCAAGTCAGATCAAGGGACTTCCCAACCAACAAGCTTTCCATCTAATCTGGACTAAACATTAGTTTGTTTATCCTCAAGTAAGTCCAAACTTCCTCCAGACATTGGTTCAGGGTCCCACTGGCTCCCTAGAATCAGATGTTGAAAATATGACATATCTTTGTGTGTCATCAGTATATCATTGACACTTCAGCCAAAACTTCAGCCAAAACTTCCAAACCTTTCCCAGCAGTTTCATGTAGTTGTTGAATAACATGAGGGAGAAGATGGATGACTGCAGTACACTAAAGACTAATGACACTGGGGTAGAGCAAGAGACTCCCAACACTACTTTATGGGCCCAGTGTCCAGGAAAAATTGGATCCACAAGCCCCCCCCCCAGCCCCATCCCAGCAAGGTGGATCAGAAGGTTACCATGGTTGATGGTACTAAAAGTCTCAGAGAATTCCAGGAGAATCAACAGGGTCCAGAGCTGAGAACCACAGTTAAGGACAGGTTGAGATTCCAATCTCCAGTGAAGCAACTAGAGAATTTGGACACTTTTTTAAAAAAAGAAAACAGAAAAAAACCTCCGTATAAATCTTACATTATACCTGCAATTAGCCTTCTCTATATTGGGTCTGTAGGACAGCATGGATTTCATCTTTTTATTCACCACCAAAGAGAAGGTATTTAGAATGCAAAACAAAACAATTAATGAAAGTGGATGCACAATCACAAATATTTACAGGAAAATCAATTGAACAAATTCACTAGAATGGATGACTGTTTATTACTTGCCATTCTGTAATTGAAAATAATCATAATGGAAACAAGCCAAAAGTTCACGGCAGTTAAAATGTCGGAATAAAATGTAGATAATACAATAATGAGACTGTGTACTTAAAAACGCATGCAAGAATGATGGGAAAAGTAATCTTCAGCTTCAACAGCAAATGGTTTCAAATACCGTCTTTGATTGTAAGTTAATATTTGCTAATAACAGTGTTTCATCTTATATGCCTTGTGTCATTAGTTGGGGTATGAAGTGATCGTCTCACAGCTATAGTAGTGTTCATTTATTGGGCACAGACGACTGTTAACAGAAGAGTCTCCACTTCACCCTCCCCTTGACTCATAAACATTTCAAGTGGATTATTTAAAAACAGGTAATATACAATTAGAGTTATAAGCATTTGTGCTGTGCTATCAATGCGCAAAGTGCCTTACAGAAGTTCACAAAGGCAGAAGCATAGCTTCTACATTTCAGTGGCAAGAAAGAAAACAAGAGCACAGAGAAGAGGAAGGTCACATAGGTTAATGAACAAGAGGCTGAAGGGAGAAAGCCAGGGCTAATAGGAGCAAATATGTCTACCAGTAGCATAGCTATAGTGCAAAATGGTAGGTAGTAAGCTCCCAAACTGCAAGCAGCCCCCCCCATTTCTCTTGGAGCCATTCAGGCCGCAACAGCAATGATTGAGTAGAAGGGGCTGCTTACACTCGAGTTTGGGAGCCTGCACTACTTACCATTTTGCATCCTTCTAGCTACACTACTGATGTCTACTCTGTCTTGATTTCAGTTGGGCCTGGGTGCAAGAAGGAATAACACAGAGCTGAAAGTTCTCATAGTCAAGCTTTCAGCTCAAATGTTAGACCCTACGGCAAAATGGGAGGCTTACATAGGACTTGGCTTTTCACATTTTTCGTGTTTTTTCTTTGCTGCCACCTGACTATGTTCCACCTGGAAGCCAACACTTGGGAGTTGCATTTTTCCCCTCCAGAATGCCTTTTGAAACAATGCAGCAAGATATCATATTTCCTAGAGGGGCATTTTGAGGAAAAATTGTAGCTGCTGCTGCTGCTGCTGCTAGTAAATTTCCCACACACTGAGTATGTGCTGTCTCTAAAAAAAATCACTGAAACTGCAAAAGTGCAGAGTGCAAAGGTAGGATTTGCAAGTCTTCATGACTTTTTGACTGGAGGGCTTGAAGGAAGGGATGAGAGAGGAGGTTGACAGGTGTTAAGTGACCACCTCAGATCCAGCAACCAGGGTGCAGTTGCAAACCTGAGGTGGTCAAAACCATCAATCTAGCCCCTTCTGCCCACCCCATGACTGAGGACTAGAGCGGTATGGAATTGGCATGATCATGGAACAGCAGGGAGAAATAGTTACACACATGCAACTCCCAAGTACCTAGGCTTATCTGGCCTCTGGAGGCTGTTTTCATGTGCAGACGCTTCCATATTCTGTCATCTGGATATGCAGATGAGAAGTGCCCTTAGAAATTCGGCAGTTTAAGATCTGGCTGGAGACTGTCTGGTGCTGTCAACTTCTTCCTGTTTTATCTATTTGCTCTGCAACCTCTTTCAGAAATGCCTCCAACATTTCATCTGAAAAGAAAAACTAATTTGTCAGTGAAAAAAATATTTTTTTCATGTCCCTCTTTATGAAGACAGATGCAAATAATTCATTTAGCTTCTCGGCAATGTCTGTCATCCTTGACTGCATTTCTTTCACCTTGAGGGTACAATGGCTTTATTGATAATCTGGCAAGTTCTCTGCTTCTAATATACTTAACATATTCTTACTGGAGGTTTTGAACTTTCCGTTCCTCTTCTAAATAATTTTATGATTTCTCCTTCAATATCTTCATATATTAACCTGTTCAAACCCATCATTTATTTGCTTTTCATATAGCCTGGATTACCTTCCCAACTAAAATTTCTTCTCTTCTTTAAAATTGACAGCCACTCACTTACTTGGGATAAACTCCAGAACTATTCTCAAGGACAGTGTTGGGAGATTAAAAATTATCCCTCTGACAATGAGGAGGTTATCATAAGCATCATCATCACCACCACAACAACAATAGATATGCTAGTCATGTTCCTGTAGCACTATTCCCAAAGTGACTGACAAATGATGGTGTGGTGCAGGGGAGGGCAAGCCACAGCCCGAGGGCCAGAGCCAACATCGCCGTGGATCCATCCACCCAGTGAGTGACCTTTTGGTTTCACGTGGCTGCCATGCAACGTCCTCCCCATTCGGACAACAGGATGCTCTGGGTCATCGCATCTGCCTGGAGGTCCTGTTGCGAGGCATTCTGGGATGCCAGGAAAACAATGCAACTGCCCAGAGCATCCTTTTCCTCTGAACGGGGCGGACATTGCAAGGCAGCTTCGTGGAACACTCAGATGTGATCCAGATGGGAACTGAATTTTGGGTGCACAGTGCTCGAAAGTTTGAGCAGTGCTGGTGTAGCAGTTTGGGAGTTGGACGCAGACCTGGAAGTTTCAGGTTCAAATCCCCACTCAGCCATGAAGCTTCCTTGGTGACCTTGGGCCAGTCACTATTTCTCAGTCTCACTTACCTCACAGAAGAAAAGGAGGAACAGAACCATGCACACCATTCTGAGCTCCTTGGAGGAAGGGCATTATAAAAATGTGAAAAAATTAATGAATAATGAAAAAGAAAAAAACAATGTAAAATCACAGTGATTAAAATGGCACATTTAAAAGAGATTAAAAGGAAATACCAAAAATACCAAAAAAATAAAAAAAAACCTACAGAGGTCAATCAAAATTTAACAAATCACAATCAGACAGCACCTACGAAAAGGCCCTTTAATATAAAAGAGAAGCTATACAGAAGAATTTCCAGACAGGCATATGTGGAGAACTTTGGAGAGAAGAAGCTGTGGCTGAGAAAGCCAAGGCATGGTATCTTCAAGAGCATCATTCTAGATACTTCCATGGGAATAAATGGCTGCCATTGTGGTGGGGAGAAAACCTCCCTATCTCACCTTGGACACTACTATCCTTGTTTCAATGATAGTCAAGCAGCAATGCATGACTGACCCAGAGCAGACAAGACGGCATACACCTTTGGGTTCCATGCAGAACCATGACATTGTAGCAACAAAATTTGACTTGAGGCAGGGATTTAAAATGCAAGCTCTCTCTCTCTCTCTCCCCCCCCCCCATTTGAAGACAATCATCTCAATCTGAGTCAGGCTCAGACCTGTTACATAGTCAATATTTAATTTCTGCTCCCTTTAATTCAAGTCATGCAGGAGACATGCATCTCTATATACATGCCTTTCAGGAGAGCAAGGGGCCAGACCAGTAATCTGGCTATTAAAAAGGCTACTGGCAAGAAGCCACTGATCCACAAGCCAGGAAGGCCACACTTTGATTCAAAGGCCATGTCATCCACCACTACCTCTCCATAATTGATCCATGGAGTTCAATGCTCCAAATTTGAACAGAGACCCATTTACTGCTCAAATGTTAATGTAGTCTTCACATTTCCAAATTGATGAAGCTCTCCAGCCCTAAATCCAGCTGAAACAGCACATTTGATGGTTTATGACCCAAGCCATTTTTCTAGACTCCTGAGTTTGAAAAACAACAACTTTTGCAAACCACAGGAAAAGCATCACACCCCCAACAGGCCTCTCCAATCTCATGTTTGAACTCCAATGTAGAAAATGATGCATCTAGTTACCACACCCTCAACTCAGTAAGAAAATAAAGGCAGTTCCCAAATGAGTAGCCCCACCTAAGTATCACATAGGATTCTATGAAGCAACAACTGCTAAAAACCCTTGGCTTTAGATCCTTGTGTTTGTTTTTGACTCCACTGTCTGTACACTGCCTTGTTGAGTGTGGGCTGTTAACCTGCAGGGGCTGCATCAAGCCACCCCCATTCCAGCCTCCATCTCATGTTGCAGTTTGATACTGCTTGGGAAGCCCACTAGGCCTGTTATGGCTTAGTGGCTTGATGAGTGCAGGGCACTGAAGAAGTAAGGAAGGAAACTGAGGCTAAAAGAGTATGAGATTGGTGCAGTAAATGAATGAAAGCTGGGAGCCAGGTTTCAGAGAGAGCAGAGAGGCTTGAGGCTGGAACTGATCTGACTCTGACTTGAGTTCCTCCCTCTCTTGCCTTTCTTCATTCTTAAAACATGTCACAATCCCTTGCAATATAAAGAGGGTTACTGAAGGTTACACTATTATGGAACCAGCTGTCTCTAGCTGGCTTTCTAGCTAACCACAACATTCCATTGACATTGATAAGGGGTGCTTCTCCAACATACCATCGCACTGGGCTTTAGACTCTCAACACATTACCAAGGTTAGCAAAGCGTTCTTTGCGCAGCCACAGATGTGCCTGCTGTTGCCAAATATGTTAAGGCATCTCAAAGCCCCGCACCTATGCAACAATCTCAGAACCACTGTGCCAGCCAGCACCTAGACCCACAATATCCTGCAAATCCCTTTCCTTTCCAACTTTTTCCTTGTCTAGCTTCTCAAATGCTACCCAAACAGCTGAAGTCAGTGTGAGCTGGTCTGTTGAACTTCTTAGACTGCTTCTGTATCTTCAGCTGCCCCTACTTCCCTCTTCCTTTTGGATGAAAGGCAGCCCCACATATACCATTGCCTACTGTCAGCCTTCCATCCCATTCCATAGTCTCAAACTTACTGAGTTCAGCATTAAAGCATGCAAATGAAGTACATGCATACAAATAAGTACAACTGCAGTATACACCGTACTTTCCATGTACTAAAACAGATTAGCATAACCTGTGAATGCAAAGTAAGAAATTAATATTTGAATGCTGATGCAAGGAGGTGGGAATGGTAGTGGTGGTGTAAGTAACACAAATGTCTCTGTACACATCATATACAAGAGTTCAGTAAAAATCAGAAAAGGGTCACAATCGGAAACACACAGTGCTAAAATAGTGAGCTGATTTGTAACATGTTTCAGGACATACTATGGTGCCCAGCACATTTCAAAATTATCACCAATGTCATCACTACTCCCATCAATCATAAACTCAGCTTCATTTTATCCTCAGTCCAGATGCATTTGAGAAATGACCTATTTCTTTTGTTATTCCAGTTTTTCCTCTTACATAAATATTCCATCATTAATTTATTGGGAGTGTTTGCATGTTTGCATCTTCCTGACTTGACAAATCCTCTTGAGTTTTAATTAGGTTAGAAACCTAAGGCACATCAAGGAACTTATACTTTAAAAGCTGCAGGTTTTCTCATCAGGGTTGCCCAGGTCTATTTAAAATATGGCTTTGGAATCCTGGTTACTGAAAATGTAATAAAATAACTGTGTTTCTGAAGTAGCAATGGTTGAGATAATTTCAAAAAGACTGTGGTAAAAGGTTGAAGTTATTCAACTTTGACCACCATCCCCCCCTAAGGCTTTAGGACTAAATTAGAACATATTGTTTCATGGAAATACTTGATTTATGTGGACTCCTATGCACACTTTCCTGGGAGTAAGGCTCCAATCCTATCCCCCACCACCAACACTGATGCAGCTGTACCAATAGGGCACACACTGCATCCTACAATGCGGGAAGTACCAGAGGCCTCTTCGAGGAAAGGGAATGTTTATTCCCTTGCCTCAATGTCCCTGATGGGTCTCTTCAGACCTATACCAGCTCTAGAGCTGGCTTAAGTCTGAGAAGACTGAACAGGTGAAGGAACTGGGATGAAATAATGGACTATTCCTCCCACCTATGAACAACCCTCACCCAGAACTCCCCTACTCCTGCCTCTGCCCTGTTCCTCCTCCTCCCCACCCATCACATGCCTCTCATTTTTCCCTCAGTAGCATAACCAACTGGGAACAGCACTTGGGGAGATGGATTGCTAGAGAGATAAGCAGCAGGTGTTGCATGGAACAGACAACACATCTCACTCACACACTGCTTTTGAGTGGGATTCCTTAACATCACCAGATGGACACTAATGGGGCAAGTTTCAGGGCACATCTGCACAATTCCTCATCCATCAGTGAAATTAAAAGGGCAGGAACATTTCTAAGGGTTATATACTCTCTCAGGGAAACTTGGCATCTAATACAGAGAAAGCTTCTAGTGTCTTTGTCTTACAGACAGGTCTCCTCCCATTTTGGCATTGCCTTTTCTAAACTATGCAGTAAGATAACTTTGCTAGGCACAGCTCTACAGGAAACAACAGCTGTGAGCAGTGGCATCACTAGGATTTGTGTCACACAGTGTGGGGTGGGCGTGTCACACAGTGTGGGGTGGGCGTGTCACCCATGCAGTGGGCGGGCCAACGCTCCAGGTGGTGGACGTGGTGATGTGCCATCACTCTGCCCCCACTGGTTTTTTGGCTGTACCTTTTGACAGAACGCAGATATTTCAATGTGGTTTGGTTCATTGCATTTTGCATGAAATTACACATTGATTGATATATAACATGATGGTATTATTGCTCCAAACTCTGATTTTAGTGATTTTGAAAACTTGTAGTCTCTCACGCACACACCCGTGTCAACTTACTAACACCTTATTGCAACAGTTCTCAAATTTTTAGCACTGGGACCCACTTTTTAGAATGACAATCTGTTCAGGACCCATTGGAAGTGATGTCATGGCCAGAAGTGACATCATTAAGCAAATTAAAATAAATAATTATAATTAAATTTTTAATAAAGAATTAAATAAGGGGGAGACAGTCCTGTTCCACCAAGTGAGTCTACTTTGAAGTATGTCCTATTATGGTCAATGGGGCTTACTCTCAGGAAAGTATGGGTAGAATTGCAACCTGTGAGCCCAATCCTAGGCATGTCTACTCAGAAGTAAGTCCTATAGTGGTCAATGGAGCTTACTCTGTAGTCTGCCTGCAATAACCCCCCCCATAAATAAATAAATAAATAAATAAATAAATAAATAAATAAATAATCAGTGTGATTTCCAGCTCTCCCCAGTGCCCAGTTTAAAGTTCTTCTATTTCATGCATAACAAGATAAAGACCCTCCTGGCTTTGCAAGTGAAAAATAGAAAACTTTCCCCTTACCAGTTGAAGCCTCTTTTCTTTGTCCTTCTTAGTGGGGGGCTGCCTTCTGGAGCATTTGTTGTGCTCCAGTTCCATCGGATTTGGACCCTTCTGGTGGCCTCACATTCCCCTTTGCCTGACCTGACCAAAAGGCAAGGCATGTCTGCCTACTCACGAGTAAATGCAACCACGTGACTGAGTTTGCTTTCAAGGGAGCTCAATAGATTGCAGGAGGGAGGGAGGGAGGGACTTCCTTCTCAGGTGTTTTGGGGGCTGCATTCATTGGATCAGGACCATTCTGACGTCCTTGGAGTCCTCTCTGCCTGCCCTTTCCGATGGGCTAAGGCAAGTTCGCCTATTCGCGAGTAAACGCAGCCACGTTGGCTTTGTTTCTGGCTCAATAGACGCAGCTGGGAGGCAGGCAGGGACCTCCTTGGGTGTTTTTTGGGGGCTGCATTCAGTGGATCGGGACCATTCAGGTGTCGTTGGACTCCTCTCAGCCTGCCCTTTCCAAGTATGCCTACTCATGAGTAAATGCACAATAAGGCTCACTTTCACTTTCCATAGGGCTCCATGCATTTTTTTCCTTATGTTTTTTGGCCATAACTTTTGAAGGAAAGGAGCAATTTCAATTCTGTTTTTTTGTATTGCATTCCACTGGACATTCTGCATCCAAAGGTGTATGGCATGACAGGGTAGCCCCTAATGCCGCAATGTTAGCACATCACCCCCAGGGCGTGTGCGTGTGCGTGTGCGTGCCTCTCTCTCGTCACCCGGTGCAGCCCACACCCCTCGAGCCATGCCAGTGGCTGTGAGCTTAACATTTCCAAGGCTTGCTAAATAAGCAGGCAGACAGGTGAAGTTCATCAGAACTCCAGGTGTCACTGAACTGGTAAGCAGGACAAATTGTGAAAGTTCACCTGAGCTCCTTGTAATTACAATGGTCATCTAACACAGGATGACCCAGACCAGGAAATCAAGGTAGGGTGCGAAATCATCTGTCTGTCATTGGAAGAAGATGTGCTACTGAAGGTTTGGAATATCTCAAATCTCAACAAGAGCATCAGTAAGATTATTGTAATGTCTCATCAGGGTTCCATAATCCTTAATCCTTCTATAACTGCTATTATAATTTTATAATCAGTACGATGAAGGGTTAAAAAACAAATGAAAGTTGAGATTCACTTTCCTGCATGGAAACTCCTGCCAGGACTTTTATATTAATAAAATTGTTGATTTCATCTCTTCATTACTTTTGCCTGCAACAGCTTTTATGAAGGATGACTCATAATTCCTAGGAAATATTAGGGTAATGCAATGGATTTTTGCTGTGGCACTCGGCATGGGATAGAACTCAGCAGTGCAAGAAGCAAATTAACTGAAATGATAAAAAGAAAAGTTTAGCTCAAAATTGATTAGAATAAGATATAATGACAGTGGAACTTTTTTTTTTTTTGAATAATGTAATTCTTTTTCTTTCCATGAGTCTCTCACCCACCCACTTCCTTCCTTCAATACTTTTTTTATCGCAGGTAGCTGAAAGAAACACAGTCTTTCAAAGTTATATATCATACCCTAATTCAGTGGTTCCCAAACTTTTTAGAGGCCCTAGAGACTGCTGCTTGATTTCTAAATGCCAAGAGGTGTAGCTATAGTGGTTATTGGGCAGCACCCTGTTCCAAGTAGCAGCTTGTTTAATCCTTGATGCACGTAGCCTAGTCTGCCCTGTCAGTTTCATGACCAACCAAAAATTAAGTCATGATCCACTGATGGGTCCTGGACTTACAGTTTGGGAACCGCTGCCCTAACTTACATGGGCAAATGTAGCAATTAAAATTTACACCAAAGGAAAGTTTGAAAAGCAGTTTGAGATAAGGCATGGGGATCCGTCACTCAACATGAAAAAGTCAGTTTCCACTAGGCATCTCCAAGTAAGTCTAGTGGATCCAAGCCTTAGCATCTACATTTGTGGAAACAAATGGTGGCCCGGCTCACCTCGCTTTGATGCATAATTAGCTCAGTCTTTCCAAGGTTACTCGGCAAGCATATGAAAACGGCTCATATCTGTTCCTAGATTTCTCTCTGGCTCCTAGCAATGAACACTGAGAGCTGCCATATGTATTTGCATTATCATACTGGGCTGATCACAACTTTGTAGAGTAGTTTAGTACCATGCACATGATTGAAGTGGAGGCAGACATGGGTGCTGGCTTTTCTTGACTCATTGCTAGAAGCTGCCTAGCCTGAGGACCAAACATGGAGTTGAGTTTTGCCATTTTTTGTTCAGTATGAAGATGGGCTTGGAGCATAGCAGAGCCTCTCTGCTCAAGCTGGCAAGAGATGGAGTGAACTGGATGTTGGTCTCCCTACAAGAATTTGGGGTCATTCTGGTCATGTGCCTGGTCTGCTGAATGCTAAAGACCTATGTGCAGAATCTCATCTAATATTCTGAACCAAACAAGAAATTCTGGAGGAAATGGGGCTTGATTTGTAATACTGCACAGTGATAAGAACTGTGCAAATTCATGTACCAATTTATCTATCTTTACATATAAAATGTACAAGGCAGCCACAAGCTTCAGTGTTATCACTAGTGAGCACACAGATGCATGTTGGTTTTATCTTGGTGTGAAGTATGGTTGAGTAATCAGGGGCTGACACTCATACACAGTATGTTTAAACAGAACATGGACAAAGCATAGTTTGCTCACTCACAACAGGACACCATTCAATTATCTGGGCATCCAATCTTCATTCAGGCCAGGTCTACTAGCATCTCAGAAATGCACCATTTGCCCCATGGACATTGCCCATTATGTGCATTTATGTTGGTTCTATGGAAATAATCAATGACCCATTCGTGCATTTGAATGACCCACCTAGAAATGTGGATTCCCTGCTTAGCAAAGAAGGCTGGTTGCATTCCTGGATAGAAAAGGGGGTAACACCATGAGGATATATGAAGAGAATTTTGAGCCTGAATAAAAGGCCACCTAGGAATCATATGATTGCTACCATGGGTTCTTGGGAAGAAAAGCAAATAGTAAAATCCAAGGGGTAAAAGCACAGAATCAGAGGACTACATATCTCTCAGCTTTCTCAGTTTAAGCAACAACTAGTGTAGTGTAATGGAACGGAGAATGAGCTTGGAGGTTCCTGGGTCCCCAGGGCGATCAAGATTGGGAAGGTGGATAGGATATTGGTGATGCCACTGTGGCCAATCCCCTTCTCATCCTCAATCAGTTCTCCTTGGTACCCCTTTCCGCTCCATACCTCCCCCTCTCCACATCCCTCCCACCTCCTACACTGACTTACGGGCACCAACAGAGGTCCTCTGGCAAAACTGATGCATGGACCCAATCTCTCACTACTTGCGGCAGTGGCCAAACTGCACTGGTGTGTTGTGTTTTGTGAACGGTTGTAAAGAGTCGTAAGCTGCCAGAACACTCATACCAGAAATATAAGGGCCTAATATATTTGTGCAGGGGGGAGAGAGAGAGAGAGAGAGAGAGAGAGAGAGAGAGAGAGAGAGAGAGATTAGGGTGCCAATTCAAGAAAGGTTAAACACCTGTTTTAATATATTAACATGTCAATTAAATATAAACAAAAGCCCACACTATCAAATTTAGGTGTCTCACTGAAGATACTGAAAACGGGTTGAGAATGTTCAATTTAATAAACAGAAGCTACTACTTACTATTGCAGGAAATTGTTAATTTCCTGTTTTCAATTCCCTATTGTATTAACACATAAGAATAATTTTAAGAAGAAAGTGTGCCCTTTACACTCTTGCCACCAATTAAAATGTGTTCTCACAAATGACCTGCACTGATCAATCAACGAAAATGTTAATTGCCGAATCTACTAGTGGAACCTTCGTGGCATTAATTTAAAGTAATTTTTAAAAATCCATCCAGTGCCTAGAAATACAGCATTATGTCAATTGAGTCGCTAGACCTAGTCCATTTCAGTTTTCATTGGCAGTGGGGGAAAGACGTTTCAACATAGGTGCAGACTAATAGGAAGGCTTCAAGGCCCACTCTTCATTCAGTTTTTTTTCCAAAAAGCAGTGTGTGATTTAAGTGTTCATTGTGGTTGCCTTTTCATTTCTCATAATAACCAGGTACACGGATGCTCCTGAGGAATAATAAAGAGATTATAGCTAAGAAAATTAGGTCCCAGTCCTATGCTCCTCTGGCATTGCACAGCACAGTGGGGCTGAAATGGCCACCACTGTATCCTGCAGGCCAAAGAAGCAGCTGGAGGTCTCAGTATAAAGGAACATTGGTTTCCTTACCCTGTGTAGAACTTTGATGGCCCTGATGAGTCTATTCAGAGCTCTGGCAGCTATTCAGAGATTAGCCATATCATGCTCGGAGGCCTGGGAAAGGGGATAGGATGTGGCAGCAGCCTCTGCCGCAATCCCCGTCCCCCTCCTGGGCCTGAGCTATCCTCTGGCACACCTCCCCTCCATTCAATTTTGCATGCAAACTTTTGCTTTCTGAGTGCAGTATCATCATGGTGGTTGACAACCTTCAGTCTCGAAAGACTGTGGTATAAGCCTACAGCACCAGGTATTCCCAGGCGGTCTCCCATCCAAGTACTAACCAGGCCTGACCCTGCTTAGCTTCTGAGATCAGACAAGATCGGGCATGTGCAGGGTAATGGAGAAAGGTCAAGTACAGTATACTGTAATCCTATTTGTTGTGTGATATATTCACATCAAAAACATCATTGACTGGAAGGTTTTATATTGCTTTTGGACTCATAAAGAGAATTAATTACCAATTTTAGTGTCAAAGAGTTGAGTACCTAATCTTGAATTATTTACTTAAGTGTATTGTTTTCCTCACCAAGAGTTTTTCTCATCCTGTACAGCAGGAGTGTCCAAAGTTTTTGGCAGGAGGGCTAAACAGAGATGACACAGTGTCATCTCTCTGACACTGTGTTGGGGGCTGAGGAAAAAAAAGAATTAATTTACATTTAAAAGTTGAATAAATTTACATAACTTTACATAAATGAATATATTAAAGATGCTTATATGAATGAATGAAGGTCTTGCAAGAGCTCAAGGCCTATAAAAGGTCTTGCACATAGCAAGGCTGACCTTTCCTTTGCTGCCGCTACTTCATCACAGACGTGAAACAGCAAACAGTGGAGGAAGCCCTCATCCCACAGCTCACACGAGAGGTCCAACAGTCGCCCTCATGCTGACAGCAGTTGTATCAGGCCAGTGCGGCCTCCAGCAATCTCCGGAGGGCCAGAGGCTCATTGGAGACTGGAGGCTCCCTTAGGGCCTCATTGGGAGTCCTCAAGGGCTGCAAGTGGCCCCAGGGCCTTGGTTTGGGCACCCCTGCTCTACAGTATGCTGGAAAGAACAGATGGAACTTGAGAAAAGGGATTGCAAAAAAAGAGACTAAAAAAGGCCCCTTGTAGCGATGTTCAGAGAGGTTACTACTTGTTCTCAAGGAAGTGGAACATCCCTCTGAACACCTCAGTCATGCGATAGACTCTCAAAGGCATTGGCCTGAGGAAAGGTGATCTTATCAGGTAACTGATAAGACACCTTTGTTTGTTGACTGATACTGGAGTCGCCATAGAAATGCTGCCTAAAACACTTGTGGGGGATCTTAAGGCAAAACATTTCAAGAGAAGCCAAAAGAGTTTTGAACAGACTCTAACTGGGTAAGAGGCACTTTTTCAAGTGGGTGCTCCGCTTTTTAGCAGGGGGAGAGTAACTGGCCCACCTCACCCCAGCAATGTCTTTTCTAGTGGCTGTCTGCTGGTGTTCTTTTGCATCTTTTTAGATTGTGGCAGGGACAGGGAGCTTTTGGGACAGGGAGCCATTAGTTATTTGATTTTTTTCTCTGTAAACCGCTTTGTGAACTTTAGTTGAAAAGCGGTATATAAATACTGTTATTATTATTAATAATAATAATAGGCTTGTGAACTTTCTCAATGAGGTCCTGCAAATCTTTTAGCTGTTTTCTGTTTACCTGGTCATCTCCACCACTTCTCCTCCCACTCCTCAAATTACAAAGGGAATGAAAATGCTTGTGCGTACCATTCTCCTCTCCTCCGCACTTCTGTTCCATCCTTCTTCTTTTCTGAATCCAGAAAGTGGGAGGAGAAAAAAATGGCAGGGGTTGGTGTGCTGTTGTGCAAGGTATGGCATTTGGTGTGCCACCCCTTGGGCCAGAAAGGCTTGGGCTGGCCCCTTCAACAGGTTTCGCCTAAGTAAAATGGAAGTTCCTCACGAGGAAAGACATGAAAGGAATTTCAAGGATAACTAAGGGCCCAATCCTATTCAACTTTCCAGCACCGGTGCAGCCACAATACAGCCCCAAGGTAAGGGAACAAATGTTCCCATAACTTGAGGAGGCCTCTATGACTGTCTCACCACCATAGGATGCAGTGTACACCCCATTGGCACAGCTGTATCAGTACTGTAAAATTGGGTATGATATGGCCCTAACATGTTTTGATAAGACTGATGACATTTCTCGGGCAATTCCACAGTTCTGCCTCTCTAAGCGATGAGCACATCAACTTGCCTTTTACTGAGTTAGCTTCATTGGGTCACAGTGCACAGCAATGTCTATATCATTGACTGACTTTCCAGAGTTTCAGAAACGGATAATTCAAAGCCCTTCCAAAAACAATGAGAAAAAGAAGTAGGTAGAGTTGGAAAAAAGACTAGCTTTATTTCCAATGTATTTTGACTGAAATCCGATGATCTCAAGGGAATTATTACAATAAATGCAAATAATATAACTTTTGAAATAATCAGACATCACAGATATGCATGAAAACTCAACTGTATTTGGAAGTGTATATAATTACACAATAAAATACCAGTCTTTTGAAACCTGATCTGGATATGCCAGGAATTGAGTCAGGGATCTTCTGCATGCTGCAGATCATGTGTTCTCAGTGACATCACTATTTCAGTATAGACTGTACTGGATGACACCACTGGGGGACATACACCAAAAGCTCCAGAGCCCAAGTCTACATGAATGTTTGCAGATCTGGCCTCAGTCTTTCAGTAGTCTGACAAGCCTGAAAAGGGCCGGAATTAAGCCTGAGAAGGTAGTGGCCATGGAGAGGCCAAAGCTTCTGCCATACCAGCTGCAGCCAGAAAAGTCTCTAGATGCCAGATCTACCAGGCTTCCTAATGTTGAGCCCAGGTCTACCCATCTGGTAGACCTGGTTGACCCAACCTCCATCTTTCACTCTTCACAAGACCACGTTTACCCAATGGGAGGCAGATGGCCAACTGGGCAGATTGAGCATACCCAGAGCTCCAGGGCAGAGCACCAGGGCAGCTGCAGTCAATGAGGGTGTCCCGTCCAAATATTCAAACTCCCTTCGCCCGCTTTTTGGCTAATTAACACCCTTCTTTCCCAAGAACAACAGCTGCGGTGTGCAAAGGAAACAAACATAACTCCTTATCAATTTGTGCAATTAACAAAATTTATTGCTACAAACACATACACTCCCTGCAAGTCCTCTTGTCCAGAGGCTTTCCCTCCCCAAAACTCCACTTAACTTAGTGGGTAGAGGTCTGAAGCCTCCAGTTCAAGTCCAATCCAGTCTCCAAAGCACAGTCCAGTCTTCCCAGTTCAGTGTTCTGCAGCAGAGTCCCTTCTCTGTGTCCTCTCCAGCAGGGTCCTGGCACTCCCCTTCTCCCATGTGTCTGTCCTGTAGGTCTGGGATCAGGTAGCCTCTTGGTCAGGTAGTGTCTCCCTCTGAGTCAGGGTAGCTCTGTTGCCTTCTGAAGCTGCCTTTTATCCTTGGGTATCTCATAACCCCAAAATGCAGCTCACCTGTGAGCTACCTTGTTAGCCCCTTGTTAAGTCCAAATTAGGCTCAGGTGAGCCATCCTTTCAGTCCATGTCCATTCAAAGTCCCATCAAGGTCAAATGAAGCTTAGGTGTCCATCAGAGTTTCCAATAGCCTTGATTGATTACAGCTGTGGAGATAGCCCTGCCCTTCCCAGAGCTGTCAAACAGCTGTCAAAACATGAAATCGCTGACAACACCACATCATCCACCTGATGATCTTCTGATCTTCCATTACAGGGAGTGACATCATTAGTTATAGAAATCGTTGACACCAACCCTAGTGATGCCACTCTGATCCTGCTGTGTGCTCTGTCACTGAACTACAGTTGCTCCCATCTAATAACAAAGGTGTTATTTAATTTTGCCTAAAGTGAAATGTAAAGCAAAACTAAAGGAGTAGGCACTTCTTTAGAGAAAAAAAAAAACTAAAAGGGAGGTGCACTGATTCTTTGGGGACATCATTCAGTTTAAGTGCTAAAACAGAAAAGGCACTGTTCATTTTTTTTTTTATAGAGGAAGTACAGATCAAGACCCTCTCAAATATAGGTGCAGCCTATTTATCCACAGATTTTTTATCTGCATTCAGAATTCAGAAACACTTCAGAATGTTTTTGATGTGACAACCTCACGGTGGTTGCAGTGATCAACCAAAAGACATTCAGGTCACCCAAGGTGATGTCCCTGGTGCAGGCCTTTGTCCTGCAGTGTCTATCCATTAACACCCTTTTTTCGGCCTGGCATGTTCCAGGGGTTCAGAACAGCATCGCCGATGCTCTCTCTCGTTTCCAGGAGGAGCGCTTCTGGTAGCTGGCCCCGAGGCCTGTCGGGACCCCAAGCTGATGCCTCAATGCCTCTGGAACCTTGGCAGAACCGGTTTCAAAATGTCATCTGGGCTTCCTTAGCTGCCTCAACAAAGGACAGTTATAAGAGTAAGATCCAGGAATTCCAAGTGTTTCAGGCTGCTGCTCCCCTTTCTGAGATTTGGCCAGTACCCACCCCACACCTGATGCAGTTTTTGCTCCTTTTAAAAGACAGGGGGCTATCAACCAAGTCTATGGCTATTTACATGGCTGCCATTGCTTTTCAGTCCAAGGCGCTAGGGCTGGTGACAACTCTGGTGACTCAGATAAGGCGCATGCTGGATGGCTTTAAGTGAACATGCCCTCCACGATTGGATGACCAACGTCCCACCACGCCAGCCATACTGTACAGTTTGTCCAGGGAGTTTCACTTAGGGCACAATCCTAATCCCTTATGTCAGTGCTTTCCATCACTGACATAAGGGTAATACAACTCTGAGGCAAGGGAACAAACATACCCTTACTTTGAGGAGGCCTCCATGAGTGACACCCAGCTGCAGGATGAAGCACATATCCCATTGGCACTAATATGCCAGTGCTGGAAAGCACTGACATAAGGCGTTAAGATTACCTTTAGTCATTTGAGCCTGTACTTTACAGGGCAGCAGCATTGACTCTTTTATGAAGCCTTTCGTGCCAGTGAGGTACTGGCCGCTTCCAAGAGAGCACTTGGCTCTCGAGCCTTGCAGTGAGATGATTGTCAATTCAGGCCTAACAGGGTTTCCCTCTTTTTGCCCAAGTCAAAGTCTGACCAAAGGGGGCTTGGACAGTGGGTACACCTGTGGAAAGCCACCAATGTTGGTATTTGCCCTGTGCAGGTCTTATCTGACTACCGCAGAGTGGCACCTAGCAGTGATGGTCCCTTTTTTGGGCATATAGACCGAGCCCCTTTGACCAGGTATCAGTTTCAGGCGGTTTTCAAGTTAGTCATACGGAGACTTGGGTTGCGTGACAACACTTATAGCCTGCACTCTTTTCGAATCAGGGCTGCCTCGGTTGCTGCCCACCTAGGGTTGTTGGCAGCCGCCATTCAACGTATTGGGCATTGGTGTTCTGGAGCCTTCAGGTATTATTAGAACTGTAGGGCCCCCCAGTGATCCCTGAGAGGCCATGTCCTCTGTTGCCCCCCCCCATGAGGGTGGGGTGTGCTGACCAATCCTTACTGGTCTCGAGATGCCATGGGTGCACACATGTGGCTCCTTGTTATTGGTATTAAGTTAGTGTTGTTTCTAGGTATTGATTATGTATGATTCTTTGTTCCAACAGGTCGGCCATGGTCATGCCCTGTTTGTATTCTGGTCTGCGGGCACTCCATCGTTTTTTGGGCCAGGAAAAGAGCTTCGAACAGTGGCTTCAGCTCCCAGCTGGGGCTTGGAGGCATCGCCAGCATCAGTTGGGTGGCCAAGAGAGGCATGCGCTGGGGGCAATTTCTGCCAGCGGTTCTAGCTTATTTAAAAGCACACCTTCCTCCCCAAGAAATAGTTGTACATCTAGGTAGGAATGACCTCGGTCAGAGGACTGGCATGTCCTTAAGACTGCAGGCACATCAGGACTTCTTGCGGCTGACCCGGTGGATTCCCGGGCTCTGTATCCTGTGGTCCAACCTACTACCACGCTGTGTCTGGCGTGGTGTGCGCAGTATTCGAGGGTTAGATGTAGCCAGAAAAAGGCTCAATGCTTACATGGGGAGGATCATATTGGCTCAGGGCAGGGCTGTGATTCACCACCCAGCCATCAGATTCGATCAACCTGTCCTGTACCACGACAATGGCATGCATTTGTCTCTGTTGGGCAATGACCTTTTCCTAGCTGACCTGCAGCAGGACATTTGGGTATTTTTGAGTGGTGGGTGAAGCCGGACAAGCGCTAGTCTGTCCAGCCTTCATGGCAGATTATGTGCGGGGCCGGGCAGGCAGGGATAAAAATCTCAGTATCTAACTAAAGCTAGAAAGGTAGAGGGGTGCCAGTGTTCAGTTTTGTAATGCCTATCTGGCTCCAAGTGGTGTGCATTAACCCCACTGCTGGACCTGTAGGTGGTGTGGTGGTCTTCCCCACAAGCCTGCTTGTCTTGTTGGCTTGCCCCCACGGGGGTGTCAATGATAGGTGGGCTCTGTCTGCGACAGAGTACGGCCTTGAGTCTGTTGGCATGCCCTATGAGAACTAGGAGGGGGAGGGAGGGAGACGGCTAGACCCATTTCACCCAATTAAGTACACACACATTAGCTTAGTATGTTGTTGGTAGTTTGCCCTGCTGCAGTTTGTAATGTTGTGACCCATTTAATGTAATGTAATGTAATGTGGCCCATTTAATCCCAAACCTCAGTCTGGTGTCTTTGTTTAGGGGAGTGCGGGATAACGGTAGCGCTGCAATCTCTGCAGCACTGTTGCTGCTCTCTCCCTGCCCCTATCTCCACCCACGCAAATACTTACCTGGTTCCCAATTCCCCTGAAGGAGTTTGGGAACCACTGGTGTAGCATAATCAAATACACAGAAAGAATGCAATGCAAATATTGTACCTGTGTGCCAGCTCTTTGTTTACAATGCAGTTATGTTCATGCAGATTCTTAGGATCCTCAACTCATTGTCCTTCCACACCGAGTCTTTTTTGACATCTAGGATGCTTTCCTAGTCACGTTCATTAGCTGCAGGAGAATTGCCTCCAGCACCATTCCCTTCACCCAGAGGAATGAGGTGCAATCAGCGAGACACATCATTGAATCCGTCAACAAATGTTGGCATCTCTTCCTGGATGCAGAACTTTGTTTATCAAATAATCGCTCCTTGTAATAGGGGAGCAGAATGTAAACATGCTCTTTGCTAATTTGCCATCACTTGAACATCTGATTCTTAAGCGGAACGAGCAGGAAATACTTATGAGCGCCATGACGGCATAGTTTGCTTCCAATTAAATTTTTAATGAAACGAGAGTTGAACCCAACTGTGACTGGTGGCAGAGCTTATGAGTCAGCTGTGCCCTTCTTCTGTCACCTCATTTGGCTGGGCTCGCATGACAGGCATCAATACTGAAGAGTTGTCAAGACAGTGCCATATTAAAAGGGATGAGGATTTGGAACAGATTGCTTTTCAGAGGCCTTCCTTTAGCCTTGTGGTCAGATTGACAATCCAAATCACCCTACATTTCCAAATATGTTTGCTCTCTTTTCTTATCCAGCTGTCCCAGGAGGGTGACAAGGAAGGGAAAATGTGTTTGTGCCGGCCAGCCGAGTTTGCTTGTCGCTGACTGAAATTGGTGGAAATGAGTTAAATTCTTTGCCGGAGCAACTGCCAACTCCAAAAAGTTAATTGATGACATTTCAGTCATCTGCACAGAAACTACAAATGAAACATTGGTACTGAGTATATTTTTAAAAGAGCACTGCAGAATCTCTGGGGTTCTTGGAGTGCTTCTTAGCTGGAGTACGACACCTGGAGGTAGGGAATTGGTGTTTGCCAGTGTTTCTTGAAAGCTTATGCAGAATTACTCAATGAGAAAATCACTGTTGGCAGATAAGCTTTCCCCACAGACAGCTTTACTGAGCTCCCCTGCAATGCACAGGTAGCAGGTAGTGTTGGACAAGCTCTAGGTCAGCATTTCTCAACCAGTGGAATTCATACCACCAGTGGTACTTGAGGTGGTGTCCAGTGGTACATGTGGGACCTCCAGACTCCCGCCACCTGGCAGCAAGACCAGCAAAGCAATGTGACTAGCAGAAATAGGAAGCTTGGCTCAACAGGCAGAGCTCCAGCAGAGCTTTTCACATGTGCAAAAAAAGTGCCCTGAGCCACCCTGAGCCTCTTATCAGTGTTAGTTGTGTTGCGTTTGGTATCCCAATCCAGATTATCCAGGCTATGACACAATCGCCAGTTACTTCTGGTGTTACTTCCAATATGTGGACCATGCAAAGTGGTATGGCGGGGGACAAACATTGAGAAACACTGTTCTAGGTATATGCCTCCAGAATCTTCTTCAAATAGATAGGGGTCCCATGGAAGGTGAATAAGGATTCCTTGGCAGACAAATTGATGTGGAAGTGGTCCCTTTGAAGGTAGAATATTTGAAACCCTCTATCTCAAATAATGTTCAGGGATATTGCAGCCCTTGAACTGTATGAAGCCATACACAGTGAGAAGATGAAACTCTGGTCACATTTTATAAGGCTATAAAGCCTTGGCCCTTGTTTGTCCTTGAGGAGACAGTTTGTGAGGAATTCATCAACGGAAAACTTATTGTGCTTCTACCCATTTGCTTCCAATCCTTCAAGCTTCCTCAGGTGCAGCAAACAGATATTAGGACCAGGAGCACATTGTATCCCTGTGTGATGCCATTTGCAAGAAGCTGCGAACAGATTCTTGTGACCAGAGTTGAAGCTCTAACCAATCATCATGCCTGGCTCTAATCAAAGCTGATTACAATCTTGGTGACCTTGGACAAGTTAACGTAACTTCCATGTTCCTCCTGCTGCTCAACTGTAAAATTAAGTCAGACTGAGACCTCAGAGGGAAACAGATGCTGTGTTTAAGCAGGGTTTTCCAGGGTAAATAAATAATGGAATAAAATAATAATTAATTAATAGCTGGCAGTCAGTGCACGGCAATTAGGCAGTCAGAGTCATTACCACTGTACCTAAACAAAATCCATTTTCATTAGGGATGCTAATATTCTAGCACCAAGCTGAACGTTATCCGTGGCATACATTTGAATTTGTTTCCACTTTTGCCGAAAAGTGATATCTGTTTCAAAATTGCTTGGGTGATCTACTCAAAATATTCATCCATGTTTGTCTGCATTTTGAACAGCACTGCTGATACTGATATAGTTATGTAATGCAGGTATGATGTGCCATTGTAAACTTAGAGCGCAATCCAGGAGCGATTTTGGGCCGGTGCAAGACCCTTGCACTAGACCAGAGGTGTTGCAAAAGTGCCATATGGTTTGCCAGCCTCTGGAGGCAGAATCTAGCCCCACTGCACTGGTGGAATGGTGAGTTCACACCAGCCAGGTCAGGCCAGTGCAGGGGAATGAGAAGGGCAGGGAAGGGTAGAATTGGGGTGTTGTGGGGCGGAAAGAGGGTGAGTGGCAGGATGGGCTGGTAGGAGGACTGGGCCTGGGAGGGGTTGGGACCAGGATCCGGAACGTAGGCCATATCCTAACCCCCCTCCCAGGTGGACCGGCCTTATACCGGGCTGCTCGGATCTGCACCACCTCTTCAGTGGGGCAAATGGGGCAGCTGCTAAGCAACACAGGGTAAAGGGAAGGAATTTCCCTTTCTCTGAGTTGTGCTGAAAACCAGCCCAGCCCTGCTCTGGATGCAGTGCAGGCCAGCCTGCCTGACTGCTGCAGGGCAAGTAAGGATTGAGCTGTTAGAATGCTATATGATGCAACATTTGTGCTGATGGTTGCTGATATAATGATGTAATATTCCACTACACAGGATTTCTTACATGTATGAATAGGTCACAGGGTTCAGTGTAACTAAATTGGCTGATCTAGGCAGTCATTCTCAATGGGAACCATTTAGCCCCTGGGGAATCCTGGCACATTTGAAGTGGGCCACAGACTGAAAACTGTAAGAGTGGGAGCCCCAGGGTCTTGTTTGATGGGGGGGGGGACCTGAAACCTAAGAAGAGCTCCTAGGGGGCCTAAGTGGCTGTGGTCAAAGAAATGTTGAGAACAGCTGACCCTTGTGATTACATCCACTGACATAATGATGTCTTGATCTTCACATGACATCTCACATTCTCAAAGATAGCAATCACCTGTAATATCAGTGGAAAGTAGCGGGGGCGGGGGACACCTTTAGGGAACTGCCGTACAGGATGATATGTCACAAAGATGTATTTTTTCAATAAGAGGTGCTCTTGTTCAGTGAAAAGTACTCTTCTCCCCCCCAAAAAAAGGTTTTTGAATGTAGTAATCAAACATGGCCAATATTCCACATATTTATGCAGCAAATCATGAACCGCTCAAGGTAACTAACAACGACATTTAAAACTTCAAGGTAAAAATATGTTTAAACACACAGCAGATCAATCAGTCCAAAAAATTAAAATTACAAGAAGAGTCCAAACAAAATCAATCATCAGTGACAACAGAATGCCATCACAGAGGGGAACTATGTGGATCTGACATGGCAAGGAGTTCCAACAAGTTGGTGCAACCCAGAGAGTTTTCTCACAGATCCCTGTAACTGACCCTTGCGTACGGCAGGAGTAGGTCATGCAAAAGAACCTCTTCTGAAAACCTAAGCATCCAAGCAGGATCTTGTGGTCTTTAACTGAATGTTCCCAATCACTCTTTCATCACCCTTCACAAGGTGTTAACATTTTCTTTTATGGACAGAACAGAATTACAGGCATGCCCCGGTATCCGCAGGAGTTCTGTTAACTGAAACCACAGATAACAGGGAATGCCCCCCACCCTCCCAAGGCAAGAGGAGCTCCACTCCACTCCATTCACCTTGCCTTCTGAGGGTCCTCTGAGCCCATCAGAGGGTGTGCACATCCATTCGCGGCTGCTGCTGGGCTCAGACTGACCCATAGAATGAAAAAAAGTCACTTCTGGGTTTTTCGTAAAACCAGAAGTAATATTTTTAATGCCTTCTAAGTAGGAGAAGTCTAAAATAGTAAAAACGAAATAACACGGCTATAATGCAACATTGGGAAATAACACCGCTATAAGGCAAAACAATAAAACGCGATATTCTGCTCAATTAACTAAATAAAAATGACATGTACCTATTAAAGTAGCTGCAGAGTATCTGTAGATCATCCCAAGTGCTTCTGATTGTGTTTCCAAGTCCATAACCCCCTCGGAGCTCTGCTGCTTTAACTGGTTGCTTTAACTGGCTGCTTTAATGCATGGAGCCTTATGGAAAGCAAAACTGAGCCACAGTGCATGTTTACTTGTGTGTAGGCAACCGAGTCTTGGTCCCCAGGATTGCTCCACTCAGGGGGGCTGCAGGGCTTGGCTGCACATACTTGAGCTTCCTGCAGGCTCCTGGGGGTGCAGGGAGCCCTGCACGACCTTTTGCAGGGCTCACCACAGCTTTAGAAGTGAAAGTGGAGCGACTGTGCTCCACTTCCGCTATAGCAGTGGCAGGGCACAATCGCTCCAGATTCACTTTCAAAGTTGTGGGGAGGCTGCAGGAGGCTCGGGTAAGTGGACCCAAATCCTGCAGCCCCCTTGAGCAGCGTGATCCTGGGGATCGCACTGCTACCTCCTCCCTGCCTCCAGGCTGCCCCCACCCCTTAAGGGGAAACAGGTCAGTGCCCACAGGCTGGGGCGTCATGACACCCCAGTTTCAAAAGCCCTGGTTTAACGATTTCTTGTTATGTGGTGTGTTTTTCCCCCCTGCACTTTAAAAACAATTTGTTTCCATAGCAATTCAATGCGATGTTCAATTCTGTTGATTCAAGTTGCCATCTTCTCAGTGTTTCAATTTGGCAATGTTTAATTTGTTTGTGTTTGGCAGCATTAGGTTCACTGTAGTGTTTCATACAAGCAGCATGCAAATCCTAAATTGTTCTTGTGAGTTAAATTCAAGTAGATGACGATGTAGTTGTGCTCTTTTGGGTTGTGTGAGTGTATTTTATGCCTGTTTTAGTTTTGTGGCTCTGTCTGTTACGTGAAAATCCCCTTTTTCCTTCCAAGTTGTGTTTTTATATCTAGTTATGTATTTTGGACTATACAGACCAAGCAAGCAGGCCACTCCTCCCCCAGCACATGTTTCTAAGGGCCATGGCCAAGCTACAAGCACATGAATTACACAACCCCCAATTCCTTGCAGGTCAATGTAGAACCTCATCACTGTGTCTCCTGATTATGCAAAACAAGCATGCACCTACGGAGGAGGAAGTCTATTGTTCTTTTGTTGTAGCTTTAACACTCTTATGCAAATTGCCTCCCTCCCCCAGAAGGTCAGCCTGGCTGGTAAGCTGCCTTCTTTCCGGTTCATCACATACTCCACGTGTACCATTGTGTGTTACTGGGCATGCCCACAGCTCTGGGATACTTCCGGTCAGTTTAGATTGACTTCCAGGTCAGACAACTCTTATAAGAGAGAACGCAGAGCTCAGGTCTCTCTCTCTCTCTCTGACTGCCCACCTGCTAGAGGGGCCATACACAGGACTCTCTTCATCCAACTGCTCCCCCCCCCACAGATAAATATATCGTGCATCAAAACTTCCCCCCCTTCTTCCCTACCTATTCCTCCCTTCTCCCCCCATCTTTAGTCAGCAACTGGGTTTAGCAGATTAAGGAACCCCTAAAATACCTTCCTACACCCTAACCATTTCTGTTTCCTTTTCGGATGCACTCAGATACATAGCACATGCATCCACCACGAGTTAGGTACACCAGAAAAGTATATACTTATCGATTCTCCATGTGTATTATGTTACCTTTGTGTGTTTTTGCAATAAAAATATAATCCTTTGATTGAAAGTTACCTTCCTCCCAGTCTCCTCATTAAGCTAAACAAGGGATTTCTTTGCTCTACGCTGTCTTGTATCCAGCCTATGGTCCCAAAAGTTTCCAGAAGGCTAATATAAATAATTCCCCTAAACAAAACAGCCTTTTTGGTAACATGTCTGCTGACAGCCGCAGGGATAAAACACACACACACACACACACACACACACACACACACACACACACACACACACACACACACAGAGTATATACTACCTATATGACAGTGATTACACTTGATAAAAATGCTTTAAAATTGATTCAAATATTAATTTGGAATCAAAACACATCATAACATTGTCATAACACTGCTTTCAGCCTTTTTTTTTTTTTTTTTTTTTTTTTTTTAGGTTAACACCACCATCCACACACACAACAAAAGCTGTTTTAGACTGCCTCTACTTATAAGGCATTAAAAACATCTGAGTCCAACAGAGACTACACATGGACATGTGCAGCCTCTGCTGGGCTCTGAGGACCCTCCAGAGGCGATGAGAGAAGAGCTTCCCTTGTCTCCAGAGCGGAGATGCACGGGGGGCCTTGCGGATAAGTGAATCCATGGATACGGAGCGCCCCCTGTACTTTTCATTCTTCTTTGTTTTCCGTCTACCTTAGATAGACCTGTTGACTCTAGCTACAGATGGGGTGGGGCTGTCTGAACTTAAATGCCAACTGCATCGTGTGTCTCTACCATAGGAAATGTTACATGACCAACGTACACCAACAAAGAGAGATTGCTGTCGATTGCAATGAGGTAAAGCCAGTCTCAAAGGACTCAATCACATGATCAGGCTGACTTGATTTACACCCCATTGTGTTATCTGGGGAGTCTGTTGTTATCAAGTATTTCTTTACTTTGGCATAAAGGCTGATTTCTATCAACGGTTTGAACGAGAATGATGGATGGGAATGCATTTTTTGTAAGTTTCTGGAGTACGGTGATAATAAATCAACCAAACATGCATTCAAAGAAACTTCCCCTGATTCTGAATCAATTTCTTGCTTCAAAATCTGTGTAATTCACTTTTATTTATGTTTGTTCATTAATGCTCCAGGGTTCTTTGTTTAGGGAGTTATATTCAGCGTTTCTTGAAACACAAACATTCCACCAGTCAACATGTGAGCCGGGGACCCAGTGGAGCTTCAGCCCAGAATCTATTTGGGGTGCCAATCCATCAACACTAAAACAGTGGGGACTTAACTGGGTTGCCACCTACTTTTTGCCTGAGGTTAAACTGTGAAGCAGATTTTGAAGTTCCTGTCAGGATAAAATGCTAGCTCTCCTCCAGTTGCGCCACTCGGGTTTGTGTTGCCTGGTGCCAGAGGCCAGCATGTCACCCCCACTCCTCCCATGGAGTGGGTGGGGCAAAGCCCTGGGCAGTGGGCCCTTGCTGAGTTTTTGGCTATTTGATAGAATCATGATCTTTCAATGCAGTTTGTTTCATTCATTCATTCATTGTTTCATTGCAGCAACTGTTACCCTACACATGCCCGATCTTGTGTGATCTCAGAAGCTAAGCAGAGTCAGGCCTGGTTAGTACTTGGATGGGAGACCGCCTGGGAATACCGGGTGCTGTAGGCTTATACCATAGTCTTTCGAGACTGAAGGTTGCCAACCAAATTGTTTCATTGTATTCTGCATGAAATTATGCATTGAATGAAATATAAGATGATGGTATTATTCAAAAATACCAAGATTTTAAAAAGTTGGCCTGTAGTGGTGTCACCCGGTGCAGACAACATCCCCACACCCCTCCCGAGTGATGCCACTGCTCTCCTCTGCTCCCCCCCCATTCCAAGCAGGGAAAGACAGATTTCATCAGTAAATGATCCTATCATAATCACATTGGGGGGGGGGGCAGGGACAGCAAGTGAATCCTGCTGTCACTGGCAAGAGCAGGACACAGTATTTATTGCTCTCGAAGGGCATGTCCTCAGGTGGAAGTTCTTGGCCCTTTTGGTTCACAAGTACTCCTGGGATACATGCAGACACAGGAAGTCAGCCTAAAGACGATGGGGAGCACTGGCGGATGGATTAGCACGGCTTTTGTCATGAAGAAAGTCCTGGATTGCAGTGAATGTGTGGTTGCAAATCCCATGTGAGATGAAACTCACAGATGTGACACATGGATGTATGAGTATTTTATACCTAGCTGAACAGCTGTTACCAAGGGAGCTGTACAAAGAATTATGTAATAATGATCTTCCTGGCAAGGAACACAGGATGGCCAGTCCTACACCTTCCAAGGAGAAATAGTAAAAACAGCTCCAGTTGATAAAGGAATCTAGATTGGTTGCAGATTAGCACTGTGGAGAGGGCATCCCCCTTTTAAAGAAGGGACTGTAGAGAAAGAGGGCTTCAATTCAAAAAGATTAAAGATTTATAGTGAATGGACAGACATCAAAAATAATCATCAACGTTATCCTTTCACCAACAGTTCAATAAAAATGCAGTAAGAGGCATCACTCAACTCCAACAAATGTGCAAACTATAACTCTCTTGTAGTGGAATGATGTTTGCAATGTGTATTTTGAACACCAGGAAAACTAAGAAAAGGGACCACGATCTGACGAGGAATTCATGGGAACTGTCCTCATTTGATTTCAGTTCTCAGGCTTAAGATGGGAAAGAGAGAGAGGATGGTTGATGGGGAGGGAAAGAGGAATAAAGTGCAATTATAGTTACCTTCCCTGAGGACAGAATGTGACATTCTGGCAAGGTAGGTTCCATGCAGCATCATGGACACCCACAAAATCTTATGGAGAGCCAGGATGATGTAGTGATTTGGGAGCTGGACTAAGACCTGGAAAAATCCCTGCTCAGTCATGAAGCTTCCTGGGTAGCCTTGGACCAGTCACTATCTCTCAACCTCACCTACCTCACAGGATTGTTGTGAAGATAAAAGGAGGCAAGGAACTATGTACATCACCCTGAGCTCCTTGAAGGAAGGTTGGTATAAAAATGTGTGAAATAAATAAATAAACATGGTCAAAGAAACAGGTCTTGCCTCACCTTTGGATCACTGAATTCCTTCCGAAGTTTATGGGAGTATGGGTGCATAGATGCTAGCCAAAGCATGGCCAGTGGGAAGACCCTAACTTATCAACACACTTTCCCTGGATCGATCTGTATGTGCTATCTATCTGTTGACAGAGCCAGCCAGGCAAACAGGACAACAGTTACAACACAAATAGGAAGAGTGTGACATCAGTAGCTTTTAGTCTTATCTCCTTCTATAGAGTATATGACTTGCATGAGCTGGCTTCATGGTAGCAGATGTTCAGTGTTCTGAGCGCCTGACGTAAGTTCTAGGAAAAGTAGTTTTGAGATGTTGGAAAATGGTTCAGAAAGACATAGCTCATAGTTTATAGGAATATGAGAGAATAAGAGTGCAACCCTAACTTGCACTGGAACAGGCAGCCCAGGGGGCCTGCACTGTATACAGTGCAAGTTTGGGGCTGACTTTGGCTCAGCCAGGGGCAAGGGGAAATTTCTCCCCATACCCCAGTGGCTCCAATGGGTCTACTTGGATCTGAGCAGAACTGAGTAGCCAGGAGTCGCTCTGTACTTCCTGGGAATGGGGGCTAGGATCTGGCATAACCGCCAGGTCCTTGCCCTGCCTCTTGCTCCCTTCCTGCCCATGGGCTTGCCTGCTCTCCCCCTGCCCCAAAATGCCTCCCTCCCACCACCTCCCTGCCCTCCGCCCGCCCCCCACCCCAACTGAGTTTGGCTGGCATGGATTTACCTTTCCTTGCCACCACGGAGGCTAGATTTGGCCTCTGTGGTCCGGTGCACCTCTATACGCTGGTGCGGCTTACTCCCATGGAGGCACAAACGCACTTTATGCCATGTTTGCGACCCTTCCGGGTTGGCGCAAGGGACTTGTGCCAGCCCAATGAGCGCTTAGGATTGTGCTCTGAGACAAAGTAATGTTAAAAAAACAAAAACTCACTGGTAACATAGCTGCATGTTTGGTTTGGGTCTGAGAGATGGATGTGCTATTGGTGAAGCTGATCCCAACTTGGGAGATGTAGTGATTGACCTGCTGAATTGCTACCTGTCAGGTAACTTTAAATAGGTGACAAAACTAGTGAGAGGCTTCCCCTTCTCCCATGACATGCTGGCCATTATCTGTAAGAAATATGGGCCACTGAAGAATTCTTACAAGGTTCCAGTTGCTTTTATGCAGCCCATGTTCTGTTAAGGCATCTTTCCTCTCAATTCAGTTTGGTACACTGTTCCCATTTTTGTCAGCATCCCCAATGCCTGTTTTCAATTAAGGGTATTCCTTTCAATTAAGGGTATTCCTTTCTATGATCATTGATTGATTCCAGCTCCTCTAGCTCAATTGCATTAACTAGAAGAAAAGTGGACCTTAAGTTGTCACTGGACAAAAGCTTACCAGAATCACAGGGCTCAAAGTATAGGATTAGTTCTCTTAATGCCGCTTAATCGCTTTGCCTGCAATTGTAAAATACGCTTGCACAAAATCATGCATCCACTTGTGTACTTGTCTCTTGCTCCTGTGAATGGAACTGTTGAAAAACCCTCAAGAGTAACAAAGTGAGCAATCAGCCAACCTCCTCCCTACTTTCTTTCCGTCGGAGTTCTATAAGAGCAGACCTTGGTGGATTGCACTTCACAGAACCTATGTCAACATTTGGCTGCAGTTTTGCGGAATCATATGTGTTAAATGCCGATTCATATATAGAATGACACATTCCATTTGTCTTTCTGTTATAACAGGTGCTTGTGATGTGGCACAAATACCTGTACAATATCCAATCCTGGGAAAAGGTGAATGGTACCCACAGAGAATCTACAGTAACAACCAGTGATAATGTTTCCTGTGGATCCCCAGCAGGGATGTGTGCATTTAGAGGCATGTGCAGCCCCTCTTCATCCAGGGAGAGCCTGGAATAGACTATCTTCATGCTGTAAGCAGTCACCTCCAGGCTCTCTCCAGAGGAGATGGAATGGGGTGCAGGAAGCCACTGCAGGACACACTGTAAGTAGGGAGAAGCCAGTCTTGCACCCTGCCGTGGTGGAGTACCCAGGGTGGGTGCCCCACAGGCTCCACCTTAGATATGGCTCTGTGTGCCTTTCTCCAGAGAAAATTCACCAGTGGGCATTTAAGTTGTCTCTGTGCTTACTGTATGCACTATACCCTGTTGGCAACCTTCAGTCTCAAAAGTTTAGGAATCCTGGACCTTTAACAATTATGTAGAAGAGAGAATTTCAGCAGGTGCAGCTTGTCATCTCCCAGATGACAAGCTGCACCTGCTGAAATTCCCTCTTCTATACAATTGTTAAAGGTCCAGGATTCCTAAACTTGAAAGTTTACCCATCCCTGCACTATGCCTTATTTACAGACCATATACCAGTTCAAGTGACATTTATGTGAAGAAGCAGGATGATCAAACCTCACCTGAGAAGCTTGGCATTAGGCAATAGTAATTATTTGATTCCTACAGATCTCAGACCATTAACAACACAGTTTTATGCAGGATTACTCAGACAGTGCATCCAAGCTCAGTTGGATTTACTCCTGTGCATAGGTCCATCCAGCCTAAGTTTACTGTGCAATCTTATGCATGTCTACTCTGAAGTAAGCCCCATTGAATTCAACAAGATTCCCAGGGAAGTCTCTCTAAGATAGCAGGATCTCACTAAAGACTCTACCAGCGTGATGGCGCTTGCCAATGAGTAAATTTTTCTCTAGGCCAGTGTTTCTCAAACTGTGGGTCGGGACCCACTAGGTGGGTTGCGAGCCAATTTCAGGTGGGTCCCCATTCATTTCAATATTTTATTTTTAATATATTTGACTTGATGCTACCATGGTATGTGACTGCATTTGGGGAAATGTCACAGGTCTATACTTTGAACAGGCTACTATGCTTACACTTTTAGTCCTGGGTAAGTTGGGTAGAATTGCAGCCTAGAATTGTTAAAAATTTCCCTGCTTGATTATGTCACTTCCTGTCATGACATCACTTCTGGTGGGTCCTGACAGATTCTCATTCTAAAAAGTGGGTCCTCGTGCTAAATGTGTGATAACCACTGCTCTAGGCCAGCGGTGTCCAAAGTTTTTGGCAGGAGGACCACATCATCTCTCTGACACTGTGTCAGGGGCAGAATTAATTTACATTTCAAATTTGAATAAATTTACATAAATGAATATATTAAAGGTGAACTTATATGAATGAATGAAGGTCTTGCAATAGCTCAAGGCCTATAAAAGGCCTTGCACAAAGCAAGGCTGGCCTTTCCTTTGCTGCTGCTACTGCATCACAGACGTGAAACAACAAGTAGTGGAGGGAGCCCTCCTCCCACAGCTCACTTGAGAGTCCAAACAGTTGCCCTCATGGTGAGAACAGCTGTGTTGGACCAGTGTGGACTCCAAAAAATCTCCGGAGGACCAGAGGCTCATTGGAGACTAGGGGCTCCCTGAGGGCTGCCTAGAGAGGCCTTGAGGGCCGCAAGTGGCCCCAGGGCCGGGGTTTGGGCACCCCTGCTCTAGGCTCTTAGCTAAAACTGCTTCCTCAACAGGCATCTAGGGGTTGTGGATGCCTACACAAATGAACCTTATGGATTTGGACCACTGGAACTATTAGCTGTTGCCTTCCCTCCACCTGCTCAACCAGAGACAAGAGCATTTTGGAAGTTCAGAGGCCTGTCTCCTACACACCTTGAATGAAAGAAAATAAACAGAAATAAAATATTGACTGTGTAACACTTTTCCCCCCGTTATCAATTTGTATACTTTAGGAACATAAAAATACAAAAAAGTCCACAAATTTTCAGACGCTTCTCCTCATAAGAAACCAATCCTGCAAAAGCCTGTTCTGACACATCCTTTGGCTTAGGAAAGTAGGTAGATTGAGGGGGGGGGAAGCTGATGCTAAAACCTGATGCTAGCAGAAGACTGTCTACATCACGTTATTCCTTGTGCATTTTTATGGATTTCTTTTAAATGTTCTTAACTCTAGCTCATCAACCTCTAGTTGTTTGTAGCTGAAAAGTCCCATCAGGCAGCAATAGCCTTTATTAATCCCCAAGTGCAATGCTATTCTGTTTTGCTTACTCTGGTTCACAAGTCATCCACTGCCTCTTCACAGCACTTACTGAGCCATTTGTATTGACAAGTCCTCCCAATATTGTGTCATCTGCAAACTGAATCAATAGTTTCCCTCTCAGTTTTGATAGGCTGCTATCAAAATATTGAATGGGATGGATTCCAAATCTGGTCCTGGGGGAGCTCTACTATTTCCTCTTTGAAGTTTGTCACTGTTCATAATAGAAAAAGAAATTCTTTTTGGAGCTTTATCAAATGATTTGACTGTATTTCTTTCACTTTTCTTTTTTTCAAGAGATAACGAATTAGTCTGCTGTGTTTCTGTTTGGGAGTCCAGATTGTCTTTTATCTTATTTACTACTTCTTCTCATACCTTCATTCTTTCCATCAGTAATAGTTCTGTCATTCAAGCTAAGTGATTTGTAATTACCAGTGTTACATTTAAATCCCTTCCATAATGAATAGATTTAGAATATGTTCCTTTCTCCTCTAGTGAAGGAGATCTTAATTCTCTAGGAATTTAGGGGAGTGGTGGGTGGTGAAAAATGACAGTGGCCAGCATCCAACAGCCATGCAAGCCCTACACTTGCACCTTGGCATCTGAAAATAAGCCCCATCGAACGTACATTATGCAAGCCCTCAATGGTGCCACCCCAGAAGCCTCTTTCAATAGAAAGACTGCTGGCGTGCCTCCCTGGCACGCTAGCAGAGATTGCTGGGCTTTCCCTCTGACAGCCGGCAACAGGGAAGTTGCTGCCGGCTGATTGGCTGGCTGGGCTGGCTGTTAGGGGGGTGGGACGGGAGAGCTTCTCCAGCGCGCAAGCACTGATAGGAGCTCCGTCCATTCCTGGCAAGCGACCCCCGCCCGCCCACCCACCCGCCCTGTAGCTAGTCTGGGAATAGCTGGTTGCTCTCCGTGGGCTGGGTAGGAATTTTTAATCACCATCTAAATTGGCTCTATGATGGTGGTTTTTTCGCCTACCTCAGACTGGCTGTGGAGCGGGTTCGGTTATGATATAGGCATTTAATGCCCTGGTCACTGGTGGTAGAAGTGCGGGGTGGGTAGGCAGAAGACCTTCTCAGTGTCCAATCTCAGTCAGCAAGGACAGGGGGTGAACCAGAACCGCTCCCATGATGCCTGACCAGCTCGAGGAGGCAGGCTGGCTAGCCCCTTGTCCGAACTGGGGGCCTTGCAGGGGTGACCTGACGGCATAGCAGTTCGGCTGACTTACCCTCTTCGGGCGACGTTGAAAGATGGGCTTAATAACCATTGAGTTACGCCTGCAGTTGGGTGGACGCCCTTTGAGATTGGGGGATGAAGACGGCTAGGACCGTTTCTGCTGCGTAGAACCCCGCACTTGGGATGGGTTTTGTTTACTCCTTTTGCTGCCTTGTTGCAATGTTTTGTATTCAATAAAGTGGCCCAATTTTAATTCCATACCTGTTGTCGGCTGTATTTATTTGGGGAATGCGTGGTAAAGGAACTTACTTCTGTTGTAACACAGGGAGCTACACTCAAAATTAACAGAACAATCTATGCATGTTTACTCAGAAGTAAATCCCACTAGTTCAATGAGGCTTGTTCTCAGGTAAATATGATTAAGATTGTAGCCCAAGAAGCCACAGCTTCTTTACAGACACATTTGAGTGTGCAGGTTCCTCAAATCCTGGAAAGTGTTAGAAAAGAGTTGTTTTTTAATGCTTTGGACCATCTTGCACATTGAGGTTCTGTGAGGCTCTCCCCACAGATTTCTTTATCCATGGAAATCCATGCAGGGAGTCCTGGAATGGATCTCCCACAGATACTGAGGGTTCACTACTTTACTCACAGTTTCATTGTTGCATATACATAATTTGAGTGGTCAGAGGTTCCTACTACTTTTGAACAGAGGGCCCTAGAGTGGTCCACTCTGGGTGAAAGGGATTGCAAGCATGGAGCACAGGCAGACCACATCCTCCAGCGTCAATAGTTCGGAAGGAAGAGAGCAGAAATGGAGCTGGGGGGGGCGGCATAAGGATCATAGAGGGCAGGTAAAGAGGTCTCTGCAGGCAGAGTTGCATCCAAAATTCCAACAAATACAAGTGGCCCAAAGAACATTGCAGGCACTTGACATTGCCCCAGAAGATGCCCTGGATCATGCCAAATGGCGTACGGCTTGCAGAACAAGCCGCACGCCTGCCTGAAGATAAGGAGATAGAGCCTCTGTCTGCCTGAAGATAACATCCACAAGGTTGCCAGTTCGAGGCCACCGGCACTGTGCGACCTTGAAGCAGCTGACAAGCTGAAGTCGAGCTATTCCATCTGCTCTGAGCGTGGGAGGATGGAGGCCAGAATGTGAAGCCAGATCGGAATGAAACACCTGAATGTAGTGGTTCTTGAAAGAAAGAACCTTCTTTCAAATTGTAAAAATCCCTATTTAATAAGGGATTTAAATAAAGCCTGCCTATGTAAACCGCCTTGAATAAAGTCTTGAATAAAGACCAAGAAAGGCGGTATATAAATACCTGTTGTTGTTGTTGTTGTTGTTGTTGTTATTAACAGCGGACCCCGCATACTGACGTGGGAAAATCACTAGGACAAAGAAGACAAGCAGCCCAAGGAAGTAGGGCAGGAAGCCCAAAATAGCTGACTAGCCCATATGGGCTTCAATAAGTTGGCAACACTCCGAAGAAGAGAGAAAGGAAAGGGGGTTGCATGGAGTTACCATTTTGGGTGCCAGCTGGCACAGGAATTCTTGGAGGGAGGGTGGAGTCAGGCTGCTTAACACACCACCAGTGGGTTAAAGTTCCAAAAACCAGCTGCAGGGCAGGAACACAAATATGAACCAAAGAACAGAGAATACAAAGTTCAAAAGCCTAGGATTTTTATAAATTTTGCACCACTGAATTATTTGAGATTCTCTGTTGGAGTAACTCAATCATAGGGTTCTTATTGTTAGGAAAAGACACATGAGGAGTTTGTCTTACCCACCAGCTTGAGGGTTTGCTTACTAACAGCCCAATCCTTAAAGCACATGGTGTCGGTGCAGACCTCCTGCGCTTTGCCAGCTCCCGCATGCCACAAACATGCCATAAAGCACATTTGCACTGACTCAGAGAGCTGGCACATGCTGCAAGGGCATGTGCTGGCTTGCTGGCACCAGTTCCTGTAGCTACACTGGCTGACACAAGTAGGATTCTGTTGGGTGGCGCCGGGGATGGGAGAGGGTGGCAGGATGGTGTTCTGGGGGGTGTTTCTGGGTGGGGGAGGACAGAACAGGGAAGGATTAGGCTTGGAGGGTAAGGATCGGTGGCGGTAGCACATGCCGTATCCTAAACCTGACTCCTGGGCCAGGTGGCCCTATACCAGCTCCTCAGATATGTGCCAGCTAAATAGCTGGCACAGATTGTAGTAGCCCCTTAAGGCAGGCTGGGGTATTACATGCAGTGAGTGGGGAAATATCCCCTTACCCCAAGATGGCCTCCAGCAGCCTCCTACTTGCATTGGATACAATGCAGGCCATGTGGCCTGTCTGTATCAGTGCAGGATAGGATTGCGGTGTGAGTGGACAGCCATTTCCTAAATTCATTATGACATTGATGAGAACCATTGAAAGTCCATTGAAACCTGTTCTTTGTGGGAAGTGGCCAGAGTCATAGACCATTAATCAAAATGTCATCTAATGTCATTGTTTTAGATGCATTCGCTGGCCAGGATCTATGGCCTCATGCCAACCGCATATACCTAATAGGCACATTACTGGTTTGGCCCTTTTTATTCAAGCAGGTGTTGAGCACCAAGTACACGTCTTCACACATCAAACAGAAATAAAATATGGACCATTTAACACTATGCTGGATGATATAATGTAGCGTGGCTCTTCATGTACAATATGAAATATTACATGGGAACACGCAGCTCAGTGTCACCAGGCATGGAGAGGTCATGTGTCTGAAGCTATAAGTTCTTGCCTGCAGCCTACTTCCAAAAATGCATTTAATTCTTGTTTTCAGGAATACCTGCATACTAAAGACAAGAACCGTCACCACCAGGGAAGAAAAAGTTCCATAGAATTATCTAGCAAAATACACTTCATGGCTAAATTTAGCATCCTAATTAAGAAACACTCAGCCAAAAATGCTTTCAAAACATGCAGCAATTGAGGAAAGTGTGTTGATTGCTTGGATATTTAGTAAAGAAGGATGATCCCATGCATTGGGTCATTTTCATCTCTCTGCAGGTGTTGAAAAGATGTCCATATTGCTAGAAAATTAATTTTTCTCCTCCCTTGTGCTATTCTACATGAAATATTAATTTTGCTATAATATTGCAGATGCTCGCAAACCACCATTAGATATCTACAATTTCCTGAGATTTCTATTGTTTTTCTATAACATGTTTTGGTTATGCTTGTCATGTACTGCATGGAATGATCTTTGCTGTTGAGAAACGCTTGTAGGCTGTAGTTGTGTAACCCAAATTTTATCCTGCTGATTTTGTCCATGGGATTATATGTCCTCCTAATGTTCCTTCTCTCCTTACTTCTTCCTTCCCTTTCCCTTCCCTCCCTGCCTTTTGAAAGGTAGGCAGACAGGGAGCTGGGGAGGAAGAAGAGGTCAGCAGTGGCAACTCTAGTCCTGACGACAGGCCCACAACAGCTCCTTTTGAGCCCAATCCTGAGCTCTTCAGCACTGGTGGTACGAGTGTACTGCTGTTGCTGGGTGTTGTAAACATGCTATAAAGCACATTTACGGCACCCTCTGTGTAGGGCCCATTGGTGCTAAGCCCAGCACTGGAAAAACGCTGCCCAGAGCAAGGGAAGAACTCCGGGTGGCTGTAAGGTTTTTCAGAGCTGGGGAGAGGGATTCTGGAGTGGGGATAGGATGGGGAGAAGGGAGGAACTGGGGCAGCAGGGGGTTGGGACTGCTAGAGCCTTGCTCCGCTGAATCCTATGCTCCATGTCAGGCTGAAAAGTCCACACAGTACTCCTCCAGTCTGTGCTGGCAAAATAGCCAGCGTAGACTGGAAGAGACTCATTGTGGGGCCTACGCCCTTTCCCCTGAGGAGACTCCGGCAGCTGCTGCAGTGCCCATAGGATGCAGTGGTAGCCATTTTGGCACTGCTGCTCCTCTGGGTGCCAGGCAGCTTAGGATTGGGCTGTTGGAGGAGTAGCCCAGACACTTTCCCAAACAGATTGCTATGAACCCATGGTCTCTCCGGAATTCACTATAAGGCTAGTGTAGTTGTATGTCCAAAACCCATATGTTACACTTTTTTTTTTCCCTCCATGTGGAAAAGAGGCATAGCTACTCATACTCCTCCACCACACAAAAGAACATTACTGGGTCAGACAAGCACTTCAGCTTCTTAACTCTCTTTCTAAAGCCAGCAGGACAGAATTGTAGCAGGTTAAAGCAAGCATCAGATGGACACCAAGGAGGTCAAAAAGAGTAAGTTTATTCCATTGCTAGCAATGTGTATCAGCTGAAATCTTTTTCCAAAGGCTGAGCCTCGAAGACTCAGGGCTTCTAGCTTTTATACACATTGGACTACATTACAAGGCATTGGTTACACTTCTGATTGGCAAGTCACGGCTTTGATTGACATATGACAAGCAACCTATCCCAGCAACGCTAGCATATCACGTGAAGCTCCGCCCTTGTTTACATCTCTCACTCCTCAGCCCAAAGCATCCCGTAGCCCTTATTTACATTTTACCATATAGGGCATACAAGAGGGAGGTGGTAGTTCACTAACTGGAAAGTTCTATCTCCCCGACCACCTGCACTGCGGTTAAGCTAGCGTTTCTTGTATGAATTACAAAACTTCTGCAAAATAACTCCTTGTGGTTTCAGCTCGTCTGTGGTAAGTTTCATTTCCTCTTAGCACAGACACAAACGTCTCTTAGCATTTAGCTGAAGCAAGCTGCAAGTCGAATAGACTTCTTTCTTTTGACTAGGCACTCTGTACATGCTCAGAGCAAACTCAATAAACTCTGATCATAGTGCAGGATCTAGAAATCTTCCCAGGCACTGCCACAGAATGATTCTGTTGTTTGTCTGGATTGCACCCCAAATTATGAAATATCTTCTAGGCAGTAGCATTGTATAAGTAAGATTGATGTCGTGACATGTAGACGTATAATAAAAAATATTAAGATCCTTTACAATTTGCCATATATTTTTCCTTCACATTAAACTTCTTTGGCATCCCAATATTAAATTATTTCCAGGCTCTGTCTGAATGTGCACTCACTTATAACTCAGAAATAGATTCATCCTCGACTTGAGAATCATTTAAGTGGAACATTTCTTGAACCATAAAAGCTGCAATACCATGATGAATTTATTAATCGATGAACATGTGATAATTACATTAATTCCAATATGAGATGAAAATCAATTGTTATTTTATTAACAGAAATTAAAGTTACATTTATTCCTGGGAGTATAGCATGGAGCTTTAGACACCCTTTCAATGTTTAAAAATTTATAATATTAAACAATGTTGACCCTTTAAAAAGGAATGTTTGAATGCTCATTTATGAAACAGATATGGGCCCGATCCTATTCAGTGCATGTCAGCTCACTGCAAGCACGCACTGTTGCAAATGTGCTGTAAGGCACATTTATGGGCCCTAGTGCTGGTGGAGTGCCAGTACTATCCCAGCACTGGCCGGCACTAGGCTAGTGCCAGTGGAGTCCTGGAGCTCTGCTGCTTGGCGGTCACGTGGACCACTTGGCAGTGGAGAGATAGGTGGTGGAGGTGGAGAGGAGGCAGTCTGGCATGGCGGAGGTGGGGAGAGGGCAGAGAGGGCAGGGAGGTGGCGTGCTGGGGGAGGGAGCAGGGTGGAAGACAGGACCAGTCCAGCTTTGCTTCACTGGATCCTAAGCCTCCATGTAGGGCAATTCGCCCAACACAGAGGCTCTGAATTCTACACTGACTCTTGAGTCATCATAGAATTGAGTAGCCCCTTTGTGGGGATACTTGCTTTACTTGGGGGAAGGGGACAAAAGTCCCCTTCTCCCGAGGAGGCGGCAGCAGCTGCCTGGGGTGTGCTGGATGCAGCGGCAGCCTTTTTTGGCGCTGCTGCGGCCCCACACAACTGGCCACTCAAGATTGGGCTGCCTGACATTTAAGAAAGCTGGAAAAGATATAGCGTAATAGGAGAAAGAAAAATCTCAATGTGGCTTTTGAGCCGTACTTAGATCCAGGGGCTTTTTCTTCTATCTGCAGAAAGGTAGAAGAGGAGGATGTATTTTAACATGTGCAGAGAGCCTTTCCTTCTGGATACAAGGGATACTGTCACACAAATTCATTCTTATATAAGGATTGAGTATTACAATCTATACCATTGGGCTAATGTTATTCCTGAATGCATGGAAGGGAGCAAATGGAGTGTTCTGGCTAGCCACAGCGCTTAGTGTGTATGCTGTGATGAGCCTGTATATGGGGACCGAGGAGTCCTTGGCCTATATACCAGTTAAGAAAATGCATCTGTATGAGACCCTAACCCTCTCAATGCAAGACTGTGAAATGTTTTCACAGCCCACCAAGGGACTCACTCCTTGCCTAGAGACCTCGTTCAAGCTATAGAGAATAAAAAGGTCTCATTCCCTTGTTTGACGCCTTGGTGTTTTCTTGCTTTTACTTTTCTTTCTCCTGGTCTTTCTTCTGTCTCTGAACTTCCTGCGACTTCTTAACCCCTGGTTTGCCAGTCCCTGTCTCCCCTGGGTAATCCTCTGCATTGCATTGCATTTTGTTTTCACTTCTCTTTACCAGTTCCTCTATTCTTATCCCTCCCCAAAAAGGCTACCTATTGTTGCACCTTTAACCTAGCCGTGTTCCTGATTTCTTGTTGTTCCATTGAGTTGTGCCATGTGCTAGCGCACTTGACTTCTGCACCTAAAATAGATTTCCCCGTGTGTACATGTTACACATCTTAGATTGTGCCTGGTAAGACCAGTGTCAGTTGATTTTTGAAAATGTTTATTGATCATTTACAGTTTTCTTTTCTTCATTTCTAATTATTGGTCTATTTTAGTCTTGGTGTTTTAGTATAATGAAGTGTTTCTAACACACAAACACATCCCCTGTAGGCTGCCTCAAGCTGTGGAGAAGTATGGTAGAAATGTTTTAAAATAAATGTCTTTGTGAGGGGTGCCCCGAAAAGGGGGGGGGGTCTCAGGACGTCATCTGGCAGGGTGTCGAGGGTCAGCTGGATGGTCTTATGGGACCCCTGGGTGGGGTGTCCACCCCCCTGGGGTTCCTTGCAGGGGAAGCCTCAGACCAAGCCAGGGGGAGGGGGTTCACAACACCCTTGTCCTCCTCCCTGGAGGCAGGACCTGCGGCTCTTGGTCTTCAGGCAGGGCTCCTGCCTTCCCTCTCCAGAACTGCCTGTCATCACAAGCCTCCCTGCTTTTATCCTCCCCAGCCACACCCTCGGCTCCTCCCCCTCTAGGCTTAAAGGGGCCCTGACCCTGGCCTGCTTCCCTCCTCTTTGGTGGTTAATGGTGACCCGGCCCTGCTCAGGTCAGGTGAGCCCTGGGGGGATCGGTCTCTCCCACCCAGCTACCCTACATCTTACCTGGTCAGCTGGAGAGGTGGTGGTGGCTGTATGGCCAGACAGTTCTGCCCCTGGCCTGCAGCCAGGTAAGGCAGGGGTCGGACAAGGGCTCGACCCCTGAAAGTCTTTCATCACTGAGTTACCAGTGTAAGAAGCATAGAAAAGAATTTGTCATTACAGAAGTATAGGAGAACAAGTAGTGAGCCCCTTTCTTGGTTATACAGTCTTCTTATATTAATTCATCAGGGAAGTGTTACTCGAGTTGACATGGCAGATGGTAGGGGAGAGTGTAAGAATGATAGACCCTTAAGCCTTATTGATTTTCTTCTAAAGCTCATGCAAGATTTCTTTGGAATAAAGTCCCTGGCTGCAATGAATAATCAGCTTTAGGCTTAATATATCTAGCATTAAGAGTCAAGATTTCCAGGCCATAGAATATGGATTCTAAGGAGGTTTGAGTCCAGACACCTCAGGGCCCAATCCTATTCAACTTTCCAGCGCTGATGCAGCACTGCCAACAGGGCAATCCTGCTACATTCTGCGGAAGGGAGACAATCACACAAGCCTCCTCCAGGTAAGAGAGCATTTTTCTCTTTCCTCAGGGCTGCATTACAGCTGCACTGGCACTGAAAAACTGAATAGGATTGGGCCCTCAGTTGACAAATTAAGCACCAATCATCCCCTTGGCAGCTCTGGCTGGAAGATGACCTAAGATACTTTAATTAATTAATGTATTATGATCAAGGGGAGAGGCGGTGAAATCATATTGCAAAGGAGACCCTGGAATGGTGGAAGCAAATCTTTGGCAAGGAGCAGAGCCATGACTGTCAACTTTTGGCTGAAGGACAACAGGAGAAGCTGAGGAAGGACATCTACCTAACAAAGAGTCCCTTCAAAGGGAGATCTTTGTATTTCTTCCAGTCTGGAGGCCTAGTTCTTATCAAGATAGTAAAACTCCATCTGTGTCTGTTCAATCTGCCAATGTGGACTTACAGGATTGAGTGAGTTTTATTTTCCTTTCCTAGTGACCTTTCCTAGCATGAAATTAGCATTCTTTATCAATGCCACACACTGAGCCAGTATTTTCTTTGACGTATCCACCACAACCCAAGATTTCCTTCCCAGTTTGACAAAGATAGCTCAGACCCCATCAGTGTATATGTGAAGTTTGAAATTTTCTACTAATATGCATCACTTTATATTGAACTTCATGCACACTTTTGTTGATCATTTATCCAATGTGGAAAGCTCCTCTTGAAGCTCCTCTTCTTTTGCAATTCATTTTGACTTTCAATGCCCTGAATAATTTGATGCCATCATTTTGGTGTGAAACCTGGCCACCTTGAGACCATTTCCTAAAAAGGATTCCCCTCCTTGCCATCTCCTTTCTATTTCTGGTTATTATGGTATAAAAAGTTATTGAATAAAAGATCTTAGGACTACAACTCTGCCATATTGATTGCTTCTCCCCATCTGTAGGAAGACCAACTTTAACCAAAATAATCATTCTCTGTGACCAAGCACAGGCAAGTTTGTTGTCACTTTTAGCCTGCATGTTTTTTAACCCCATCTTTCCAATCACAAAGAAAGCTAAAGGAACCTTACATTAAAATAAAAATTAATATTTAAGCCATTTCTGCCCAACATTGCATATACGCAACAGGGATCAAATGTGTACAGCATTGGCCAGGCAGAAATGGGTTAAGTAACCCAAAAAGGACCCCAACAATTAAATAGTGTTGTCTTGCCAGGTCTTTACTTACCAAACCATAATCTCTATTACAGTGACTTATTTAGAAGTTGACTGGCAACTTTCAGTCTTGAAAGACTATGGTATAAGCCTACAGCACCCGGTATTCCCAGGAAGTCTCCCATCCAAATACTAACAAGGCCTGACCCTGCTTAGCTTCCTAGATCAGACGAGATCAGGCACGTGCAGGGTAACAGTTGCTGCAATAGCTTCTTTACTAGCTTCTTTAATAGCTACAAAACTTCTTTAGAAGTTGTTTGTCCCAATATAATAGCTCCCTGATTTTTTATTCATCATACAAACTCATTTAAACAAACATTCCTTACCAGAAACTCAACAGATGTGAGTATTATTCAAGGTCTGTTTAGCCCAGACTCAGGAATTTAAACAGAAGAGGAATGAAGACATGACAGCTTTGGGGAGGGATAACTCATGGTACATTTTAAAAAGTGAAAGACAGAGATGCATTCTTCTGAAATAGACCTCTGGGGATAACTATAGGGCACAATCTAGCCACAGTCAAATACTTAACAGCACAAACTGATGCATGTGTACTCAGAAGCAAGGCCCTTTAAGTTCAATGGGACTTACTCACAGGTAAGTGTATCTTGAACTGCAGCCTTAAAGTCCCACTTATTCTAATGCAAGAGAATTAAGCACATGCTTCACTTTCTCACTGAAATCATAGTCTTGAGAGGTGAGTGAGGCCACAATCCCATCCACACTTTCCATTGTAAGTGTGCACCATTGACTTTAATGGAACTTACTTCTGAGTAGACAAACATAGGATTGGACTTAGTGAAGAAGACCACTGGTGGTAATGACACTGGAGAAGGTATCCTTTTGTTATTTTTCTTCTATTCAAGTGATGTATTAGGCACTAGAGACTGTGTATTTCAAACACTAGCAAAAAGATGGTGGCAGATATAGCACCACCCCATTCTCAGCTTCACGGCTAATAAAACAGGAATTCTACACCATCTTTTTATTCTAGTAGAGTGTCTTCCATTCCCTCTCAATTGCTGGGCAACAGAAAGCTTTGTGCTAGCTTGTGGGACAAAAGGGTATGTGACAGGATCTGTGGAGGAACAGGCAGGATAAACTGCAGTGGGTTAAAACTGCATTTTCTTTCACAATAATGAGCTAGTCAAGAGACAGGATGGTCCCTCTCTTTCAGTCTCAAAACTCAGGCAACATTTGCTTTACAGAGTTACATTTAGGGGAAGTGGAAGTGATTTGTACAGAATTCACCCTTGCTCAGATATACGAGTAACCAGATAAAAAAGAAAGTACCCTTGTACCTTTAAGAATTAAGGAGGATCGTTTTCCTGTATGCAATAGAGCAGCAGTTCCCAATCTTTTAACCATTCTTACCCACCTCATCCTTAGTGGTGGGTCATGACCTAATGCTCAATATTGCACTGCAAAGCATTTCTGAGAGCCCTCAAGGCTGCTTCCAGGACATACCAGACCCTCAACCCACTCCATTGACTTCCACAGGCCCCAGAATGCCTCACAGAAGTGGCACTTACAGTTTGCTTCTGCAACTTCCAGTTGCTTGAGGCATTCTGGGGTATTGTCATTGTCTGTGTCTCAGTGTCTTTGTTTTTCCAGGCCAAAAAGTTAGTGAGTTCTAGTTGTTTGAGGTCCAAACTTTTCAAACAGCCTGTCTGTCTAACTTTCTAGCTGCAGTTTGTCAGCTGCTTTACTGCCAAGCATCCAACGTACAGCAGTATAAAAGGGATTTTTTAAAAAGACATAGGTTTATAAACCCATCAACAACTAAATAAAAACAAATCACAATTGCATGACATAATATGGAAGACGTGTTCCAACCTCTTATTTGAAACTGGATTTAATTTATTTTCTGAAACCCAAATGGTACGGTATCTGTTCAGCTGAGCCAGGAGTTAGGATTACCACCTGTTTCTGTGCCCTTAACTACAGCCTGACCTACTGATATTAGCAGATGATAATGCCTCTTTCCATGCTGTGGACACCTAATCATTCTTGCAGCTCAAGCTGTGGTTCAGATGCATAATAGTGGCTAGTCCATTTTGTTCCTAATCAGCTGCCAACTTTACTAGGACCAGGTGTCTATATAGAATGTGCCTCCCTTTCCTGGCTCTCTTGCACAGGGCTGTTGATATTAACATGACCACTGTGCTAATAGTGGAGTCAATTCAAGGTTGTATTTTATGGTATTTTTTTTAAAAAAAAAGATTCTGTCAGTATATCTGACATTGACTTTGCCTGCAGTTTTTTTTTTTTTTGTTTTTGGTTTTTTTTTTTTTTTTTTTTTTTTTTTTTGCCCAGGGCCTCTACAGAGTAGCCCTTGCTTATTTACTGTTTTGTTTCAGAGGAAATGGCAGCAAGAGATTCTAAATAAGACCATTACCTACTGTCAGTTTCTTGAAAACATTGGCCACAGTTGTTCCTGAGTAGAAATTGTTCTCTTCCACCCCATTCCCTTCAGGTTTGCATCAATCATTAGGTATCCTGGTTCACCTGTATATTCTTTCTATTATTGTTACATTCACCTTACAACATCTCATGTGTTTCAAATGTGGTAGTTAGATATGCACAACCATCGTGTATTGTCTTACTGACAAAACTGTTATAAAAATGGAGGCAGCTGCAGGTCTGCCCCAAGTATGAGGTTGATTGAATGCAGCTGCCTAATGCATAGACATAGGGCACTTACCGCTTTCTGTAGGGGGTTGCTGCTCCCCCCCTCTTGAATTAGAAATTTAAGAGGGGGACAGAGCAGAAGAGGAAGTATAGAGTCGGAGCTAGAGGTGTTCCACACTTTCTCTTCTGCTCTATTCCACTGTCTCTTTGGTATTAATTTTCCAATTCAGGGAATGGGAGGAGCAAAGGCTGGCACATCACTAGGTAAGGGGATACAGCATTTGGACTAGCACCTTGGGTGAGGGGCCCTGTGTTGGCTGTAGGCACATATTTCACTCTTCACTTAGTGCAGGGTTGCCATATTTGCTTGTTTGATGTGCTTTTCATCAAATAGATGGGATGCTTTAGGTCTCACTCAGTACTCATTTTGTGCCATTAGTTGGCTCAGATTGCCAGCTCTCTCTTTCTCTCCCCCCCTTTTTTTTTTAAAGTATGTCTCTGCCCTGCTTGGACCAGGAAATTGAAGGCCAACCTTGCAGGCAATATTCTGGCTATTTTTATGATTGTATATCAACCACTGCATTACCTACTATTGCCTCAATTAAGGGATCAGCTGTTTCATCTATTATTGCCCTATATGCAATTACCTACTACTGCCCCCTACGCTGGGGGCTGGGGATAAGAATAGGCCCTCAGTTTGGCTGTACTTGTCGTAAGAGGCGACTAAACAGCCACAAGGTAGATGGGACTCGTCAGCCTGGGAAGGCAGCTCATCTGAGAGAAGGAAAACTCTGATCCCAAACCTCCACTGCCTTGTGGCTACATCCAGTTATGGAAAAGGCTTCAGGAGTCAACCTCGAGGCAAAATCTGGAGCCGGAGTCCCTGAGGCAATTCATGGCTGAACACAGTCACGTTCTGGCAACTCCTGCGACGCCGCTGGAACCAACCGTATTGGCCTCGGCCTTTCCATTGGACCATTTCAGCGACATGGAGAGGGGGGATTTGCTGCATGGGAAACAGTATATCCTCCATATCTACTTTACCCAGGCTTCACGCACTGGAGAGGACACTCTGTTCCAGAACCACCATTCAGAGCGCGATACCATAGTCTTCCAAGACTGAAGGATGTAAAAAAAGACCAACTACTGGTTTAATGAAGCAATTGGCTACCTTGCCTAATGTCTGCGTTTCGAATGAGTGAAAATTGCTTACATTGAATTTGCTTTCAGAAGACTGAACAAGGAAATAACACAGAGTTCTCTGTAACCTTGGAAAGATGCCACCTGAGCCATGATGACCAAAGAGACTAAAAAAAATTTACAAGAAGAACTTGCTTTGCTTGTTAAAGCATAGTCAGAATTATGACATCTTTGGATGTTGATATGCAAGAAGTCTTGCTTATGTGTAAGCCCCTGTACGAGAGAGATGGAGACGGGTGAGGGCCAGGTGAATCCACATGAGGACAGTTGGAGAAGTCACTGCCCAATACTGGGGAAAAAATAAAAACCCTATTCCTAAAATGACATCAAAAGGACCATAAAGCCTTATTCACATAATTACATATACAGTAGTTTGTTTTTCACTTACGAATCTATGCCATGTGGATACACTTTAGTCTTATATGTTATACCCTTCATGTTCCTATTTGAAACATAACCTGAGCCTTTAAAGTCCCATTCATACGTGCATGGTGATATTTCAATGACAGTTCACGTACAAACACAAGATCAGCAAAACTGCTGCTCATTTGTGAATTCTATCGAACCAAATCAGAGGTTGCTTGTAGAGTAATTTGGGTTTTGAATCAAACAACTTTTTTCTTAGAACACTTATTGAAGAACCTCCCAGCCTAGCTTTATGTTTATTTTTAGAAGGAATGAAGTCTTCACGACTGCAGAAGTTTTCTTTTAATCATTTCTCCAGGGTCAGCAGAAAAGGGAGTTCTGAACAATTGACTTTGCTCATTCCACATTGTTTTCACAAAGCAATCTCAAGTAAGACTTCTAAATGGACAAACTTTTCACTTTTTTGCAATAACTACTATTTCTCGCAAAATGGAAGGCAGCCAGTTTTGTATAGTAAGGAGCTTTTCGTTAATTAGTAGCTTGATATGTGAATATCAATGCGAGGTCTTCCTTCCTTTTTCGTGTGATACAGTCGCTTTGTTTGCAGTTTCACTCTGCTGCACACCAGGGAGTGGTCAGTGTCGCAGGCAGCACCATGATAACTGCGTGTGATCTTGATGCTGGGAAGGCTGGAGCGTCTGGTGAGGATCAGGTCGAGCTGGTGCCAGTGCTTTGATCTTGGATGTCTCCAAGAGACTCTATGTTGGGGCTTTGTGTTGAAGAACGTGTTGCTGACACAGAGACCGTGATGACAGCAAAACTCTAGCAGGCGTTGGCCATTTTCGTTCATCCTCCCAGTGCCAAACTGACCTAAGCAAGTGGGCCATGAACTGTTATCAGCACCAACTCTAGCATTGAAATTGCCGAGGATGAACAATGGCTCTTTTACAGGGATTTTCTTGACAGTGGTGGCCAGGTCATCATAGAATTTGTCTTTGGCTTCTGCTGGAGACGACAGAGTCGGTGCATAAGCACTGATGAGAGTGATAGGTCCTGCTGATGACTGGAGCTGCAGGGACAAAATTCTTTCACTTCCCACAGTAGGTGGGATGATGGATTTCAGCAGGGTATTTCTGACCGCAAAGCCAACGCCATGTTCCCTGGTTTCGTTTGGTGGTTTTCCCTGCCAGAAAAATGAGAAATTTCTCTCCTTGACAGATCCGGAATCTGGCAGCCTAGTCTCTTGAAGGGCGACGATGTCCATCTGCAGTCTGCTCAGCTCCATGTCGATGACAGCTGTTTTGCGTGCGTCGTCTATTTCTTGCAGGTCATCAGAGAAGCCAGGTGTCCATTGTCCATTGTCCACGTTTTCCAGACTCACAAAGAGAGTCTGGTCCAACAAGAAGCTGACGGAACATACCAAGATCCAGGTCTACAGAGCTTGCGTCCTGAGTACACTTCTGTACTGCAGCGAGTCATGGACTCTTCACTCACAACAGGAGAGGAAACTGAGCGCTTTCCACATGCGCTGCCTCCGACGCATCCTCGGCATCACCTGGCAGGACAAAGTTCCAAACAACACAGTCCTGGAACGTGCTGGAATCCCTAGCATGTATTCACTGCTGAAACAGAGACGCCTGCGTTGGCTTGGTCATGTCGTGAGAATGGATGATGGCCGGATCCCAAAGGATCTCCTCTATGGAGAACTCGTGCAAGGAAAGCGCCCTACAGGCAGACCACAGCTGCGATACAAGGACATCTGCAAGAGGGATCTGAAGGCCTTAGGGATGGACCTCAACAAGTGGGAAACCCTGGCCTCTGAGCGGCCCGCTTGGAGGCAGGCTGTGCAGCATGGCCTTTCCCAGTTTGAAGAGACACTTTGCCAACAGTCTGAGGCAAAGCGGCAAAGAAGGAAGGCCCATAGTCAGGGAGACAGACCAGGGACAGACTGCACTTGCTCCCGGTGTGGAAGGGATTGTCACTCCCGGATTGGCCTTTTCAGCCACACTAGACGCTGTGCCAGAACCACCATTCAGAGCGCGATACCATAGTCTTTCGAGACTGAAGGTTGCCAATACACTATGTGAATATATCTGGTTTTTTGATGAAGAATTTAAGAACTATATTATATTATTTCATTTTTAGAATCGACCTTGCTGAAAATGTGTTGGAGTCAAAGGTAACCCCAAAATAGCCTAGATCAGTGCTTCTCAAATTGTAGACCACAGACTGGTTGCTACAAGCCTTTGGCTGTCAGTCTGTGGTGTGTCTCCTGCTGCTTCCTCCATTCAGCTTCTCAGAACTTCTTGCGAGGCTTGCTGTGGGGCATGGATGCATGCCAAGCCTCGCAAGCCGAAGGAGGAATGGCTTGTCTATGCTGGTTTATGAGGAATGACTTAAATATCCTTTTTTATATTTATTTTGCTACGTAAACTGCTTTTTGATTGTTTTTTGGTTGGAAAGCAGTGTATAAATAATCACAGTAAAGTCTCCTGTCTGAAACCCTGGAAAGCCTTTGCCAGTTAAAGCCAACAGTAGTAAAGTAGCTGGCCCAATGGTCCAATAAGGCAGTTTTCTAATGGCACGATGAACCAATAACTGCTCAGTGTGAAGGGATACTATGTCTCAAAAAAATCAATGCTAAATTTAATTTTGATTCTGTCTCAGAGCACAGACTAAGCCTGTAGCTCACTTTAATATAATAAAGGCTGGGGTTTCTTTTTTCTTTTCTCTTCTTTTTTTTACAGACTGAGTAGAAAGCAGCTTAATCAGCTGAGTCGAAAACTCCTCTGCGAGGGTAAATGTGATAGTTAAGCTGATATTGTGTGGGGGAAACTCTTACGGTAGCAAAGCCTGCCATGATACAATCCCCGCTACTTCTTGTGATGGATGAGGCATGCTTTGTTCGAAAATTCCAAGTCTCTATTAAGCCAAGCTGTTCATCGGGGATGTAGCTCTTATTGCGGTGGTTTAGCACTGATGATGTTTGTTGTGGACCAATAATACACTTCTATCACTGTCTCCTTAAACATTGGCTGCCCATAATTTATGGGTACTAAGTGAACAATTCATCCTTAGGCCTAAGGATTTGATATGTGCCTGTTAAATGTTTCTTAGCAACCTCAAGAGCACATTTTTGTGGTCTTAAATCATGGTCGCTGCTAGGCCTTCATTAAAAAGCTCTATAGCATGAACCTTTCAATCAATACATCACCATCTACAGCTGGTCACACTGAGAAAGATTAAGTTATTTATAGCTGTTTGGATTTTTTTTCTATCTTTCTACAGCCTACCATAGAAGTGGTCGCTCGCTCTCTCTCTCTCTCTCTCTCTCTCTCACACGCACACGCACACACACACACACACACACACAAGCATGTGTGTGAGTGTGTGTTTGTGTGTCAGACCTACATATTTTGTTGCACAGCTCAAAGTAGGCACTCAGCAAATTGTGTGGTATTTCAGAGGCACAATTTAGGAAGGAGGCAGTACACCTACACCCTACTTTTAGTGGTGTAGCAAGTGAGGGGCAATACACCCTGGGTACCAGACCAGGAGGGGGAGCCGCACAGCTGCAACACAGCCAAGTGTGCACTCTGGGGTTTTAAATAATCTTTTTTTAAAGAAGTGACTTAGCTTAGGGGATGGGCTCACAGTGGCTGAAAGCAACCAAGACTGAGCAGGGAAGGGGCTCCCAAGTGGCTTTCTGACCTTAAGCAAAAAAGACACCCTGTTATTTCTTTCCAGGATCTTGGGACTTGTAGTTTTCTCTGCAGAGTAAACTACAAAACCTATTATCCTGGCTGGAAATGACATTCTTGAGTATGTTTGACCATATTTTCAGGTTGGAGTGAGACAGGTGCCTGCCTGTAAGCCCTCCCAGCAGCCAGTTAATTCTGCCTCCTTTGCAAAGATAAGAATTTCTTTCTTGTAAAGTGGAAGGGACTGGGGCAGTGGAGACACAAAATCCACCTGGATTTATTGCATTTTCCTTAAGTGTTTGAAGCACCTTCAAGGGTTTGTGAGTATTCTAAAGGTACACTCAAAAAGCCCAAATGCTATTTGCAGCTGGCATAGTGTAACAGCTAAGAGACTGAACTGCGAATTGGAACTTCTCTATTTTGAATCTCACCTCTGCCATGAAGGTGACTTTAGGCCACATGCCTCTCAGCCTCCACTCCCCAGCATCAGTATGAGGACAATAAAATAAAAGGAGGACTATAAATAAATAAATAAATAAAATAAAAATATGAGGACAATAAAACTTATTTTGTAGGTTTGTTGTATGATTGCATCAAGGTAATATATGTGGAACAGAAACAGCAGGCCAGATTTAAGATGAAAGAAGTGGACCTTTAACTCTCATCACAGGTTGCCCTAATAAGACTGGAAAAGAGAAGGTGTCCCTGGTGTGGGTGCCACTCCATTGTGGCACTTCCCGCAGAAGCTTGATGTTCCTGAAATTCAGGGGTGATATAATCTCATCACCCACAATCTTCTGGTACAGTCTGGTGTCTTCATTGGGGGGTGCAAGGGTAAACAGAATGCCAGATGCAGGAGAGTGGCAGTGAGATGCAAGTATCTTGTGGTCTTGTCTACTCCCTGAAGCATCTGGTGGGCCACTGTGATGATACAGGAATATGGACTAGATGGGTCCTGGGCCTGATCCAGCAGGGCTCTTGGCTATCACATTGCTTTAAATGAGAAAAGCATTCTGGAACCCCTTCATTCGGTGATCATCAGCCCACTCCGCCTCAGTCACTTCATGTTCTTGCTGGTGAGCAGCAAAAACACAATCTTTGGTGAGAGCTCAAGGTGGTTGGGTCCAGAGTTGGCCGAAGATCATCAAATGGAGGCTTAAGCATTGCGGTGTCACCCCTCCTAAGGGTGACACCAAGTGCAGCTTGCACGCCCTTGTGATGCTACTGAGGTATGCTGAAGGTCAGTCCTATGACTTACCACCTTGCAGTCTTTCTCCTCATTTTCTCCCAGCTTTCCTCCAAACCCAGAGGTTAGTCCAGAGGGAGACAATCAGAGGGAGAAATGCATTCAGGAATATGGACTGTGATTATGTAAGTGATGGGTATGGAGAAGATCAGCACCCTTTAGCACCCTATACTTTTTCTCTTAAGTTTGAATCTCCACCTGCTGCTTTATGAGAGATTGGGGATATTCAAATCTCAAAAGATGGCCCATGAATTCAGTTCAGTATTACATGGGCTTATGAAATCTTAGGCTGTAGACATGATTTCTTGCTTGTGGAAGAAAACTGTTTTGAAGTTATTTTATAACATATTGAAGTTAAGTTGTTTTCACAGTGTAATGAAACAAAACAAAAACCAAGAGTGATTTTCTTTCAATGTCATTGTTTTTTAAAAGTGGTTTGCAGCAGACAGCCAGGAAAAAAATAATCAAATACCTCCTGATTTTGTCTTATACAAAGGGATTCCTTATTGCCAAATGCATGAACTGTGTATCAGCTATTTTATGAATCAGTCTGAAAGCTGTTATTTGTTGTCGAAATATGTTAGTTACTTTTAAACAAAGAAAAATGGAATCCTAGGTTAAAAGTTTCCATTATTGCTCATTTTACACTGGAAAACATCTCTCTCTCTCTCTCTCTCTCTCTCTCTCTCTCTCTCTCTTCTCTCTCTCTCTCTCTCTCTCTCTCTCACACACACACACACACACACACACACAGAGAGAGAGAGAGTATGTGCATTTCACATTGACTTCCCTTGCACGACTTACAGAGGTTTGTTGTATTTTATTGCAGAGGAGATTAGATTCTTCAAAAAGAGGATGTTCCCTCTCATCCTTATCACTTCTCTTCCACTGAGAATAGAAAAAGAAATCTCTTTGATTATTTGATCCAAGTTATCTTTAACAGACAGCGATAGGTTTTCTCATTAGCTTTGAGAAAGAAACAAATTAGGAAAATTAAATGGCAGGGGAGAAAAAAATTAAGATGAGTAGCAAATGTCTGTGTATGGATGTAAGAGAAAGCATATCTCATATAGTGTTAGCTGTCTAGCACTCGAAAGCTGTACAGATACTAAAGTTGTTGATCAACAGGGAAAAAAATCTTTCAGTGTTTTGCTGTTAGTTTTTGTATTGATTGCTACTTCATTTCTATGTGCTTTATACAGGTTTTTATTATCTATAAGCCACTGAGACATGGCTTACAGGTTAAAATGTGGTGTATATATTTCGAAGAAATGAAGAAATGTACAGATACACAAATAAATAATTGAATTACAGCACTTTTCTGAGAGTCAGGAATGCAGTGCATAGAGAGAGCAATTAACTTGCCCAAGATCATGCAACATATCTGTTCAGAAAACCAGGAAGGTAAATTGGGGCCTCTCAACTTATCAGTATAGAATATCTGGTCCACTTGAACTACCCTTTGTCCCTGAAACTAGTCTAGCTGACTCAGCTAAGTCTTGATGAATTGCCTCACTAAATCAAACCAACCTTTTATCTCGCCCAATATCCTATTTCTGGCGGTATCCAGCATGAGCAACTTCAAAGAATGAAATGCAGCAGAACACTGTTCGAGGATAACTTGCCCTCTGGGTCTCTTTAACCTGCATTAGGAGGTTCTCTTCGAATCCTTACACTTCAGGATTTACATCCCTTTCAAAATCTTCATTTCCCATCATTCTTTTGGTCGATAAACCTATGAATGTTCTATTCTACATAACTATGAAGTCTTTTAATAGATTATGTGAATCTTGACTGTACAGTATATTGTTTACTATCCGGAGATCAGGGAGTATCTTTATTAGATATTCCAAATAATGTACGAGTATGTTCAGTCCCAACTGAAGGAGAACTGGAAGCAAAGCATGGAGTTGAGACTTATAATAGCTGCCTCTCTGCTGGGAGGTCCTCTGCAAGGACTGGAGTCCTCCTAAAGATGCTTTTGGTATTGCCACTCAGCCATGACCAAGGAACTACGTAGAACTTTTAGCAAACCTAGTTGTTGGCATCCTTCAGTCTCGGAAGAATATGGTATCGCACTCGGAATGGTGGTTCTGGAACAGAGTGTCCTCTCCAGTGCGTGAAGCCTGGGTAAAGTAGATATGGAGGATATACTGTTTCCCATGCAGCAAATCCCCCCTCTGCATGTCACTGAAATGGTCCAGTGGAAAGGCAGAGGCCAATATGGTTGGTTCCAGTGGCGTTGCAGGAGTTGCCAGAACGTGACTGTGTTCAGCCATGAACTGCCTCAGGGACTCCAGCTCTGGATTTTGCCTCGAGGTTGACTCCTGAAGCCTTTTCCATAACTGGATGTAGCCACAAGGCAGTGGAGGTTTGGGATCAGAGTTTTCCTTCTCTCAGATGAGCTGCCTTAGCAGGCCGACGAGTCCCATCTACCCAGTGGCTGTTTAGTCGCCTCTTACGACAAGTACAGCCAAACTGAGGGCCTATTCTTATCCCCAGCCCCCAGGGGATAGAGTCTTACAACTCAGTAATGTAGCCTCCGCTCATTATGCCCAGGCAAGGGGAAGTACTGAGAAAGAAGCTTGCATTCTTACAACAAGAATACAATATGCTAGTAGGACATTGTAATTGGTTAGCAGGGGTTGGGTTGGAGAACAACCAGCAAACCACTGTGCATGAGATCTGATGCTGTGCCATGTTGAGTGAGCCCTTAATGAAACACCTATTTACAATAATGAGTGTGTCGTTAACGTTCTGTCATTGAAGCACTGGAACAATTTTAATTAATCCTTGCCATATAAGAAAATAAGAGAGTGCTCTTTAAATGACAATCATCACACTGAACCCGAACTTATAAAATAAACTTTATGGGAAATATTATTTGCCTGTGTCTCCTACACATCACCCTTCCCTGAAATTAAACTCTAGTGTCATAATGTCCTGTGTTACATATACAGAAATCAATTAACAAACTGTCATCAGAACTAATCCTGCTTTCCTCTTCTTTAAAGAAGGCACATTATTAATTGACTCATGTAGAGTTGGTGATACATGTAATCTTCAATAGACCTGAAGCACCAGAAAGCTGAACCTTAAGCCATCTAATGGCCCTCATAGCACTAACACATAATTAAAATGTTTCTCTCTCTCTCTCTCTCTCTCTCTCTCTCTCTCTCTCTCTCTCTCTCTCTGGCATGCAGCCAAAAGAAAATCTCTGAGAACATTCCATTAGCACGATAAGGAGCAGCCTCGTCTGGTGTGGGAGGATTTAAACGACGTATGTATGTTGTGCAGCCATTTGGAAGCTTTAAGAAATTAGCCTTAGTCTTAGTCTTAGAAATTAGTCTGTGGAAGGCGTCCACAGAAAGAGCATTGTCCCCTTTGGAAGAGGTCAAAGCTAGGACAGGGAGGAAGTTGCAAACCTGAAATGTGATGCTCATATGAAATGCCTGGTTGGAGCTAACCCAAGCTAGTCCAGAATTCTGTCTCACATGCCCAATCTCATCTGATCTTGGAAGCTAAGCAGCGTCAGGCCTGGTTAGTACTTGAATGGGAGACCGCCCCAGAATACTGGGTGCTGTAGGCTTACACCATAGTCTTTCGAGACTGAAGGTTGCCAACCAACCAACAGTGACCAGACAAATGCCTATAGGAAGCTCATAAGCAGGATGTGAAGGTGATGGGCAGGGAAGGGAACTCGAGTCAGGTGACTTGGACTCGAGTTGCGAAAATGCTCATTTTTCGCTGACGTCTGCACTCCTGAGTCGCACGTGTGGAAGACTCGGAAAAACACTTGAGTCAGGGGCCCTTTGACTCATGACTCACATTCCACTCTGACTTGAGTTGCGTGCCAATGGACATGGGTTGTGTCACCTCCCTCTCACACAAAAAACTCCTTGTGTTAATCTGGGAAGCCAATTTTTGCATGTGCAAGCTCTAGCACCAGCAACTAGCAGGGTATACTATGTTCAGAGATGGGCTGGGGGGTGCAGCGAAAGAGTTAACTTTTATTGTTCTGCTCCAAAAAAAATTGGTTGGGTCTTTTGATACAGCACCTGTTGCGGTTTCTCTGAAAAATGAATCCATTTGAGCTGGATACTGCAAACAACCCAGACAGCAAAGTACCTGTAACAGCCTTCTCTGCATCCATTGGACGGAGTATGTGTCTCTGGGAGAGGGATGGGGCAGGAGGAGCCGTTTTTCCCCATAAGAGAAAAGAAGGAGGACGGGCGGCCAGAGAGTGACTCACCTACACTTTTCTCCAAGTCTGTATTGGCAGAGTTTTCTTGTTGTCCTGCTGTTTTTTCAGCTGCATTTTCTGTTGCAGAAGAGTTGGGTGCGTTCTGCACTGCTGCGTGACAGGTGGGGGGACAGTGGGGAACTGGTTAAAGGGAATGTTTGATGTGATGGGAGGTATTATCTTTGATCTGGAGTGAGGATTTTCTTAATGCCTTCAATTATTACAAATTTCAATAGGGCTGAAAAGGCCATGTGTGACATACAGGTAATATATAGGAAAGAAAAGCATCAGTTCCCTTGGTTGTATCAAGTACTTGTATCCCATTTTCTCTCCTTCCTCCTCTTTCTCTTATAAAGAGTAGCACATTTCTTCAAGGTTTAGCTACTGGCAGGAGGAAAGCTTTTATTTGGACCCTAGGGTTGATAGAAAGACATATGAAGTACTTGCAAGTCAACTCAAGTGGTTCTTCAGGGCTAGATACAAAATGTGACTGTAGCCATGCAGAGCTTTTGAAATGGGAAGTAGTGGAAGTTCACAGTACAGCATGCAGGCAATATTAATAGAGCAAGACTCATGCTACTTTATTCCCGAAGTCTCCAACTACTTCTGAACTAGAACCCATTCTTAACTCCAGTCTACAACATTGGAAGAATTTTTTTTCTTCTATTTTCAGCATTCCCATATCTTTTTACTTATTTTTTATTAACAACCCATTTTTACCTGGCCCACAGGTGTACACATTTGGTCTCTGTTGTGTATATGCAATGTTGGGCAGAAATTTAAGAACATAAGAAGAACATCAGGCCAACAACCCATCTAGTCCAACTTTCTATATCTCACAGAAGCCCACAAGATGCCTCAGGGAACACACAAGACCACAAGATGCTTGCATCTTGCTGCCACTTCCCTGCATCAGGCATTCTACGTATTTACCCTTGCACACACACCCCGCCATGAAGACATTAGACTATGGCTTAGGTTTAACTTGGGCCACTTTATTAAACATAAGTTACCAATTTTTAAAACATGCAACCTACTGAGCACACCTTCCCTCCCTCTCCAGTCCTGCAGTAGCCAATTCAGATGACAGAAAAAAATTCCTACCTGGCTCTCATTATGAGCAACCAGCTAATCTCAGACTGTACTTAACTATCATGGCTTGTAAAGGCCTTTTGGTCTTTCTGCTGCTCTTAAAATAAAACTTTTAAAAAAATGGGTCACAGTGCAGAACTGATGACAGATTGATGGGACAATCCATCTTACATGGCTGGTATATGGCTTACCAGTTGAAAACCAGTGTTCCTTCCCAGCACCTCAGGGGGTCACTGTACATTTTTCATCAGTGTTGTAGGTGAAACAGTTCAGAGCATGAGCAAAGGAGAGTGGTATTCATGGAAATATAGATCAAAAAATACAAAAGCCCTCAAGTGAGATTGGTGACTGTCATAGGAAAAAAAACCTGACTATACGATTTAATCCTTATAAGTTATAGTTGTGAAAGAATTGCTGAACTTGTAGGAGAATGTTTTTCTGTATGTGATCTACTATATACAGAATATTGTTTATCATCCATATATGATTTCCCTATTAAAATTTAATAATTAATATATGAAATACAGCAGAGTTCCTTTTATGTCTTTTATAAATAGCTTGCAGAGGGGTCTGAAATGTGGTGAGATCATGGCAGAGGGATTGAAGGATTAGTACTTTGCTTCCACAACAGTTCTGATCCTGATTGTCTCCCCTTATGGGCAATTTTTACTGGAAAAGCCCTTAAGTTGGCTAATATACTATTGTATTTATAGTCCATGGACTCTGAATTTTCTCCAGCATCAAGTGACTTATCTCTGATATTTCAATAAGAACAGTTGTCAGAATGCTTTTGATTGTCATTGGTTTAGCCGCTCTGACACGGCCCAATACTACTTGGCGATCAGACTCTTCTGCTAGTGCTTACTTCCATAAAGCAGCAGTCGTAAAAGGTGCTCCATCAGCACACTCAGCATGGCGCTGCTCAGATGCTGGCAGCCATAGCCTTCCCATCCATGCCATCATATCCAGAGTTGCCCACCACCAAAGGTTAGGTGGCAGGGAAGGCAGGAGGAGGTGGTGGAAGGGCAAATCAAGGCGGCGATGGGGCAGGAGAGCAATTGGACAGGGGAGGATTGAATGTATCCAGGATAGGATGGTTCAGCAGCAGTGGCAGTCAGTGGCGTAGCTAACGATCCTGCTGCCCAGTGCAGAGCTCAAGATGTTGCCCTGGAAGTGATGTCACATCCGGAAGTGACCTCACTTCCAGGTTTGGATTTCACACCCACTTTTTTAAAAAGTGAAAAATAAAAAGTCTGCCACATCCCCCAAGTTGCCTCCCCCCAGTACCAGCTCCCTCCTACTTCACCTCCATTCCCTCTGAGGTCTTACACTGGGCTGCTCCTGCAGCCCCGTCAGGCTCATGGGGGGGTGGAGAAGCAGTCGCCACCACTGGTATGCACCCCATCAGCCAGGCACATCGGGCCACAGGGGGCAATGGGCTACATTGAGCAGAGCCCTGCACGTGTGAGGAGAGGTGGGGCATGCCCCCCACCATTTTGTTTGGTGGCCCAGCTCAGGTCCAGCCACTGTGGGGGGGGAGAGGTGGGGGGGAAGGAGAACTCAGCGCAGGCAGGGAGGAGGAAGTTGCGCCTGACTGACTGAGGCTCCAATCCTATCTGTGCTTGCCTTGGAGTAAGCCCCATTGGGTATAATGGGACTTACTTCTGAGTAGACATGCCTGAGCTGGGCTGGGCTCTCAGGCTCCTGTCCCAGCCCCACTTTCCTGGGAGTAAGCCCCATTGGTTATAATGGGACTTACTTCTGAGTAGACAAGCACAGGCTTGGGCTCTGAGTTGCAATCCCCTCCACACCTTCCTGGGAGTAAGCCCCATTGGCTACACTGGGACTTACCTCTGAGTAGACGTGCCAAGGATTGGCTCTGAGTGGGTGAGTGAAATGAAGGCTTTCCTGCTGCAGCTGTTGGGACACAATGGGACTTACTTCTAAGTAGACATGCATAGGATTGTGTAGGAGGTGGCGGTGGTGGTGGTGGAGGAGGAGGCGGAGGCGGCGGCGGCGGGGGCGATGCACCTCATCTTCCCCCCCTCCCACTGCTGGCTCTGGTGGGATGGGGCAAACGAAGGCTTCAGTGCCTGCAGCTGTTTGCTCTCAGCAGAGGGAGGGAGGAGAAGGAGGCCCTGCAGTCACTTCTTCCTCCTGCACCTCCTCTCTCCGCATTGAAGCGCCCCACAAAATCCTTCCAAGGCCCCTCCAAGGGTCTCAGGTACAGCGTAGCAGAGCTGCAAACTTTCTCCGCTCAGTGTCTGCTGCCGCCACCTCAACACCTGTCCAGGCTCTGCCAGCAACAGACACGTGGCGCGTCTCCTCACCTCCTTCTTGCCCAAACGCAAAGCGAGGGCACCTGGCGGGGCTGCTGCAGCCCAAGGCAACTCGCATGCGGGCAGAGTTGCCCCAATGTTGCCCCCCAGCCCCTGATGTTGCCCTTCTCAGCAGCTGTAGCCCGGTACTTATGTGTAGCCTGCACTTATGTAGCGACGTTACCCTGCACATGCCTGATCTTGTCTGATCTTGGAAGCTAAGCAGAGTCAGGCCTGGTTAGTACTTGGATGGGAGACCGCCTGGGAATACCAGGTGCTGTAGGCTTATACCATAGTCTTTCAAGACTGAAGGTTGCCAACCACTGGCGGCAGTCACTGAATCCTCGCCACCTTCCCAGACTTGATCCCATGGCATGGGTCCACATGGACCTGCACCAGCTATGCAGCTATTTAGCTAAGCAGGTGCATAGACCTCCTCATGCCATGGAAGCTCATCTCTTAATAAGGAAACAGTTGTTCCATTATCCAGCAGAGACCTCTACAAATTTTGCCCAACTTGCTGAATGCAGCTGTAGCCATTTCAGTACTGCTGCAGGGGACGATGATACACAGACACAATCAGATTGGGTTCTGAAGAAATCTTACCATTTGAAGATTCCAACACGTAATGCCAATGTTTTGGCAAACTAAATATAAGCATTGTCTCCACACGTGCAATCAACTCTGTCTTGGAGCTCTTTTGGGGCCTTGCAGTGAAAAAAAGATATACGGTTGTTTTTAGAGCATGTAGTTCTTTGGAGATTGTGATATTCTGAGTTAAGAAGCAGTTGTTTCATAAGAAGCCAATCTGGCAAACCTATATGTAGGTGCAAAGCACATAAATTCCAATGTGATCGATATATAGGTAACATTTGTTGTGACTTTTTTTACCACATTTAGTAAAGCTGTTATTCAAAATCATGCACACAATACTTGGGGGGATTCTGCCAATTTGTATTCTCCTGCCCCGATTGCCAAAAGTTAAACTGCTTGCAGTTTAATTACATTTTTTTCTCCAGGACCATTTCTTTGACTAAGATGCTAATTCTACTCCCATATGGCTTGTAAGAATTAACCTAATTTAACTTTTAAGACTTTGTGCCTTCTTAATACTCCACCATTGGATAAACAGAACATGTTAACCATTTTTTTTTAATGTCCCTATCTTGTAACACAAAACTTTTTTCTTTGTTGTGAAAAAATATTCCCTCGGAAATTACTTATTACTGTCAAGGCAAACACCATGGTTGGCAGTGGATTTTATCGTTTCTCTGGAACTCTCCATCAAACCAAAATAACCTTAGTTTCCACATACAGTACTATTAAAGATTTAATCAGCAATCTGCAATTTGTAACAAATGCTTTCTCCAAAGTCTTTATGCCCTGTTTATTGTGCTGCTCATAACAGGGTGACTCATAGCTATTTATTATTAAAGTCCCAAGAAAATTTCCAGCAAAGAAACTGCACCAACAACAGATTACCCTAGTTTTAAGGTTATGGTACATAAGCAAGACACATTTTGAAAGAATATGTGTATGAGGACTGGATGTTTGTGAACAAGCGTTTAAGCATCACCTTGATGGAGCAGGCCAAGGGCTAATCCCAGCAACCAGTTAATATGCTTCTGGAAACTTATCAGCAGGGCATAAATATCATGTCCTTCCCATGTTACTTGTCCATAACATCTGGCACTGATGGGGTGGGTCAATTTAGCGATTGTGTTCCATGAATTACTGAAATACTGAATAGATTTGAAGAAAGGCGAACCTAAATTTTTTCAGCTATTTCATCTGCTCTTTCGGAGGCAACTTGAAGAGCAGAGTATGCTCCAGGGACAGGCTCCAAGCTTGAGAATCAGACTCAAGTCAAACATTTTCCTAATCTTTGCCCAAGGGTCTACGCATTATGTTTAAAGTATTATTAGCCTTGAGGGGCTTGGTTTTCAGTCAGTAGCAGTTTGAGGCCTCCATGGAATAAGACCACAGTAGGTGGTAGCAGGTAGGGTCTCTTTAACCCTGCCCCCTGGTGTGGGCTTAATCCACAGCCCCCCTGCCCAATCTGGCTGCTATTTACCCTTAAAAAAATTTCCATGAGAGCCAATGGGCACACTTTCTGGTGTAAAGCAGTCAGATTAGGTTCCCCAAGACTCCTCATTTTACAGCATGTATCTCAAAAGGCATATAGAAGAGCACATTTTTCTGATTTTTAGGATATTTTTAGCAACATTCACTCAGATGCCTTACCTTCTTTGCTCTTAGAGCATCTGCTTTGTCTTCAATTTAAAATATGCAGGGTGAGTTGATACTAAAAATGTGTAATTGAGGCAAAAATGTGACTTTCTGAAATGTTGATTATTCCACTTGAATTCCTGATCTGTTAAGTCTGGGAAGTACCTTCTAATCTCAAAGGTCTGCTAAGCCTTGCTATCTCTTTTTAAATTTTTTTACAGACTTTGTAAGAACATAAGAACATAAGAACAGCCCCACTGGATCAGGCCGTAGGCCCAACTAGTCCAGCTTACTGTATCTCACAGCCGCCCTACCAAATGCCCCACGGAGCACACCTGATAACAAGAGACCTGCATCCTGGTGCCCTCCCTTGCACCTGACCTAGCCCATTTCTAAAATCAGGAGGTGGCACATACACATCATGGCTTGTAACCTGTAATGGATTTTTCCTCCAGAAACTTGTCCAATCCCCTTTTAAAGGCATTCATGCCAGAGGCCGTCACCACATCCTGTGGCAAGGAGTTCCACAGACCAACCACATGCTGAGTAAAGAAATATTTTATTTTGTCTGTCCTAATTCTCCCAACACTCAATTTTAGTGGATGCCCCCTGGTTCTGGTGTTATGTGAGAGTGCAAAGAGCATCTCTCTATCCACTTTATCCTTCCCATGCATAATTTTGTATGTCTCAAATATGTCCCCCCTCAGGAGTCTCTTTTCTAGGCTGAAGAGGCCCAAATGCCATAGCCTTTCTTCATAAGGAAGGTGCCCCAGCCCAGCAATCATCTTAGTTGCCTTCTTTTGCACCTTTTCCATTTCCACTATATCCTTTTTGAGATGTGGCGACCAGAACTAGTCACAATACTCCAGATGTGGCCTTACCATAGATTTGTACAACGGCATTATAATATCAACTGTTTTGTTCTCAATACCTTTTCTAATGATCCCAAGCATAGAATTGGCCTTCTTTACTGCTGCCACACATTGGGTCGACACTTTCATCGACTTGTCCACCCCCCCCCCAAGATCTCTCTCCTGATCTGTCACAGCTCAGAACCCATTAGCCTATATGTGAAGTTTTGATTTTGTGCCCCAATGTGCATGATTTTACACTTACTTACATTGAAATGCATCTGCCATTTTGCTGCCCATTCTGCCAGTTTGGAGAGATCCTTCTGAAGCTCCACACAATCACTTCTGGTCTTCACCCCTCGGAAAAGTTTGGTTTCATCTGCAAACTTAGCCACCTCACTGCTCACCCCTGTCTCCAGGTCATTTATGAAGAGGTTGAAAAGCACCGGTCCCAGGACAGATCTTTGGGGCACACCGCTTTTCACCTCTCTCCATTGTGAAAATTGCCCATTGACACCCACTCTCTGTTTCCTGGTCTTCAACCAGGTCTAAGACTTTGGGCCTTAACAATGCAGATGTGAGCCATAAGTAGCAATAAGAACAATCAAAACACATGAGCAGAAAACATTAAGCATTAACCTTGGGCAAAATAAAACCAATTTTTTTCTCCTTCTTCTCGATGACTGCTAGGGCTGTCATGAGAAATTGAATAGGGTTGTGCAAATAGGCAAATACCTCTGCTTCATTTCTGGTAGCAGATTTGGGGGAGGCTGCACAGCCCAATTCATGTGGGTCACACACCCTAATTATGCTCTGCACACTAGCCTGCCATCCTGTCCTGATCTCTAAGGGCAAAAATCTTCCCTTGGGGTCTGAATGGGTAGCTCCAGGGATGCCAGCACACTTTTTATTATACAGGTTGAGACTAATTATTCAAGTGGGTTCCCTTCCAAGCACTCAGGTGAATGGCAAAAAACAGCACTATAGCAAATCAATTTAAAAAACAAAATCTCTTTGCTAGGGTGATTTAAAAACAGCCTTGCTGACCTTTTGACTCTAAAATAAGAGTAATTAAGAAGACAATCCATCAATCAGTCCTCCTCAAAGGGCTTCACTCAGTCCTTCCCTTCACCAATGCAAACCTGCTCAGGGGGAAGGGGGGGGTCTGCTGGAGAGAGAAGGATTGATGGATTGTCAGCCAGCTGCCCTTTCTCTCTCTCTCTCATTAAGGAGGCTATTGTTAAAGGACTGTTCAGTTTTTTAAACTGATTTTAAAGGGATGCATTTTTTTTCCCTTTTCCAGGGATCAGCACAATCCTTCTCAATTGCAGGGGCCATTTGTGTTGAGTCAAATTCGTGTATAAAAATTCCTTGTATAAATAGGCTGGACCTGTATTGGAAAAAAACAAGGGTTGTTCACAAATTGGATTTTGGCTAAGAAGCACAGAAAATAAATAACAGCTTGAGTTTCACTGCACCTGAATGTGTTTGTTCAGAAGGTTCATTTTTTTTAGTTGAACTTATTCCTAAGCACAGTTTCATTGGAAAACAGCTGAAAAGGAGCTAAAAAGGGAGAAAAAATCATTTGCATTAGTTACTGACTGATGAGACAATGTTTATGGGAAGAGATTTTATAGAGATTTTTACTAGCCATTTCCTACAAAAATTTCACTTTATGTTACTTGTCATTACACTCATAAAAGTAAATTATAAAAGAGTGGAAATAAAATATTCTTCCTGGAAGAGTTCAGGTAGGTTCTCCTGAGAATCATAAAAACTTTTCCTTTTCTTAAAGAGCAGAACATTACATTAAAGACTCAATAGTCAGGATATTCAGAAAGAGACAAGGAATATAGTTTCAATCTTATAAACCAGCAGAATTTCATTTCTATGAACCTTTTCTTCTGAGTAAAAATGCTCTTGCAGGTTGCCTGGTTAACAGCAAGAGTACAGTGAGATGGCAGAAATCTTTGGTGGTAGAATGAAACATACTACTTCAACAGCAGGTGAATGGATTCTATATTTTAACACTCCCTTAGATAAGCCAAAAAACCTAAAACCTTCCCTGCAGGTAGAAAGCTAAAACAGGTACTCACTTTATGACCAGCAATATTTTCTATTTTAGGGAGTTTTCCATGGGAGGGAAAGCATTCAAAAATGGCACCTCCCATCCATGGTCCAAACTGGTTTGGTCCACTCTTTACATTTTGCTGTACATGTAGAATGGGCCTAAAATCAAACTATATGTCTAGTTAATCATTGACTTTGGCCGCAATCCTAACCACACTTTCCTGAGAGCAAGCCCCATTGAACAAAATAGGACTTACTTCTGAGTAGACCTGGTTAGGATTGTGCCCTACATTATAAACACGAATGCAGTGCTTCCCAAATTTTGGGTCGGAACCCACCAGTAGGTTGTGACCTAATTTTGGGTGGGTCACAAAACTGACAAGCTGATAGCTAACAAGGAAAATATATTAACCCCTATGGCAGCGTTTCTCAAACTGTGGGTTGTGACCCACTAGGTGGGTTGTGTTCCCATTTCAGGTGGGTCCCCATTCATTTCAAAATTTTATTTTTAATATATTAGATTGCTATGTGATTGCATTTACAGAAATGTTACAGAAAAGTAAATGTACTTTTAACAGATTACTGTGTATATATTTTTAACAATGATAATCACTAATGGGTAAATGCGGGTAGGATTCTAGCCTAGGATTGTTAAAAATTTTTCTGCTTGATGATGTCACTTCTGGTCATGACATCACTTCTGATGGGTCCTGACAGATTCTCATTCTAAAAAATGGGTCCTGACACTAAATGCTTGAGAACCACTGCTCTATGGAAACCAAAATAGAACAACACATGTGCATTTACTTGTGAGTAGGCAAACATGCCTTGGTCCACTTTGAAGGGCAGGTTGAGGGAAATGTGCAATGCAACTAAAATGGTCCTGATTCAATGAACAGAGACCCAACAAACGCTCGAGAAGGAAGTCCCCTTCCTCCAAATCAGTGATTTTCAAACTTTTTCATTTCGTGGCACACTGACAAGGCACTAAAATTGTCAAGGCACACCATCAGGTTTTTGGCAACTGACAAGGCACACCATACTGCCAGTGGGGGGCTCACATCCCCATTGGCCCTTCTAATAAATGATCTTCCCCCAAATTCCTGTGGCATACTTGTGGACCACTCAAGGCACACTAGAGTGCCATGGCACAGTGGTTGAAAATGGCTGCTCCAAGCTGACAAGGCAAATGTATGTTGCCCTAGGGAAAGTGAAAGTGAGCCGTATATGCACATTTACTCGTGGGTAGGTGACTGTGCCTTAATTCACTGTGAAGGGGAACCAAGGCCACCAGCTTGGTTACAATCTGATGAATTTGGAGCTCAACAAACACTCCAGAAGGCAGTTCCCCCCATACACCATAGTAAAAAAGATAAAAACAGAGGCTTGAGTGACTGGTAAATTGAAACTTTTTAATAATCTCATAAAGCTTGGTGCATCCCAATAGAGTGTTGTTTTAAAAAGTGGGTCCCAGTGCTAAAAAGTTTGGGAACTTGGGTCCCAGTGGTAAAAAGTTTGCTTGTGTTGATCCCATTCAGCTGAAATTTCTGTGAACTGCTCTGTCTGAAGCAACTGGTAACCAAAACATAAACAGAGGTCTCTCCTCTCTTGCCCTGAGCAATTCAGGGTCCAATCCTATCCAACTTTCCTGCACAGGTGCAGTCACAATGCCACCCCGAGGTAAGGGAACAAATGTTCTCATACTTTGAGGAGGCCTCCGGGACTGCTTCCCCAACGCAGGAAGCAGTACATACCCTATAGACACAGCAGCACTGGCACTGGCAAATTGGATAGGATTGGGCCCTCAGTGTATTTAAAACTGTATGTTGAGAACAGCTGTTAGCGCCAATCAGACGCTAGCAGCCGATTGCCCCCTCCCTGCCTCGTGCACTGAGGCTGAGGCTTGAGCTGCGATTGGTTTTCGCGGCTGGGGAGGCGGGACCAGAGCTCTGGTGCGGAGCGTGCGCTCTGTCCAGGCTCAGTGCGTTCCCGAGCGGCAACCCCGCCCACCTGCCGTATTAACCAGTCTGGGACTAGCTGGTCGCTTTATAGGGCCAGGTAGGAATTTTTTGCGGTCAGCCTGATTGGGCCTTGGTTGGCCATTTTTTTGCCTACCTCAGACTGGTGAACAGGTGGTGCGGTTTAGGCTACCCTGGGTTGGTCACTCCCAGTGTGGGCAGGGTACGTGCGGGGCTGGGTAGGTAAGGACTTTGCTCGGTGTCTATCCAAGGCAGCAGGGTTAGGGGTAAGTCTGAACCGCTCCCATGATGCCTGACCGGCTCCAGGAGGCAGGCAGGCAGACCCCTGGCCTGTACTGACAGGATGGCACGGCTCGACCAGCTAACCTGAAGTCCGGCTGCCTTGCCCCCTTTGGGGGTGGCGGTGAAAGGCCTAAGCTGGCAATTGACAGCTGGGGCCTCGAGCCAGGTGGTATGCCCAATGAGAACGTAGGGGGAGGCAGGCGGCTAGGACCGCTTCCCCCATATGGCCCCGCACGATTGATGTTCAGTGTTATTGCCCTGCTGCAGTTGAAGTTCAATAAAGTGGCCCATTTCATCCAAGCCGAAGTCTCGTCTCTTTATTGCAGGTGTGGGGGTAACATTTTAGACAAAGATGTTTCATGTGTTGTTAAAAAATGCCACCTTTCCCCCCTCCATTTGTTATGGCTGAACAGATGTGTGTGGGCACATTCACATAGCTTCGATAGCAGTCTTGTCATATCTTTAAAGTCATTTTCATTGATATTTCGGGGATCTACCAAATTGTTCAGCAGGTACCACTTCGGTGAACTCGGCTTGAATTTTCTGTGACAGTTTCTTGCTGGTTTGGGGAGAGGAGAAGAAGCATTGCATTCTGACCACCACCAGAGCACCAATGATTTTAATTTCACTTTCAGTTCAATTACTCCGGGAAAATAATGTTGAGAACCAGTAGGTGTGTGCATTAAGAAGCATACCTCTGCATGAGGAAATGGATGACTTCCAATTAAAATTCTCTCATGAAAGAAAAAAAAAAAAGTGTACAAATTGTTCCTGAAAAAGGCTGGTGTGAAATATAAAACCCAGAATACTTGGGGGGGGGGGGGAAATCTAAAGACTGATACAACTTGGGTGAGGTGAGGAGGGAAAAGAGCCATTTGTGCCTACACATGTGTTTCGGTTCCATTTTCAGTCAGCATTAAACAAAAGCCAAATGGCATTATGGCAGTGTGGGGGGAGGGGCTGAGGAAGGCAGTTTTGTCAGTGGCAGCAGAGTGTAGTGCTCTTCCAAACAGCTGCCATTTTCCCAGAAGACCTAGAATGATGCTATACCAGGAAGGTGCATCATGTAATGCAAGGGTGTCAAACATAAGACCTGCAGGCCAAATGTGGTCCCCAGAAGCAATTTATCTTGCCCCCATTATAATTGGGCTCTCCCAGATTGATAACACAGGCCAACACACATTTTGCTTCCTTAAACATTACACCAATTCCTGGATATATTTGGGGTGCCGATTCCAAAAATGGCATCCATTTTGCTCTAACACGTCTAGTTTTGGAGACATGGCATAGCCTCTTTAGTGAATGGGGAGCCTACACCATGGCTTCCTCATGAGGAAGCTGCTTGAACCATTCACTAATGAGGCTATACTATATCTCCAAAACTAGACGTGATAGGGCAAAACGGATACCATTTTTGGAATCAGCACCCCAAATTCATATCAAACCACCATAAAGTTTGGGAAAAACTTTTCTGACCCTCAATTGTGTAGGCCTGTGTAATTGGACTCTCACATATCTTGAAAATATGAACAAAGTTTGCAAGTTTTCTCATCTGTCATTTGCAGCTAATGACTTTCTATGTGAGAACAAAGAACTTATTTCTGGCCATCATGTGCTTAATGATGTCGCTTTCTGCTTAATGATGTTACTTTTGGCAGCAGGCTCCATGAATGCTAAGAAATGGGTCTGATACCCCAATGCAGGGGAAGCTTATGAGAAGAAGGAAAAAAGATGGCTGTCACTTGGTAGCCACTGGGAGGAGTTCTGCTGCTACCATAATAACAGAAGAAGTGGTGGTGCAGAAATGCAAAAGCAGTAAGGCAGTTCCCCCCCCCCCCGTTTGCCACTCCCAAGCCACCTGAAACACTAACCCTATGTTCTCATGAAACCAGGTGGGACTCAACCTAGTTCATGCCCTGTTGTGTGGAAGCCTTTTTCCTTATCCTCAGACGAGAAGAAAATAGATGACATTTCTTCATGGGTAAGAGGACCATGATGCTCTGTACATGTTTAAACACCGTTTTAACCCCCTAATGCAGGTATTAGTGCTGCAAAGTGCTGCTATGGGGAAGGGGTTAAGAACAGCGGTTCCACCAATGTCAGAAGTCGCCAGCTGCCATTGTTCATATATTAAGTTCAAGCAGCCTATCTAGGTCTTGTCAGTCCTGACTCTTAACTCTTCCCCAGCCACACCAGACTTATTGCTGGAGCAGGACATTGGTGCTGGGGCATTTGGTGGGCTACTGTGAGATACAGGAAGCTGGGCTAGATGGGCCTATGGCCTGATCTAGCTCGGCTGTTCTTATGTTCTTAGGACTTTCCAAGGCCCTGTACCTACCTTGCAAGTGGTACTGCTTGCTTTACCTGATCACACTTAGGGCACAATCCTAACCCCTTATGTCAGTGCTTTCCAGCACTGGCATAGCGGTGCCAATGGGACGTGTGCGGCATCCTGCAGTTGGGAGTCACTTATGGAAGCCTTCTCAAAGTAAGGGAATGTTTGTTCCCTTACCTCAGAGCTTCATTGCCCTTATGTCGGTGCTGGAAAGTGGGTTAGGATTGCACCCTTAGCTAATTAAAGTTGTGGTACTCTTTCTGTCCCCTGGGAAGCAGTCATCATCATCAGCCCTGTGCTTCCTGCTTGACAGCCATTGAGAGGATGGACGCGAGCTGCTGATCACCTACCTTCTTTTAATCAGACTCAATTGAGAGTCTTTCGCTTGAAGGTTGTTTTTTCTCTTGCAGCCTGTGTCAGACATTGAAAGATATTTCTGTTCCTCTGCAATTCGGAGTGCAGGGCTCTTTCTTCATCTGGATGTATTGTGTTGTTTTTTATTTAACAAAAAACGGTCAAATAATTTAAAATCAAGTCAAATCATTTGGAGACATTATTGAGCTTCAGCAAATGTATTTATAATCCCATCCGTTACAGGGTTTGGTTTTGAAGATGCTGCAAAGACGTAGACTTTGGGGTAAGGTGGGAAATAAATGACTCTATAAACCATGGAGATAATAAAAGATGTTATATACCCAGGCAGCTTTCTCATTAAAAGAGAACATCACAGACCAAAATCCGAGAAAATCAGGGAAGTAATCAAACAGTCACAGAGCAGCCCAGACAGCTCTCTACCTGTATGCCAGATTGAAATGGTAGGTAATAAAATGTGCAGGTGAAAATTATATTTCTCTGAATAAATTCCTATTAAAAATAGGAGTTCCTTGGCTGATCTAGCAGAAGTAAAAATACAGAATTTAATTTAAAACTCCACAATAACATACTTTTCAACTATTATATTTTCACCTATTGGATGATTGAAATGTGTTGCTTCTTATACATTCTCATGCTTTCAATGTGCCTTTGGAGAGGTGAACTCGGAGGGCAAATACTAAGGATCAACCAGAGCAGCATTAAACTAGTGCTATGGTTAGCATCATGGCTGGGTGCACTTAGGGCTTAAAAAATGATTATCTGAGGTGTCATGACAAATCAAGCAAGGGTGCTCACATTAGGGGAATACACTTCCTTGATTTCTATGAGCAGAATGGAGTGGGTAGAACAGCTTGCTGAGTGGGCCACCCACCCCAATTCTACCCCCCACGAGCACTGCCTTGTTGCTTCCTGTGCAACTTTGTATAATACTGGCTGGCAAGACAAATACAGGTCCAGCCTTGTCATACACGGATTTTTTATACACGGACTTGACTCAACACAAATGAAAAGGAATGTGCTGATCCCTGGAGAACGGAAAAAATGCACCCCTTTAAAATCAGAGTTTTAAAAACTGCTTTTTACTGTTGCAGAGAGACAGTTATACAAGTGATTACAGGTATAATTTAAGTATCCACAGATTTTTCTATCTCAAAGCTGATGAGAAGGGCCCTTTAAATTAAAGGAAAACAGTCATTTCATAATGCCAGAGAGGGCAGTCTGCTGACAATCCATCAATCATTCTCTCTGAAGGCTTCACTCCTCCCTTCCTCCTGAGCATGTGAAAGAAGGCTAAATAGCAGCAATTATCACCTTCTCCATTCTTTCCCCCTTGCTGGGGTTCCTGGTGAAGGGACAGATTGCTGCCTCCTATTGAAGCCTAAGCTCCTGGAGAGAGACTGATTGACTGTGTGCATTACAAAGGTCATCAAGGCTGTTTTTAAATCACCAGCCCAAAGAGACTTTGTTTTTTTAAATTGATTTGCTTTTGATTTGTTGTTTTTTTACCACCCACATGAGTTCTTGAAAGCCTGGAGCGTAATGAGACTCAACCTGTACCTCTCTTTCTCATCTACCAGACTTAAACAGAAACTGAAGTGATGCTTCAAGCCACATGCCTTCTTGCTCTGCTTATGCTGGCAAACAAGGAGGACTGAGGGAATTGCCCCCTTTGAATGTTCTTTTGAAATTTGAAACCACCCTCTGGAGAAGTTTTGATGTTCAAATAGAATGCCTAAGGGGGCCTGATTCCTTTTTGGGCTAGGCAGGCTTCTGCTCACCCATAACAGATAATCACTGTCCTCTCATCTATACTAAGATAGCCCAAATTAGATGTTTAGAGAATGGAATCCTGCAACCTGTGTTAGTACAGGTGGTTTGCATAATTCCATTGAGTTTGCACAATGTATTCTTCCTCTGTTAATTGTGGTGAGGGGCAAGGGGCGATACAGGACACTGAAGCCCCTTCACTACTGGGAATAGCTTAGTCAGCAATTCCAGCATGGCTTCTGAGAGCTCATTGGACTCTGGAATTTAAGCATCCCTTTGCAGCTTCAAGGACTAGAAAAGCCCAGCTGAGTCTTCTCCTTGTGGGTGGCATTTCATGTGCAGAGATTTTGACACTGGGGCACTTCCAGGGACTTGAGCTCTCCATGGATATTATGGTGACACTGTCCCGTAGATGTTTGTACCATATTCTGCCTGAATGTTTAACTTAGCCCTGAACTAGGCTTAGCTGTCAACCTCCAGTGAAGCAACAATAAAAGCTTGAGTTCTTCATGTTCTGCCCCAGCATCCTATTGCATAATTATCCGATTGTGTCTCAGCATTTTTAGTGACTCCTGAGTCTGCTCTTCTCTTACCGATATGGTAAGCTTGCTCCTGCTATCTCTGACATTTTTGAGTCAAACAAAATAATGTGTTGAATGCATAATAATCTCTCCCATGATTTTTGATTTTTTTGTACTTTAGAAAAAAAAGGCTATCTAGACTGGGACCGTGGTGCATAGGAAGTGGGGAATGACCTGGTGCCATTTTCCCACAAAATCTCCCCCCAAGCTAATTGCAACACATGGCACTGAAGTGGCACAAAGCTGGCTTGGAAGCTGTTTTTGGCAAACTGGAGGAAAGGATTGTGTGCCCCTCCCATACACCATGGTTCCAATTCTGACTGGGCCCCTCATTTATGTTTATTTCTGAAAGAAAAACAAGAAAGGAAGAAGCATTTATCTGCCTTACATATCATCTAGTTTGATTCTCGCTCTTTTCCCAAACTGAGTGCCCAATCCAGTCCAAGTTTCCAGCACTGATGCAGCCACAATCCAGCCTTGAGGTCAGGGAACAAATGTTTCCATAGGCTTCTGTGACTGCCCCACCACCACAGGAAGCAGCGCATGCCCACTGGCACAGCTGCACCGCACTGGAAATTTGGATAGGATTGGGCCCTAAGAAATTTCAGCATTACTATCTGTCTGGGAATCCAGAATCCAGACATAGTACTTGATTGTTTTTCCAGCCTCCTGTCCTAAGAGAACTCTGGACCAGTTAAGCCTCCATTCCAGGTTCCTTTCTGTAGGAATGCCTATTTTATCTGAAACCCTTTGTGCTATTCTTTCAAAACAACTATATAAATGTTTGAACCTCCTCTGCCTTTTCTTTCCACTGTCCTCCAGCTGCTGTATTTTTAGATGTTTGGCTGAAACCTAGGTTCTCGGACTGGGTCTTCCAACAAATGTATAATAATATTGATAAAAGGAGAAAAAGCGTGATTGCTCCACATCCACTTTCACTGCTGCGAGGAGCCCTGCTGCAGGTTGCGCTGGGCTCCCCGCACCCCCGGGAGGCTGCAGGGGCTTGGGTACATGTACCCAAGCCCCTGCAGCCCCCCTGAGCGGCAGGATCTTGGGGATCACACCGCTGCCTTTCCCCACCCCTGCTGCCTCCCCCCTCCCGCCCACGCAAGAACTTAGTGGCTCTCAAACACTCTCAGAGAGTTTGAGAACCACTGGATTAGAGTCTTAATTTTACTTCATAATGTTGCTCTCAATTGCATCTGTCGACTGACAAGTCTAATTTATTCATTTTTCGCCTATTGTGTATAATGGGTAATACAAAAATAGCCTTTCATATGTTGTTTTCCATAATTAGTTATTAAATTTGCACCCATTAAGAATGTTGGTTTTAGTACTATCACTGATATGAGACACATTAGCGTCTACTTAAACACACATACAAAATGACAAGAATTCCAGGAAACAGTCTTATCAGAGAAGAATTTTATCTGAATCTTAGTGATTCATAATTTTTGTCTTACAGTCCAATCCTATTCGTGTGGAGCACCAGCACAGCAGCTGCTATACCATTGTAAGGTGTTGCAAATGCACAGTAAAGCACATTTGCAGCAGAGTGTGAGTAAGGAGTAACAGCAAGAAGGCCTGTACCATCCTGCTGGTGCATGATCCAGAGCTGTGGCTACCAGCACTGGTGAGTACAGTACTGAGCAGCATATGGTCAGGGGAGGGCAGAATAGAAATGGAGAGGGGGTGTTTTGGGGCAAGGGAGGAGGGGAGAGGGCAATTCAGGCCTGGGAGGGGGTGGGATTGGAGGAGGAGGCCTATGCCCAGTCCTATTCCACCTCCTGGGTCTGGATGCTTCTCACATTTGCACCAGCAATTTTGGCAGTCTGGGGCTGGGCAAGGGTAAGAGGGAAAATGAGTCAGCCCCTCCCTCTCCAGACAGCTCCCTGATCCTCCCTAAGGGTCCTTGCCTCCTGCAGACAGCCCTTGGCTTCCAGCTGTGTCCAGATTCCATGGCTTCCCCAGTTGCTCTCCTCTCCTTCTCCATTCTCAAGCTCTTCCCTGATGGTTCGTGGTGCAAGGTCTGTCCGGCCGAATGTCAGCCTTGCATTGCAGTACTGGAAGTGTTGGCAGCAGCCGTGAGGCTCTGTTGGGTCCACACTGAAGCCTGGCTCTGAAGGGGGGGCAGCCTCACCCACGGCCCATTGTTCCAGGCTGGTAATTCTGTATCTGAGGAGAAGGAAACTGGTAGTTTAAACCAGTTCTAACCAACTTTGCACAAACAGAAAACTGTTTTAAATCCCTAGTTCATGACAAATCTGTAGAATTTACTGGTCTGCAAAACCATTTATGTAAACCACTGTTTCGAATTCACACTTTGTTCATGCCTGCATTTGTCAGTTGCCTTGCTAGATGGGGAAGAACAAAACACAACTTCTCTTTTCCCCCCGCCACTGTTTGTTATGATATTAAGATTCTGCTCAAGCTAAAATGTGATTACTGAGTGAATCTGGAAGGTATGTATTGCCAGTGGGAGTAAGTAACACATCTGTCAATATTTTCCATATGGCAAGAATTCAAGAGATACCGCATCTTTATTCCTTCAGAATATGTCTGGCATCTAAAAACCGATGATAGCAGCAACAAAGTTATTGAAGTAGAACTAATGTCAACAGTGCCTTTGAAGTGGATCAAAGCCTTACAGCAAGTATTTTCAGAACAATGGGTACTGAAACTGAAAGATCATTAGCTGTCAATCTTAATGTCTCCGTACTTGACATCTCAAGAAATACAACTGTTTGCTACTTGATCGGCAAGACTAATATACTAAGTCAGAACACTGGTTCATTGCGCTCGGTTCTATGTATTCTGGCAGCAGCTCTCCAAGGTCTCAGGCAGGGGTCTTTCCCAGTTCGGTTCCCAAATACTGGAGATGCTGGGGATGGAATCTGTGACCTTCAGCATGCAGCAAAACATAAAATCTGCCACTGAGCATATGGTTCAAGTCATTCAGTATGCAGTCTTCTCACCTAGCAAGTTGCCATTTAATTGTTCACTCTGCGTTCTTCACACTTACACTCTGTATGTGTTCTTCACATTTCTGTATTTCTGGGTTAGTATTCTCTTTGTTTGGATGAGTATAATATGCTTCCTCTATGGCAGCGTTTCTCAAACTTTGAGGGAGCTTTACTCCCTCAGTAAATTCTTGCAGGGGAGGGGCTGGGGCAGCGACGCGATCTCCAGGATCGCATCGCTAAGGGGGGTGAGAGGGGTGCTTTGCGCTTACTTTCAGAAGGCAGGGCTGCGGCAGGCTGCAGGAGGTGTGGGGAGCCCTGCACAGTGCTCCCCGAGGCTTGGAACGTTCGCTAAAAGCAGACGCAAAGCACTTCCGTTTTGCAGGAGGTGCTTTGTGCCCGCTTTTAGTGAAAGTTCCAAGCCTCGGGGAGCGCTGTGCAGGGCTGCGTAGAACTCCCTGCACCTCCTGTAGCCTGCTGCAGCCCTGCCTTTTTGAAGTAAGTGCAAAGCACCCCCCTTGCCCTCCTTAGCAATGTGATCCTTGGGATCGCGTAGCTGCCTCCCTCCCCTTCCCCCACGCCTTAAAGGGATGGGGGAAAGTGTTACACAAACAGATGGGTCACAACCCACCAGTCTGAGAACCTCTCCTTTATGGGATTTATTTGCTGTTCTGCCTAATACTGAGGGATCCGTTCCCGTGCCTCAACATGTTGGGGGCACATTCATTCATTCATTGGAATTATATCCCACTTTTCTCCCTGAAGGGCACCCAAGGTGGCTTACATGTTGGAGTGCATGTGCTGAAATATCTGTTTTGGAAGCATTCATGGAAGCAGGCTGAGATGACTTCAATTGGCGTGTGTTCTTTGTATTCCTGCTCCTTGCACAAGTGGAGGGGTAGATACTGCTTGTCCCATGGGCCAAGCAGAGCTGGCAGTCAATTGTTTTTGAATCAGCACTCATATTTTTGGAGTGGAGACTTGGACCAGTATAAGCTGGGCTCTCAATTGTGATATTATGGGAAGGCTCAAACAAACATTGGCTCACTCATGGTCACCACCACACACTATTTTCCCTCTTAAATTCTACTTACAGGCACCTAGGAGCAAGCATTATCTGAAATCAGCGAGACATACTTCTAGGATTAAACATAGATTGAATCAGGCCATGCAACCTTGCACTGATGTGCTACATGCATGCAGCTGCACAGATGTGGTCTGAAGCTCGGAAGACCTTGCCAGCCCCAGCAACAGCTGTGCCATGCCCCCAATTGAACGGGCAGCCAATGGGCTACTTTGATTTTCCTGCTTCTGCCTGAGTCCATCTGGAGCGGCTGAGCAAATGGTGCCAGGGCCCTAGGTGCCCCAAGCGCAATTCTAGTTGGGTAGAATGTGGAGACTCTCACCCTTAGGCCAATGCAAGTGACTTGGCCAACATCTAGTTAGGCTATTCCTTAAAGTTCAGTAGGATTAGGGCTGTAGAATTACAAATTACTTTCTCTCAATAAGATGAAAGAGCACCATTTGTTAAGTACTGTTTTCTATGAACCATATCATTCTAAATGTGTTCACATTACTGTCCTGAATATGAGCCAAGTGTGAAAAATAAGAAGATGATAACCTCACTCCAAAACCCACTTTATTTCATTGCATCAATGTATATTATATGTGCCTTGAGGACTTTTTTTCTTTATGCATGGGGCTCTTTTGAAACTTTGTCACATAAATTAGATGGCCAAGAGCATTAATGCCAACCCATAGATGTGTGTCTCAGTCACTAGAGTGGTATAAAATTTTAGCAGCAATGCTCTGTCCATCACTTTTCAGATCTAGCCTCATTAACCTACCTCTGCCTGAGAAATTGCCTATGCAGTTACTGGTGTGCATAATTTTCCTGCTCAAATTAGTACTTGACAATGAATTCTGTTGACCATCTGAAAACTGATGGTCTCATCATTTTTTCGGGGTGGGGGGAAGAGATTATATTTTTTTAAAGCTTATTCAGAAATTGTATTGGCAACCTTCAGTCTCGAAAGACTATGGTATCGCGCTCTGAAAGGTGGTTCTGGCACAGCGTCTAGTGTGGCTGAAAAGGCCAATCCGGGAGTGACAATCCCTTCCACACCGGGAGCAAGTGCAGTCTGTCCCTGGTCTGTCTCCCTGGCTATGGGCCTTCCTTCTTTGCCTCTTAGCCTCAGACTGTTGGCAAAGTGTCTCTTCAAACTGGGAGAGGCCATGCTGCACAGCCTGCCTCCAAGCGGGCCGCTCAGAGGCCAGGGTTTCCCACTTGTTGAGGTCCATCCCTAAGGCCTTCAGATCCCTCTTGCAGATGTCCTTGTATCGCAGCTGTGGTCTACCTGTAGGGCGCTTTCCTTGCACGAGTTCTCCATAGAGGAGATCCTTTGGGATCCGGCCATCATCCATTCAGAAATATATTATTATTAACACATATGTATAAACTGCTTTTCAGCAAAAGTTGACAAAGTTTGCAAGCAAATGAAAAGGTGTTTCCTGTCCCAAAAAAGATCCTCAATCAAAGAAAGATGCAAAAGAGACAATATCAGCCAACTGCCACTAGTAGGGTTCTTATACTGAGGTGAATAGGGGCAGTTGCTCTCCTAAATATAAGAAAGCCACTACTTCAAAAGTGCCTCTTAACCTAGTTGGCAGGGGAAATATGATGTCACACGTTGGACTTTCCATTCAGCAACAGATGCATTTAAATGAACTTTTCTGCAAAACTGGTAACCCACCAAACTAACTGTAGTTCACCAGCCATGAATGGCACTTTTGCAGTTTGTTTGAGATCTACCTGATTATATCGTACTACTCTGATGCGTTCTAGAGTTGCGTGAGGCACTGTGTGCTCCAGATAAGGGGGGGCAGATTTGTGCTTGGGGGGTGGCAGCATCCTGTGGGGGGCGCCATCTTGAACCTTTGCCCTGGGGCTGGGCAGGTCCACCACTGAGTGGGTGTGTGGTTCCCTAGCATAGCTACTTTCTACCAAAACTATAAGGTTGGCTGTTCAGGATTGGGCAGTGCAGCTCTCATACAACATAGTCTAATAAACCGGTGTAGAAAGAGCATTTACATGGAACAGTTTATACAGAAGTATAATGATAAGAAGTATCCACTTTTCAATGGAAAACCGGTGTACTGTACAAGTTTCAACTTCACTATGGCACTCCCCCAAACCGTTTTGATCTTATGTAATGTTTGATCACTTCAGTTTCGGAATGCAGACCTAAATTTTTCAGGCTGCTGAAAAGTGCAAAGATTTCTTTGATACTTTCAGATCTTTGGTTGGGAACCTCCAGTGCACTTTCTAAATAGTCTAAATACTACTCGGATTTCTGTAGGATTCGTGGCTATAGTTCTTGAAGACAAGGTGTGTAGTGAGCTATGTATCGTCAGTATTGCTTCTTTGTCTGCAGTAAACTTTTAATGGAACAGTGCCAACTTTGTGATGAGATTGATGGTGTCTGAATAAAAAAAAAAATCTTAAAATCAAACTAAGCTGCTGCAGAACCTCACTTGACTCCACTGCTTGATAATTAACCTTTATTCCTATGGGGAAAAATGTTTTGCTCAGATGGGTCAGGACAGGTCAAGGGTATGAGACTAGCACAGAGCCTGCTTTGTAAGGATCTTGATCTTGATTGGGGAATATTAGCAATATGTCTGGTTCATAATCCCTGAAGCACCCTTCTGATACAAATTACAAAAGAGACCTCATTGGGAGGATGCACTGCCACCACCAGGCTTTGAATGTAAGTGCACAGAGCATAACTGATGTGCTGGGTTAGACCAAGGTCACTCTAGCCCAGCATTATGTGTATTCAAGACTGGCAAGTCAGATGCTTTTAGAATAGCCACAAGAAGTTGTCTTATATTGAGTCAGACCTTTCCATATACTTCATTTTGTCAACACTGACTGGTAGTGCTCCTGAGAGTTTCAAACAGGAGTTTTAGTGAGGCTATCTGGAGGTGCCAGGAATTGGTCCTTCAATCTTCCGCATTTGAAGCATGTGTTGTATCACTAAGCTATGACTTCTCCTGTTACTACAAGGTGACATTAAGGTGATGGCTATCCTTCCCTCCCTCCCCCCCTACAATCTGATGTTCATATTCACTGCCTCTGTACATTGAGTTCTGTTGTCATGATGGCATCATTCTCTTTCTCCAAGAGGACAACTCAGTGTCCAGTAGGATGTGGACGGATATCAAGCCACAGGGAGCACGAAATGGGGCAGCCACATTTTTACCTTTATTTTGGACAGATATGATGGGAGGAAATGCACAAACTGAAAAGGATCTGCTGGTCTTTTGGGTTTCCACATCCTACAGTACTGCCTTTATGGGTCAGCCTGGGAGTTGCCCCATGTTCCACTGTAAATTGAGGCTCTTTGGCTGGGTCCTGAGAGGGGCTGGTGGAGAGGGCCTAACTCACTTGGTAGTTGACAGAGGCTACCAGATTGGTGCAGGTGAGATTGCCCAACCTGTGGTGCAGGGTTTGGCTCCACTGATGATCATGTGAGTCCAGACAAGATTGTTTCTCCACAGGTAGAGTGCTGCCTGGCTACTTCTATCTCTTGCCACATCAAAGATCCCGGCTGGGGTTGGTGACTTTCTCTCATTCTTTCTCTTCCTCCTCTACACTTCTGGTCTGTCTACTTCATTCTGCCTGCTCCATTCTTCCTCCTTCCCTCCTGTCTTTTCTCCACTTTGATCGTTCTTCTCCTCTTTCTTCTTCAGTTATTTCCCTGTCCCTCCCTTACTCTTTCTGTTCCTCCTTTGTCTTTCTGTATCCATTCTTTCTTTCTCCTGTTCTTTTTTTTCGCCTTCCCTCCACCCCCTCTGTTTGTTTTGTGGGGTCCTAGGATGGCATGGTTAAAGGTTCCAGTCAGTGTGATGGCTAATAGCCTTTGGAAGTCTTATCCTTTGTGAGTCTGTGTAGTGATTTAAAAAAGTATGCAATCTGTTGGCCATCACCACATCTTGTGATATGAAGTTCCATAAGAGAAAGATGTGTTATATGAAGTTATTTATTTAAGACCCAATACAATTGACTTGTGGTGCCAACCTAGGTGTCATAAACATGCCGTAAAGCACGTTACAGCACCGTGGGAAGAGGGAGCACCAGCTTCGGGACAGTTGGTGCTGGGCCTCGCAGCTGGCATGAGGACAGCTGGTGCAGGTGTTTGGGGGCGGGAAAGAGGTGTTCCGGGGTGGGTGGGGGACAAAACCGTGGAAGGGCTCTTAGTTACCTTTCTGTACCATGTACAGATTTATGTACCATTTTGACAGGAGGTGTACACTATACACCATTCTGAGAGGTTTTACCTGAAGAATGGAATGGCGTAGAAATCCATTAAACAAATAAACATGACCTCAGGAAACAACCTTGAAGAAGACCTTTAGACACTCCTTCAGACCCTACTACCCAAGGCATGACCTTGACGCCATTGTGATTTGGGCTGGGGAAAAAATTTTCAGTCATAATTAGCCATAGGGGCTGCAAATTTGCTGTTTTATTTATATAAAAGAAAGTTTAAATTCTCAGTATGCTGACTTTTTCACCTATTAAGAAATAGAGTACACACAATTGTTTCTCACCCTATTCCTTCTACTTACAAATCTAAGCAGAACTGTATTTCATTCTGTGAAGCATTTCTTAGCCCTGCCACACCTGGAATAGGTGGCTGGGAGAAAGTGCATAATGAACTCTCCTGTGGGAAAGCAAAAGGACAATTGCAGGCTGCAAATGTATTAGTGGCTATCCTTCTGAAATCACAAAGTCTATACAAAAGTGAATTACTTGTATGACCCAGTTGCAAAAGACTCATCTAACAAGGACTCTGCAAAGTGGTTTTTCATTAGTTGCTAGATGCTCCAACTTAAACGAACACACAAAGCATTGCTTAGTGGATGTTTACGATTCTCCTGGAGAAAATGAAACTTTTTAGCAGAGCCAGTGGTGTACAAATTCTATCCAACTCAGACAGCAAATGCTTGATATATAAAAGGTCATTATGAATGGACAAGGCTTGGAACTTCATGAACAGAAGGGTTGTCAAAAACCTTGCAGTCATCCCTTGTCTGCCTGGTTCATATTTGCATATACAGGTGTGCACCGCTTAACAATGGACCGCATATATGACAGTGGTCAAAGCCCAATAAAGATATTCTTAATGAGGCAATCATGTCTCCCATAGCCTGCAGCAGAGTGTCTGTTTACACAACCAAGAGGCTCTAAATGCAAGGAAGAAGCAATCTATTTCCAGTAGCCTGTGCAGCTAGCTAGTGTCTGATGGGGAGTGTCTGTTGGCACAGCAAAGGGAATAGATTGGACTGAATGTTCACTTAGTGACCTAACTGCATAACAGGGATAGGAGAACATATCCCTGATGTTAAGTAGTGCACACCTGTAATTCAGTAGATTATCTTGTTTTTTCACTATGCAGATGCTACTGAGGTATTGATTTTTTAATAAGAACTTCTGGGGTTCAGCATACTCCTGGGAGGATTTTTTTTTTTACCGCATATTGTCCTCCTTTACCTGATCTCTGTAGCCTGGGATGGTTGCAGCAGATACCAAGGTTTCTTCCCATTCAGATACAAGTACAGTAAAGGGGGGGGAGGGAGAGCAGGACAGGGTGCAGGCGCACTAGCCACTAGGTGCTACCACTCTTGGTCAGCCGCCCTTCTTCCCTGAACATGTTCTGTAAATGCATATCTGATTTAACATGACAGCATGGGTCCCAGGAGATCAGTGTCTTTGATGGTTTCAATTGCCAACCAAAGGGTTGCAGTTTTTCCTATTGACTCTGAATTTATGCTAAAAGCTTTTTGGTAGGATTTTCAACACCACACAGATGAATTAGTTTGCACTCAGTAAACTGAGGTTTCTGGTCCTCTTTTGTCACTCTGGGGAATTCTGCTGCAGCATAATCTGAGAGGTATATGTGTGAGACTGCAAGGAGAACAAAACTGGCAATTTGTTTAAAATGCGAGGACAGTTTCAGAGGATGGAATATTGTTGGAAAATAGAAAGTTGTCATAAAAAATGGAAACAGTTTATTCATCCTGCCTTTCTTCCTTACTTTTTTGGATCCCTCTTTTCAGAGAGTAAAGGCCCAATCCAGACCTGTGCGCACCGGCTCACTGCCAGCATGCACTGTCACAAACATGCTGTAAGGCAGGTTTGCTAGTCCTTACCTCGGGTCCAACACCAGAGCTTGCCCAGCGCAAGCCCATGCTGAGCCCATTTTCCGCCAACAGGTGGTCACCTGGACTGCCTAGTGGCTGACAGGCGAGTGGGGTGTGTGGAGGGAGGTAGAGAGGAAGTGTTCCAGGGTGGGGGAAGGTGCCGGGAACACTGGGGGGATGGAAGGGAGGAGGTGTAGTGGAGGGAGGGAGCAGGGCAGGAGGACTTCGGGACCAGTGGAGCTGGTTGGACCACACGCTCTGACACAGGACTCTCCGATTCTACGGCAGCTCCAGAGCTGCCGTAGAATTGTATAGCCCCATCACGAGGCTACTTCCCTTACCCAGGGGAGGGGATGAAAGTCCCCTTCCCCCAAGGAGCTGCTGTGAGCTGCCTGGTTATGTGCAAGATACCGCAGCAGCCATTTTTGGCGCCACAGCAGTTTCACATGCTGGGGCAGCTCAGGATTGGGCTGCCCTGGAGCTCCAACGTGGTTAACCATAATGTACATATAGAATCCATAAATTATTTTTGAGTTATGTCTATATTCCTTTCAAATTCTTGTTTTCAGTCTTTTGCTCCCCAGATGCACCATAAATACGCATTCCTATTGTAACATAGTCAGGAATACATGAAACACATGTCAGGAAGGGTATTGTTTTTAGTCTTTGTTTATTTTCTAAATAAACCTGAAACCTAACTGGAAGCTCTTTCTCTTCCCATCTGTTTTTTAAAAGGTGATCCTTATTTCTGCATAACACTCAGTTGTATCCTATCTAAGGATTTCTTGTCAAGGAGCTGCTTTACTTTGCTGTAGCTACTTTTTCCTTGCAAAGGGCAGGACTGATATCCCAACATCCTCCTCAAGGGACATGCTTATGAAATAATTCCCTGTGCAGCTCCTTCGGTAATGTTTATGCCCTGGGTTTTTCCAGTGAGTTCTTAGCAATATATAGTTATTAGATAAAGTTTGCTTGGTGCTGCTATTCTCATACATTCAGCATAATCCTATGCATGTTTACTCTGAAGTAAGTCTTGTTGAGTTGGTGGGCCTTATTCCCAGGTAAGGTGATAAAAGGATTGCAGCCTAAAAGCTTTTAAAAGTGAACCATACAGTGTAGTTGTGAACTGTACAGCACGCCATTGTGCATGTTTACTTCAAAGCAAGTCTCACTGTGTTCAGTAGGACTTACTACTAGGCAGTAGGGCCTCTGAGAGGAATTTTATCAGGGGGTATGAATATTCTTTTGGGCCCCTTTGCAAAGGGGGAGGGGTGAAACAGTGGGGGTGGGTGATTGCGAGAGTGCGGAATAGGGGCAGGGAGGGGCAAAACAGGGTGGGGGAGGGTAGAGACAACTGGAGCCCAGATCTACCCACCCATGTGGCATCAGTAGTGTCCCAAGCATCCCCAGTTGTGGTAGTGTCCCTAGCATCCCATTCGGTCAACAAAGCTGAATAGATAGGAAAATGTCAGATCTCAGGAAATTTATGGGCCCCCCTCCTTTGGCTCCTGGGCCCCCCTTCTGACCCCGGACCTGAGTACAAATGACCCCCTTTACCCCCCACTCCTAGGCCCTGCCAGGCAGGACATAGAATTGCAGCCTTCCATATCATTCTATCTCACTGAAAAGTGGGGGGGGGGGGCGGGGTAGGGAGGAAGGAAGGAACATACCATTGATGGGGAGAATTCGTTTAAATGGTTAGCCTTGATTTATGAACATCTCTTATAAAAAGATCTATAGTAACTAAGACCTTTCTGCGGTTAGTTTTGTATTTTTAAAACAAATTTAATTGGCTGTTCTGCATGCTCCCAATTAATTTTTTTATATTAAAAAGCAAAGACAGATGCTACTAAGAATTATTAAATCTCATTTCAAAAACCATAGTTCAACTTTCTGTTGACATTAGAGCATATGAATTTACTTTGAAGTTCTAATTGGTTAGAGTCTTTCTTGCACACTTTAAACATACGTACAGAGATGCACAAGGAGTTTGCTGTCTTACGTTCCAGTCTCTTTTAGCCACAAATAGGATCCAAGTATGGAAGAAGGGAATGTTTTACCCTTTTGTGAAGGGATCCAGGTTGAACTGCAGGCCTTTTCCTATGGGGTGAGGCAAGACACTGAACTCTTGATCATGCTCAAAGATCTTTTAGAAGGCATATTTCTCTGCAGCTGTGAACTGTTTGGAGAATTGTGGGTGAATTACCATGTGTAGTCACATCTTCCTCCCCCCCACAGTCCCACACATCTCACCATAATCATGTGATGGCAGTTTGGACAGTCCACTCACACCCCATGTGATAATGAGAAGCAGAATATGTGGAGAAGACATGTTTGCACACAGGTTGCAATCCTACCCATGCTTACTTGGGAGTAAACACCATTGACTGACTTAGGATTTACTTCTGAGCAGGCATGCCTAGAATTGGGCTCACACTCTCACTGAGTGGGCACTGGTGTTGTTCAAACCACCTATGCGGGCGGTCCAGATCCTGTGAAATCTTTTACGATTGGTTCCAGCCAATCAGAAGCTCGGTTGAAACAAAACCAGGTAAATTCTGAATAGCAAGCTGCCCACTCAGATCTTCCTCTAGAAAAGAGAGAAAAATAGAGAGCTTTTGATAAATTTAAGGCTCATGCCCAGCCTATCGATGGTTGTCTAGGGCCAGCCTAGCCATGAAGACTTGCTTGAAGCAGTGGGGAGATGGTGAATTGACCAAGGTGTCCTACTCACTACCTTCCCCCAACCTTGCTGCCCACCCCACTGATTCACTTTGCCTTGGGATCCTGTTCTTGCTCATTGTGAGCAAGTGAGAGGAGGATTGGTACCACTGAGTCCCAGCTGTAGTGGTGTGGCTGAAGGAGCAAGCAGAGGGCTGCTGCAGTCTTGTTCCAATCATTTCTCATTTTCCTTCAAGTGCCTGACAGCAACTGCCACTGCCACATTCAGGCTTCATGCTTACCTTGCTCCTATTTTCAGCCAGCCCCAGTCAGCCCAGTCACCCTCTTGTTCCTGCTTCTCCAGAAGTACATGTAGGGGTGGGGAAGCTCCACTTTTCCATGTATTTTCTGTCTGCTTCTTCCCAGAAGACAGAGGATGAAAGAAAGATGGAGATGATGGCAGTATGCAGACAAAGAAAGGAGGGGAAAGCTGACCATTATCATGCAGGAGCTGCAATTGCTGGGAGAATTTGGCAGGGTGTTCTCAGCAGTTGAGCAGCAGAATTTTGAGGGGAGGGTGGATGGAGGAATTTAGCTCCACTTTATGCACTGGATCAGTTTGGGCTGCCCCTGCTAGGACTTGTGGTTTAAGAAGCACAGAGAAGTGTGCATGTTGCAGGCACTCTTAAAAACAAGTTGCAGATTTCATTTGTTTTTGCAGGTATTTCCTGTACAAACCATTAGGAGGATGTGGTATCCAACCAGGAATGAGAGGGAATGAAAAATTTTGTCTAAACCAGAATATCATACAGGCCATGGTGGAACATGGACACATTTAGTTTTTAATGTCTTAGTATGCCTTTTATGTACACTGGCTTTACCAGTCCTCACCTGCATCTTGAGTTGATTGCATTGCCTGAAATGCATTTGGGACAAAGTGCAGACACAATAAATGTTACAATAATCTAAAAATTCCTTGTGGCCATCTGCCATGTATGCAAAGATTTTTATCTGAAGCAAAATGAAATTGACTTTTATTGGCATTGGCACTTGGAGGGGGAAAAAAGAACTTGAGCAGTAGCTTGAGCCTGTATATTTACATGAATCTATTACATTAAGCTAAAAGTTGCAAGTGGGCTCGCTAATCCCACAGAAGTGACAACCATGCATTATGGCTAAACCTCTTATTCATGCCATAATGATCTGAGAACACTTCTTCCCCCGCAAGATACTAACTGTGTGTCCTGTCATCCTGTCTTTTTCGGAAGCCTAGTAGTTATTTGGATTAGCAGAGCAAGCATATGTTGATATGTCTTTTGTGAGGTGCTTAGCGGCATACGTTCTTTACCTCAAGATTTCTAAAAGTCCGCTTCTCTAGAGGCAACACCTCCTCCCCCAGGCCACTTTGAAAGGGGATGCTCCTTTGGGGCATTGCTGTGTTCACATGCTTTTCAAAAATAAGAAATGTAAAACCACATGCAAATATAGGACAACTGATTGGAAGCAAATTCCTCTTCAGTAGCATTTGTCAGAAAAATGGCAACACAAGGCTTACAAGGAAAACAAATTGCATATGTGAGAGTCAAAGGTCAACTGCTGTACCTATAGGAATCAAGAAAGAAATCAGACAGTGCTCATCAGACAGATGAGAAGACCCTTCTGACTTTTTCTTGTGGCAATTCCTGTAATCTCTTCATTCTCCCCCTTCCTGCCTCACAACCCAGTGAATGTGACACATGCAAGCTACATTCTTATGTTCTTATAGATACGTTCACATAGGATAGACCTATCAGAAATTATTAGATATGATTAAGAAACGGTGCCTCCATATGCAGGTTGGATAGCTCTGAATAATGGTATCCAACCAGACATTCACCCAATTGTTTGAAAGTTCTGGTTTGAAATAGAAGCACCCTTTCTATCAGTTTAAACAGCTGGGGAGGGCTGGTCCTGATGGGACACGTTGTGTTCAGCATGAGTAAAGTTAACTCTTTCCACTCTTTCCTGGTGAAAATCTCCCCCCAGCTGATATTTGTCCCCACAGAGACTCTGTGCTGCAAACGATATGGTCTCATGCCATGTGTAATTATGAGGTAATGCCCTCAGGATGGTGCTTCAGTGTTTGAAGTTGTGTCAAATACGATAATAGACATGTCACCAAAAAAAACTTGGTAGGCCCATTGTGAAGCAGAACATGAGGGATGTCAAAGCTGGTTAGCAATCCCTAGTAATATTTGCAAAAAAAAAAAATTGCAGAAACTGTTCAGCAATCAAATTTGTGTTACTGAGAAAACATGCTTCCAATTAGCACTTATGCTTGCAAAGATATCCTTGAAAATGTGTGGGCACTCAGAAGTCCAAGATTATCTATGCCAAACATGCTACCTGTGTCACTTTGAAAGTTTTCTGTCTACAATATTACATTGTAGGAGGGCAAATGGTGTCCAAATTCTCTTCCAGTGAAATTCTTTAATCCTTTGAAATATGTGACTCTTATCTATCTTACCGATAAAATCAGAAGGTGATAGTCCTTTTTTGATTAATTAAAAATCTGCTCTCCTTTTAAAATCAGGAAAGAAGGTGTTTCTTCAAACCTTTTTTTTTCTTTTGATTATTGAGGGGAGTTCAGGAGCATAGTGTTAGTTTCTTTTTCTTGAACATATGTCCAGCCACACATAATCAAAGCTGATACAAAAAGGAAGAGATGGAAGTGCTCTCATGGGAGGCCCAGCTAAAGGGGCAGTTGAACCCCCTTGCTTCATGTGGTAGGCTGGGCAAGATGGCAGGCTGGAATGCTATCTCCCTGAACCTGCCCAGTTGCTCCACCCTGCTGCCTCATCCTCCTCTCCTGAACTCAGAGAATGGGGAGGGCTTATCTCCTTCTCCAGCTCCGTTGCCATTTCTTATAGAATGGCTGGTGGAGTGAATGCTGGAAGGGACAGGTACCACTCCCAGGGTTTTTGCCACAGAGCCAATTAAGCTGCAGAAAGAACTTATGACAGTCATAAGCCACTCAAGGCAATGTTCTTAGAAATCTGACCACTTTATAAAACTTAGGGCACATCTAGCCTTCCCTCCTCCCTAGCTGGTGCAGTTATGCTGAAAAGGAACATGCTGTATCCAGTCAGTGGATGGGATCAGGAGGCTTTGGATGGGAAAAGAGATTTAAATTCCCTTAATCCTCCATATGCCTCCCACTCTGCAATTGGACTTGCATCTACTCTGTACAAGGAGAAGAATGGAGCAGGGAGGCTGTAAAAGCAGGGGATAGGATGTGGTGTGCACCATCGCTACTGAATCTGATACAAAGTAAGGGGTGCTCACCTGATGCTTTTGCAGCATCCTTCTGGTCCATCTCTGTCTGTATGTTAAACTAGAGTAAAAAAAAAAAAAAGGTTTTGTTTTTAAAGTCAAGTGGTTGGCTGAACTTGGCCGCATGCCAAGTTTTCTGCAGAACAATGTTGATACATTTACATCAATAGGCTTTTGTTCTCAAACCAATGAGAAAAAAACACATCTGCAGTTTGAAATTTTGGTTTGAAGGCTTTTCATGTTTCTTAGTTTTCCTTATTTTTCTTACTCTTCATTTTAAAAACAGTTTGGTGCATAAAGTGTAACTAACATTAGCCTAAGTGAGTTGTAGTGGTCTAACTGCATTAAAAGGGTCTCGGGAGACATAACATCAAAACCATTTCCGGGTTAACATCAAAGGTCAGGTTCCCAGAGAAAACCCATAAGGCTGCAATTTTTTTTAAGCTGAGCCCACAAAACCCCATGGTAAGTAAGTTGCATTTCGAAGGCCAAAAGAAAGTCATGATGAGATGAGGTCATTTTGAACAAAATTGAACGTGCAGTATCACTTACTGACTGCTAAAAATCTGTAAATTGTATATGATGAATGTAATCTGAACTGGTGATTTGTAACCCACCAATGAAGTGTCTCCAATGGGAAATGTATGTGTTTCAAGGAGAGAACCCACATTGTAATAAAAGTAAGCTGGAGAGGGCACTCTGAGCTTCTCTTCTTCCCACTTCTGATGCTCACACACAGGCTTCACTCACTCTCACTTCTCACACACAGGCTTCTCTTCTTCCCACTTCTGATGCTTACACACAGGCTTCTCTTTTTCTCACTTCTAACTCTCACACACATTCTCAATGCTTGGATATTGAGACGTTGAGGCTTCTCTCACTCTCAATTCTCACACACAGGCTTCTCTCACTTCTGACTCTCACACATACTGTCAATGCTTGGAAATGTTCTCTTGAGAGGTTGTTCGATGGATTTGCAATAAACCTTTGGATTTGATCATCACTGCCTACTGAGTTTGCTTTTGAACCTTGGACTATGTTGCAACATCTGGGATTACCCTGCAACATTTGGGATTACCTTGCAACAAATCCACTCACTCATGCAGCCTCCCTATTTCCTCCTCCCCCTCAAAGTTTACTGAAAGTGCACAAGAACTAAAAATGAGGGGCATGAATTTGGACTCTCAATAGTAACCTAACAATATTATACAGGTGTAATCTACCGATAATATGCACACAATGGAAATGCTAAGGAGAACTGTTAGGAGGAGAGAGAAGGAGATGAGCAGAGAATGGAACTGAATTTCATTAGAAGGGAATGGAACAGAGCAAAGGGGGGGGGGAATAATGGACATAGGCTGCAATCCTAACCACAGTTTCCTGACAGTAAGCCCCATTGAACAAAATAGGACTTACTTCTGAGTTGACCTGGTTAGGATTGTGCCAATAGGCAGATTAATTTGGCTTCCCAGAGGAACCTGGGAAAAAAAAAGAAGAAGTTTTGGGGGTAAAGAAGAGAGAGGAAAAAATCAGGCAGGTTAGTAAGGAGTAAAGGAGCAGGAAGTTCAGATAATGGCAAAAAGGCTATGGCTGGGAATGGCTCTCTAGCGTGAACAGAGGGCTGGATGCAAGGGGAGAGCCTAAGAAGAGGCCATGAAAGCACTTCATGGTAGTTTCTCCCACCGAACAAACTACCTTGACCAATGCCGCAGGCCATTGGAGGAGGTCTAACTGTCTACTAGTCACATGACAGGTCTGCCCCTTTGCTGTCCAGGGAGGTGCTCATCATCAAATACATGTCTCTAAATGCTTGCCTTCTGTACATCTTCAATTACACAGAAATAACCAGAAATAAAATATTCACCATGAAAAATATGCTGTAAATCTGTACATACAGAGAGTGCTTAAAAGAGATTCCAGCTGGCCAAAAAACCCTACTGCCTTTTTCTCCTTTAGTCCCATCCAGCAGCAGCAGTTGTTACAACTATTCTTATCAAGAGTATTTATATACTGCTTTTTAAATGAAGAAGTTCAACATAGTATTTTTTTTTTTTTTTATGGCCACCTTAGATGAAGTTTAGCTATGCCCTTGGCTACAGTCATGGCTTCTCTTCATGCTGGTCTTTGCTCCAGACCCTGCTCAAGAACCAGAATGTTTAATTTAAAGAGCCAGCAACCCTATCTCTTAAAAAACCATTTTTATCAGTCTTCACAGATTTATAATTTACTGTCCTGTACTTTGATCTCTATATGCAGGCATCATAATAGCTTTGACGCTTCCAGTCATCCATACCAAATCTCACCCTAATATTGTTGGTAGATGAAGCAGAGAAAAGAACCATGAACTAATGTCTTTTCTAGCTAAACACAGAGGAGCTCCTTTCCACTAATTGAGAAGGTGTTGCCATCTAGTGTAAAGGGAGAGATACAGATGTACTGGACAGTTATTTCCTTCTTTTGTTTTTGTTTGTGGTCCAGCTGAGTAGTGTTCCCTCCATCTGTCCATATTTCTGTTCATATTTATCTAAGGAACGATGATTGTGAAGTTTATGCAGAGAAGAGTGAAGTTGCTTCTGCAAATTACTTCCCTGGAAAACTTAAATGGGAGCAAAAGCCTGCTGAATCCAGGCGCAATTTGCAAATTGAATTTTTTTTGGCAAATTGGTGCTTTCATTCTGCTTCAATAGTGATATATCTGAATTACCTTCTGGATAAATTGGAAGACTGAAAATCCATATTTACTTTTTCTGCAGAAATGCATGTTGGTACCATAAGCGAATAATTTATTTTTTTATCATTGTCTCATAAAACCAGAATTTAATTTCCAGCTCTGGCAAGTTTATGAATCCTCATAAATATTAGGCAAGAATTGGAGATGCATATGGTATTTAAGAAGAATTATAGAAGGTGCTGGGCCAATTTACATTGCATGCTGCAACAGAATCTCCAGGTAACATCAGGTTCTTATTTCTATTTGAGCGTTTAACTCTGAATGGCTCTTTCCAAATGTTTTAGCATAATACTGCTATGGCTGTGAACAATGAGGTGATGACCTTTTCTCTAGGTTTTTATTTTTAGCTTGTTAGCTCAAGTCATTTGATAAGGTTGAGCTGAAGAGAAACAGTTCTGCAGTTGCAGTGTAGTCTGTGAGGAAAGGAGAACTTTGACTTCAGAGCTGGTTGACAAGAAGGAGCCTTGTGGTGTTCCAAGACCATACTGCAGTAATGAATCTGTCCCCCATGGTGCCCTGGGACGCAGGTCTGCGACATGCCAGCCCCTGCATCACGCCCCCCCCCAAGGGGATACTTGGCCAGGCATAACGGATTCTCATGTGACACTCCAACACTCAGCCTTCTGAGGCTTCCAGCACAATCTTAAAGGGTTCTTCCAGTTTCTCGACAAAACCAGAAGTACTCTTTAAGATCACACTAGAAGCCTCAGATGACTTTTCATGCACTTCAGAGCACCACGTGGCACTTTGTCTACCCGCAGAACAGCTCTGACAGGCAGCTGCGGCAGCAGCGGTGGAAGTGGCACATAGGGCTTTTGCCCCCCCCTTTTTCCAGGTCTGCCACTGGCATACTGTTTGCTTTGAGAACTAATACTGTTCAGCACAGTAGTACTGTCTACCTGGGTGTATGTCAGTTTGCTCATTACACTCTGTCTACTCTGAAAATGACCAGAGTCATCAAGCAGCCCTGGGATTGTTGGAAACCACGTGTCTTAGGGTTCTCAGCATTTCTGGATGCTATTGTGATCATGTGTAGCAGGATCCAGGGCTTCAATCATTGCTGTGGCATTCCAACAGAGTATGAAGCCATCCTTTCTCACCTCTGGTATGTTATGAAGGAAAAGGCAGAGGGAAAGTCTTCATGTGCTGCAGGAATGCTATGGCCGGGAAAGAAACATTATGCCCTGACATGCTGTGATAATGTTGTATCATATCATATCTCAGGAGGTCAGTGGTTTCCTGATCAGACCTAGAGTCTCATTCATTTTTTTCCCCAGATGTTCCAAGGGTGTCCAGGAAATTAACCCAGTTACTCTAGAGGAATACATTAGTGATTTGGTTCAGTTCATCCATCGCTGTGTTTAGAAATTAATGACCTGTAACCTTCTAAAGTGTTCCAGTGCACTTCATGGCGCATACATCAATGAAAAGACCAAATATTCAAAGCTACAAACAATTACCCATTAATATGCTTTTTAAAAAAAATTAAAAACTACTGTTTGGTTACTGCACATATAAAATTATTTTCCCTGGGATCAAATGCATTTGTTTTTCCTCTTATCAAATTAGGCTGTCAAGTCAAATCCTTGGGGAAAGAGGCCGTATACATTGACAGTAAATTAATATACAAAATTACTTAATAAAGGTCAGGCATTTTCATTTAATCAATGTTGGTTAGAGGAGTGTGTAAATGTTCATTTGCATCCTAATAGGAGTCTGAAAGGCAACTTTCGTCAGGGCTGAATTTACCTTTTACTCCCACAAAACAGGAACGACAGAGTAGGTCATAGATTGACTTGAAGAATAGAATAAATGTAGTTATTCTAGCTATTTCGCACTTGCCACTTTCCCAAGTTATTGCAACTTTCAGCCTAGCCTTTTACAGTGTGAGCTTCTCTGTGAGGAGAGAGCACTGGAAACTTGTGTTGCCTTTTACAGTAAATTTTTTCTCTATAAATAAGCAAACAGAGCAGACCGTTCACAGTAGAATGTCATCAGGCCTCCAAAGACAACAGCACACCCTTGTAGTCCCCCATGGTTGCTTCTTACCAGCCATCTTGTGTTGACCAGATTTGGGCTGCAATCTTTTACACATTTTATGGGAGCAAGTCCCATTGAATGGGGCATAATTCCAAGTAGACATGCTTAGGATTGTGCTCTAAATCTGCAATATTGTGCAGGGGGGGGGGATCATTTTGGGACTTTTATTATTAAACATTTGCTTGATTGCAATATTTAAATACCGCCTTTCTTATGGACTTCAGGTGGTTTACATAGACAGGCTGAGCATAAACCTATGTTCCAAGAGAATCCTCACCAGTATTATTCTATGAGAAAAATTCATTGAACCTCTGTTTTTCCACGTTTCCCTTCATAGTGCAGTCATCACCCTGGCTATAGTGATTCTTGCACTTTCCAAGCATTCACAGGCACCTGCACCAAGCTGCAGACTGGTTTCTCAAAGATGTTGTTCATTTTTTGCTGGCTGACTCCTCTACACTCTGCTTTTTCACAGAGATAAGCCAGCGGCCTCTTGGTCTCTCAATCTCTCAGCCTCCCATCCAGCAGCTGATCCCACTTAACGTTTTTCAGGCAAGGCAATAACTCAACCTCTAGACCACATTTCCTGCCCCATTTAATATGTAATGTTATATGTATATTCATGTGTACTTAAGTTAGGGCACAGTCCTACCCTGCGCTGGAACAAGCAAGCCAGAAGCCTTGTGCTGTATCCAGTGCAGGATAAGGGCCAAAAGCTGTTCAGCCAGAGGCAAGGGGAAACTTTTCCCCTTACCTCTGGGAAAGGTACCCTTTCACCTATGGGTTTCCTTGGACTTGCGCCACCTTTTGAGGTGGTGCGAGTCCAAGGAGAGTGGAGCAGCTTGAAGCCGCTCCATTCTCCCCGGGAATGGAGGTTGGGATCCAGCATAACTTCCAGATCCCATCCCCGCTCACCGTCCACCTGCCCCCGGGGCCACCTGCCCCTGGGCCTGCCCACCACCTGCCCACCACCTGCTCAGGAACACCTCCCTCCTGCCTCCTCCCCACCACCCCACCTACCTCAGAGGCTTGCATTGGCCCAGATGGGCCAATGTAAGCCTCGGTGCCTCCATCAGCACTGAGGCTTGTTCCAGCCTTACAGCACTTTGCAACCCTCCTGGGCCAGCGCAAGAGACTTGCACCAGCACAAGTCAAGGGCTGGATTGCACCCTTAGTTTTAGAACAGTGGTTCCCAAATCTTTCAGCACCAGGCCCACTTTTAAAAATGATACTCTATTGGGATGTACCTAAGTTTACCAGACTTTAATAAAGGAGATCTAGAAAGAAAGATTTATTTATTTATTTATTTATTTAATTTATTTATTTATAAGAAGAAGAAGAAAAACTGTCAAACATTTATCTCCCTATGCTTGCAAACTGCAGGAGCTGAGTGCAGAGTAATTAGCAGCTACAATATCTAATTTTTCAATCTCCTCAGGGCTTGAGGCAATTAGTTATCTTTCCATCACCATTTAGAAACCCACCAAAAATCAGGTCGTGACTCACACACTTTTTTTCTTTTTTTAATTTGTCTACATGTTTTTGGCTCCATAGGGACAGTGCTGAAGGTCTTCATCACAGTCACCTTCTGGCAAATGCCATCTTGAATGCCCTTACTGCTCTGGGATGTAGTTTTGCCTCGGTGTGGGCAAAAAAAAAAGGTGCTTTACTGGCGGCCACCATTTTTTTTTAAACCTAGTCTACCCTAGAACAAATCCATATTCTGGGTCAGGAGGAAGCTGTGCCAAACTACTGTCCTTACAGCAAGAATGGAAACCATCTTGATCCAAAAGAATCATAAATGGGGTTCCAGAAAAGAGTCTCATATTTGCAACGCTATTGCCTGATCCATAGAATCATAGAATCATTGCTTACCCAAACTGCACAGGCATACTGTTCATTGGCAGAGAAGTAGTGAGTATGCCCTACAAGAACTTCATCACTGGCAGTGCCAGCATCAGGTTGTTGGGGCCCTGGGCAAGGCCCAGGGCATCCATGCTGCATGTCCTTCAATGATGCACTGGGAACTACCACTGTCACTGGGATTAAGCTTTAAGGGGTCAATCTTAAACCACACTTTGAGCCATTTGACCCTCTTATCCACCTTTCATCCCAGGTAGAGTCTGAACCAGTTTTCTGTTATTTGACTTAAAGAGAATCTAAGAAAGCTGTCATTTTGCTGAGTTACATCTTCTGCATTAACTTTTTAGAATGCTCCTTTTTACACAGTCTCAAATGTGAAAATCTATGCAATCCTCCAAAGCGGTTAAACACGCTTACAGAGACAAATTCCTGTGAAATCCATGTATTATCCTTCATCAGCACACTTTAATGATAAATCTGCGATGAAAACATTTCTCTTCTACTTTATAAGGGTGTCATTATGTTATAGAACCATGAGAGTAAATGCTTTTAATCTTGGGGTTTGAAGAGGGACTGTAAATCAAGAGAGAATAAAGTATGCCATTTTCAGAGATTAACTGTGATTAATATTCAGTCATGGAAGACACTAACATTGACCCATTTATAAGTAGATTCTTCTAAAACAAGTTTTTGCCTCCATGTAATGCTCACTGAACTTGTCAGCTGTTAAGGTATTCTGAAATGGACCATTCTCTGCTCCATGATATTGGAAAAAAGAGAATATTACATTTAAAGTACAATCCTAGGCATCTCTACTCAGAAGTAAATCCCATTATATTCAAAGAAGCTTACCCTCTTGTAAGTGTGTACAGGTAGTGCCTTAGTATTCATGGATAATCTGTTTCCGGACCCCGCACAGATATCCAAAATCTACGGATATAAATTTGCAGTTTGGTACCCTTTAAGTCTTCCAAAGGCAACCAGAGCTGTGCTTTGGTCACCTTTGGAGCCTCTTCTGAAACCCCTAGAGACCATACATGGCCTCCACAGGCCTCAGAAGGCCTTCTCAGTAAGGCCTCTGGGAGTCCTTAGAAGGTCACTTCCGGTTTTGCATGAAAACTAGAAGCGACATTTTAAGAACTTAGATCAATGGTTCTCGCACATTAAACACCAGGACCCACTTTTTAGAATGGGAAACTGTCAAGACCCACCACAAGTGATGTCATGACCAAAAGTGACATCATTCAGCAGGAACATTTTTAACAATCCTAGGCTTCAATCCTATCCACATTTACCCAGAAGAAAGTCCCATTCACTATCATTGTTAAAAGAATATACATAGTAGCTCGTTAAAAGTGCAAGTCTGTAACATTTTCCCAAATGCAGTCACATACCATGATAGCATCAAGTCTAATATATTAAAAAATAAAATATTGAAATGAATGGGGACCACCCGAAATTGGCTCATGACCCACCTAGTGGGTCCCAACCCACAGTTTGAGAAACACTGACTTAAAAGGCCTTTGGAGGACTGGGGAAGCCCTCCCAGGCCCTCCAAAGGCCTTATAAGGCCTTAAAATGTTACTTCCAGTTTTATGTTGGAATGTTACTTCCAAAGTGTACTTCTGAGCCTGAGTTCAGAGAGTCAAAAGCCCCCCCCCCCCCCCATCCAAGGCTCTACTGATCAAGAAGAAAGGTACTTTGGTTGGGAATTGTAGTACAGGTCCAGCCTTGTTATACACGGATTTTTTATACACTGATTTGACTCAACATGAATGGCCCCTGCAAATGAGAAGGAGTGTGCTGATCCCTGGAGAAGGGAAAAATGCACCCCTTTAAAATCAGAGTTTTAAAAACTGCTTTTTACTGTTGCAGAGAGACAGTCATAAAAGTGATTACAGGTATAACCTAAGTATCCACAGATTTTTCTATCTCAAAGCTGATGAGAAGGGCTCTTTAAATTAAAGGAAAACAATCATTTCATAATGCCAGAGAGGGCAGTCTGCTGACAATCCATCAATCATTCTCTCTGAAGGCTTCACTCCTCCCTTCCTCCTGAGCATGTGAAAGAAGGCTAAATAGCAGCAATTATAACTTTCTCCATTCTTTCCCCCTTGCTGGGGCTCCTGGTGAAGGGACAGGTTGCTGCCTCCTAGTGAAGCCCAAGCTCCTGGACAGAGACCTATTGTCTCTGTGTGCATTACAAAGGTCATCTAGGCTGTTTTTAAATCAGCAGAACAAAGAGACTTTGTTTTTTAAATTGATTTGCTGTAGTTTGTTTTTTGGCCATCCAAGTGAGTGCTTGGAAGGGAACCATTAAGAATAATGAGACTCTACCTGTATTTGAGAAGGCTAGTGCCATTTGCAGGCGCTCTGGTAGAGTACCACTCTCATCAGCCCCCTTTGCCTCTTCCCATTTAGCCTAGCAAGGCAGAGGAGCTTGGACAAAGGAAAAAACCAAACAAATTTGTATACAGAGTACAGTAGTGCCTGTTGATGTTGAAACCTGTGGATGTTGAAACCACAGTCTGGGTGAAAAGGAATCCACGGTCTGGGCACTCAGACCCTCCAAATGCAGTGCCTGGAGGGTGTTCTGAAGCCCGGGGAGGCCACATGAGGGCTCCTCTGGCCTCAGAATGCCTTCTAAGGTCTTTGGGAGACCTTGGAACATAACTTCCAGTTTTTAAGGGAAAACCAGAAGTGATTTTTTAATACTTTTAGTAGGTCTTCTGAGACCCAGGGTGACTTGAGAATACTTCTGAACACCCTCTGAACAGGACTGGAGCACAGCTCCTGTCGCCCCTCAAGGGTACAGGTCAGTCCAACCCTGCTGGTTCGGAACATGCTGATAGTCAAATCGATGGATAAAGAGGACTGATCTGTATACTCTGTGCTTTGGTGTGTTGTAAGCAAGGGTAATGGGGAGAAAGATAGAGCCCCCCTCGCTACTGCTGCTGGAGTAAGTGAAGGGATTGTGGTGGGAACTGAACTAGCAGGGATAGGAAGAACATTTCTTGGCTTTGTATAAATCTGGATGTAACCCAACTTCTTCCCAATTGTGTTTGGAGGAAGTTGGATTGCTTCCATTAGACAGTCTCCAATACAAAATATTGTCCAGTCTCTAGCTTTAGCTTAACTGTGTGTGGATAATTTAACTTTGTTCTGAGAGATACTCTTGCAGTATTCCAGCAAGAGGTGGTAGTTGGGGAGTCAACAAAAATGGAGATAAGTAGCCTTCCTAAGGCATGTTTCTTGCGGGTTTCAATTTGATCCAGGGATTTCCAGGATCACATTTCACACTACTAGCCATTATGCTCCCATCATCAGTAGCATGGTAAATTCAGAATGGTAAATACGCCTGATGATATATTAAATTTCTGGAAACCGCAACATAAATTTTTATGTAACCAGAGGAAAGAAGCACTAATACTGGAACGAAACAAATAGGATGATAAATTTTAGCCTCGGGGAATGTTATTAGTACAGTTAGTAACAGGGCAATTAAATCATGTTGTAAAATGTGGTTAGAGGTAAATGCTGAGCAATCCTTATCTGCGTGCAGATGAAACACAAAGCGATATTTTATTGTCTTATAAGGTCTAGAGAAAGTAAAAGTTTGCATCATGGGAAGCCAAAGGAATTGTAAAATACAATCCACCGTAAACAAGCGTTTATTTTTCCCCTTTGGAGTTTTAAGTACATCTGTACTTGATTCTGTGGTTTATTATTAATAAGTTCTTAGACTGTAAGTTTTAATCAGTGTAACATAGTAATCAATCAATGCATTAGTGCCAAACTGGGCAGGTGAGGGAAAATGGTGATGCTGGCCTGGTGAGTCCACAGCATGCTTTCTGAGGCTGTTTTAGAGTCTAATAAGGATTGAAAAATAAAATATTAAAAATGATCACCCCTTCCAACAACAAGTGGCAGCTTTTGTTAATTAAAGTTGGTGCAGATGTATGTTTTAATTTCAGTGATTAAGTAATCATCTTTTTAAAGCAGATTAATAAACCAACGGATGCCTCTTAAATGGATAGATCGCTCTAATGATCTCAGTTGTGTTTAGACACACTTGATACTATTAAATACAAATACCATATGGAGGCTGCATTTCCATAGTAACCAAATCTCATCTGGTTTCTTTGATCAGGGGAAGATCAGGTGAAGAAAGTAAATAACGTGAGCTCGGAGAAAGCAGATTGGACCACATGCCATTGGGGTCCTTACTTTCAATCTCATAATGTTGTCCCTTTGCCCATACTATCATGGAATTATTTTCACTGGGTTGCTGATGCCTGGTTTTTAGACACTTAGTCCAATCCTACCGAAATCCTCCTTGCTGATACAGACATGCCACCAGAGCCGCGATACCCAATCCTACAGCGCGGGTCAATGCAGACCTGGCACCAGCAAAATAACTGTTGCAGGTCCAAGTAGACCCCTCCACACTGCATTGGAAGTCTCTCTTGATATATTAAATCTAACTCCTCCCTAAGAAACCTTACCCACAAGGGAAGGGAAGCTGAGGAGAATGTCAGAATTAAAAAGTGTGTTTGTTTATTACTTACTTACTAAGGGCCAAATACTATCCAGTGTTCCAGTGCCGGTGCAGTCATGCCAACGGGGCATGCACTGCATCCTATGATGGGGAGGCAATCACAGAATTCTCCTCAAGGTATGGGAACATTTGTTCCTTTACCTCCAGGCTGCATTGTGACTGCACCGGTGTTGGGAAGTTGGATAGGAGTGGGCCCTTAAAAGGTTATTGTCCTAAAAAGAAAGCTCAAGAAGGCTTACAGAATGAAAAGCAGAAAAACAATCACATGTCTAATCAAGAAAAACAGCAAAAACAAAACGTAATAGGGTAAAAATAGCGCAGCACAGAGATAAATTAACCAAATTTTATATCCAGTAGACCAGAGTGATTTCTCCCTTATTGGTATTCCTGCTGGGAGAGAATTAAAGCCTTTCAGAAGTTGTTGGCTCTCTGGTCAGTGATTAGGGCTAGATTGCCCCAGATTTTGCTTCTGGAGCCACTGGGCAACTGGTAATAGAGTAGTTTTAACCCAGGGGAAGCTTATATCCCATAGCTGGTAGTCCTCTGGCAAATGACCGGAAACATATCTGATTTCCCTTTCCTGGGAAGGAGTGAGAAGAGACCAACAACCTTTTGTCGCTATCCTGTGATTGGAGGCTCTTTGGCCTTGGCTTGAGTTCTGCAGCCACAAGTTATTCAAAGCACAGGGCTTTGGTTCAATTTGTTCTACTTACACTTTAAAGAAATACCTTATTGTACACAGAGACAACCCCTTCCCTGCAGATTTCAAACAAGTGGATTAAAAAAAAAAAACAGAGGAAATTATGTTCTCCTTGATAATGAAAATGATCATTCATCCAAAGTATGGCTTTTGGTATCCTTCCATTAAAGATTTCACTGGCAAATCTGATTCATTTCTACAAATTGAGTGCCGACGTATAAGTGAGAAGATGTGAACATATTCAGATTTTTCATAAATATTTATCAGACATTATATTTATGCAACAAAGACATGGGGCAGTTTCATCACTCAACGGAAAATAATCTGCAATTGATTTTATCCTCTTAATGTGAAGTGTCAGTTTTCCTGTTCTAGTTGTTCTTGGGTGGAACGAACAAATTGAAGGCAGCCTGAGAACTTGTAATAAAAACAAGGCAAGGCTTACTTAAGATAAATATGGATATTAATTCTGCCACCTCCTATGTCTCAATAAATGCATTTAGTTTTTGCATGATCTAATTTTATGAAACGTTTGGAGAGATTACAGAAGGAGAGATGACTCTAAGCCACAAATATGATTTTTTTATAACTGCTATCCTGTCGCTCTGCCTCTCTATATAACTTTTGGAATGGGTTTCATATTGCTTTTTGCCAGCCATTTGACTGAACAGGATTGATGGTGTAATCAAAAGGAAAACAGCCACAGATAGAAGCCAGAAGCAGTTCTTCTTTCATCTTCTTTGTTTCTCTCATCCAGGCCTTGTTGGTATATGTGGATGATGTGTGAAGGGGAAGCTCTGCACCTTTCCGGAATTATGCTTGTATAAGACCTAAGATTTTATTTGAATACACAGAGTGCCTGGGGAACAGGGAAATGACGACAGTACAAGAACACTGCAATAGCACAACGTTGGAAGTCAGGTTGGTTTGCTTTTTTAAACGTGTTATCTGTAAACATCTTTTCATTAAAAAATAAAAAAATTTAGGCCCACAGTGGGGCTAGCGAGACTCCAGCAGGACTGGCAGTACTGACAGATGTTTTCCATTTGTTATTGTGTCCGCTGCTAGCAGACTGGTAATCTGACAGCCCAATCCTATGCTGGGGCAGCACCGGCATTCTATGTGCTGACCCAGCAGCAGGCTGTTGTGCAAATGCCATAAGGTGAGGAACACACGGCACCAGTGGAGAGGCCCATGCCACTGGCAGGACGCTGAGGAAGAGCGGTGGCCAGTGAACTGGGATAAAATGCTATTGCCTTCCTTCCTGATGCGCATGTCGGGTGTCATTACTATTGGCCAGTCTGGGTGATATGCATGACTGGCTCACTCCGCTGAATCACATGAGAGGATTGAGGCTCTGCAAATAAATAATACAACTGTGGTGTTGAGGAGAAGAGGAAAGTCAAATAACTAAGTGAAAATATTAGCAACCAATTGACCCATCCAAAAATGTTCTGTCTCCCAATGCCCACTTTTTGGCTAATTAACACGTCCTTATCTCTAAAGTCAACAGCTGTGGTGTGCAAAGGAATGAACACAGAACTCCTTATCTATAGCAATTAACAAGAATTTATTGCTACAAACACATACACTCCCTGCAAGTCCTCTTGTCCAGAGGCTTTCCCTCCCCAAAACTCCACTTAACTTAGTGGGTAGAGGTCTGAAGCCTCCAGTTCCAATCCAATCTCCAAAGCACAATCCAGTCTTCTGAAGCAGACTCCCTCCTCTCCAGCAATGTCCTCTCCAGCAGAGTGTCTCCTTCAGCAGGGTCCTGGAAGTCCTCTCCTCTGTGTCCTACAGCAGAGTCCTGGCAGTCCCCTTCTCCCATAGGTCCTGGTCCATCCATGTCCTGTAGGTCTAGGGCAGGGGTAGCTCTTGGGTTGGGTCTTTGCTCCTTCTGAAGCTGCCTTTTATTCCTGTATGTCCCATTATTATGAGGAGGCTGGTTAGAAGGAGGTTGAAAGGGAAGGTAAAAAGAGTCCAATCTCTCCAGAGTGCATGGAGGCTGCTTAAAACAACAGTAATAGAGGCCCAGCAGAGGTGTATACCACAAAGAAAGAAGGGTTCCACTAAATCCACGAGGGTGCCCACATGGCTGACAAGCCAAGTTAGAGAGGCTGTAAAGGGCAAGGAAGCTTCCTTCCGTAAATGGAAGTCTTGCCCTAATGAGGAGAGTTAAAGGAACATAAACTGTGGCAAAAGAAATGTAAGAAGGTGATACGGGAGGCCAAGCGAGACTATGAGGAACGCATGGCCAAGAACATTAAGGGGAATAATAAAATCTGTCTTCACACCAGAAGACCTCGGGCAGATACCGCTGCCCGAACAGACCCTCCTGACCAAGGAATTAAGTAGACAGAGGTTAAAAGAGAAGATGTTTCAGACCTCATTGATAAATTAAAGATTAATAAGTCACTGGGCCCTGATGGCATCCACCCAAGAGTTATTAAGGAATTGAAGAATGAAGTTGCTGATCTCTTGACTAAGATATGCAACTTGTCCCTCAAAACGGCCATGGTGCCAGAAGATTGGAGGACAGCAATCCTGTCACTCCTATCTTTAAAAAGGGAAAGAGGGGGGACCCTGGAAACTATAGGCTGGTCAGCCTAACATCTATACCGGGTAAGATGGTGGAATGCCTCATCAAAGATAGAATCTCAAAACACATAGACAAACAGGCCTTGCTGAGGGAGAATCAGCATGGCTTCTGTAAGGGTAAGTCTTGCCTCACAAACCTTATAGAATTCTTTGAAAAGGTCAACAGGCATGTGGATATATCTGGACTTTCAGAAGGCATTCGACATGGTCCCTCACCAAAGACTACTAAAAAAAACTCCACAGTCAGAGAATTAGAGGACAGGACCTCTCATGGATTGAGAACTGGTTGAAGACCAGGAAACAGAGAGTGGGTGTCAAAATGGGCAATTTTCACAATGGTTGGTTGGCAAACTTCAGTCTCGAAAGACTATGGTATAAGCCTACAGCACCCAGTATTCCCAGGCGGTCTCCCATCCAAGTACTAACCAGCCTGACCCTGCTTAGCTTCCGAGATCAGATGAGATCGGGCATGTGCAGGGTAACAGTTCACAATGGAGAGAAGTGAAAAGCAGTGTGCCCCAAGGATCTGTCCTGGGACTGGTGCTTTTCAACCTCTTCATAAATGACCTGGAGACAGGGTTGAGCAGTGAGGTGGTAAAGTTTGCAGACAACACCAAGCTTTTCCGAGTGGTGAAGACCAGAAGTGATAGTGAGGAGCTCCAGAAGGATCTCTCCAGACTGGCAGAATGGGCAGCAAAATGGCAGATGCACTTCAATGTAAGTAAGTGTAAAATCATGCACATTGGGACAAAAAATCAAAACTTTACATATAGGCTGATGGGTTCTGAGCTGTCTGTGACAGATCAGGAAAGAGATCTTGGGGTGGTGGTGGACAAGTCGATGAAAGTGTCGACCCAGTGTGCGGCGGCAGTAAAGAAGGCCAATTCTATGCTTGGGATCATTAGAAAAGGTATTGAGAACAAAACGGCTAATATTATAATGTCATTGTACAAATCAATGGTAAGGCCACACCTGGAGTATTGTGTCCAGTTCTGGTCGCCACATCTCAAAAAAGACATAGTGGAAATGGAAAAGGTGCAAAAGGGAGCAACTAAGATGATTACTGGGCTGGGGCACCTTCCTTATGAGGAAAGGCTATGGCGTTTGGGCCTCTTCAGCCTAGAAAAGAGGCGCCTGAGGGGGGACATGATTGAGACATACAAAATTATGCAGGGGATGGACAGAGTGGATAGAGAGATGCTCTTTACACTCTCACATAACACCAGAACCAGGGGACATGCACTAAAATTGAGTGTTGGGAGAGTTAGAACAGACAAAAGAAAATATTTATTTACTCAGTGTGGGGTTGGTCTGTGGAACTCCTTGCCACAGGATGTGGTGATGGTGTCTGGCCTGGATGCCTTTAAAAGGGGATTGGACAAGTTTCTAGAGGAAAAATCCATTACAGGTTACAAGCCATGATGTGCATGTGCAACCTCATGATTTTAGAAATGGGCTATGTCAGAATGCCAGATGCAAGGGAGGGCACCAGGATGCAGGTCTCTTGTTATCTGGTGTGCTCCCTGAGGCATTTGTGAGATACAAGAAGTTGGACTAGATGGGCCTATGGCCTGATCCAGTGGGGCTGTTCTTATGTTCTTATTATCCAAAATGCAGCTCATCTGTGAGCTACCTTGTTAGCCCCTTGTTAAGTCCAAATTAGGCTCAGGTGAGCCATCCCTTTAGTCCATGTCCATTCAAAGTCCCATCAAGGTCAACTGAAGCTCAGGTGTCCATCAGAGTCTCCATTGGCCTTGATTGATTACAGCTGTGGAGCCAGCCCTGCCCTTCCCGTTGTACAAATCTATGGTAAGGCCACACCTGGAGTATTGTGTCCAGTTCTGGTCGCCGCATCTCAAAAAAGACATAGTGAAAACGGAAAAAGTGCAAAAGAGAGCGACTAAGATGATTACGGGGCTGGGCACCTTCCTTATGAGGAAAGGCTATGGCATTTGGGCCTCTTCAGCCTAGAAAAGAGACGCCTGAGGGGGGACATGATTGAGACATACAAAATTACGCAGGAGATGGACAGAGTGGATGGAGAGATGCTCTTTACACTCTCACATAATACCAGAACCAGGGGACATTCGCTAAAATTGAGTGTTGGGCAGGTTAGGACAGACAAAAGGAAATATTTCTTTACTCAGCGTGTGGTCGGTCTGTGGAACTCCTTGCCACAGGATGTGGTGCTGGCGTCTAGCCTAGACGCCTTTAAAAGGGGATTGGACAAGTTTCTGGAGGAAAAATCCATTATGAGTTACTAGCCATGATGTGTATGTGCAACCTCCTGATTTTAGAAATGGGTTATGTTCAGAATGCCAGATGCAAGGGAGGGCACCAGGATGAGGTCTCTTGTTATCTGGTGTGCTCCCTGGGGCATTTGGTGGGCCGCTGTGAGATACAGGAAGCTGGACTAGAGGGGCCTATGGCCTGATCCAGCGGGGCTGTTCTTATGTTCCCAGAGCTGTCAACCAGCTGTCAAAACATGGGAATCGCTGTCAACACCATGTCATCCACCTGATGATCTTCTGATCTTCCATTACACCAATACATGAGGTATGGCTTGCCTATGGCTGCAATCTTATGCACTTGAGTAAGCCAAAAGGGTCCATCACAGCCCAGCCAGGGAGTGGGTTGCTGAGGAGGTTGGCACATTATCCAACTAAGGCAGGGAATATACTGCAACAAGGTTCTTAAAGGCTTCCAGGTTCTGTTGATTGCCTTGGGTAGGTTAGCTACTTGTCTTACTGCTCTACTGCTATCTGTTGATCTTTGATCAACTGGCCTCTGGCTGTTTTGATTACATCCATTCAAAATGGAACCAGCCTGACCTCGGAGATGGGAGTCAGTATAGTAGAGAGGTGCCTTAAACTGCATAAATTTATCAGATGAAACTTTTCTTCCATCGTGATGACGTGAAGGAAAAAACGTTAGTACAGTATTAGCATTTGAATTATTTATATAACATCTATGACTGTAGCAGTATACAGAGTAAAATGAGCAAAAAAAATAAAATAAAATCAGGCCCTTTTCCAAGTAACTTAAAATCTCAATTTTGACAGTAGGATGGAATTGGGGCAGACAAGAGAGGAGAGTTGGAAGCAAGGATACAGAATTAGGATTGGGGTTGCTCTACTTTTCACGATTTTTTTTTTTTTTTTAGTAGTTGCCATTTTGGAGAACATAAAAATACTCATTTAAAAAAAAATTAAAAAACTAGTCAATCCTATTGTCAATCCATTCCTACGAGGATTTCTACATCTACTTCCAAATGGCAAAATTGAACAAGATAACCCCAAACATTGATTGACTCTTAGTAAAATATTTTGACTATATTAGAAAAGTTTAGAAAAAAGATAAACATTTGTTTCAGCATAAAGGAAAAAGGAAGTGGAATGGGACCCATTCTGTCTTTTTTCATTCACTGGGAGACAAACATAGTTAGGTGATGAGACACCTAATGAGACAATTGTATGTAGGTCATACTCCTGCCAGCAGTACCCATTTTTCCCAAAATGCCCCAGATGAGCACAATGTCTAGAGTACTGTGAGGAAAAGTAGGGGAAAATTATGGCTGCTGACAGATTGTCCACAAAAAGGAACTCTGCAACTCCTTTTTGATTTAAAATTGTTTAAAGAAGAAAAGGCAGTTGTGGGGGGGAACCCATCATTAGGCCATACTACAAGCACCCTGTTTTGAAAAAAAATATGGGACATCTAAAAGCCACTGCCAAGTGTAATGAAATGAACTGCAGCCACACTGAGCCAGTAACAAAATGAACCAAATAACAACAACAAATGGAGCAACACAATGGGGGGGGGGTGTTCTGTGCACAACTGGGTTAGAATTTCAGGTAAAACATATAGTCCATTTTCATCACTACCACTTTACTACTGAGAAACTCGGAGTGCTTTAAAATTACTGCTGTCAACCAGCAGCTAAACGGTCAGGTGTATTACTCCCACTTAAAAAAAATAAATGTGGGTCAATTGTCAAATGAACAACATTCTCTCTCTCTCTCTCATAAGAGAGAGAGAGGGAGAGAGAGAGGGAGGGAGAGATTGGAACTGGACCTCAGTACAGAACTAACTTTTAAAAATATATTCTAAGATTCTTGAACTACTCAAGTATGAAGCCATGTTTCCTCATTTCTTCATCATGTGTTCTGCTTCCTTCCCTCCTTCTACCTACTAACTTTTTCATGTCCAGATGAGATTGTCCTTTTAAAGAAAAACTACTGTAAAAGGGATCCCTGGGCTTACTCCCTTTCCAAATAAGGTCTAGGCTGCAATCCTAAGCATACTGATGCACCACTGAACTCTGTACAACTTAATTCTGAGCAAATTGGGTTGTTAGTTTGTATTCTATGTTTGTTTTTATAGGTTTCATAAAAAGAAATTTAGCAAGTCTTGCTTCCACAGAAATGGCTTGTTCTTCCCATTTTGGGACATGCTTCTATGAGCGGATTATCTGGATCCTTTTCAATCTGGTTTCAGACCGGGCTTTGGGACGGAAACTGCCTTGGTCGCCTTGGTGGATGACCTACGCCGGGGACTGGACAGGGGGAGTGCGTCCCTGTTGGTCCTGCTGGACCTCTCGGCGGCTTTCGATACCATCGACCATGGTATCCTTCTGGGCCGATTGGCTGAGTTGGGAGTTGGAGGCACTGTTTTGCGGTGGTTCCGCTCCTACTTGGAGGGTCGGTCCCAGATGGTGGTGCTGGGGGATGCCTGTTCGACACCCTGGCCCTTGAGGTGCGGGGTGCCGCAGGGTTCAATTCTGTCCCCCATGCTATTTAATATCTACATGAAACCGCTGGGAGAGGTCATCCGGGGGTTTGGAGTGAGGTGTCATCAATATGCTGATGACACCCAGCTCTATCTCTCCTTTCCTCCAGACTCCAAGGTGGCGGTTGAGGGCCTGGAGCGCTGTCTGGAAGCAGTGAGGATCTGGATGGGGGCTAACAAGCTGAAATTAAATCCGGATAAGACAGAGGCTCTCCTGGTTCGGAAATCCTCGATGCAGGTGCTGGATTATCGACTTGCTCTGAATGGGGTTGCACTCCCTCTGAAGGAGCAGGTTCGCAGCTTGGGGGTCCTCCTGGATTCGCAGCTGCTCCTGGATTCCCAGGTGGCGGCTGTGGCTAGGGGGGCCTTTGCTCAGCTTCGGCTGGTGCGCCAGCTGCAACCGTACTTGGATCGTGCAGACCTGGCCACCGTGATCCATGCCACGGTGACATCGAGGTTAGATTACTGTAATGCGCTCTATGTGGGGCTGCCCCTGAAGACAGTTCGGAAACTACAATTAGTACAGAATGCGGCGGCCCGTGTGGTTTGACTCTGTCAGCCCGCTTCTCCGGGGGCTGCATTGGCTGCCCATTCGTTTCCGGGCCCAATTCAAGGTGCTGGTTTTGACCTTTAAAGCCCTATACTGCTCTGGGCCAGGACATCTTAGAGACCACCTACTCCCGTACAATCCGGCTCGCCATCTCAGGTCATCAGAGAAGGCCTTTTTGCAAGTGCCGCCACCCAAGGAGGTCCGGGGGGTGGCTGCAAGAAATAGGGCCTTCTCGGTAGTGGCACCAACATTATGGAACTCCCTTCCCCTTGACTTGAGAATGGCTCCCTCTCTTGAGAGCTTTCGGCGAGGCCTGAAAACACTGTTGTTTAAACAAGCCTTCTGATTTCTGGCCTTCTTAACTTTTTATACATCTTTTAGTTTTACAGGCTTGATTCCTCGGTGATCTGCTCTTTTACTCTTTTAATCTGACTACTGTTTTTATGGCCCTGTAGTGTGTTTTTAAATGTTTTTATCTGTTTGTATTAATGTTTTTTTAATTCTATTGTTTTTTAATATGTTGTTAGCCGCCCTGGGTCCCGTTAGGGAGAAGGGCGGGATAAAAATAAAGTTTTATTATTATTTATTATTATTATTATGTGCAGCTCCTCTAAAGAATGTCATTACTGGGAAGGAGCATAATATATGGAGGTGCAGAACCCCCTTGAGATATACAGGAATTTGTTTGGTCTTCCTTTGAAATGTTTGTGTCCATTGAGGCTTACTCAAGTTTTTGCAGTATCCTTCATTTTCTCAAGGGTCTCTAATAGTCCATCATATTAATCTCTGTCTAAAAAGAGATTGTAAAATACAATTGTAATTGTATCTGCGGGATCCCGCATCTGCGGATATGACTGACCATGGATGCCAGCGGGTACCCGGGTCGATGTTTAAATGTCTTTAAAACAAAACAAAAAAAAAATGTGCAAAAATTGGGACTCCTACCATTGCACCGCAAAACTGCACTGTTCTCAAGCCTGCAGTGGTATTTTTAGGGCCAAAGACCCAGTTCCAAGTTGCACAAAGGTTCTTTGCTCCTCTCAAGTTCATCCCAGAATGCATCATGATGGCAAAAATCTTTCTGCTGCTGCAGCAGAAGTAGCCATAGTGACTGAGATAAGGGATAAGTATGAACATCAAAGTTGCTTCTTAGAAGACTTTCTATAGATGGAAGGGTGCTGTGTTGGATTGGATAAGTATCTGTCTCAAAAACAAGTTGAATGCCTCTTTTTAAGATGACTCCCTGACAGAAGCATCACTCGGGTTTACGTCACCCAGTGCAAGAGCTCATTGCGTCAGCCCCATGATGAACCTTCTCCCTAACCAGACCATACAGAATAAATTACAATATCATACATACAACCTAAATGCAGTGGCATCACTAGGGTTACTGTAACTCTCATTAACTTTATTTTAATATACAAGAATACAAGTCACTGAACAAATCTGTAACCAACAAATAACCAGTGGCCAACATGTTGGCACTTGCACACTGGAATAAAAGTTCTAGTATTAGCTCTGAAACATGGAAATGAGAGCTGACTTGTACTAACACCTCATTGGTTCCCTTCTGTATCATAATAGCACCTCATTGGCTCTAGAACAATCAGTCTCATTGGTCAGTTTTGAGTTAAGCAAATCCACTTTTTGATACATAAGGCAGATGTGTTTTCCTTTTCTAGTTATTTGTCCATAACTTTTGATAGAATAGGGATATTTCAGTGTGGCTTGTTTCATTGCATTCTGTGTGACATTCCACTCTGTATAATCTATAACACCATGGTATTATTTGAAAATACCAAGATTTCACAATTTTAGATAGTAATGATGTCCTCTCCCCCTTGAGTGCATCACCTAGTATGGTCCTCACCCCCTAGCAACGCATCTGCTCCCTTACCTTTAAAGACGAGCTCCTGACCTGGATAAGTTTTATGGTCCATGTGGGCACATGGATGGGAGATTCACAGTATCAGAAACTCCCTTTAGATTAATCCACAGTCTGAGTGGGCAGAGGTGTTCCTTTAAGGGGGCAAAACATTAAGTGTCTTCAGGCACTGGGATGCCCTTGTAAAGCAGCTCCTCCCCCTCTGCTTCCAAGCCATTCAGGAAGGCAACAGCAAAGCAGAGGAGAGCTTCCATTTGCTTTTGTAGCTGTGAATGCTCAGAAGTGAAGGGGGTGAGACCACTTTGCACAAATGCTAGGGCGCCTGAAGACACTTACTGTTTTGCCCTCCCTCCAGGAATGCCACATCTGCAAGTGGGCTCCCCAAACCAGAATTGCCATTTTATGGATTCTGTCAGCAATCCTGGTTCTCAAAGTTTGTACCAAATGCTGTGTTATAGTTCTTCATCCACTAATACAGTCAAAGACAGTCACTAGTAAAAGATGCATCTATATTTCTTTCTTGAGTCCTAAAATAATTCCCTAACATTCCTTTGTGTCAATAAGCTTTACATAAAGCAGTGTACTTGATTTACAGAAAACATACATTTTCATATCTGTGTGCCTTTAAATTTTCTTCAGAGCAAAAGTATGTGATGCTTGAAATTACAAGTTTTGCTCTTCCAGCCACTATAGTTTAAGTTGCATATTCACTTTGCTTTAGAAGTAGAAATAAATCTGTTTCCTTAAAAGATTTTTTGTGGGCTTTCTTCCACCACCACCACCACCACCACCCCCAATTTCCAAATAGATCACAATTGCTTCACATTGTCTGCAGCATCTTTGGGGCTCCCAAATTGACAGAAATTAACCAGACTTTCATGCCTGCCTTTTTATTGTTGTCATCCATCAAAAGGCAAATATTATCTAGACTTGTTCTCATTAGAATAGAATCAGAGTTACTGTCTGCTAGGAGGATGTTTCTAAACTGGTTAGGGACAATGTGATTGTCTCATCGTTTCAGACAGAGCTCAATTCCTATGTATTTGACACTTCAATTTTCCTTATATAGATGCAAAGTGATTTACTTGTCAAATTTACATCAAAACCTCTGTTCCTCAGTGAGATCCAAAATGATTTTGCTATTTTCTCTGCATACATTTGCCTCCCGTGAAGGGCTGCTGTCTGTTCTGGTTAAGAATTCAGATTTGAATACAAAGTCATGGCCATTTTGGCATCTCTCAAAAGAAAGGTTTCTTTATAAAGGAAATGGATTGGCAGATCGAAACCACCAAGCGGGAGTTAAGCGGCATTAAAGGCTGTGCAATAAGTTGGGATGAGTACATTCACTGAATGCTGCAAATGCATATCAGTTCTCCTCAGCTGCTCCCGGTCTTCTTTTTTGGACAGCATTACAGATCAGCTGGGATCTGAGTAATCTGTTAGAATTTGATGTCAAATGCTGCTTTTTCTGTAAACTGACTTTCTCTGTTTCTACGCAAATCCAATAAACCAGAGAGCTCAGTTTCTCTTGTATGCCATCAGATATTTCTAATGGACTGCCATAGCCTTTCTATTCCTGTATGCCTGAGGAATTCAATCTGTGCATCCTGACTCCCTAGGGAGGTGGGACTAGCCTCCAGGGGCATCTGGAGAGGGGAGGGGCTGGGCCGCTCTGCTGCATGTGCTGCCTCCTGACTTGCTGCTTTTCTGCAGCTATGAATGAGGTGGGTGGGGCAGCGTGAGGCTAGGAGGGCTGTGAAACATGGTGGGGGTAGGTGGGAGAGAAGGCTGGCTGGCTGGGCAGGCAGAGGTGCTGCATCTCGTCATGAAGCTCTCTCCATGTGCAACCTCGCCCCAAGGACTACATTTCCCAGTGTGCCCCTCGCCCTGGGCATCCTGGGATTGGTCAAGACTGGAGGAGAGAAGAGTGCAGAGGTGCTGCATCTCATCAGCAGAGGGAACGCTCCTGGCAGGCTTCAAACTGGGAGGGTAGAGTAATTACAAGCAGCTCAGCTAAGGAGGGAGCCAGCCTGCTCTTAGTGGGGGTGTGTGTCCAAATGCCCCAGCCTGCATCCCTCCATCTTGCCTGGGGGAACAGGGGTGGCATCTGCATGTTGGGTGTGTATCTGTGAGCAGCCCCCATTTACTTTGGGGTGAGTTGTAATCTTTCTGGGTGTGGCTGCAATCTTTTCCACACTTTCCTGGGAGTAAGCCCCATTCACTCAAATGGGGCTTACTTCTGAGTAGACCTACATAGGCTTGGGGTCTGTGTCAGCTTAACCCAGGATCCCCACCTTTCTTTTTCTCCTCCCCCTTCAAAGAAGAAAAAAAGCTACTCTTGATGGTTTTGTCTCCAAAAATTTATTAAAAATAAAAATAAAATCCCCATTCCTTTTCAGCCATCCCTTTTTCCTCCCGCCTCCTTCTTTTTTTTTTTTTTTTTTTGGGGGGGGGGGGTACTCTGTTGGCTGCTATTGTAAGACAAAAGGCACAATCCTAGCTAGGTCTACTCAGAAGTAAGTCCTATTGTGTTCAATGGGACTTACTCCCAGGAAAGTGGGGTTAGGATTCCAGCCAGTCTCTAGGTCTCAGTTTGCATCAATTTAGCAGATTGCATCAGTTTAGCAATTAGCAAATACACCCAAAACAAAGTCTTCCCCTCCTGCAAATTCATCACTTCCCCCCTCCCTTTCCAAAACCCTCCAGGTGTGCTGCTGACAAACTCAGGGCACAATCCTAACCAGGTCTACTCAGAAGTAAGTCCTATTTTTTCAATGGGGCTTACTCTCAGGTAAGTGTGGTTAGGATTGCAGCCTCAGAGTGCTGGCAGCCTTGTTTCTATTGTGTAATTATAACACTCATCATTTTGCGGGTAACTGAGGTGAGTTGTTGTAATGGGGAGCCATGGCCAATGGCTACAAGGATCAGGGGAGGCGCGAGCTGGAAAGTTCGAGAACCACTGCCGTATGCCAATTATGCTCCCTGAGTTTTGCAAAACCAAACTGATTTGCCTGTTGAGTTTAATAAGTTATTTATTTGGGGGTGGTGTGGGGGAAGTATCACTTCTTCTGACCTGATGCATGTTCCTAGTAATGTCTAGTAAAGAAAATGTATGATGCAACATCATCGCATTCACCATTTCTTCTATCCCACTTCTTTGGCTGCTATTTGTAAGAAGTGAGCAAATGCACTTCTTCTAATAGACCAGTGGTTCTCAAACTTTTAGCACTAGGACCCACTTTTTAAATCTGTCAGGATTTAAAATGAAATCCTGTCAGGACCCACCAGAAGTGATGTCATGACCAGAAGTGACATCATCAAGCAGGAAAATTTTTAACAATCCTAGGTTACAATCCTATGCACACTTACCCAGGAGTGAGTCCCATTTACTAGCATTGTTAAAAGCATATACAGAGTAGCCTGTTAAAAGCACTTATCTGTAACATTTCTCCAAATGCAGTCACATACCATGGTAGCATAAAGTTTAATAAATTAAAAATAAAATATTGAAATGGAGACCCATCTGAAATTGACTCGTGACCCACTTAGTGTGTCCTGACCCACAGTTTGAGAAACACTGTAGTAGACATTAGAGAGAGATGTTAGAGACATATATCAGTAATAAGTAGGCATCTCCTGCATTCTTAGGCTCTGATTCTCTCTTCACACTGCATCAAGGCCTCTGAGCTTCACTCATGTACATAAATAAGATTAAATCCTAATGACTCCCCCTCCAAAGAAAATCCTAAGCAATTCTTCTCTGATAGGATACATCAGTGTGGGTTAATGATGTTATAATCTTGGACTGTTGAGTGCTCTGGTTACACCGTGGCTGCAATCCTAACCACACTTTCCTGAGAGTAAGCCCCATTGAACAAAATAGGACTTACTTCTGAGTAGACCTGGTTAGGATTGTGCCCTGTGTCATCCTACTGAGTTACATTTATTGTCAACTGCTTCCATGATCCACCATCTCAGTGTCTGCCAAGAAGGGCAGAGAATCTCACAACAGAGGTTTCTCACTTGGAAATGCCTCAGGTTTCTCCAGCGTAAGTTGGTTCCTGCAGAATTATGACTTCTGGTTACTTTGTTACATTCAGAATGTACAGAGTCCTTTAAAAATGTCACCGGTTTTACTGAAAATCATTTTGTTTCTTTCAAAGTTCCTCCAATGTTTTACATGGGGAGAAACGCCTCCAATTCACCTTAGAATTGACTTTCAATGACAGTGGCAACTAGACAGATGGATATACGTCCATCTGCTTGAGAAACTTTGCCTATTTGTCAAAACTAAGTTCACATCCCTCAAAATTCCTCTAGTATTACCTGAATAGAAACCCACAGCTACTCAACTCTCCATGTGGCAATGCAGCTTTCACCAACGTGGTGCCCACTGAATCCTACAGGGGATTTTCAACCTCTGGAGGCCTCCTGGAGGTAATGGAGAATTGGTTCTCTTGTCCTGGGATAAACCTGTGCCAACCCAATGGGTCTACCTGGACTTGCACCAGCTCTGTAGCTGGTCCAAGTCCACATGGACCTGGGTCAGGGGGTTGAGACCAGAAAGGGGGATAGGATGTGCCACTTTCATCAATAACACCCCTTCCCAGCTCCAATCTGCCCTCCTCCCTGGCCCACTTGCTTTCCATTCCCTCCCCACTCAATTCTGCCCCCTGCCCACCTCTCTCCCACCCCCTGCACTAATGTATTGCCACTGGTGGGCGTCCCTGGTCGGCTGGCACACAGACTCATCCACTCTCTGCTTGTGGCAGCGGCCATGCCATGCCAAATGATTTGCTTCGTTTTGCTACAGTCGTCAAGGGACTTATACCACCAGAACGAGCGTTAGGATTGGGCCGCTAGAATAGACACTTCCAAATTCAGTGGACGATTTTGCTTTCAGTGGCACCCCTAATTCTACTTTTGCAATCCTCTTGGCTAATGGGTCCTTAAAGCGTACTGACCTCAAGAATCTTAAACTACAAAATATACCCTCAAAGTCTAGATTCAGGTATAGCTACCATGGTCCCTATCAAGGTTTGAAAACTCAGGTGCCTCTTCTGTTCCTCACACACTCTCAAAGAAGTGGAAAACTTCCTTGTCAAACAGTATTTCTGTTCTATTTTCACATGGCTTGGTATTCATGAATTGGTACCTCATTTAGAGAAAAGACATTCAGCTGTGCAGCTGATCTGACCTTGCTACAAACTTGCTTTATTTTCCAATAAAACTCTCTTCAATTATGAATCCAGACCTAAAAAATGATCTGTTTTGTATAGCATCCCCAGGCTTCTATAATCTTCTGAGCAAGTCATTGGGCCCAGTAATTGAATACTTTTGCTGTTAAGACAGGATGCTTCTTTTTTGTGCCACATTTGAGACCCATCAGGTGGAATGTTCCTAGGCTATTGTATCCATTTGCTGCTATAATACAGGATCAATTCATGCTCCCATGTGCAGTAAAACCTCTTTTTTTATCACAGGTGCAGTTTTTAAGTTTTAAAATGGAAAATGTAAAGCTAAAAGTCCTGGTTGAATGATAATAGTCTTCATGCCATTATGCATTAGAAAAAAAGTTCCACTTCTTACATAAAATGTCGGTGGCATTTAATTTGGCCTTGTATTGCAGATAGCATATGAACTAATAAAGCATTTTTTAAAAAGCACATAATGAGCTTGTGTTGTAGCAATGTGTGTGTGATTCTCTGGAATTTATAGCTGTCATTAAAAAAAAATGAACAAACTCTTGTTAATCTGGGTTGATTTTGACCTCTGTGGGTTTTTTTGTATGATATTGAAGTTGTTTTGAGCTGGCATTCTTGTAGAAAGCAATGAGTTGAGGACTCATTGCTCAGAGGTAGAATGTATGTTTTGCACACACAAGGTCCCAGAATCTATCCTTGGCATCTCCTGTTAAAAAACTCTTGGAAGCGGAACTGAGAAAGTTCTCCGTCTGAGAGTTTGATAGGCAGCTGCCATTCAGAGTGCAGACTGCTAAACAAAATGGACCAATTATGTGACCCAACTTTGTTCAGTTAAATGCCTGGTGGGCGACCTGGTGGACCTGGTGGGCTACTGGCTCCCTCCTTCACTGGCACACCAGACATCAGACCTGTGAAGGCTGCAAGCCCTGTCTGTCAGATACCACTAGGGATGGCAGCCATGCCACAAGGCCTTCTGGGGCAATCTTCAACCCTTGCAATGAAGGTTGGCGGCCTGCGTCTTCTGCACTGGTTTCTGAGTGAGCACCGTGTCAGCCATTGCCTGGACAGCCTCTATCAGAGAAGGCTGACCCTGGCCTCAGAGGCCAAGGGGAATGTGAGGGAGGAGAGGGGAAAACAGGACTAACAAGAAAGGGAATGGGAGTTGTGGGGGCAAGAAATATGCAGCCAACCTGAAGGAATAGGCCCAGGAAGACACCCCATATAAACCGGCCAGTGATGAGGCTCAGTGGAGGTGAGGCTGCCTAACTGGTAGGAAGTCAGTGTGCCTATTAGCCCCAAATAGGACCTTAGGTTTGGGAGGAGCAATCTGGGTGCTGGAACCCCACTCCCTTTCCATTTGAGAAGTCTCCATTGCCCCCGGTTGACACTCCAGGAGCCTATGAGCTTTTGCTCCAGTCATGACTACAGTGGTCCAGATCACTGGCCTCAACACCCCAAAAGCCCAGCAACCCTGGGGCAGCAAATGCAACCCCCAACACGCTGGACATCATGCCCTTCTAAGGCACCAGAAGCAGGAACTGCAGTCCTTCATATCCACTGTTTCCTTTTACAGTGTGCCACTGCACTTAAGGCTTAATGAATATGTTCTTTGAAAGAAGCTAACATTTATTTAGTGCATATTAATCTGTTTAATCTAAATTAAATGCATTGTTAAGTGTGTTCGGGACACATCATTTAGAGCATTAACCTTTTCACAAAAGAGCTAACAAGTTTCATGTGGAATGCAAATGCCTACAGCTAATTATCCAATGTAATTGCACATACCGGGGAAGTTGCACTGATCTTTTTCTTGCAATATCAGTTTTGATGAGTTCACAGATAGGCATCTCTTGCTGGTAATGAATTTTTGCATGTGGCATTTTCACGATAAATGAACCAAGATAAAGATAAAAAAGAAAAGGGATGAAACCATAGATAGCTCTCTTAATTTGCTACTACTACCAACCATATTGGTTGCAAACCTTAGAATGGTACACATAAATAAGGTGATTTTGTTCAAATTCTGTCAGGCACGCTAGTTAATCCAGGGCCCAATCCTATGCACTTACTCATTGCTTGTGTGTACTGTTGCCATAAAGTACGTTTGCAGGAGTTAACCCCGGTCCAGCGCCAGAACAGGCCCAGTACTAGCTGACACTGGGACAGAGCTGGTGGGAGGCCAGTGATCCACCACCAGCAGTTCCTTGTGAAGTGGAGAGGTAAGTTGGGGCATTGGGAAAGGAGGGAAGAAGCATTCCAGGGCGGTCAGGGGAAAGGCGAGGAGGGGGGAGAGAGAAGGACAGGAGGGTGGTGGGACTGGCGGAGCTGATCTCCACTGGATCCTAAGTCTCCTGTTAGGCCACATGGACAGAATTGGAACTCCTTTTCTGCACTGGGAAGGAGGGTGGGGAGGGCATGCTGGGGGAAGGGAGTGGGGTGGGAGAAGGGTGGAACTGGTGGAGCTCAGCTCTACCATATCCTGAGCTCCATGTTGGGCCTCACGGCCTGACACAGAGGCTCTTGATTCTGCACCAGCCCAAAGGCTGCCACAGAATTGAGTAGCCCCCATTACAGGGCTACTTTCCTTACCCAGGGGAAGGGGACAAACCTCACCTTCTCCCAAGGAGCCGGCGTCAGCTGCCCAGTGCACTTAGGATTACCGCAGAAACCATTTTCGGCACTGTAGCAGCACCGGGCGCTGTGCAGCTTAGGATTGGGCTGCCCATTCTTACACCAAGTTCTTATGCTAAGAATTTCTAGAGTCTACATACAATGCTGTCTCAGATGGAGGGAGTTATTTTCAGTGCCTCACAACCTGGTTTCATGAGCTGCAGTGCTGATGATTGGGAAAGCCTTGTACGTGAGGTGATTTCTTTGCCCTGAGGCCCAGAATCAGAGTACAACTATGAGCTTCTGTAGAAGGACTAAACAACAAGAACTACAGAACAGGCAAGAATGTCTTCTTTCCTATGAATTAGCTCAGGATGTTATAATTCTTTTCACCTTTTCATATGATTCTTTTCATATCATTCATAATCTGCTCCATGGCAGGTTCCAAGTTCATTCTCATATCTTCAGGAAGTGCTAGAAACCTTCCTGGAGAACTGCTTCCAGTCAGTGTCAATGGTCAGGCAGCCCAATCCTCTCCCCTGTGGCTCCACTGGGTGCAGCAGCACCAGAATGTCTACCACTGCATCCAGCAGCTTTGCCAAGGCCACTGGAGGTCTCTTCAGGGGAAGGGGATGAAAGTTCCCTTCTCCTGGAGAAAGTCCCAGGCCCTGCAATGGGGCTTCTCAAGTCTGCACTGGCTATTTTGCTGACGCAGACATTAGAGCCTCCTTGTCGGGCTTCACAGCCCAACACGAATGATAGGATTTGACAGAACAGACCCTGCTCTGCTGGTCCCACCCTCTGCCAGTCCGGTTCCTCCCCCGCTGTGCCTCATTCTGCCCACTCCCCACCTTCCCTTGCCCTGAAAATACTCATCACTGGTGTAGCAGGAGCACCGGCCAGCCCTCCACATGGTGCTGAGGCTCAGTGCTGACAGGTGCTGGTGCTAGTGCCAGCTGAGCACTGGCACTAGGATTGGGCCCTAACATAGTATAAGGCAGGTTCATGTGTTTGTAGTAAAAGCAAAGTTAATTTAATGGACGCTAGTGTAGTGTAGACATCAATGTACATGGTGCTTTGCAAAGAATGAGAAGACGGGTTCCCTACCTGAGTGGCATACAAGTACTTTACCATTAAATAATGTCTTCTAATGAGTGTGCTAGTGGACAGTTGGGGTGCAGCTGGAAATGGAGTATAAACCTACCCTTGGAACGTTTTCAGTACCCCAGAGTTATGTTTGTTAATACAGTAAAGTTAGTTGCGCTGCAACTTTGTTCTTTCACCAACACCTTAGACTACATCATATTCAAAATGTAGCCAGATACAATGTAAGGTTTATTTCCAGTGAATAGAAGTATACCTGTAGTAGAATTTTCAGACCTGACATGTCTCACAGGGTGAAAAATAAATCCCAGCTATATTTTCAGTGGAGCTGGGTTTTTTTGTTTGTTTGTTTGTTTGTTTGTTTGGGGGGGAGGTTGCACTATTCAAAGTGAACATAAGATGTACTGATTATTCTTTGACAAATCCACAATCAATTATTAGTCATGAGCATGGCTGCACATGACACTTTCAGGCAACCTAATCTGTATTTTTAGCCACAGGCTAAACATGAAAGTGCTCTAAGAACCATTGCATTGGTCAAATTCATTATTTCCTGGTTTGCAAGTCTTGCAAATAGATACAATTTACCTTACAAATAAAGAAAAGACATAGAATGCATCTAATAATACCATTGCATGAGGCAAACAAGTGCTTCTTCTGGTAGGCTTGCTCTGTGCAGTCCTATGGAGCCAAATCTCCATTTCACAGCCCAAAGGGTTTTTGTTTGTTTGTTTGTTTGTTTTGTTTTAATGAGAACAGTGCCAAAGGGGTGAGTTTTGGGTGTTTGTTTCAGACTGTGTGTGCTTGGTCTGTGGAACTCATTGTCGCAGGATGTCGTGATGGTATCTGGCCTAGATGCCTTTTAAAAGGGGATTGGACAAGTTTCTGGAGGAAAAATCCATTACGGGTTACAAGCCATGATGTGCATGTGCAACCTCCTGATTTTAGAAATGGGCTATGTCAGAATGCCAGATACAAGGGAGGGCACCAGGATGCAGGTCTCTTGTTATCTGGTGTGCTCCCTGGGGTATTTGGTGGGCCGCTGTGACATACAGGAAGCTGGACTAGATGGGCCTATGGCCTGATCCAGTGGGGCTGTTCTTATGCTCTTATTAAATTTGTACTAGAAACAGGTAAAATTTTGTAATTCTCCATGTGCTGGCCTTTTCTGGATCACTTTCTAAAAAAAAAAAATCAAACTTAAAACTCTAGAGTGTTTTTCCTTGACGGTTTATATCAAGACATATTTGTGGTTATAAAACACCCCAAATCCAGTTTGCAATTATTCATTTCAAAGCAGGAGTTAAGGGGTAAGCACAAGCTCTTTTTGACTGCAAAGGACTCAAGGGCTCGAACCCCAGCCTCAAAAAACTACCATGGATTGTGGTTACACAGTCCTCGGAGCCCTCTTCAGATGCAGAAGAGAACAGAGGCATGCAGTGTCTATACTGTTACTGACAGGTGGTATAAAGACTCCATATTTGTCTTTCTGGTATAAAAATTAGGAAGTTGGCCTTCTGTCTTTGACAGGGATATCAACTACCACAATTTCATACATTTTGCAAAGCTGAAACATCACTTTTTTGTAGTCAAAGTAGTAAATAGTACTTTTAATCAAGCGTCCTGCGATGGTATCTAATGGAACATTGGTACAAATACAGATGCCTGCAATAATAATTTCTTCCTTGTGGACGGAGAAAAGCAATCCTACTTTCTTGTAAAACTGCCAAGGAGGGAGATGGATTTGATCTTGAAGAGTCTTAAAGGAGATTCTCTAAATTAAGAAAATGGCGTATCTGAACTAGAGAGAGTGGTATGTGGAGAAATGTGTGTAATCCTTTATAACAGCATCCGTAGCTCTGACACTCTGTAATGGCGACTCTTACATTCATTGTTCTAAGATCAGTTTTATTGCTGTTGGTAAAAGGTAGAAAACACTCTTGGAGCAGCAGTTGTTAATGATCAGTGCTTCTTACTTTCCCTGATCATACGTCAAGGTCTTTTTGTTCTGGTCCAATACGTTTTCCAGCCAAGTGAGGAAGAAATATAATGACATCGTCCTATACTGGGGCACTTCATTCACACTATATTTCAGTAGGTGTTCTCGCAAAAACGGACTCTCTCTGCACAGTCCTATTCTTCACCTTCGGTGCCAATACAGCCATGTTGATGGAGGATATGCTGCATCCAGTTGGGGAGGGGGAGGAAGGTGATCAGGACGTCTGCCAGTTGTAAGTATAATTGTTTTTACTTACCTCTGTGTAGGCCTGTATGTCGCTGGCGAAAAAGGGCAGGGTGGACCAAAAACCAGGGGATAGAATCTGCCATGAGCATTTGCCACTGAGGTCCTCCCCTTCCAGTCCAATCCCCACCCCTTCACTCCCCCTCCTTGACCTGGAATGCCCCCAAACCTTCCCCCTGCCACCAACTTACTAGCTCTTGCAGTGGCTCCTGGAGCTGCTGCAATGTGCACCATGCCTCTCACCATTTGTGGCAGTGGTCCAGCAGCAGGCAGTGGCCCAGAGTTTGCTCTGCTTTAAAGTGCCTAGCACTTCAAAATGCTAGTTCCGGCAACACAAGGTCACAATAGGATTGGGGCCCCTGTGTTGTCCACCACTTAGTACAGGGGTGGCCAAACTTGCTCAACATAAGAGCCACATACGATTAACTTCAGATGTTAGAGACCTGCAAGAGAATTGTTTGAGAGACACAATATTTTTAAAAAGCATTTCAATTCTTAAATATGTGTACTTGCCATGAACACTAAGGGCGCAATCCTAACCAACTTTCCAGCACTGGCATAGCTATCCCAGTGGGGCATGTGCTGCATCCTGCAGTGGGGGGGGGGGCAGTAACAGAGGCCTCCTCAAGGGAAGGCAAGGTTTGTTCCCTTACCTCGGAGTTGCATTGCCCTTATGTCAGTGCTGGAAAGTTGGTTAGGATTGCGGCCTAAATGTATGTTTTAATCCAGTTGACTCTTGGTTTATACTTGGTAAATAATTTTAAAGCTTGAACATTTTTATTTACCTTTTTATATTAATTGTGATGCAAAAAGGAGCTCAGCCAACATATTTCCATGAGCTGGACATTGTATGAAAGAGCCACATGTGGCTCGCAAACCATGGTTTGAGCACCCTTGACTTAGCACCTATGATCAAGGGCAACTGTTCAGGGTTTCAACCGTGCAGTGCTTCAAAATTGATAAGTAATGGAGAAGACGTAAAATAGGTTTTTCCCACTTTCCCCAGAAATGTGAAAGCTTCATTCAGTGTAAAACGAAGGATATCTCAGTTGTTAAGAGATTTCAAAAGCTTTGCTTTTTTAGAACTACAGCAGCATGACATGTTGTTATCATAAAAGCATGTGTATAACATTTTGCTGAGTGATTTAGCTGACGTGTTGACTGGTATTCCCCATCCATCTTACCTGTCACAAGAAGGAGAAATAAAGAGTCATTTTCCTACAGGTTCAACAGAAAGATACCATGAAGAACAGAAGTGTCCCCTATGATATAACAAGGATTCTTAAGCTGTTGCTACACCAGTCGGCTATTTCGCATGTTGTCAGGCAAGCGTCCCTGTGCCTTGTGTGACAGAAAACAATTGGAGGTGCCATGTCTGTCGATCCGTTGATGTCATTGGGAGTGCAACAGTGCCTGGAAGGCTTGCTGGCTTGTCATTTGTCCTTTAAAAAAAACAAAAAACCCTCCAGACATCCGGTGTATGTTCTCCAAATTAATCCATTTTAATGGTTCAGTTATAAATTGCCACTGAAAACTCTCTGAAACCAAATCGTCATTTGCATGAGATTTGTACTCAAGAGACAGCATCCAAGACTCAAGGGGGAAATAGGCAAAACTCCTGTATACATAATTCCAAAAGATTAAATAATTCCTTAAAATGAAATCTTGTCAGTGATACCACCACATTGATTGAATCTTAGGCTTCTGGGTTCAGGAGTATGAGTCTCAGGAGTTCTTAACAGCAGCCAGGTGGTCAGCGGCACCAGTGAGGAGTCCAGTCCTAGTCGCTATTGGGCCTCCATGCTGGCAGGACAACGAGGATTGTTTTGGGCTAGGGGAAAGGTGGGGAGAGGGGTTTTTGGGTGGGGGAATGCTCCCTGCAGGGCAGTTCAGACACTGGGAGGGGGGCAGGGATGGTTGCAGAGGCTGCCACTGGATCCCATTCCCCCTCCTGAACCTGAAAACCTGACACAGGATACTCAAATTTGCACCAGCAGTTTTGCTGGTGCAGATCTGAGGAGACCCATAGGGCCTGCAAGGGCGCTATACAGGTTAAGGGAGCCGATGTTCCCTTACGCTGAGGAGACCTCCGGCTGCTGCTCCGGCTCTGCAGGACCTGTTTCAGTACTGCTGTACCGTGTGGCGCCAGGGCAGCATAAGATCGGGCCCTAATGTTCACAGAGCTTACTTTGTCCAGGCATGGTGATACTCATCATTAGAGAATGTTGGGATAGTGAAGGCATCTCTTCCTCCTCCTTGTAGTTTGCCACCACCACCAGTTCAGCCCACTAAATGAAGCAGGGAGAAGTTTGGTGTATTGTAGCGAGAAGGGGCTGGGTACATGGGAGGGGAAAGCTTACAATTCATTTTTTTTTTTAAAGAAAACTAGTGTCACTATAGATTCTCTTATGATCTGTGTCTTCACACATTCAAGTGCACACAAAATATGCATGTTTTAGGGGGTGTGCAAGCAACAGACAAAGCTCCCTATTGACTGGTTCCAGGGATGAGAAGGGGATAGAGGCTAACACCGAAACCATAAAAATGAGTAAGATACAGTTTATAGAGATGAATTAATGCAACGGGGAAGATAGCAGAGATACATAATGCTGCTAACAATTAAATATTGTCTGGGCACAGTCCAATGAACACTCGAGACAACACATGTGGGAGAAAGGGCCACTTTATTAGCATTTTGATACAGAAAAGGAGGCTGAGACCTGCAGTTGCAGTGGCAGCAAAACCCCTGTGTGGTGCGGAGGCGGGACCACTGGGCGGCCCCAGAACCAACTCTGTTCCCCAGGCACCAAGGTCCCCCAGGACCCCAGGGTGTCCCTCTGTCCACCCAACTCCAAGCTGCGCCCCGTTCTTGGGCGACACAGCTCATCCAGGTCTGTCCCTTAAGGGGAAGGCAGCCGTACCGCGCTGTGCTGCCGCTGAGCCTCTGAGGAGGACCCCTGCGGTCGTGGCCAGGGCCCCAGTCAATGTTCTCGTGCCGCTGAGCCACTGAGGACGGCTATTGGGATCTGCCCTGCCTATGTTGTCTGAAGGTGCACTCCAAAGTCCCAAGCACGCCTCTACTGCACCACCTGCCAGCATAAAGTGACTGATAATCTAATGGGGTGCAGCCCTGTACCCACGGCAGTCTGGGGTAGGCAAAAAAACTGCCTGTCACAATCCAAATCTTGATAGGCAGCAAAAAATTCCTACCCGGCCCAAACGGCGACCAGCACAATTCAGACTGCATAATGGGTGGGTGTCCGCTCGGTGCCCACGAGCAAAGAAGGAAGCTGTGTCCTTAAATTACCTCTGTTCCCCCCAGCCACAGCCCTCCACCAATCCCCTCAGGGGAAGGGGCTCGTGTGTTCCAGCCAGGCCATACAAACTCCAATCTCCCTGCTGTAATTGGGCGATCGGGAAAACTAAGCAAGTGGTGAAGCATATGGATAGGGATAGAAAAGGGTTAACCAAGATAGGCAGACTGAGTGGCTTGCGACAAATAGGAAATACAACCTTCAGAGAATTGCAAGAGAGGAGAGGAGCAAAAGGGGCTGGTAAAGGAAAGTGAAAAATGCTGAAAAGAAAGAGGAAATGGGTTCTGCTCTGGGGCTAGTCTGCTCCTTGAAGCTCAGGGTGCTTTAGCAAGACGGCAACACACATAGTTCAGCTCAGAGTGGAAAGTGAAATAGAGTCTCAAGGGCAAAGTAATTCTGAATTCTGGGGGCAAAGGTGGGGAGAGGTTAAAGGTGGGTAGAAGTTACCTGAAAAGGAGGACATTACTACTACAGTAGAACTGAATGAAACCTATACCTGAAGAAAATGCCCAGATGAGGGGAATGAGACAGCTGGGGGGAACTAACTGGAACTAGTCAAGGTGTTAACAGGCCTTAACAATAGTGTTGGTCAAGGAAGCAGTTGCATAGGAAGACTCCAGATTCCACATCAGGGACGACATGCTATAATTATCCATTTGTGATAAGAGCATCTAGTCAGAACTGGCCAGCCAGCAGGGGTGACTCATTGTTTTTTCCTGAGAGGAGCTACTCTGGTAAAATGGCCCCAGGCATCATACTGCTCATCCTAGTAGGATGTGTCACCTCCAGCAAGCTTGGTCAAGAAAGCTGTAGTTTAATTCCCTAGCTTCTCTTCAAGGGCACAAAAGCTGCAAGAAATAGGTGTGCAAGTCTGTTTTGGGCGTGACAGTAGCTTGGCTTGTATAGGTCAAAGGAGTCAGTCTGACACAAGTTACAGGGGCTTGCATGGCACTTTAAAAAAAATTCATCTGTTGACTCTTCTGTGTTAGAATGCTAGTTCAAAGGAAAAAGTTGAATTGAGACAAGAGACAAATTGCATCACTTTATTTTGATACTGTCCAAATCTGTAGTATGAGGTCCTGCTTGAGATCCAACTCTGACCAAGTACACAGTAGCAGACCTCCCCAGCCCCACGCCCTGGGACAAAGGTCTGCGATGGCTTCCCCCTGCGGGATGCTACCGCCCCCACATGCAAATCTGCCCCCCTTACCTGAGCACACAGAGCCTCGTGTGACTCCAAGACACATCGGGGAAGCCTCCTGAAGCTTCCCAGATGCTTTAATTTAAACTGTGCTTCCGGCAAACTGGAAGCACAGTTTCCAACCATGTTGGGAGCCTCAGGGAGGCTTCTGAGCAGTCCTAGAGGAGCTTGAGACTCCCCGCCTGGGGCATTTGCCCCATTCATTTAATGGCAGGTCCACCACTGCAAGAACATTCAAGCTGCAATCCTATTCACATTTACCTGTGAGTAAGCTCCATTAACTATAATTGGACTTGCATCTGAGTAAACAGGTATAAGATTGGGCTCTCACACCTGCCTTGGGTATGCAGTGCTAACTCAGACCCAGCTGACAACTGCATACCTATTGCTCGATAACCTGAAGCTCTGGGTGAAAATACAGATCCAACCTTGTTATACACAGATTTACTCAGCACAAACATCCACTGCAAATGAGAAAGAATGTGCTGATCCCTGGAGAAGGGAAAAACGCAGCTCTTTAAAATCACAGTTTTAAAAAAACCGCTTGTCTTACTGTTGTAGAGAGATAGTCATGCAAGCGATCATTCCATTCTTCAGCTGACCCAGGCAAAGGCAAGGGGTCCTTTGCATTTCTAATTGCTGGCTGCCTCTCTACAACAGTAAGAAAAGCTGTTTTTAAATCACAGTTGTAAAGGGATGCACTTTTTAATTTTTTTAAACTGCTTTTTTTAAACACATTTTATGGTATCAGCAGAGATTCCCAGAATCAAACCCCTGCAGATGTCGAGGCACAACCTTATTCCATTAGGAGCAACAGAGGGGCAAGAAACCTGAAAGTGGGTTTTTTCCACTGATTTTTTTTATCCACAGATCTTCTTTAAAAACTAGAGGTTCTGGAACAGAACCCCAGCAATCTGTGGACAATCTGTACTGTGTTTTTTCAGATGATATGGTAGCTCAGGCTATGGTATGCATTGCACTTAGCTCTTTCTTGTTCAGGTCATCACTTGGTGTTGTAGTCATGATGAACTTGCACATTTGAACTCCCCCTGAGACTTGTGATCCCTAAAGCTATGGGTGAAATATGTTAATTTGCCTAACGAGATAAAGCCCAAATCCCAAGGTTCATATTTAGATTACACTTCTGTGATAGAAAGAAGGAACTTTGAAGTGTTTAAGCTGAACATTCAAAATCAGTATTTAGCCCGAAGAATTTAATTTATACAGAGAGTTGAAATTTAGGAATAGTATAAATCACTCAGTGTGTTCATAAGATTAGAATTTTCAAAAGGTCCAATTTTACCAGGAAAAGAAGCAAAATAAGCTATTTGAAAGATCTTTCTAATGAGACTAAAAGCAGCCACAGCAGTCCCTGAAAAGGGAAATTGGCCATGGAAAGAAGCACAGCTTTGCTTTGGAATGGAGCCATCGGTTCTGCTTAACGGTCCAGACTTCAAAGGAAAAGCCTTCGCACGTACTCCAGAGGCGGACCGCAGCTCATCAGGATGATGGCAGCTGTTAGGGTGCCCATGTAGTCTACGAAGAAACATATTTCAAAGTATTTCTGTAGCAGCTTGTGAAAAAGAGCACGTGGTCAAACTCCAAATATTTGGCATTACTTTTTCAAGCACAGGGTGATGAGGTCACAAATTGGAATGTGTTCATTGGATTGGAGAGAAAAGATCCACACTTCAAAAGCCTGACCTGAGCATAAGGTGAACACTTGCAAATGAGAAAGCATATCACAAAATGCCAAGTGCTTCTTATTTGGTATATCACGACTTTGTGAGAGGTAAGGACCTTGACTTTTCTTAGTCTTGCTGCACATTTCTATTATCACAGAGAATCTCTAATATCTTGGAGTGCATTTGAGGCACAATTATGGAGCATCCATTCTGAAAGACATTATCTTGTCCTGTGGACATGCCGGGACCTTTGTGTTTTTATTATCTTACAGGATATTTGCCTTGCATCCTCACATTATTGCAATCCATTTGGAGTAATTGTGTGGTATTATTACCCTGTAACAGATATAAAATCTGTTTTGGAAAACATTAAGTTCTTTTGTGGTGGTAGTGGTGATGCTTCTGATGCTGATTGGCTCAGGTGCCTGTTTGTCATAGAGAGTCTAAGCAGTCACAAATGTCTCTGACCACCATTTGCTGTGCAATGCTGCTCCTAAGAGACTCCGGTTGCCATTGGCTGAGCTTTTTAAATCCTAGACATAGACAGGGCAGATAAAAGGGATATACTAGGAAGACACCTGGAAAAGCAGGACCCCAAGGAACTTGAAGATGGCGAGGGGAGAGAAGTTTGAGATGGAAAGAAAACATTGAATGGGAAGAGATGTGTTAATGGACAAAAGCTGCAGAGATGGGGAAGACTGACTTACTAACTTGAAATACAGGCATCCCCCCATATTTATGGGAGTTCCATTCCCATCCCCCATACAGAAACCGCAGATACATGGGAACCCTATATAAAGTACAATATGCTCCTCCCATACACATGACCTTCATTTTTCTTTATTAGCTGTGGAAGCATGCATTTCCTTGCTTAACACAGGAACAGTGCCTTGCTTAGCTGAGGAACATAACATGTAAGCAGTGAGCCTTCGAACTAGAGGGAGGAGACTAACCAAACATTAACAGGAAGCAGGACAGTTCCTGCTTCCTGTTAACATTGCGAGTGTGTTTCCTCTAGCATGTAGGCTGCCTGCTTTCCTGTTGCATTCTTCTGTTAAGCAAGAAGATGTGTGCGTTACCAGCTAGGTAATGGGTGCAGGGGGACATGGGGGGGGGGGCTAAGGAGAATTGTGGATAAGTGAAGCCTTGGATACCAGATATGGGTATCTGGATATACTGGATATGGGTGTGTGTGCCTGTAATCTGCCAAATCTTGAATTGCAGGCCTATTGCATATAATTTCATTCTTGTTGTACTCTAAGCTCCGAAATTCCAAACTTCAGCTTCATCACTAGTCCAAATATTCCCCATCCTGGAGAAAACACACTCTGTAGGGCTCTTACTATAACAGGCATTGGCATTGTTGCATTGTAAAGATTTTACATGGAGTCAGCTCAAAATTTTTGAAAGAGTTTCCTTCTTCTTAACATGTGTGATCAATTGCGATTATCATGGACATCACCTTTCTTTACAGAAGCGAACTTTGAACTGCCAAGAGGTAACTAGTTTCAAGGCTTCAGAGTCCTGCCAGCAAGATACAGATTAGTTCCAGTGAGAAGGGGCACTAGAGGTGTCTTTTTGGGGTGATGGAATGGTTGAGGGGCTCAATTGTTGTCTTCTGAGCACAGCTGTTTAAAAGCCTAATTTAGATGGCTTTCAAAAACAGACAAATTAGATACAGGTCTATCAAAGGCATTAGACATGATAGCTAAATGAAACTTGCAGTTACAGAGGGGGTATAACACCAGATGCTGTGGACAAACAACAGGATAGGGCTGTTACCTTGCCTTCATGTTCTGCATGAAGCTCATTTCTTTGGGGCATCTGCTTGCCCACTGCAAACAGAATGCTGGCTAAATGAACTCTTTGTCTGAAGTTCTCAACCTGTAGCCAGCCCTGGAGGAGACCTAAGCTGACCACACTCTCCTGACAATGCATTCAAATAAATATGCCCCAGGCTTCCACACATTTGTCACTTTTTCTGTGGAGGTTAGCAACACAGAAGTGGTTTTTCCATAAGTTCTGGAACGCTTGAGAACTCAGCTTCCACACGGCATGGAGTAAATCTCCCTGAGTTTGTTGCTGCCCTCTGCAGAGGAGTGTCACATGTGTGGAGACCAAGGGCCATAGGCAGCAAGCATGCCAGCACAAGATTTTGTAACTAACCACTGAGCACCTGTTTGCCCCCTCACATGATGGCTGTACATAGTGTTAGTTCACCTGTCTTAGACCTAATAACCAAGAGTGTTTTAGACTTGACAATGAGGATGACACAGCTGGCGCCAATGGAGTGATAGAGGACCATCAGATCAGGTAAGTCCAGTACAGGGGAGGGTGGGGAGGGGATTGAATGGGGCAGCGATGGGGGCAGGATGGGGTGAATCTGGCTCAGGAGGGTAGCAGGACTGGTCATGATGGCACTTGCCATATCCAGACCCTCTTCCTGGGCCTGATTCACCTGCACAGATGAACGCAAACTTGTGACAGTGATATTTCTGTCAATGGTCCAGGTTGACCTGTTGCGGAACCTGGTGCCAGCGCTAGGGGACAATTGTCATCACAAGGAGACCTCTAGCGGCTAAAAATCTCCCACAGGAGGCAGTGTAGCCTACGTTGGTATTGCTGCATCACTGCGCAGGGATTTAGGTAGCATTGGGCTATAAGTGTCTTTTCTACAATCTAAACATACCCAAGTCCTTCATAAGAACATAAGAACAGCCCCACTGGATCAGGCTATCCAACTTCCTGTATCTCACAGCGGCCCACCAAATGCCCCAGGGAGCACATCAGATAACAAGAGACCTGCATCCTGGTGCCCTCCCTTGCATCTGACATAGCCCATTTCTAAAATCAGGAGGTGGCACATACACATCATGGCTTGTAACTCGTAATGGATTTTTCCTCCAGAAACTTGTCCAATCCCCTTTTAAAGGCATCCAGGCCAGATGCTGTCACCACATCCTATGGCAAGGAGTTCCACAGACCAACCACACGCTGAGTAAAGAAATATTTTCTTTTGTCAGTCCTAACCCTCCCAACACTCAATTATAGTGGATGTCCCCTGGTTCTGGTGTTATGTGAGAGTGTAAAGAGCATGTCTCTATCCACTTATCCTTCCCATGCATAATTTTGTATGTCTCAATCATGTCCCCCCTCAGGCGCCTCTTTTCTAGGCTGAAAGGCCCAAACGCCATAGCCTTTCTTCATAAGGAAGGTGCCCCAGCCCCGTAATCATCTTAGTCACTCTCTTTTGCACCTTTTCCATCTCCGCCTGCCTAGCTGGCCCTGCGCATGGAACAGGTAGCACTTCCGAGAACGCTATCTTTGAGGTCCTGGCTTTCAGCTTCCTACCTAATAGCCTAAATTTGGCCTCCAGGACCTCCCGGCAACACTTGCCCACGTCGTTGGTACCGACATGCACCACAACCGCTACCTCCTCCCCAGCACTGTCTACCAGCCTGTCTAGACGAGAAGTGATGTCCGCAAACTTTGCACCAGGCAGGCAAGTCGCCATGCGGTCCTCACATCCATCGCAAAACCCCCTCTCTATGTTTCTAATAATCAAATCCCCCACTACAAGAAGCCCCCGACCCCCTCCTGCTGAGGAATATCCTGAGTGCGTTCGGATATGGGCCCATCCCCTGGAGAAGGCGAACCCCCTAGGGGATTGTTTCCCTCCTCTCCAGGATAACATCCTCCAGCCTCGAGATTTCCCACCCGGGCAGCTGAGGAGCGGAACGCCTGACGTTGGGACGAAGCCTCATCATCCCTGGAAGTCTCTCCACGGTCCTTCTCTGCCTGCCTCTGCTTCTCCAGGTCGGCCACCAAGGCTTCAAGGGAGCAGATGCTTTCCCTGAGTCCCTGGAGCTCCTTGCACCGAGGACACACCCATGACTCATGCCCCAGAGGCATATAGTCATACAGGTGGCACTTGATGCAAAACACTGGCTAGCCCCCACCCTGCTGCTGGCTGTCTGACTGCATAGTTTTATTTGTTTGTTTGTTTAGGGGCACTTAAAAACCCCACTCTGGTTTGCTGCCCTCTTCTCAAGGGAAAAGAAGGGCGTATCTGGGGCCCTGGCTTCCTCACCCTGCTGCTGAACTCACACCGAGGCTAAATTCACAGTGCCTTACCTGGCACTTTGTTCCCAAGGCACTTGGTGTCCCAGAGGCCACGTGCGCTTCTGCCTGAGAGGTTCACGCGGTGGCAGGTGCTAGCTTTATACCGCTAGCTGGCTCCTCCTCCCTCCCTCCTTGCTGATTAAAAGGGGCTGGTCTTCCCAGGTGAGATTACATAAGATCAGGAAGACAAAAGGCTGCTGATGGGCCTAATCTACTCTGCAGGCTCCTGAATGGGGTGCTTGGATTTGCCTAATGGGGCTCTTATCACCTCCTAAAGATCAATGACTATGCTAAATTGCCCTGGCTGACTGGGAACAGGCCCTTCCTAGGTTCTTACCCTCCTACTTCAGCTCTCTTAGGCTGGACTGTTTTTTAACCTCAAGCTGCTTTTTATTTGAGTTTAAATTGCACTGGTTTAAGAGTTTTTTGGGCTTGGCAGATCTTACACACCAAGGTTTAAATCCTGTTTTGCCCTGTTTATAAAATGGACACCAAGTGTGCTTCTCCCCTATTATCCTCTTCTTTGTTTAGTTTGGACTCTAGCTCCCTATCTAAACTATACCTCCTGCTTTTATTAAGTGTGCACCTTTATTTGTTTATTTATTGCTCTCACCTAGATCTTGTGTCCCAATACACTGAACCTTTAGATTATGTTCTAACTTAGATTAAGATTAACTTGGGTTAAGTATAGGGTTAATTTAAACAAAGTAGAAAAACTTGCTTTCCACTTTATCCTCCTATGTTTTATTTACTTTTCCAATTGCCTGTACCTTGGGCCCTTACTCACAAGTAGTACTCTGCTCTTGCTCAGAGTAGACATATGTACACATTGACGTATTTATTTTTATTGCCCTCACCTAGCTCCTGTGCCCCAACTTGCTGGACCTTAGAGTCCCTCCCTCTGGTTAGATTAGGTGCTAACTTAGGTAAAGCTAAGCTAAAGGTAAAGCTAAATGTCAGTGTTGGTTTAAGGTTGATTTAAGGTTAGAAGACAAAAGTTAGAAAGACAAAGAGGTAGAAAGAGTACACTTACCTTCTCCTCCTCCTCCTCTCCTCTTCACAACTCAGAGAGTCCTCCCTCTTTTCTCCAAAACTCAGAGATCCACTTGCCTTCTCCTCACACCGAGGCTAAACTCACGGTGCCTTACCTGGCACTTCGTTCCCGAGGCACTTGGTGTCCCAGAGGCCATGCACGCTTCTGCCTGTCTTCAACCTGTCTTCAAGTCAAAGCTGAAATAGAACTCTATTTTTGAAAAGTCTTTCTCTTGCCTTTGTTTAATAGCCATTCACTTTGATCCATTAAGGACTCATGAAAAGGAAGTGATAACACTAGAAGAAATAAAAAAAAGAGCTTGTCAGTACCAAAATAATAGCAAAAAAATCTCCTTTTCTCACTGAAATAATCAGCCCTTAAAACCTCCATGTAATACGCTATTGTGCAAAAACAGCTTTTGTCAAGAAGAGACACACAGTTTTAAACTAATGGGCAAAGAATGTTGCCATTTGCCTTAATGATGTGGCACTTTTGGAGGGCGGGGTGAGGCGAGAAAAGCCCACTATATATGTAAATTTTTCTGCATCTCATAAAATGGAAAAGTCTCACGTATGCCTCAGCAAAAATCATTGCACCGCTCAAACATGGGGGGTGGGTGGGGGAAATTACACCAAAATGGTTTGTCTTGATGACATCCATCAATTAGTGGAGGCCCATAAAAGAACCTTATAAACATACTTGGAACTGCTTGGTGATGATTTTTCTTGACAAGTGAACGTGATGGGCTGTGAGTAGAAATTGAGTAATATGGCTGAAAATAGAGGAAGTGACTCCAGTCTTTTTTCTGCTAGGTAAATCTCAAGAAAAATGACCCACATTGGCAGTGCCCAGCAGTTAAGATATCCCCTCAGGAGCCACAAGTCAGGATCTATGCATTTCGTTTACGTTTTCTGCTTTATCGAGATAGATGCTGATTGCCTTCATTTTTATATTAGAGAGGTTTCCTTTGGTGCAGCTTCAGTTAAGATTCTGCCAGTAATTCCATTGTAAACATAGTTTCAAGGGATTTAAACAAGCCCAGAAAAATTGACTTGAGGGTGGCGGCTTGCTCACAGTTGACCGAGGCAGGCTAAAAAGTGCCTGCTTTGAGTGGCAGGCTGGGGGAAGCAGAAAACCGACAGGGATGCAAGTGAAAAGAGGATGGGGGGAGTTATGTCCTTCTCCAGCATCACTACTGGAGAATGTGGAAGGCAAGCTGGAGGAAGAGAGAGGAAAGAGCACTGTGATCCTGTCTGATCACTGTGCAGCAATTGGGATCAGGACTTCCCTTTACCCCTTTTCATCCATGTTGTCAGTGGCTAGGCAGAACTCCCAAGATCCTCTTCACTTGGCTGGCTATGAAGACGTGCATGAGGAAGTGGGGCTGGAAGAGGAGGTGCGGGTGGCTGTTGCAATCCCGCTCCTGATTGCTCTTCAGCATGCACCAAAAAAACAAAGGAGAAATGGCGGTGTTGCTTTGGGAACTACGTTGGGTTGGATCAGGCCTTTGTTGAGATGGCAGTTGTTCTCACTGTATCCTTGTCAGAATGGAATGGGGACATTCTCACAATCTTGGGTCCTTAGAACACCTGGCTCAAAACCCTGCCCCCCCCCCCAATAACTTCCTGATGAAAGAGCATACATGCAGACAAGAATACAACTGGCCTGAGACAGTTGCTGACCTACCATTAGGCCCAATGGAGCAAATGCCCCAGGCGCGAGCCTTTAGGACCCCATGAGGCTCTCGACGGGGTCAGAAACTGTGCTTCTGGTTTTCCTCAGAGAGGCTTCTGCCATGCAGGCTTAGGTTGCTCGAGGCTCCATGAACCTCAGATGAGTGGGGGGAGGCAGATTATAGTTCCAAGGGATGGCGATAGCCCGCTGGGGGCACCATTGTGGACCTTTGCCCCAGGTATGGGGGTGGGGAGGTCCACCACTGGCCTGAGAGTCTTTGATGTTCAGGTAACATTTGGCCAGTTTGATTCAAAGCAGATCACTGCAGAGGAAAAGTAAGCTGACAACTAGCAGCCATAAAGCTAGCTTCAGTAGCATGCTTCCGGAATCTTCCTGTGTGCATCATCACAGTGCTGGCCACCTGCAAGAGCAGGTAAGGCAGTGTGGGAGATGGAAGAGGATGGAAAACAGAAAATGAGGTTGAAATTTGGACAATTAAACAAAACTCTCTCTTTCTCTCTCACACACACTTTTTTAACAGACGCATATGAATAGTGAGAAGAATTTTGACACAGTCTTCAGCTATAATCTTCATCTATAGATACCAGATTTGGTGGAGCTTACAATTTAGGATTCAAATGTAAAGCTGTAGAACATGGATAACAAATCCAGGGAGGCAAAACTGGCTTGCTAAACCCCATCTCTTAATCTTTGATTCTATTTCATTTCATGATGTGAATACTTGGGAAGTAATCTTAGTTAATTACTTCATTAATTGCATTGTTTATTACTCTGATTCATAGCTCTACCTATCCTGTGGCTGGGGACCATAAATCCTACCCAAGAATAATTTTATCACAAGGCCCCTAATTACATTCATTATACCTAATCTTACTCTCACACCTTGTCAGTGGCCACCAAAAGTGCTTCAGATTTTAGCTTGTTTATGTCTTTATTTTTTTTATAAAACCAATTCCAACTTCAAAAGCAGCTCAATAGTATGAATTAATCATTTATAAGGGTTAACAACTAGACCAGATATAATACTTAAACTACATCCTATACAATAAACCCCTGATAACTGAGTAAGTAGATGCTTTTTCTTATATTTTCTTGAAAAAGAGGCACTTTTTCAAGTAGATGCTCCTCTTATATTTAGCAGGGGGAGAGTAACTGGCCCACCTCACCCCAGCACCCTCTTTTCTAGTGGCTGCCTCCTGGTGTTCTTTTGCATCTTTTTAGATTGTGAGCCCTATTGGGACAGGGAGCCAGTAGTTATTTGATTTTTCTCTGTAAACCTCTTTGTGAACTTTTTGTTGAAAAGCAGTATATAAATACTGATGATGATGATGATGATAAATCAGACTTTGTTTAGACTTCCAGTATCCTCTGAAGTCTTCCCATTCCTTCCTACACCTGATAAATGTAATGTGACTTTTGTTTGTTGAATGTATTTTATTCACTGAGGCCAAATTGCACATTGTTTTACAAGCTAAGTGAAGAGTGGATGGACTGGCTTAAACTTGAGCTTTGGTACATGTTCTAGTGATGACAAGTTCCACAACTGAGGGCAAGGCAAGCAGTCACCTGAGGGCCCAATCCTATCCAATTTTCCAGCACTGATGCAACCCCAAGATAAGGCAACAAATGTTCCAATATTTTGAGGAGGCCTCTTGAGGATGCAGTGCATGCCCCATTGGCACAGCTGCACCGGCACTGGGAAATTGGATAGGATTTGGCCCTGAGATACCTTCTCTCACCTTGCAACTCTCACTTGATAAGAGGGCATTCCTAGTTGATTTCAAGATCACCTGTGATATGATGTGAAAAAAATTCAGATCTGAAACTTTAGAGAATCACTGCCCAGCAGTGTTAACTATACTGAACTAGACAGACTAGACTGAATCTGCATAAGCAGCTTCCTGTGAGAGTTCCGTAACTGTGGATTCCCCATGTAGTTTTCTTTTTGAAAATCAGCCATGATTTGGATCACAGCTGTGGCATGTGGGGATAGGTTTAATATTTCTCCTGCACCAATTCCCCAGATTAAATAACCTCCCCAAAGCTGCTATTAGGGAAAAACCTACAGCCACAAAATTGTGCCATAAGTTTGCCCTTTTTTAATCTAAATAGCAGTTTGGGAGTGGATTTGGACTGAGTAAAGGGTTAGACCTTCTTGTTGGCATCCTTCAGTCTCGGAAGACTATGGTGTCACGCTCTGAATGCTGGTTCTGGAACAGAGTGTCCTCTCCAGTGCGCGAAACCTGGGTAAAGTAGGCATGGAGGATAGGCTGTTACCCATGCAGCAAATCCCCCCTCTCCACGTCGCTGAAATGGTCCAATGGAAAGGCAGAAGCCAATACGGTTGGTTCCAGCGGCGTCACAGGAGTTGCCAGAACATGACTGTGTTCAGCCATGAACTGCCTCAGGGACTCCGGCTCTGGATTTTGCCTCGAGGTTGACTCCTGAAGCCTTTCCCATAACTGGATGTAGCCACAAGGCAGTGGAGGTTTGGGATCAGAGTTTTCCTTCTCTCAGATGAGCTGCCTTCCCAGGCTGATGAGTCCCATCTACCCGGTGGCTGTTTAGTTGCCTCTTACAACAAGTACAGCCAAACAGAGGCCTATTCTTATCCCCAGCCCCCAGGGTTAAACCACGGGTTCCCAAAGTGTGCATCATGATGCCTTAGGGTGTCCCCAGTCACTCCTCCTACTTATTGTATCGGAATTGCAGAAAATTGTCAAGGAAATAGTGTGGTGCTAGCTCACGATCAGCCAGGAAACCTAGGGTTGACCCCAGGGCTCTAATTAGCAGTGGTTGTGCTGCACAACTGTATCCACTATAGTCAGGCAGGTCATTACAGGGATAAAACTAGCACCTGGAGCAATGTGAAGATGGGTGTGGAAGGAAGGAGCTTGGAGGACAAACTGACTAAATGGACTGAATGAACAGAGACTGCTGGAGACAGGTGTGTGGCTGCCATGCCCAGGAGCTGCTGGGAATCAAGGTACTGCTGCAGCAGCCTGGGAAACTACTGGCGGAAGAATGGAGGGAGGAGGAACTCTGCAGGTTGAACAGGTGAGCTGCCCTAGTGGTGGGGTCCACCAGTGGTTTCTGCAGGATTAGGGCTATTTTGAGTCAAGAGGGGACCTAATTAGCTTAAAGTGGGCTAAGTTCTCTAGACTAAGTTTAGAAAGGGAATTTGGCAAAACACCTGTTCTCTTACTATCACCATCATAAGATCCAAGATGATGGCACCTGGCTGAGCTGGGAAGAAGAAGGTCAGGGGATGCTGTGACGCTAGTGAGTTTGGGAACCTCTGGGTTAGACCCTACCTTCCCAAATACAATGGCCTCAATGCAAATTGGACTCACTTGTGTTTCCTTTGTCCAAAAGAAAAACACATTGGAAGTTGCCATCACAGAATTCCCCCTCATGCCTAATTTGATCATTGAAGGTCAGGCTGAAGGAGAGAGTAGTAGAGGCAGTCTCTTAGATATGTCAAACCAGGAATATTAGCAACAGTCTCAAAGACTTCTGAAGAGACCTGAAATAAAGCCTAAGAATGAAAGAGAATGTAAAAGGATCCCTCAGGAGAACCTTTTTAGAAGCTAGGAAGTGCAATCTAATGACTTCTGTGACCTCCTCAGTGGAAAATGTGAACTCCAGAGAAAATAATTGTTCAGCGTTTTGATTGTGTTTGCAGTAGCAGATCAACAATATGATTTCTTTCTACCCTGGCATAAAGGAACAAAAGGACAATGCTTCAGAAAACAATGACATGCAGATAACTTTGTTCCCTGGGTGTCAATATTTGGTTGTGCAGAAATAAAATAATAACAATGAGGTGAAAACAAATTATAATTAGCTGTTGATTTGGGAAGGAAAAGGTGGTTGTAGTTAGAGAAAGCAACCCTGGGCATAAAACAGAGGTGTTCTATGACAAGTAAACAATCAGTTGGACTGGATGCAGCTCCCAGTCAGTTCAAAAGAGGTCTGTAATTAAATTCACATTTGTTTTGTCTTCCTAATTTGCTTTGTCTTGCCTAGCTGAAGTAATTATTACAGTTGAAGTCTAGTCTCTTGCAGAAGGAATATATGATGCTCTCGACACCATTCAAATCCCCAAAGTGCAATTATTATTATTTTTTAATAACCCCCTTCATTGAACTCTGTACGTCACAGACCACTCAGGATAGAACTGCAATTTTTGGTGTAACTTATTGCAATATGTTCCCTGACTATCTATGGACAAACCCCACGTTTGGCAAAAGCCACACGTAGAGCTGAAAAAAGTGTTTTACAATTAATTGAATTTGCAAACATGTTCAGTTTGGCCATTCATGTTTTGAAAACGAAATAACAAATGCCACATGTATATGTATGTTTTAAATGAAGGATTTACCTCAAAGGCTTTAGCTTTTGTTTATGTCACTTGATTTTAGTAGATATCAAATATATGTCATCAGCTGTCAACTGTGAGATACTAAGTACTTTTGCTTATTAATCTATCAAATACTGTCAGGTGCAAAATAGCATTACATCTCATTGCTAAATATTGCCAAATGTTAAATACCAGTATACAGCATCAAATACTGTCAAAATATCAAGTGTTGAAATCAAATATCATCACATGTCAAATCAATATATTCAGAAAATATTCAAGCACTCGGAAAACTATTTAACATGAATGCTGGTGGATGAGACTTTTGAAGTGAATGCTTGAGAACTAAATTGTTTCCACACTACAGTGTTTAGTTCCCTCTGGGGAATCTTCTTTCTGCTGCCCCCACACAAAGTTTTCAGTGATCCCTAGCGCCTGATATTCTGCTGTTCTACACTGTATCCAGAACACTGTGGCAGAATGAGATGGTAAAATTCCAGACTGTACCATTCCAGTTGCACTGTGGTTCGAGGTAGGGTGCCCATGTAATTGATTGCCCAAACTGGGACACAAATCAGCATGCTCTCCATTCATCCCTTCCTACCTTCATCCCAGACTCTCTTTGCCCTATCTCTGCTCCGTTCTGTTCCTGCCCAATATATCTTTGCAGGTTTAGCAGCAGGAAAATATTATTAATGCTCCCTCCTCTTCCTTTGAGACTGGCAAAGTTCCCTTTGAAGGTGGCCACCAGTTGTGCCATCTCTGTGCCACCAGTTTGCGTCTCCCTGTCTTCAGCCCTTTCTGGTTTGGTTGGCCCTCTCCTACAGGTTCTTGCAAGAACTTGGCAGGCTACGTGAATTGCTGGTCACTCTCCTGTTGCCTCTGGCCAGGCTGAAGCAACACTGGGCTTCCTGTTTGGTATTTCCAGCCCTGGCTGTACCTGCTTGACTCTGGGACAAATGCTAAACTGGATGGGATGCTGGAACAACAGGCAGAAACTAGGTCTGTCCCAGGCAAACCAGGATGCATGGTCATCCTGGATGCATCTTTCTATATTTATTCTTTCCAATCTTCCCATTCTTTTGTTTCCATTCTTCTCTCTTTTGTTAAAATCTCCAGATTATTTTTCATTACTGAAAAAATCCATATTTAAATATGTATTTTTTCAAGTATTTTCACATTTCCAACCCACAAAGTTTACTCACTCACTCACTCACTCACTCACTCACTCACTCACTCACTCACTCACTCATAAGATCTGATCTGATCTGCAGGGAAACATGTGGGGTCTGGCACCAAGCCTTCCTTTCTGAATTTCAGCAAGAGAGGAATTTGGTAACATCCCTATTTTTTCATAATTTTGGATGTTCCTTGATATAACACTTCCCTATGTGTAGTAAATGTGCTACATATAGCACATCAGGGAGAAAACCCAAAGCCCATTTTATCAGAATATTTTAAATGGTCTTTAGTTGGGGACTTCAGGGCACAATCCTAAGTTGCGCTGGAAGAGGCAAGTCAAATTGTATCCAGCTAAGGTTGGTGGGCTGGAGTGCAACTCGGAGTAAGGGGGTGTTTGTCCCCTTACCCCATGTTGCATGCCAGTTCTGTGGAGCTACTCGAATCTATGCCTGTGATTTCACAGGCACAAGTCCAAGTGGCCCATGTAATGCTAGTCGGGACAGGTGTTAGGAAACTGCCTGCGCTGCCATGGTCGGTCTCACCCTACCCCCCGTCCTGGGCCCAATCTGCTCCCAGGTCACCTTCCCCTGCTCCAAAACACCTCTCCCTGCTTCCATTCTGCCATCTGGCCAACCTCTCCCACCCCTTGCCCAGGTCAGCACAAACCTACCTTATCTGGGTACAGCACAGACATCCTTGTGCTGGCCTAGCCGGCGTCCAAATAGCTGTGAACATGCTTTATGGCAGGATCATGACACTTGGGACTTGCACGGCTCAGGGGCGACCTGGGATTGCTTTGCCCATGGGTTAAAGATATATGTGGTTGTGAAGCAGGGAGGATTCCCAAGCGGTTTGTGATATGGAATGGGAAAAGCTCTTATCTCTAAAATTATTGTTAGGAACCTGGGTTAAAAACAACAGTATGCTTGCAGCAGGTAATTTTCTGTTGGCTTATGTATATATAAAACTTGAAAACGCATCCTGTGGTGCCTTAAAGAATAAGCAATTTACTGTAGCATAAGCTTTTGTGGTTTGGAGCTCAGTGCATCACATGCATGAAATATTATCCTCAGTTGTCAGATCTATCATATTTATACAGAAACATTTGTAAATAGAATGGCCAAAAAGTCATAAAATTCAAGAGTAAGTCTGTGTGCAAAGCATAAATGTGAACAGAATAAACAGGATGACCATTCACGACAAAAAGAATGGACAATTATGCAATCTTCCTTTCTTTGCTGTGTAACGTTCTGCTATTGTTGGGCATGACATGGGTAGGTTCTAGTTTGAGAGGGTCTATGCCTCCTAGTGGTTCCCCTTCTATGTGGGTGGGCCTCTTGACATTCGTGGGCAAGCTTACTTTGATGGTGGGAGAAGGTGTGGGCCTTACCTTTTCACTGGTGGTAACGGAGCTCCTTTTAGTGGCTGCCAGTTGATGGCCACCAGTTTTCTTAATCGCTTGTGGAGCACTGTAACAGAAATTAGTAGCTGTCAGAGTGGGCAGCCATTTTTCCTCACAATGTCCTGGAACAATGCTGCATCAGCAACATTGTGGGGGGGAAATGAGAGTTGGCCTGAATTGGTCCTAGGGGAGCCTGAAGGCTATGCTTGCTCCTCTTGTATCAGCAGTGGGCCCAAGCAAAGCCTAATAATGCTTATCACTGATGCCAAGGCAGGATTCCGACAAAGTAAAGGACTTTTAAAGGTTCGCTGATTTCAGTGAATGAGTTAAGCGTATAGGCAACTCTTTCTCTCTTAAGTTCCCACATGACTTAAAATTGCTTAACCCTGGGTAGATTGTGTCCAGTTTTATGAATTGGTGAAATATTTATTCTCTTTTATCTGAAGAGCCACTGTCAATTCCAGAAGCATTTTCCCAATAAAAACTATAGTGCATCCTGAACAATTGCAAAGATACTGGAGAATATCTCAATGATACTTAAACGTCCTTTGATTGTTTTTCTTTCCATCATAATAAACACAGCAGAAAAGATCTGTTCTAATTGGATTTTCTCCTAAGAGCTATTGATATGTTTGTGATGTTCTGGCTATTATCCTCAAATTACAAACAAAACACGTTATTAGCACCCAATTAAAATATAAAGGAAGACAAGATTTTGAAGGTTCAGTAATGGTTCATAAGCAAAGCAAATGACAAGTATATAAAGTAGAACGGGATAGCTCTTCACTGCCGAACTTCTGAATTAATTAGCTTTCTTCACTGTTCCTATTTGGAAGGAAATGGAAGTAGGAGTCTTCAGGGTTGATTCACACTTCACTTTTTGACTTGGGTATGAATTAGAAAATATACACAAGACTCATCAAGTGTGATGATCGTTTATGGTTAGCATTACATATGTGTCTCTTCTACAAACTTGCAGCTGGGAAAATTTCCAAATTGTTTAATGAGATAGATATCTAATTCTGCATTCATTTTATATAATATCTTGTACTGTGGATGTGCTGGAACAGGCCAATCAGATGGAAAGTTTTTGGGATGCTACATTCCTTTTGTGCCTCAGTCAATTACATAAATGCCTTTGGGGCTCTTCAGCCTAGAAAAGAGACACCTGAGGGGGGACATGATTGAGACATACAAAATTATGCATGGGAAGGATAAAGTGAATAGAGGGATGCTCTTTACACTCTCACATAACACCAGAACCAGGGAACATCCACTAAAATTGAGTGTTGGGAGGGTTAGGACAGACAAAAGAAAACATTTCTTTACTCAGCATGTGGTCGGTCTGTGAAACTTCTTGCCACAGGATGTGGTGACGGTATCTGGCCTGGATGCCTTTAAAAGGGGATTGGACAAGTTTCTGGAGGAAAAATCCATGATGGGTTACAAGCCATGATGTGTATGTGCCACCTCCTGATTTTAGAAATGGGCTATGTCAGATGCAAGGGAGGGCACCAGGATGCAGGTCTCTTGTTATCTGGTGTGCTCCCTGGGGCATTTGGTGGTGCCGCTGTGAGATACAGGAAGCTGGACTAGATGGGCCTATGGCCTGATCCAGTGGGGCTGTTCTTATGCCTGAAGGCCCAATCCTATGGGCTGCGCTGCTGGTGCTCCACTGGTTCTGCTGGCCTGGGCTGTCAGAAAAAATGTCATAAGGCAGTCTTACACCAACAAAATAGCACAGGGCCTCAACACCTGAAGATCTCCACCAAGAGCTCCTGACAGTAGGAATGGCCATAACCTGGCAGCAGGGCTTTTCAGGGCCGTGGGAAGGGGGCAGAACTGGGTGGGGAGGAGTGGACCGGGGGGGGCAGAGATGGTGGCACAATCTGTTGTCATATCCTGACCCCTCTTCTGGGCCAGGAAACCCGACACAGGTCTCCTTAATTCTGTGCCCACATAATAGCAGGTGCAGATCCGAGGAGACCTGTCATGGAAAAAGCAAAAACTGAGTAAAAGCAAAGAAATAGGCCTCTGCTTACAACATATTAATTGCTTGGAACCATGCTAGCCAGACACAGCTACAAGACAGTTATTAATTCAGACATTCCAGAGGTGCTAGCTTTTCAGAGGGATGTGGGAGCAGCCGGTCCTAGTCTCTAAGAGATAGCTGTTCCCAGAGTGGCTTTATTGGTCAAGGACACCTTGATTGGGCATTTGTTTCAGCTACAGGTTTTCAGATTGGGAGGGGTGACCCTCCATGAATGAGTTGCCTGACCATGCATACACTACTAGAACCTTTGATTGGTTCTGTTCTCTGATTGGCTATTGAGCTCAAGTCAATTATAAGAGTCACCAGTTAAGAACGTTCTTTGTCTTAGTACTTCTCGGGCCTGTGGGGCCTGAGCTTTGACCACTCTGTTCCCAGCTGGACAAATCCTGACTGCAGCAGGGCCGACTGATGGACTGATATTTATTGATGTGAGACTTTGGTGGGTGATAGTATTAGTGTTAGGAGTTTTTATTATTTTAATTTTGGTGTACATTGCATGTTCTCTTCAAATTCCTAAATATGCCTAAGTAAAGTGCCTGTCTTATGTTATTTCTATCCTTTAATAAATCCTATCTATTTACAGCTGTGTGGATTATCGGAACCACGGAAAGGGGGAAACTGGTGGTAAATGGGACTGGTTTTCAGTGACTTGGCCTTATGCTACCCTGATGCCCAGTGATTGTGCCTGGCAACCTGTTGCAAGCCGAATGGGGCCAGGCTGGGAAGCCAAGGTTTTGGAAGGCAAAGTGATCTGTTGTATGGTCTGTGGGCTCCTCGGGTTGAGAGAGCAAATTAATAGGGAGCAGGAGCTGGTAATTAGAGGGTGATTGGGTTATTGTCCTGCTGATTGCCTAACTTGTGAAAAGCTTCTGCCTGCCTGCTCGTCACAAGACCCATTGCGGCTGCCTGGTTCTTATATGGGGTGAGGGAATGTTTGCTCCTTTACCCTGTGGAGACTTGGCAAGCTTCCCTGGCCCCATAGGACACAGCATTGCTATTTTGGCACCTCTGTAGCCCTGAGCACTAGGAGGATTGGCCTGTGAAAGAGGTGCTGCCTACACAAGCTTGGAGGAGGTGCTGTAATCTGGAAGGCAGTGTTCAAAAATAACAAGTGTTCTACATGAAAATAAAACATATTTCAGAGATTCCTACCCCTGCCCTTCCCTGACCATAGGGGCCACCGGGATGGCTTAGGACAGATATAGAATTATAGAAACAATACAGATATTGAATTATAGAAACAATACAAGCAAACTAAAATCAATGTACAAAAATTTAAAATGCAAAAATTGTATTGGCAACCTTCAGTCTCGAAAGACTATGGTATCGCGCTCTGAAAGGTGGTTCTGGCACAGCGTCTAGTGCGGCTGAAAAGGCCAATCCGGGAGTGACAATCCCTTCCACACCGGGAGCAAGTGCAGTCTGTCCCTGGTCTGTCTCCCTGGCTATGGGCCTTCCTTCTTTGCCTCTTAGCCTCAGACTGTTGGCAAAGTGTCTCTTCAAACTGGGAAAGGCCATGCTGCACAGCCTGCCTCCAAGCGGGCCGCTCAGAGGCCAGGGTTTCCCACTTGTTGAGGTCCATCCCTAAGGCCTTCAGATCCCTCTTGCAGATGTCCTTGTATCGCAGCTGTGGTCTACCTGTAGGGCGCTTTCCTTGCACGAGTTCTCCATAGAGGAGATCCTTTGGGATCCGGACATCATCCATTCTCACGACATGACCAAGCCAACGCAGGCGTCTCTGTTTCAGCAGTGAATACATGCTAGGGATTCCAGCATGTTCCAGGACTGTGTTGTTTGGAACTTTGTCCTGCCAGGTGATGCCGAGGATGCGTCGGAGGCAGCGCATGTGGAAAGCGCTCAGTTTCCTCTCCTGTTGTGAGCGAAGAGTCCATGACTCGCTGCAGTACAGAAGTGTACTCAGGACGCAAGCTCTGTAGACCTGGATCTTGGTATGTTCCGTCAGCTTCTTGTTGGACCAGACTCTCTTTGTGAGTCTGGAAAACGTGGTAGCTGCTTTACCGATGCGCTTGTTTAGCTCGGTATCGAGAGAATGAGTGTCGGAGATCGTTGAGCCAAGGTACACAAAGTCATGGACAACCTCCAGTTCATGCTCAGAGATTGTAATGCAGGGAGGTGAGTCCACATCCTGAACCATGACCTGTGTTTTCTTCAGGCTGATTGTCAGTCCAAAATCTTGGCAGGCCTTGCTAAAACGATCCATGAGCTGCTGGAGATCTTTGGCAGAGTGGGTAGTGACAGCTGCATCGTCGGCAAAGAGGAAGTCACGCAGACATTTCAGCTGGACTTTGGATTTTGCTCTCAGTCTGGAGAGGTTGAAGAGCTTTCCGTCTGATCTGGTCCGGAGATAGATGCCTTCTGTTGCAGTTCCAAAGGCCTGCTTCAGCAGGACAGCGAAGAAAATCCCAAACAAGGTTGGTGCAAGAACACAGCCCTGCTTCACTCCGCTTCGGATGTCAAAAGGGTCTGATGTGGAGCCATCGAAGACAACAGTGCCCTTCATGTCCTTGTGGAAAGATCTGATGATGCTGAGGAGCCTGGGTGGACATCCAATCTTGGGGAGAATCTTGAAGAGGCCGTCTCTGCTGACCAGGTCGAAAGCCTTTGTGAGATCTATGAAGGCTATAAAGAGTGGCTGTCGTTGTTCCCTGCATTTCTCCTGCAGTTGTCTAAGGGAGAATACCATATCAGTGGTGGACCTGTTGGCTCGGAATCCACACTGCGTTTCTGGATAGACGCTCTCTGCAAGTACCTGGAGCCTCTTTAGTACAACTCGGGCAAACAGCTTTCCTACAATGCTAAGCAGAGAGATGCCGCGGTAGTTGTTGCAGTCACCCCTGTCACCTTTGTTCTTGTACAGCGTGATGATGTTTGCATCCCTCATGTCTTGAGGTACTCCACCTTCTCTCCAGCAGAGACAGAGGATTTCATGCAGTTCAGTGACGATGATCTCTTTGCAGCATTTTAGGACTTCAGCAGGGATGCTGTCTTTTCCAGGTGCCTTGCCAAAGGCAAGGGAGTCCAGGGCCACGTGAAGTTCTTCTAGGGTTGGTTCACTGTCAAGCTCTTCCAGCACAGGCAGGCACTCAATGTTGTTCAGTGCTTCTTCGGTGACTACATTTTCTCTGGAATATAGCTCAGAGTAGTGCTGCACCCAGCGTTCCATCTGCTGCGCCCGATCCTGGATGACCTCGCCTGTGGCAGACTTCAGAGGGGCAATTTTCCTCTGTGTTGGACCTAGGGCCTGCTTGATTCCATCATACATCCCCTTGATGTTGCCCGTGTCAGCTGCTATCTGTATCTTGGAACAGAGCTGGAGCCAGTAGTCGTTAGCACATCTCCTGGCAGTCTGTTGGACTTTGCTGCGAGCCGTTCGGAGGACCTGCAGGTTGCGCTCACTGGGACAGGCCTTGTATGCTGCTTGAGCTCTCCTCTTTTCCTCAATGACTGGTGTCAACTCCTCAGAGTGGGCTTCAAACCAGTCTGCCGCCTTGTTGGTCTTCTTGCCGAATATGGACAAGGCGGTGTTGTAAACGGTATTCTTGAAATGTTCCCATCTGTTGGATGCGAAAATGCAAAAATAAAAAATGCGAAAATGCAAAAATAAAAACGAAAATGCAAAAATAAAAACATAAGTAATATCACAGGGCAGGTTGTTTCTATGGCCACTGTGAGGGGGAGAGCTATAGTCTCTTGATCCTTTAATGTGCTTTTGTTATGCTTCCAAGCATTTGATAACACAAGATGGGAGAGAGAATACAGTTTTAATTCATCCAGGGAAGCAAAATTCCAACAACAGCTAGGGCCATAGGTATGCAAGTGAAATCTATTGTATTGACTTGCACCTTGTGAAGTCCAAAGGTAGGATTTACAAGAGAAGTTCAGAAGTGTGTCTAAGAAGGTCTTTCAATGCCTTTTCCTTTAGCCCGTGACTTTCTTAACTGAGAAAAGCCAATTTCATTGCCATGTCTAATAAGCCTCATAGTTGCACAACTATCTCATTGTGAGGGTTAACCTTTATCATGCGTTCACAGGGCCAATTTTCATAATCATTAACACAAAGAGAGAAATAATAGAGAGATAATTACACAAAATGGAGAACTTTAATGGCTCTCCTGAAAAGTCTGGGGGAGTAAGCACATCTGAAAAACCTGAGTCATTTGCTAGCCAATTGAGAGAGAAATGGGAACTGTGAAAAGATGGCAACCTTAACTCAAGCAAAGCACTGTCCCCACTTTGAACTCCAACCAGTGATTGTAGCAAGAAGCAGAGATTCCTTTGATAGTAGAGGAAGATTTCAATCAGACTGCCTCAGAACTTGTAAGAAAGGCTGTAACTTGCAATAAAGTGTGGCGGCCCCGTTGGGCCCTGGGTCATCCCACACAGGAATCACAGAATCATAGAGTTGGAAGGTCATCCAGTCTGACCATCTTCCTGTATCAGGAAATCTTCCTAGAGCATCCCCAGTAGGTGTCTGTTGACCCTCTGCTTGAAGGTCTTCAGTGAGGGAGAATCTGCCACCTCCCTAGGCAATCTGTTCCACTGCCGAACCACCCTGACCATAAATAACCAGAATCTGCTCTTTTGCATTTTGTACTCATTGGATCTAGTTCTGCTCTCAGGGATACTTGAGAACAAATTTGTTCTTTCTTCCATGTGACAGCCCTTCAGGTATTTGAAGAATGCTATCATATCCCCTCTGAGTCTTCTGTTCTCCAGGCTAAACATACCAAGTTCCATCAAGTTTTCCTTGTCGGTCTTGTTCTCTAGCCCTCTCATAGCACAGGCCTACAAAATTGAGGGTCAGAAAAGTTTTTCCCAAACTTTATGGTGGTTTGCTATGAATTTGGGGTGCCGATTCCAAAAATGGAATTTGTTTTGCCCTATCATGTCTAGTTTGGGAGATATAGTATAGCCTCATTAGTGAATGGTTCAAGCAGCTTTCTCATGAGGAAGCCATGGTGTAGGCTTCCTCATGAGGAAGCTGCTTGAACCATTCACTAATGAGGCTATGCCGTGTCTCCAAAACTAGACGTGATAGGGCAAAACAGATGCCATTTTTGGAATCAGCACCCCAAATATACCCAGGAATTGGTGTAACATTTAAGGAAGCAAAATGTGTGTTGGCCTGTGTAGTCTTTGCCATACTCCTCTGAAACCCCTCCAGTTTGGCTGCATCTATCTTAAAGTGAGGTTCTTAAAGAATATAGAAGTCTAGGTGAGAAGGTTCAACACTGAATAGATAGGCAGCATTCATCCTACTGCCCCTCCCCCAAACAGTGAAAGTGCTTATACCACTTTCTTGTTGTTATCTATCTTTTGTTTGTTTGGCAGTCTGTTTATACATGCGACCAGCTGTCCTGTAAATCACTTCTGGAGTTCTTAGCTGCCAGGTGATATGTCTTGTCCTGGTCCACCTGTCTACAGTTAAACCCTCCAGTGGGCATGAATACACCAATATTGTTCATCTCTGCCCCAGGCTACCAGTTGTCTTGCTTTTTCTCCTGGCTACTGCCTTGGGTTTTTGCCTCCAGTATGTGAATCCAATTGGCATGGGCCCAGAAATTCCAACTCACCTTTCTGTGATGTAGTGCCTCGCATCTTAGAGGGATGGAGTCCCAGTGGTTGGCTAGTCCTGGAAAATCCAGGCAACTGGAAGAATTTCTTTATGAACTTGCAGTTATTTACTGAAATAAAGATTGTATTACCCTGCAATGCCATGTTTTTAGATGCATCATGGAGATTCATTTCTATACATTGTTTCTCACAGTCATGTTTTGTCTACATCTCATGAATTGGGCTTGGCAGACTATTAAATTGAGATGTTGCAGCATCCGAAAACAGCTGTGTTCTATCTGGTTGATGCACAAACGTACGTGTAAAAGTGTTCATAATGCACAGGTGTAAATGATCAGTTTCATTGTCTGCATAGAGAAATGCTTCTCCTTGGAAGAAATTCTTCTGGGGTAGCCTCCTTCCTCTTGCTTCTGCCTTTGGGAGCTCCATTCATGAATGGAAGGAGCATTCCTCTCATGCAAGGGATCCTTGTGCAAACAGAATGTTCCTTTGGTTCACAGAGGGAACATCAATTCATGACAGCAGAAAAGCCTGTTGGGATGCTACCTCTGTGATGTAAATATATTAAGTGCAACATCTATGCAGTATGCAAAGTTAAGGCACAATCCAGAGGTGCCCTTGGGCCAACGCAAGTCCCTTGCACCGGCCCAGGAGTGTGCCATAAGGCACGTTTGCGCCTCCTTGAGAGGAAGCCGGGCTGGTGCTCTGAGAAGCGCCAGCCTGCGGAGGCTGACGCAAGCCTCCGTGCTGGCTTCCTCTCTTGGACTTGTGTCAGCCTGCTGATCTACTCTCTGGGGATCAGAGTGGAAGGCTGCTGAGGAGGGAAGAGCTCCAGGGACATAGAAAGGGACCAAGTCTCAGCCAGGAGTGTTAGTGTGTTGGTCTGTCCTCCCCCCTCCAAACGTTGGGGGCTCTTGTCCCCTCAGCTCAGGCTAGGTCGAGTGGGATCCAGGCTCTTGACCTAGTCCAGGGCCTGCACCCATAAGGCTTCTCTGCAGAGCCAGCACCATTCAGGGAATACTAACCTGTGGGAAACCAAGCCTGTTTGCATTGTTGTTTCCCCCCCCCCATCTGTTAATAAAACTTTTTGGCTTAAAACCCTCTGCTGTGTTCTGGGGTCAGCAGATTAGTCAGCCTCTGCTCTCTGCAGGTGCTACTGTCAAAAGGAGGGCATTTTAATAGCCCTGAATAGCATCCCTGGGGTTTTGACCAGGGAACCCCTCTGGGAACTGGATCTCTTGGGCTGGTGGCAGAGGACTACATCTAACAAGTCTTGTTCCACCAAGCTCCATGTCTGAACTGATTGGAAGAGTAGAGGATGGGAAGGGAGTGAGCACTTGGCACTAGGCATCACTGCCCTGGATCAGCGGGTGGCTACTAGAAGCTCCCCGCTTTCATGACAGTGATATATAACAATAATAATTTTTAAAAACTTAATACTCCCAATACACAAAATGTACATAAATGCATATCCATATGACCCATACAAATATTAAAAAAAATTATTGAATTACTATTATTAAATAACTCACAGCCCAATCCTAATTAATGAGCAATTGCCCAGTATACACACTTAGTACATCCATGCAAAGCAACAAGTGAATCGTCCTGTAATGAGCTTCAGCTTTGCTTGAGACAAAATTCTGTTGCCATCCAAATGATGTTTTTGAATTTAAAAAATAGTACTGAAAGCCTATTTTCTGTTACATTATACAGAGAAGGCAGACTCTGCATTTTCCCTGCCACTATTGATAGATGAATGGCAGAAATTTGAGACACCAACATAGAAGTTTTTATCCACTCAGGGTGTCTTTTCACTCTGACTATATGCTCAATTATCTCTACATCATTAAAACTCACTAAAAGCTAAGTATCAGGATATCACTGGAGCAAGCAACTTGAAGCATTTGAAATTAAAATCTTTATGTAATGGAAATATTTACATAACAAAGCGCATGCAACAGAGGTTAGGATTGCAGTAAGATCAATGTCTCCCATTTGACAGGGATTGTCGTTTTCATAAAGCACAAAATAAATATTCCTTTTTAAAAAAAACTTAGCATGTAATTATGATGAGAGTCTGTTTACATGGATGCTGGCATCAAGGGAATTCTGAACAGCTAATTATGATTCATCACATGCCAATGTGAAGGCAGTTTATGAAGCCTTGGCTCTCTGTAACCAGAGAGCAGAAATTGTCATATTGCCTACAAGTGTGTTCCTTGTAGCTTTTCTTGGGTATAATAAGCTTCAATCAGTTCAGTGGGCAATATGATGGAAGCAGTGTGAGTAAGAAATGTAACAAAAGGAGTGAAGGAAACAGGTCAAGATTCATTGCTTCTCAAAAGGGCTGTATTCTCCTCTGACTCACACTGATATTCCACTAGGAATTGAATAGCTGTGCTGGCTCAATGACAGAAAAAGATTCAATAAAATACCCCCCCCCCCGAATCTTCTGAAGCCATTCAGACCTAACAGCCACATTTCAGAGATGACTTTGCTGGATATGGTAGGCCTCTAGGTGCTAACATGTGCTGACGATGACCTCTAGGTGCTGACATGTGGATGACAGTGTGCAGAACGGTCTGGAAATCTCTAGCCAAAGCTAGCTATACTCTTCCCAATAAAATGTGACCTTAGTTCATACCAGGGATGGGCCATGACTCGGACGACTAGGACTCGATTCGTGAAAACACTTTTTTTGCAACTTGCATGGACTTGAGTCAGGTGTGTCTAAAACTTGGGCACTGACTTGGGACTCAATGGTTTTACTATAAAATGAAAAGACTCTAATACATATCAAGACTCGATTAGACACCAAGACTTGCTTTTGTGTGTTTTTGCGACTCTGTTTTGTATGTGGTTCCTTGCTTTTTTTTTCACTCCTTCCGCAACTCAGCTTGCTTCACAAAGAACTTGCTCAAGTTGTAGACTTGGAAAATGGCTCTGGATGAGTTGTGACGGCTCCCTGTTGTGTGTAACTCAAGTCAAGGGGGAGGAGACATGGGGTGAGGGAATGTGGCTCTGGCACATCCCTGGTTCACACTGTGCATAAAGTATATATCTTTCATGCAGAAAATCTGAGGTTCAATCATTGGTGTTTTCAGGTTGGAAACCCTGAGCAACCACTGTCAGACAGTGTCAGCTATACTGAGCTAGATGGACCAGTTTAATATTTATTATTTAATATTTATTTATACTGAGCTAGATGGACCAGTGGTTTGCCAGCTTCTTGTGTCCTGTCTTTTAACTATTTTTCTGTATTATTGTAGCCTAATTATCAGGTGAAAACTTTCTGGTATATGGCCACTTCTCCTGGATCCCTTTGCAAGCTAAGTAGTGTTTTTCAGAATCCTATGCTGATCTATGACATAAATATCGAAACATAAAGGGAACTAGAATACTTTGGACAGGCTTGTTATTCCCCAGGCTTGCTATAAGAAAAAAGGAACAGCGATGTCACTTTTAAACCACTCCTGTTTCTTTAAAACGATACAAATTTAACTAGGCTCAAAGACTTATTTGATGCCTAGGAAAGCAGTAGAAGTCTTGTTATTTTAATAAGGTTAAGGGCAGGTGATTTTTTTTTTTTTTTGCTAAATCCACAAAACGCATATTTATTAAAATGTTTGTGTTTCCAATGCTAATTGAGGTGGGTTTGATGTGTGATGAATAGCTGATGGCTAGCAAAAACAAAACATAGAGCCACTCAGCACAGTTTGTGTATGCACAGTATATGGGCAGAAAGACTTCCAACAGGGATGAACTGGGTGGCAAGGGACTCCAGTATGCAAAGCAACTTGCATAAGAGAGTGTCAGAGGACAAAATCGATGTCCAGTCTTTGTATTTATCAAATATTTATTGGAAAGAGTTTGCTGTCTTAATGCTTTTTTTTTTTTCCCCTGCTGAAATGATCTTTAATCATGGCTGCTCAGAAGCCAAAGAAGCAGTTAATGAAATTTGAACTTCACTGTATAGAAACTGGATTTCCATGTAAGACCATTGAAATTAATGGAATCAAGTATACTTGTTTATAGAGAGCATCATCAACATTACAATAAAGACTATAAAACAGCAACAACAGGAGGAGCCTGGGATGTTGGTGGGTAGAAGTGACTCAATTTAAAAAAACAAGTTAGCAGATAAGAGGTCATACTATGAATCATAATAGCCACATTAAAGCAGTGAGATAAAATAAGAACTGGGTGGAAAGTTTTAACTTGAAAAGGGGGTTTAGGGATACAAGCTTTGAAAGATCCCTCACCCATGTTCTGAAGTAGTCCCAGGAGGGCAGTGCTATATGTCTTTTCTTTTTCCCCTGTCATTATTCCTCAGTTCTCTCTGCAGCCTGCTTTGAGGATTGTGCTGTCTGAAGTTCCAAAAAGAAAAGAAAAAGATGAGATAACTGAATCTGCCTTAAGAGTGTGATCTTTAAAGAATCCTGTCACTGTAAGGTCTGCTCTTAACCTTATGTTGGTTAAATTTTTCCAGGGATGGGATAGCAAGGTCACATATGTCTTTTGCAGTGAACAAAACCATCATCACCCTTGAATATGAAGTCACGCACAACATTAATTGAACCATCTTCTCTTACCAGATCAATTAATCAAAGTTTAATCATCTTTCAATTAACTTGTGTGAAAATGGAGAGAGCCTGAAGATGCATTCTCCATCAGTTCTAGTGCTTGCTTTGAAAAACAGTAGCATAGGGAAGCCAATTAGTTTAATCATTTAACTCTTGACATTAAGTTCTGGCAGAATGGATTCTTGAAATATTCATCCTTTTGAGCCTAACTAGAACATAGACATCTGTCCATGCATAGATTTTTTTTAAAAAAATCATATTTTAGACCTAAAATATTATCCTTGATGCAGAAGCAGAGCACAAGCAAAGAGTGGCTTGCAAGCCTGCACAGGCAGAGTAGAAAAGAGATGTATTAGGATCCAGAACAATATTTGCACTTCCTGCCACGTGTCCCTTCTATTGCACTGGTTAAACATGCCTTTCACTTCAAGTCAAGATCCTCTCATTCAGGGTTGGCCTAGTAATGAGCAGTGAGATGTGGAGTAAATTGATGAGGGCTGCCCTACACCCCATGGGTATACACCTCTGATCTGCCACCCACCCAGTTGTCTCAATCTGTTGTCTGATGATCCTCTTCCCACTCACTGAGAGCAGTAGAAGACAAGGGCAATGGTAACCCACGTCTTCCTCCAGCACTGCGGGGGGGGGGGAGGAGGGACAAAAAGGCTGCACTGCTTTCACCTCCTCACTCTCTTGGCTGCTTAGGAAACCAGTTGGTGAAGAAGCAGCACATCCAGAAGAAGCAGGGTGCAGTGATCTGGAGCTTGCCCCGTCCCCTTACCTTCAGCTGTGGTGTCGCCTCCTTTCTCCATGTGGTCCCGTTTGAAATACACAGGATAAGCAGAGCAGGCTGGGAGACAGCACTCTTCCAGTGTGCTCCTACATCTTATTTATTTCAAACCGGACTGCACAGAGGAAGGGGGTGGCCATAAAGTGGGAGGTCAGAGTGGGCAGGCTTTGGGTTGCCATGCTGTTTCTCATCTTTCCTTGCCTCCTCTTATTGCCCATCTGGCTGTTTTTTTCTTTTTTACTAGCAGGGATGGTAGATCTGCCTCCATTCCAGCAGCACATCTGCTCAGGCTGCTCCCATGACTCATGGTGGCCAATTTTTCCCCTTGACAGAAAGCCTGAAAAAATAATCTCAGCATAAGCAGGGGTCACCTTGACTCCTCTTCAAGGATGATATCTGGGCCACTGAACCCCCCAACCCCCCCTTTATTTGCACCATTGGCTGGAGCGGCCAGTGGCCCATTTTTGGAAAAGAATGGGCTGCTGACTGCTCCTAAGTGAGATACTGGAGCATCACTTGGCATGAACAACCAGATGTTTTTTGTTTTTTTTTCCAATAGGATGCGTTAGGCTGGAAATCTGCAAGGAAGCTTTCAATACCCTGTGGTCCAGGCGTGGAGGAAGCTGGGTCTGCTTCATTTGGGCCTGCCCAAAATACTTATTTCTGCAATTACTACTACATTTCCATTTTGTAATATATCCTTCTTTGTTCCATATTACATTTATTCTGCTTAATTTTTACTCCTGCTGTTTAAAAAAAAAATTGATGTTTCTTAATTTATGAAGACAGACCCAGGTCCATGTTCCCTCATTCTTATGTATATATATCCATTCCATGCAAACATATTCCCCATGGAAATAGAATTGTTTGTTTCCCTTCAGCTCCCCAGTGGCCCTTTACGCGGCATTTAAATACACTGAATAACGAATAGCCCCATATTGCTTATTGCGTTTTAGAAAGAGTTTTTCTCATTTATAACTTTTTTTGTTTGTTTTTCAAAGTGAATTTTGTACTTCAAACTTTCAGCTTAGTTTAATTTGAAGTGTAACTGTTTACATTATAATCATCTGTCTTTTTTCATATACAGGAGGCTGCAATCATATACATACTTTCCTGCGCCATCAAACATAATGAGACTTACTTCTAGGTAGATTTTCATAGGATTGTGCTGTGAGGTTTTTCATTCCCTGTCCTTTGTAATATTCCTGATTGCCTGGCTTCGTTAAGGGCTTGGATGCAGGTGTACTGGCTGAGGAACAATCTAGACAAGGTGTTTGTTAAGAGAGGGAAATGGAGCTAGTTTGGCCTTCAGCTACTGACAAATGAAAGGGCAAAATTCTAGTTTTCCTTAGTTAAAAAAAATAGTTTGCCACTGGCAGCATGGGAGGGGGGGATGGCTGGAAACCCAAATCCAAATTCCAATTGGGCATGTTTTGGAATAGTGAAGGTTCCTAAGACTGGCAGCATAATGAATAAAAGTCCATCACAGACCATTATAAAGCTGTAAAAGGAAATTTGGTTGTGTTAATAAGGTGGAGGAAAAATAAAACATTATGATTAAATGATTGAGAATCTCTGTATAATGAGTCCAAACACCTGTGGTCCCCCCCCCCCCAATAAGTATATAGTAGACCAGACCTGCATTTCATATTGTCCAGCTGCAAGGCTGGAGCAGAAGCTAGCAATTACTATGAGGTGGATTTTCTCCCTTCCAATGAGGAAACGCTTTGATCCTTTAATAGTCATCTTTTTCAGATCCATTCAGCGCCACCGCCATCCCTAGTTGCTGCTGTTCTAGAGCTTCCCCCCTTTTTTTACACTAGATATGCTTTTTCCTTACTCATTAGTCACATTAAGCCTGAGCTAATTAGAGATCATGCAGTAAACTAGCTCACCTAAGAACATAAGGGTATAAGAAGAGCCCTGCTGAATGAGACCAAGGGCCCATCTAATCCAGCTTTCTCTCAGTGGTCCATCAGATGCTTTGGGGAACATACCCAGAAGGGGGCGGCGGCAAATGAATTACCCCACCTTTTCTGGCCACTAGGTGGTGACCATAGGTGCATGTTTTACACACAGCAGCCAAGATTTGCTATTTTCGTGAGACTCATACCTGGTCAACAGCATGGATGTTGGCATTCAGCCTTGGATGAACTCAAGGCCGTGGGTTTTATGTAGGGTTTTGCTGGTTGGCTGGTGGGCCATCCATGCATTAAGAGCTGGCTAGCTGCTGGGTGCTTGCTGTGGTATCTTTGTTTTAATCTGATAGGGGCTGCTTAAGAACACCAGTGAGTCATAGATTGCTGGGGTTTCCATCCTTTTTTGGAACCACAAGAGGGTGAGCACCAGCAGCATCAGCAACCAACTGGTTCTTGGAAATTTAAGAACATAAGAACAGCCCCACTGGATCAGGCCATAGGCCCATCTAGTCCAGCTTCCTGTATCTCACAGCGGCCCACCAAATGCCCCAGGGAGCACACCAGATAACAAGAGACCTCATCCTGGTGCCCTCCCCTACATCTGGCATTCTGACATAGCCCATTTCTAAAATCAGGAGCTTGCACATACACATCATGGCTTGTAACCCATAATGGATTTTTCCTCCAGAAACTTGTCCAATCCCCTTTTAAAGGCGTCCAGGCCAGATGCCATCACCACATCCTGTGGCAAGGAGTTCCACAGACCAACCACATGCTGCATAAAGAAATATTTTCTTTATTTCTGTCGGTGGTGGATATTTGGGAATAGAAATCATTAATACTGCAGGCAGGCCTGTGCAACTACAGTTGACTGGTGGGCAGGAAGACTATGCTCCAGACTAGCCCCGCTGGATGGCATGCATAGTACAGGACAAGGAGTAGGATTAGGGATCCTGTGTGCACTCTAAGACAGGGGTGCCCAAACCCTGGCCCTAGGGCCACTTGCAGCCCTCTCAATCCGGCCCGCCAATCTCTGGCCCTCCGAAGACTTGCTGAAGCCCATGCTGGCTTGACGCAACTGCTCTCAGCATGATGGCCAACTGTTCAACCTCTTGTGTGAGCTGTGGGACAAGACCTCCCTCCACTGCTTGCTGTTACAAGTCTATGATGCAACAGTGGCAGCAAAGGAAAAGCTGGCCTTGAGCTATTGCAAGACCTTCATTCATTCATATAAGTTCCATTTCTAATATTCATTTATGTAAATTTATTCAAATTTGAAATGTAAATTAATTCTTTTTTTCCTGGCCCTCGACACAGTGTCAGAGAGATGATGTGGCCCTCCTGCCAAAAAGTTTGGACACCCCTGCTCTAAGATAAGCTACAATCAGAAAATGAACCAGAACCAATCTCAAGAGGCTGTCTGGCTTGGAGATATAGGTGGCCTTTGGCTTCAAGTCTATCTCAGAGGTTGTCAGGTGTGGGGTAGATAGAGCAATTTAGTTGCCTTGACCCCCCCCCCTTTCCAAGGGTTAGTGTGGAAAAACCTGGGGTCGGAGAGAGGCACCCAAGGGGGAAGCAACACTTGTGTCTGTCTCTTCCACGGTTGGTGCCTGCACTAAATAAGGAGGAGTTCTATCTAGATAGGAAGTAGGAACAATTGTAGAATGTGTTGAATTGATGTTGTAATTAATAAATGTGGCCCAATTCATATCAAAGCTGATCTTGTCTTTTGACATTTGTGGGGAGGGGGAGAGCAGTAACCTGGGCAACTTCTGGGAATGCTTTTGTATTCCGCGTATTGTTGTGAAAATTGATCTGGAATCTAGAGTCTAGCCTTAATTCATTCTGCTTGTGGTTATATTTTTTTAGGGCAATGAAGAGAATTTTTTTTTTTCTCTAAAGAGAAAGCATGGCATGACAATAAAATCAGCAGTTCTGTGATGGTTGGAGGCCATTCCCTTAAGTCTATCAGACACTATGCGAAATAAAGTCATTAAATGTCATTTCTATGCGGCAAAGAAAAACATTGGAAAGGTAATGAGTAGCTTCAAGCTTTGTGTTTGTCTTCTCTGAAACAACCTATGTTAAATAGTGCTAAGAACTCTGTTTTGCTCTTATAAATGCAAATTATTAAGTGAAATGAAAGCTCCTTCATCTTGCTATGTGTTCCTAAATTAGGGTGGCTTCTAAACATGTGAAAGGATGTCAAATAGACATTTGGCATTTTGGTACATGCCGAGCTTGCAGCACAAGTTGGCCATGTCAGGCACAAGTCTAAAGAGTGTGCACCCACGTGAAGGCGCACATAGATTCAGCCAGACATGATGGAGGATGCCATGTGAGACTTGTCATGTAGAACTAGTATAGAAAAAATGAAGTCTTGTTGTGTCTCTCTCTATCCTTATCTCTATGGGCAAATCACACATAGAGATACAAAAATCTTTAGTTGGGCTTGAGTCTGTATTTTCCTTTATGGTTTGACCATATGCCTACATGTTCTGTATGATAATGAGTGCCTCTTTCTCCTTTTCCACTGGCCAATAAGCTCTTCTCCCAGGACCCTGTTAAAATATCTGAGAAAACCCCTAGAAAAAGCCCATTGGCCAGTGGGTAGGGCAAGAGGAAAAGAAAATGCCCAAAACGTAAAAAGCAGTGGTACTCAAACTGGTGGATAACAACCCACCAGTTCATGTTAAGCTTCCCTTGTCCCTTTAAAGGGTGAGAGAAGGGGAGATGCAGCAACACAATCCTGGGATTGCTAAGGAGGGCGAAGGGGGTGTTTGTTCTTACTAAGGGCCGCTGCATGGTTCAGAAATTGTGGGGAGCCTCATGCAGCCCTCCCACAGGACTCCCCAAGTCTTAGAATGTTGAAAAAAAGCACTCACAAACCGCTTCCAGTTTCACGATCACAACCAGGAAGTGGTTCCCAATCACTTTTTTCCAAAATTCTAAGCCCTGGGGAGCCGTGTGGAGGGCTGCGCGGAGCTCCCCACACCTCCTGCATGGCCAATGGCATGCTTTTGTCACAGAGCATGGCACAATGGACAACAATGGTGTGTCCACTTAGAGGTCCATGGATATGGCACACAGTCTCTTTTTCAATGTTAGATTTTTATATTTGCAAATTTAAAACCAGAGCAGATAAAACTTACTAAATCCTCAGTAGCAATATGCATACAAACAAAGGCAATTTCATATACTTATATGGGATTACATGCAAGTTATATCTAATGAATCAATCAGCAGAGCATTAGATCCAAATCTCTAGTCATACTTTGATACAGTCTGATCCAATACATATCCTGTTTTATTATGTGATGAGTGTGTGTGTGTGTGTGTGTGCGCGCGCGCGTGTGCGTGCGTGTTTCTATATGAATTAGAAGTAAAGCTATGTACAGATGAAATTGTGTCTTCATATAGGTAGTGTATATATTTGCATTTTATACTTTCCTCAATGGCAGAAAGTCAGAAAAGTGCCAGTGATATAATGGAAATCAACATCACATATGCATTATTCACATGAAGATGCTTGTTTGCCTAAAAGGATTTTCAATAGAAGTGTACAGTAGTCAAGCAGCAGACGCAGTATTGACTTTACTGCTGTGATGAGCAGTGGATAACTCCACCATGTTGGAACTTGACCAGCATATGCCAAACAGATTTTTTTTTTTAAATACCTGTGCTTGTTTCACTGGCAAATAGTGAGCTGTAAATCAGTTGTAGAATGACCTCATAGATATTAACAACCTAGAAGCATTCCAACAACTAATTGGTGTAAGTAATTTCATGTTCATGACACTTCATGCAGATACAATTTATTAGCCAAAGTAATTGCCTTCTCAAGGAACTTATTTATGGAGTCTTGGTGAATAGGACACAGAGTTAAAGCTTAATATGTTAATGGAACTGGTGAAATTATAAACTCCAGGGGAACCTAAATTGGTGTCACTATGGCAACTGAGATCTTCACCCTATGCATTTACCTGGTGCGTCTGCTGTTATGATATCCATGACATATGCACCAGGCTCCATTCTTTCTGTGATGCAGCACTTGTGGGGATGTAATATGTGTGCTCATATTATAATGCAATCCTGTGCTCAGAAGTAAGCCTCATTGAGTTGAATGGCATTTACTCCCAGTAGTCCCAGGTAAATCTTTATGGGATTGCAGCCGTAGGACGGACAATGGTGCAATCCTATGCAGGAGTAAGCTAGATTTATTCCCAGGAAAATGACTGTTTCTATGACTGTTCAATTCATTATTTCATTATCATAGTAATACTAAAATTTATCATCTTTTTTTAAAATAACCACTTGCAGTCTAGTCCTAAGACATATTTGCATATTGCCTACCAACACAACACATATACTGTGTAGGTAGTGGGACATGGCTTGAGGTTCAGGTTCATGTGCGCCCTTCTAGCACATGTAGAAAGTGCCATGTACTTGGGTGCATATGCATGAATCTCTTGATACACAGATGCCCTGCCAAAGTGATGAATGCATCCCATAATGATGTGGATGCATTGTGTGAGCAGCTTATACATGCACATGCAGTTGATCATCATGTTACATTCTACGTATGTTGGCTCTAAGCTCAATAAAACTCCCTAATGGGTACGCTCAGGACCATTTCCTGCACACAATTTTGCATTTAGTTGTGTTTTTTCCAGAGCACTTCAGTTGAGTTCATAAAAGTATGCCAAACTATAAGAGTGACCTTGGGATTTTTCTTCTTAACTGTCGCAGCATCCTTATTTAGTGGTGAAGGTTTTACTAGCCTGCCCTAAACTACTGTATATTCCAGAGAGACAATTTGCCTGAAGTTTAAATTAGGTTTCCGTTTGGTTTCACGTGTCATATTTTCTCCTGGTAATTTCAGCTGGCATATTATTTTATCGTAAACTAGGAGAAAGCAGTTTATAAATTTAAGCGAATTGTTGCCCTCCTGTATATTCAGTTCTCAATCAGTTCTTTTTGTAATCTTTCTCTCTTCCCCCCGCTGCATGAGCTGGAAAGTTATTGAACATTGTAAATTGAACTTATTATTGAATTTATTGCCAGCTACATAGCTGGCGTGGGTCCAAGGAGATGCATAGGCCATCAAGGGACCTACACGGTGGCAAGTAAAAAATATACCATAGACACTCGCCTGCAAGTCGATCTCACAGATCAATCAAGGACAGGTTTTTGAGCCAAAATCATTGAATTTTCTATGCCCCTTGGATAAGTCGGGAGTTAAACTTGGATGTGTGTGTGTGACTATAGTTTTTTTCTGATTTTGCCTGAGAACCTGAAAAATAACCCTAAATAAAAGAACAATTTACAGTTTCTAATTTATTAAAAATATATTAAAAGATAAGATACATTTTTATTCTTTAACTTTTTAAATTCTAGTCTTCACAATCATTTCGTAAACACTATCAGAGTAAGTGCACTATCAACAACATGCCAGTAGAACGGTGTTTCCCAACCTGGGGTACATGTACGCCCAGGGGCACTCACCAGGACCTTTGGGGGGTGCTTGAAAAAAATTTAATAATGGCAGAAAAAGGCAAGTAGTGCTCCAGAATGCTTTGCAGGGCCAGCAAGGAAGGAAAGGAGATAGCTAGTTAGCTGTTAATGGTCCACCAATAGCTAATTTTTGGTGATCGATTCATGTATGAATCAGTGATTGAAAACCAGCACAGTAAAAAAGCTGAAATACAATATGGAAAGTGATCAATCACCAATAATTTCTGAGGACACTTCTGGTGCAAAATAGTGCAAAGGCATACAGTCTTCAGTTCTTCAAACAGATAAAGAGAAAATACTGTGATGAATACATGAAGTATGGGTTTTCATATGGAGTAGATGTGGGCTTGTATCAATATTAATTACAAACATTTAGCTAATATGAGGGGTACAATTTATGGAAATGGGCTGCCAAGTGGTATGCAAGTGCAAAAAGTTAGAAACCACTGCAGGAGAACCATTAATCAAATCCTTCTTTAAGGTGCCTGGTGTGTTAATCCAGAGGCTCAACATATAACATACAACTTATAACACATAACTGGGAGTGTGCAATTCAATTCATTGTAGAGAGACAAGCAACGAGGAATTACTGTAAGTGCAGCTGCACATAGTTGCAACCTTAGTTTCTCAGAAATAGACCCACTGCTTTGCAAGAGTGCTATTCTTAAGTAATGGTGCACTGAATTGTAGCCTGGGACTTTGCTTCAAATGGAAAGGAGGATCCCATCCTGGTGCTGAAAAAAACAGATCTCTGCAAAATGCAAGAATTTGCACAATGGAACGAGGCTGCAGCAGGCTCTGTCAACTTAGAGAAGGAGACTTGCTTCAATTCAATGGAATGCAGCGGAAGCGTCAGGAGCAGTGAGAAGGTTAACTTTGGCCAGAGCTTTCCAGGGGTTGCCCTCTATCTCTGCATTGCTTCTCCAATGCCACTTGAGAAGTAATGTTGCTTGAAACGCAACTTCTCCAGAGTTGAAAAGCTCTGCCCCCTGAGTAGCCTTGGAAATAGGGCAAGGTGATTATCTAAGCTTGATTTATTGGCAAAAATTTCTCACCCTGTAGGCAAGTATCTACAGTACTTACCTCTGGCATGTCTCCTAATCCCCCCCCCACCATTGGATGTGGTGCATGCTCCACCTGTGAGACTGCATTGGCACCAATGGTGGATGATAAAATTGAATAGTAAGTCACTTTGCATAGGGAAGCTTATTTTTGTCTTATCAGACAAGAAAGTGTCGAATTTGACATCATTTTATGTAGCTGCATGGATGAAGTGTGAGCTTTTTTCCCCATTTGCTTTATTTCATTTCATTAAAGTGAATGTCGAACAGGAATTTTACCGGGTGTCATTCAGCAGATGAAATAGAACCGTGATACATGCATCAGAGCAAATGAAATCTGTCAGCTCGTCTGGATCGGATTAGCAGTTAATGATTTTTATCATACCTTGGCATCAGAATTCTGATGTTTGTTAGGACATGACAGCAGAAAAACGGAATATAGCTGGTCTTGATCTGACAAATATCCTACAGGCACCAATTTGTTGTTTATAAATAGCAGCAAATATGAAAGCTTATGCCGAGTCACATGATCAGGTTATTGACACAGAAATGAATGTGGTGAGGGTTTATTTGTATTTTGAAAAATGCAAAATGTGGTATTGTCACTAAGGTAATTTTGACATTTGATATATTGTAATGTAAGTATTACATTACAGGTAAAGAATAACACATTATTACAAAGTGCATTCATGTCTTGAGGCAAATGTGCAAGTAAAACCGCATAAGTTGTTAGGCCACACACATATGCAGAATTAATAACTCGCCTTGTACCTATGGAAGTCATATGAAAAAGAAAATAAGAGCCAACTATTGCAGTGTTTCTCAGCCAGTGGTACAGGTACTACTAGTGGTACTTGAAGTGGGGTCTGGTGGTACTTGCAGAACTCCTGGACACCTGCCACCCAGCAGAGAGACCAGCAACGTGATGCAACAAATAGCAGACTTAGCTTGGTGGGCAGAGCTCCAAAGCATGCTTTTCTGCACTTGAAAAAGCCCTCCCATCCAGTCTGAGTCCTTATTGGCGTTTGCTGTGCTGCATCTGACTCCCCGACCCAGAAGTAGTTGGACCATCTGAAGTGGTACAATGGAAGACAAACCTTGAGAAACACTGAACTATTGTAAATACAACTCTTGTATTGTTTTGGCTGGTCCTCTGAAGACACCATGAGTGTCCTTTACTCACTGTGAGTGACTAGATGAGTTATTGCTTAGAAAACAAACATATAGGAACACAAAAAGTTGGCTAAAAGACCCAAAATTCTTTCCCCATAGTATATAAACATTTCCTGTCGTGTTTTAAAGATGTTTTTTGTAATTCTTCCATTATAGATCCTTACTTTATTTTTTAATTCTGCCTCATCATTCTGTACTCACTTCACTACATTTGGGCTACAATCCTGCACACATTTTTCTGGGAGCAAGCCACATTGAACATAATGGGACTTACATTATGAGACGTGCTGAATGAGACATGATGGGGCAAACAAGTTTTGTTTACCCAATTCACATGTAATGTGCTTGCCAGTGTATCTGTGTGATTCACATATATAATTCCAGACTGGCCTTGATACTGCACATGAACTGAGATGGGGAGAAAAAGGCTTGAAGCTATGAAGCACATAACCGAGTGATTTAAGCACCCATGTACACCATTTGCAAAAAATTAGAATCCCTGACTCCTGCTTTTTCTGGGTGTGAGGCAAGCATGTCAGACACATGCCCTCCATGTGTTTAGTTTGGCCTTAGGAGTCTTCCATGTAAGAGAGGTTTCTGTCCTAACAAAACATACAATGCTCTTCATGAGCTAAAAGGTGTAATCAGTCCCACGATCTTTCAGATCATGATCTGTCCGCCCAGCAGCCTGACAAAGGTACCAAAGCATCTACCTGTATTCATAGCTCTCTTATACCTTTTTCATATTTCAATTTTCCCTATCCCTGCCATCTGAATTCCATCACACGTCCACCAACAATTAATATTATCTGGTTTCTCCACATTTCTCAATATTTAATATTTGTGTTATAGAGCCTACTTAACCTTCAGTAGTACAGTGCCATTTGACGCTGAGATTTTCCTTCTAATTAGAAGCTCTTGAATGCTTATGAGCTATGTGAGATAATGAGTGTATGACTGTGGTCCTGTGATTTAGATTCCTAAATGTTATTCCTATTCTTTAATTTTTGACAGAGGCATTGCTAGTTTTGCTAACACAAGGCAGATCCAACCCAGTCTCTCGGGGAATAATGAAGAGAAATTGGATTATGTTGCCAAAAGTCTTCCAAGTAAAAAGGACCCAACTGAAGAGGCAGGAGAGATGCGGTACTTAATTCAGGAGAAAATTAAATAAACACATAATCAGTAAATAAATCTGTAGTTTTCCAGGTTGGTTATCCATTTGGCCCTCCCTCCCTGGCCTGTGTCTCTTAGTTGAAAGTTGCCCAATATAAGATGGGCTGGCCTATCCATGAGGCCAAGTGAAGTGATTGCTTCATACAGCAGTTTGGTGGGAGACACCCTTCTCTGTCCACCTACTTCTCTCCACTTCTGCTCTTTCTCCTTCCAGTCCCTGGATTAAAAAGGAAGAGGGGAACAGAGAGGAAGTGGAAAGGAGAAGAGTGCTGAGCTCGAACACAGGAGAGTGGAAGGAGCAAAAGCTAGAACATCAACTGACAAGATAGGCATGCCGCCTCAGGCGCCAGGAAGTCTTGGGCTGGCTCTGGGTGGAGAAAAGAAAAGAGTTTGGTTTTTTTGTCCTGGGGGCCTATGAAACTTGAAATAAGCCTTGGAGTTCAGTGTGGATCAGACAGGGCTGCTATTTTGGGAAGGCAGAAGGGCAGTTGCCCCAGCACCATGTTGCAAACCTTGAATGATGATGTCTCAAGACTACACATATCTCTGATAGTGCACATTGAATGCTCATTATCAGGATCAGTGTCTTGTGCTGGGACCTCTTTTTCCTGTGTCAATAACCTCTACAATTACCAGGATGTATTAAATAGCAAATAAGTATGATGAATGTTTTGAAAACATGCTGCTTTTTAACAATTTAACCTTTGGGGTTTCCAAAAGGGAGTCTTTTCATTGCATTTTTGTCCCTTCTGTAATGAAATCTGATGGTCAAGCAATAAATGTTGCTAAATGGGTTTTTAGGACTTTCATTTTAATTTTTGTTTTTAAATATCAGTTGTGGGTGGGCACTGGAACAAATTAAATGGAATTTAACCCATTCCATCTACAGTGTGGTAATAAACAGAATAATAATATTCTAATAAATATTACTGCTTATTCAGTAACAAACAGAAATCACCCCCTTGAAGCTATTGGCCCCGTTTCAAACTCCCATTGGTGTTACAAAGTTACCCCATTTTCATTCAATGGAGGCCAGCTTCAGACATGCAAAGGAATGCAGTGTAGTACACACAAGGGTCTAGAATCCTGATCAGTGTATTTAAATTTAATGACCTCCCTACCCAATATTTTTTTAGTACTTACAGTAATATTACACATCCCAGGAGATATATATATATATATATATATATATATATATATATATATATATATATATATATATATATATTGTTATTGCAAGCCATGTTATGTGGAAATAAATCCTCTTATTACTGCATGCTAATCACAAGTTTCTACACACGGAGCCATAAACATTTACATTGCCTCGGACTAATTGCTGAGTGAATATATTGACAAAAAAGGGAACGCTGATTGTTCCTGTGAGGTAGGCTTGTGAGGTTCCTTGTGAGGTAGAACAACGACAGCCACTCTTTATAGCCTTCATAGATCTCACAAAGGCTTTCGACCTGGTCAGCAGAGACGGCCTCTTCAAGATTCTCCCCAAGATTGGATGTCCACCCAGGCTCCTCAGCATCATCAGATCTTTCCACAAGGACATGAAGGGCACTGTTGTCTTCGATGGCTCCACATCAGACCCTTTTGACATCCGAAGCGGAGTGAAGCAGGGCTGTGTTCTTGCACCAACCTTGTTTGGGATTTTCTTCGCTGTCCTGCTGAAGCAGGCCTTTGGAACTGCAACAGAAGGCATCTATCTCCGGACCAGATCAGACGGAAAGCTCTTCAACCTCTCCAGACTGAGAGCAAAATCCAAAGTCCAGCTGAAATGTCTGCGTGACTTCCTCTTTGCCGACGATGCAGCTGTCACTACCCACTCTGCCAAAGATCTCCAGCAGCTCATGGATCGTTTTAGCAAGGCCTGCCAAGATTTTGGACTGACAATCAGCCTGAAGAAAACACAGGTCATGGTTCAGGATGTGGACTCACCTCCCTGCATTACAATCTCTGAGCATGAACTGGAGGTTGTCCATGACTTTGTGTACCTTGACTCAACGATCTCCGACACTCTTTCTCTCGATACCGAGCTAAACAAGCGCATTGGTAAAGCAGCTACCACGTTTTCCAGACTCACAAAGAGTGTCTGGTCCAACAAGAAGCTGACGGAACATACCAAGATCCAGGTCTACAGAGCTTGCGTCCTGAGTACACTTCTGTACTGCAGCGAGTCATGGACTCTTCACTCACAACAGGAGAGGAAACTGAGCGCTTTCCACATGCGTCATCCTCGGCATCACCTGGCAGGACAAAGTTCCAAACAACACAGTCCTGGAACGTGCTGGAATCCCTAGCATGTATTCACTGCTGAAACAGAGACGCCTGCGTTGGCTTGGTCATGTCGTGAGAATGGATGATGGCCGGATCCCAAAGGATCTCCTCTATGGAGAACTCGTGCAAGGAAAGCGCCCTACAGGTAGACCACAGCTGCGATACAAGGACATCTGCAAGAGGGATCTGAAGGCCTTAGCGATGGACCTCAACAAGTGGGAAACCCTGGCCTCTGAGCGGCCCGCTTGGAGGCAGGCTATGCAGCATGGCCTTTCCCAGTTTGAAGAGACACTTTGCCAACAGTCTGAGGCTAAGAGGCAAAGAAGGAAGGCCCATAGCCAGGGAGACAGACCAGGAACAGACTGCACTTGCTCCCAGTGTGGAAGGGATTGTCACTCCCGGATTGGCCTTTTCAGCCACACTAGACGCTGTGCCAGAACCACCTTTCAGAGCGCGATACCATAGTCTTTCGAGACTGAAGGTTGCCAATATGTAGGTAGGCTTGGTGATCCTGCCTCCTGTTTGTCCGTTCAAGGAAATTGTTGTTTTGTCTTTGAAAGACTGACATTTACTCAGACCTTATGGCGGCAGATTGAACATGCAGCTGGAAAAATAACAAGGTATCAAAAGAATATACTTGCCGTGAAGGAAATGCATTCAAATTTGATGTCATTTTAGCAATTGCAGAGATACTATGAGGCGGGATTAAATTTCAGATCAATGTTTACAATATTTTTTTAGACGGCAGATAATAGCTCTTTTGATGCTGTGTCTGCTACTATCAACCTTCAAGTGAGATTAAGGCTTTTAGATTTTTCTGAAGAAGAACCTGGATCTTGAATTGGACTCTGGATGTTTGGATGCAAGTTGTCAATAAGGCCATTTACTTTTCCTCTCATGCTTTTCTGAGGAGGATGCAAGGGAACAGCAGGTTAGGTCAAACTTAGAGAGCCAGCACAGAAAGGACTAAAAGCACGTTTGACTCTGTCAAGCAACATCCAGAGAAAGATGCTACGAGGGAATTGTTAAAGGAGAATAATTATCCTGTTAATATAACAAAGTATATGTTAACCCTGATTATGTCTGCAGTCACAATTCAATATCATCAAACTTCCCTGTCTTTTCATCTCATCCATTTGTAATAGCAGCATGTAGTAGTATGGTACAATGGTGCAGCATATACTTGGTCCAGCCTGCATTAGAGGTGCACAGCAATGACTTATGAAGTTGCACCTCTAAGGGTGTGATCCTAGGTTGCCCTTGGGTTGGCTGGCCCAGGAGTGCTGCTCCACGCTCCTCTGACTTATGCCACCTCCTGAGGTGGCGCAAGTCTGAGGAGACCCATTGGGGCTGCAGTGGTGTTTCTCCTTACCTCCGGCTGAGCCACTTCGGACCCTGTCTTCCTCTGGATACAGCACAGGCCTCCTTGCCTGCCTATCCAGAGCAACACAGGATTGCGCTGTAAATATTGCTGCTGAAGTATTGCTGCTGTTGGAGAAATGAAGACTGGAGAAGAAGCCTTGCATAGGTCTTCTGCACACAGCATTGCTTCTTTTGAAAGTGTGCCTTATCTTAGGCATAATGAGTCAACATGGGGCTGTGGCTCAGTGGCAGAGCACTGCCTGTCTGAAATTCTGGAGAGACACTGCCTGTCAGTGAGGTGAACCAACTGCTTGTCTCAGAATAGGTTAAGGCAGCTTCATGACTGGAGATTCTGTGGGTCACTGACATCTCTGCTGCTAATGACTCTCTAGCTTGTTGATATGAGAGTTCAGCTCTCCTGTGGACACCCACACTAGGGTATGGCAAAGGACTTGTGGCCACCATAGCAATCATTAGTCTGACTCTCGTTGCACAATGAATTTGTGCTCTACTCCAGTAGGATGCAGGTGTTATGTGTATATGGGGAGTTTTGCTTTTTCATGGTTGGATACCTATATTTTTAGTTTAGTTTTTATTTTTTTGCACAGCTTCTCCAAAGATGATGGATTAATTAGGATGGTTTTTTCCCTCAAAGTCTCACTGATTCGACCAATGCTGTCTGGTGGGTATTGACTCATTGGTATCAATGTTTATTTATTTGATGGCCTCTGGAACAGGAAGCTTAACACAGCCATGTGTACAGTAGGATAGCAAGTGTTCACAAGTCAGCAAAAAAACATGTTTTTTTGAACCTCGGACTCGAGTCACTTGACTCAGGTTCCCATCCCTGATATGGAGTGTGATGGGGAACAATTATCTTGGTTAGTTCCTTTTCCATCGACTCAAACTCATTCCTTTTTACGTTTATATCAGTGGAATATATTAAAATTAATCAGCATCCAAAAATTGAGCTAGGGTTTATGCTTTAGTTCCTCAAAAATGGGCAACCCTGGATGCGTGACTAATTTCTACTTTCCAGACCCACGTGCAAGAAAAACAGAGTCACCTGCTTTGCTCGCCATATCTGATTAATTCCAAGGTAAGCAGACATGACAAATGTTATGCAAATCTTTCTCTTTTGCTAAGAAAAGCACTCTTAATTATAGGAGAGCTGGCTCTGGAATTTTCTTTCTCATCACATTATGCATGTTTTTGGGTGCGTGATCCATCAATTTCAGGTTTTGACAGAATCTATGCTTCTCATTAAATATATGCGAATGTTAAAAAAGGGTTCGCGTTTCCTGCATTAAAACAAAATTATTCAGCATCAAAACTATGCTGAATGTACTATTAAACTCCAGGCCACAGTGAATGAAATTGGAAATTGGAACATGTTTAATAAGAATCCTAATAGTTCATTTGTCACCTTGTGTGTGGGGCTTTTCTTGTTCAGTGTACCCTGAAAAAAATATTGATGTTTAAAAAAATAGTCAAGGGAAATATCTTCAGGAAATGTTTGTGTTTAATCACCTGCATAAGATGTGGACTTATGCCAGCTGCTGGCTGCTGGAACTTACCCTGGGGCAAGGGGACAAATGCCTCCTTAAACATTTGAGACCTTCAGCAGTCGAAAGTCCCCCACAGAATGCAGCGTAACTCATCCCGGCACCACTGCATCAGCCCAGAGGAATTTAGTTAGGATTGGGCTGTTTGCCCATATATTTATTTTATTTATTTATTGTCTACATTCATATCCCACCTTTCTCCCCAAAGAGACCCAAGGTGTCTTAACAACAATAAATAAAAGAATACAAAAATCATAAAGACAATTAAAAACACAATTAAAACTGGTTAAAAACACTTCACAAAAAACAATCTTAAAAACAGAAATCAGACATTAAAAAGAGTATATAAAAATATATGATGATTTTCTTGTAAGTCCTCAAGAGCATGTATATTTTGCTGAGAGTGACCAATCCCAACCATTAGGAATATCACCCTGGTTACACCAAAAATATGATGTCTGAACTGAAGCTAATTTAAATACTCAGAAAAAGTATATGGTATGCTGTGGTTGTACTGTGTGGGTGGGAGCTCCAGGATTGTGATCCCTCTGCTTGGCTGCATGCCAGTGAGATGTCTACCCTGCTCATCATCATCATCATCATCATCATCATCATCATCATCATCATCATACATGTATTTATATACTGCCTTTCTTGGTCCTCAGATTTCTCCTCAGACTTTATTCAAGGTGGTTTACAAAGGCAGGCTGCTCTAAATCCCTGTAGGGATTTTTACAATTGAAGAAAGGTTCTATCTTTCAAGAACCACAACATTTCAGATGGATCTTTTGATCTTGTATCACATTCTGGCCCTCCGGTTTCCTCCCACGCTGACTGACAAGCAGCTCCTTCATCTCTCACATCGAGGGCAGCCAAGACGCTTCTTCACTCACACCGAAGAGCAGGTGGAATAACTCGGCTCGTCAGCTGCTTCAAGGACTCACCATTCACGGTGCCAGTGGCCTCAAACTGGCGACCTGCGGATGTTATCTTCAGGCAAATGGAGGCTCTACCCTCTAGACCAGTCCATTTCAAACTATAGGCAGTAAACTGCAGGACTGAATAAGCCATTTTATGTAATATACTCTCTGCTCACGGAAAACTAGCAATTTATGAAGAAAGTTCGGTTAGAACATTTCTTGCCCTTCAGACTTAGAGGAAACCAAAACATGAAGTGCATTCACTTCCTCAGTGAAACTTCTCAGAAATTTCAAGGGAAGATCAAAGAATGTTTATGAAGTTAGCAAAATTTGGTGTGGGAGGTGGAAACGTTCTGCTTTAAAACAAAGAAAATGGTTAACTTGGTCAAGGCACACCATCTGTTTTTTTTTTTGACAATTGACAAAGTACACCATGCTGCTGGTGGGGGGCTCACACCTGCCAATGGCCCTACTAATAAATGGCCCACCCCCAACTCCCATGTCATACCTGTGGGCCATTCGCAGCAAACCAGTATGCTGCGACATAGTGACTGAAAACGGCGCTAATCATTTAAACTCTCTCGTCCAATCCACAAAGACAATCCTTATATCGTTCTTATATGTTACAAGCTGGTTCACCTACACCCAAATCAAGCGAGGTTTTGACAGGAAATACTCATATAGCTTTAATATTGCATTCCCTCGTAGCACTGAAATCTTTCAACTCACAGAGACGCTGACTGACTGTTTTGGTTTGGGCGTTGTGTATACGCCTCTGGCAAACACAGCAGGCTAGGAATTGTGCAAATAAGTACATGCTTTTTGACAGAGAGAATTCCTGCATTGTCTTTGAAGAAATCCAACATGCAACTGTAAAAATCTTTCCCTTCAGGTGTGAAAGAAGAAGCTTTGACTCTCCAAGTGCATTTTGCAGACTTCTATTAATACTTCACCTTAGCCAGGAATAACCATGTGCACCAGGCATGTACGTTACAAGAAGACAAACAAGGAACTGATTGCTGAGTCAATAATGTCTCAGCAAACAGGCACTATTGACTCAATGGGGTTATTATGTGCCAAAAAAATTGGATAGCTTAACTGCAGTGCAAAATATGAAACAGATGCTTCCGAGTAAAAAGCTGTAAAATTTAATTACTCAAGGCAGACACTGAGGCGAAAGTTAGTATGTTTATGAGTTGTAGATTAATTTAATCATTCCGTGCTTGAAGCTGCATAACTTGGGGTTTCATCAGTAGCAGCTAATACCTTTGTACACTTCAGCAGCAGGGTTCGAAATAAGCCTGTCCCCCCCTTCCTCTGTAATCCCATTATGCATAGAAATAAGTTGTTTTGGGCTGCAGTAGAAATTTGTCTTAAATTCCCTGCTTTGCACAAGCCTGATGTTCTATTTCCATGCTGGCCATTTAATATTCTGCAGGAAATGGAGAAACCACGGATCTTAAGCTGTTATCAGTTAACTCAGTGTTTTGGTAAGACATTATATGTAGGGAGGACTACTATTAATTGTCCCAGAAAACAGGAGTAATTTAAATTATGTACACACTGAAATGCAATTCCTGCAAGTGGGGGAATGGGGAGAATTGTAATGATATAGTTAATCGCTCAGTGCAATTCGCCGCACTGTATACTTGGAGGCCATTTTAACCATCTAGCCCGGTTTATAGCTTAGCTGTTTATCTGAGCCCCAGTTCATAATTTACCCCTTAACAAGTCATCTTACGAAAAGAAGGCTCTGAGCAACTGTGTGCTAGGGAGTTGAATTTTTCTCATTCTGAAAGGTGCAAAAGAGTTCATGGTTCTTGACCCCTTCTGCTCCCAAGTGGGTTGAATTTTATAAGATAAGGGCACATCTTCAGATTTTTCAAATTCTTTACATTTGCTGATCTATATGTATTTAAATGCATACTTTAAAATGTATTATTGCCCCATATAATATATAACATTATTTATTATTGTTTGGATAGGAAATACATGGCACAGCTTGAAGAAAAAAATATTGAAATATGAATTTTTTTCCCAATGATGGGGGTGGGGGGTGGGAAGCCAGAGATTTTTAGCAGAAGACTGCAGAGGGAAACTGTAAAATTTGGATGAAAGAGAAACAGATCTGTCCATCCCTGCTATATGGGAAAACCAGTTTGTAGAAATATATAGAATCTTCTAGGGGGATTTGTTTTTTGGTTTGTTTGTTTGTTTGGCTCTATAGCAAGGATGATGTAGAGGTTAGAATACTTGACTTGGATTCAAGCTATGGAGCTCCTGATTCTGGACCAGTATCTAAGAAAGGAAAGGAGGAAGAGCATCAGTGCAAAAACAATTGTAAACATCAAGGGTGCATTAGAATTGCATGTATTGGGCCCAAGGCAATGTGGCTAGATATTTCCATGTCAGCGGAGACAATGTGATTGCAATGGTATTGTTGGATTGGATGCTTGAAGACTATGGCCAGGGTACGGCTTCTTGGCAGCAAGAATATTTTAGAGAGATGTCGATGGAAAAAAAAACCTTACCATTTATGCCCTAGGTCACCATTTTATGGCTACAGTTCCAGTCATCAAAAGGTTGTTGGTTGCCAAATCTCCTACCTGTCATAGAGCCTCTCTTAACATGGAGCAAGTCTGTTGTGCTCTCAAACGTTAGCCAGGAGCTTCTGACAAAAAGCTCCTGCAGGCTGTTTTCTGTCATTTCACACATTTATGTTTCATGGCAGTATGGAATGTGTATGTAAGAATGCCCAGTTTCATTGTGGATTAGATGGCAGCTGAGGAATTGTCACGAGCAGACGTTAGAAACTGTTTTCTTTTCAGTGTGCATAAAGTCAACCCAACCTACACGTTTTCCTCCAAACCGTTTGAAAAAATGCCGGAAGAGCATGAAATTCCCTCCCAAATGACTAACTGAAGAAAGGAGGAAGAGCGAAGCACCCCCAAAGCTTATATAGGGGCAAGCTCCTTGCCATTCAGTGGGGGAAGCTGGAGTTGAAACTCTGGGGTAAAATCAATATGCTGAATCACATTGCTGAACTATTTGAAAGGGAGAGCTTCCGGTGTGTTGTAAATAAACCTAGTTTCATTTGAGAAGCTATGTTGACTCTGTTTCATTCCTGCCTTAAATTCTTTCAAAGCATTGAGTTAGTGTAGGGTGAGCCAGACTCAGAGGGCTGAGAAACTGGAAGAAAGTGTCTCTACTCATTCAGAGAGTATAGCCTCTCAGAGAGTGGTAAGCTAGGGACTGATGACAGTGGAAGAATGACCAGACAGGTCAGCATCATGGAGTTCCAGATCAGGAACCTGTGAGAGCACCAGAGGAATAGATGTGGTGCAGGAGGGAAGCTTGAAGAATAGAATCCCAACATAGGCTTTCTGTAGGCTGCATAGAAGAACCCAGTTGCTGGTGGCCTTGTGGCAAAGCATTGTACTGGACCCCTATGATGGTGTATTAGCACTTCCACTGCCTCCAGTCCTGAGGTTTCAGGGATCAGTTAGGTCCAGTGAGCCTTCTGATGAATGTGGGACCTAGTAACTCCTGACTGTACTCCATGCCTACACCTGGTGTAGTATACCTCCTCTTCTCTGCCTCAGGTGTCTGTATGGAAAACAACAAAAAGGAAGTATAAAGTATTGTCAGTCTGTATCTATCAAGCACAGCTTGAGTTAACAGTGAGTACAGCTTCTTGAATTATTTTATTCAACCTTGGAAAAAGGGCACATAATTTAAAATTCTTTGAGAATTTCAGATGAACTAAAAGAATGTGCTTTAAGCTTGAATGATCATTTTTATCTACCAAGCTTCTGCAGATAATGGCCACAAGCCAAGAGAGGGCAAAGTGCACTAAAACACCGTGAAAGAAGCATACTTACTTCTGTGTTGGATTACGATCACTGTCTTTGTTGCCAGTCATGATTGATCCTTTAGGTTGGAAATTGTGTTCACTACGGGTGCAATCCTGATACTGATCCATACTGATTTGGGAGAAAGCCCCGCTGAACACAGCAGAGCGTACTTCTGAGTTAACTCACTTGGGAACCAAACCTAACTAAATGCTGCCTTCAGGTGCAACAGTGCCAGCATCCCATGGAGACCATGCGAGAGCGTAAGTAACAGATTTCCTTTACTTACCCTACTCTGAAGCCGCATGGCCTCGAACAGGTCTACTTAGAGCAGTGCCAGCTATTTTGCTAGCACAAGACTAAGTAGATCTGAGAAGGCATGTTGAAGGTGAAAGTGTGGTCAGTATATCAGTGAAGAATCTGCTGATACCTACCCACCATTTGACCACTACACTCCCCCTGAGGCCCTGAACCCCACCCCACCTATCCTTTATCTACCCCATTCCACCCACCTCCAACTCTGGCGGGTATACTGGGCTATGGAGGCGAGGCTGCGGTGCTGCCATCTTTTGCAGCAGTGCGTACAAAATGGCCACCAATAGAACACTGAGCTTGCCATTGGCAGCCATTGCACAACAGTGGAACACTGGTCTGCAGTCATAAATGCCTCTACGTGCCTGTCCGGTCCTAATTAGGATCGGACTCTATGAAACATTCTTTATTTTTCTTTGTATCTCATTGTAATGAATGCCCCGTTTTTGTCCCTTTTTGGCTTGTTTCTTTTTTGGACACTTCCTATCCCACAAAGGTTTCTGTTATGGTTAAGCAACCTAAAGGCTACTGGGGAATTGTCCTGCAGTAACCTTTGTTTGAAACGCCATTCCCAATCAGCCATGTTAGGTTGTCCTCCTTATGCTGGGTTTCCTTAGTCCCCCTTATGCTGGGTTTCCTTAGTTTGTAATGGTTGCAGTGGGTAGACCTACCAGTTCCCCACAACCCAACATTTTTATCAGGGAAGCAGAGAGTAGAAAGGGGCATGAGAGTACTAACTACTAGGCCCTACTCTCCCCAGTCAGCCTCTGCCAGTTCCTTTCCTGCCTTATCGTAAGCCTTTCCTGCAGGCTTAGGATGGCTTGCAATATTTGCTTCTTAGATAGTGCACCATCCACACAGGTATTTTAAATTTGAATATTCTCTTTCTTCCAAAAACAGAGAGATAGTTTTCCATCATCATAATAAAGCATCAGTGCCTAAGGGCCCAATCCTATCCAATTTTCCAGGACCTGTGCACTGCATCCTGTGGTGGGGAGGCAGTTACAGAGGCTTCCTTCAAGGTATGGGAACATTTGTTCCCTTAACTTGGGGCTGCATTTTGTTTGCACCAGTGCTGGAAAGTTGGATATGATTGGGCCCTTAGGCTGCAATCATAGCCTCACTTTCCTGGGAGTAAGTCCCATTGAACACAATAGGACTTACTTCTGAGTAGACCTGGTTAGGATTGTGCCCTAAAAGACTTTACAGCTCCATCTTAGCCAGGTATTCAAAGCAAGTAACATTTGCTCAGTGGGCCTTATTCCCAAGGAAGTGGGCACAGAATTGCAGTTTAAATGAATCACCATAAAAAGAGGTTTGCATTGTTGTAAAGTTATTTGTGGAAAGGCAAATGCAAAAGGAACCTGTTACAGGATAGGGTTTACTCACGGAGAAAAGACACAGAGACTTCATTTTTTATGTCGACAGTTCTCTTTTAAAAGTGTTACTTTGCTTTACAGGAACTAATTTAATATGTCTTCCCCTTAAATTGTGAGTTTCATGGTTGCATAACATCTCATTGGGAAAGCGTAGAGAGAAGGTCTTTTTGTACTGTTCATCTCATCCTGTCAAATCAAATTGATTCTGTTTTTCACTTTAATGAGCTTTATGCGTATATTAACATATTCCCAGAGATTCTTGTTATTGGGAGACGTGGCAGCACTTAGAAGGAGGCCATGCAGCTTAAGTAACCAACTATACAAGTCTAAATTTGTGCAAACGTGAAAGATGTACCGTAACATAGGAAAGACATTTGGATATTTGTCATTGCATTTCATTCTTCGCGGCTAAGGACTGGATTAGCTTTTGATCCCTTATGAATAGAACAACCTTGAGACTGCACTAATTTTGTAAATCTTCATCTCTGGATAGCCTTTTGGAGGCTCTGCAGGTTCTCTGAGCTGGAACAAATATAATATACTTATGACAAGTCAAGTTGGTTTGTTCTGTGTTCATTTTTGCGAAATTACTGCCAAGACAGAACTTGTCAGGATCTTTCACCTTGTAGTACTGGAGATTGCTGTGCATGGCAGGGATTCAGTATTAAATGCAGACATCAGATAAACGCATCCCGGTTGAAAATACGAAAGACTGTTATGGGATATTGTTTCCACTTTGTCACATCAAGACTTACAAAGCTTAGCAGCAGCTTAACATTCAAAACTCCCCAACCATAAAACTCTTCTAATAGCATATTATCTGCACACCAGCATTGCTCATACACCGCCACATTCTTCCTCTTCTTCCTCTTTTTCTTTTTTTAATACACAAATTCAACTGCTGTATGCTTTTGTTAAGGATTTAGGTTTCAGACCTGAAACCACAGTCAGTGAAAACAATCCACTGATATGCTAGTGAACTCCCCAACATATATGTTGGGGAGTACACTAGCATATCAGTTACTGGTCCTCAGGAATGTTCCTTATACAGGTCCAGCCTATTTATACACATATTTTTTATACAAGGATTTGACTCAACATGAATGGCCACTGCAAATGAGAAGGAATGTGCTGATCCCTGGAGAAGGGGAAAAATGCATCCCTTTAAAATCAGTTTAAAAAACTGAACAGTCCTTTAACAATAGCCTCCTTAATGAGAGAGAGAGAGAGAGAGAGAGAGAGAGAGAGAGAGAGAGAGAGAGAGAGAGGGCAGCTGGTTGACAGTCCATCAATCCTTCTCTCTCCAGTGGCCTCTCCCTTCCCCCTGAGCACGTGAAAGAAAGGTGATCACTTTGCATTGGTGAAGGAAGGGGCTAGCTTGGAGGAGGACGGATTGATGGATTGTCTTCTTAATGACTCTTATCTTACATCACAAAGGTCAGCAAGGATGTTTTTAAATCACAGAGCAAATAAACTTTGTTTTTTAAATGCTATAGTGCGTTTTTTGCCATCCACTTAAGTGCTTGGAACGGAACCCATGCGAATAATGAGGCTCATCCTGTATTTCCAAGGGGGAACTGAGTTCATGCACATAAAGTCATGGTACATATCAGTGATGTGCTGAAGCCACAGCTCCAAGACTTGAGTCAAGTCTCATCTCCCTTCTCGAATCACCCACAAGTCATAATGGCAGCTGTCGCGATTTGTCCAGAGCCATTTTTGAGTCATTTTGACTCTAGTCCGAGTCTTTTTGAAAAGTGAGTAAAGCCCCTGAAGCAGTGGGAAAAATGCAAGCAAACAAACACATAAACAAAACAGAGTCACAAGTACGCACAAAAGCTAGTCTTGATTTGAGTCTTTTCATTTTTAAGGTATGACCCCCAAGTCCTGAGTCGCTTCTGTTGGCTACCAAGTCAACTTATATAGGTAGGTCCAGCAGTAGAAATACAAAAACACATGTAATTCAAGTCAGTAAGAGTTGTGAAAAATGTGTGTTTTTGCAACTTGGGTCCAAGTCATCCGAGTCTCGGCCCATCCCTGGTGCATATATGCATGTAGTTGTGATGGAGAGCACTGAAGTTCTCAAAGAAAAAGAAGGAAAATAACTCCAACACAAATTGTGTGATTAACTGTCTTTGTGAGACTCAGTCTTTGTTATTTATGTTGGTAATATTTGTTTCCTTGGTGAAATCAAAAAGAAAAAGCAAACTCCATACTGATTCATGTCAGTTACAATGTAAGCCATTAAAGGTTTTAGAGTAGTGATTCAAAAGAAAGTTCCAGTGGCAAATACTTAATTAGTTTATAATCCTTCCTCATACTGACATACTTGGTGATCATCTAGCTAATCTTTTACTTTTTAAGTGGGTATTATGGAGGCATCAGCAGTGATTTCCCTAGTCAAAGCTGGGTTGAGGTTTTCAGTTGAAGCAAGTTTTCTTGCTATAATTTTGGTAGGCCTTGAGCCTCCAGATTTTGACAATAAGCATACATGAGATGGTTGGCAACCTTCAGTCTCGAAAGACTATGGTATAAGCCTACAGCACCCAGTATTCCCAGGCAGTCTCCCATCCAAGTACTAACCAGGCCTGACCCTGCTTAGCTTCTGAGATCAGACAAGATCGGGCATGTGTAATAGCTATATTTCATGGCTTGTTGCAGAAGCTCTCCTAGGGGGTGGCCAAACTGTGGCTTAGGAGCCACCAGGCCAACCCAAGACTGCTTGACCGCTTAGGTGGAGTGCCTAATTGTGCTTTACCTTAACTATTGATGCTCTTCTCATTTCCTGAATTGGAAAAAGGAAGAAGATCCAACAGAATAGAAAGGTAAAAGAGAATGGTGGCCTAGAATGTCTCAGTGCTCTAAGTCTACTCCATCACACTCTTCTCCTCCTTGCTTCCCTTCCACTCCATCCCCTCTTCTTTTTCCAGACCAGGGATTGGGGGAAAGATAAAAAGCAGTTGGGAAGAATAGATTGAAGGGGATGGGTGTTTCCCATAATTCTGCTGCCTTAAGTATCCACCTCCATTAGGCTCAAGGATGGGATAGCCCTGGGGTGCCCCATGTATCTCCTAATTCATGTGGCCTGGACACTGAGCACTTATTGGGATAGATTATGGTCTCTTCATTGCCTCTGCCACACCTAGGAAGGCCAGGCAGAAGGAAGTCGCCTTGGGGAAGTCTTCTTCCCAGATTAAGAAAGAGCCCCACCATAGAGGGTGGAGAGGTGATGATTCCCTTTTTAAGGAAGTAAACATAGTAGAATATAACCATCTCAGGGGCATGGCAAACTCCCTCCCTCCCTCCCTCCCAAGTCAACTTATATAGGCAAGTTGAGCAGTAGAAATACAAGCAAGTTTATTAGAAGGTGGACGAATCACAAAGGTTGGTGATAGACAAGGGGTAAAAACAAAGCAGAGATCAGATAGCAAGAAATCAAACATTGGCATGGAAGTTAAGTAAAACAGAAACTAAAACAAAAGCTCTGACATGATTAATGGACACTGTTCCCTACGCAAATTATCTACACCAGCAGTTCCCAAAGTGGTGGATTGCGACCCACTACAGGAGCTGGAAGCAGGGCATTCCCTCTTAAGGGAGTGGCACTGCTCCTATGGCAACAAATGCATTGCAGCAGTCACAGCTTCCTCGCTACCAAAGGGCTTGTTTTTTTACTTGAGGGGCAGAGCTGGCCTCTTGCAGGTTCCTGGAGGCTTTCAGTCCCCCCAGTGTCCTCAGTGGCTGTGTAAATAATTCTTATCTCTGATCAGCAGCTACTTCCATTTTCGCACGAAAACTGGAAGTAACAGCTGATTGGATACAAGGGAAACGGGTTTCCTTTCTTTCTTTCTTTCTTTCTTTCTTTCTTTCTTTCTTTCTTTCTTTCTTTCTTTCTTTCTTTCTTTCTTTCTTTCTATGAGGAGCGATTGTGACGTAATAACACTATTGAGTTTGTTTTTTTTAGCTTCGAGAATTGCACGAGAATACCTATGATTGGGATAATCCCAGTATTAATTATTTTCCTTGCTTATTCCCAAATACCTGTAACCATTTTTCAACGATCAGCAAAAAGTCATCTTTACCCTCTAAAGTTTGAGATGATGCAGTCCAAGGGCATAAAAGGTGCAGATGTTCATTGACCATAGACTGTATTTCTTTTATGGACAGTGAATGTTATAAGGTCTTATGTTCTTCCCTTAGAGAATTTGTTTTTGATCGCTATGAACCTGTGACTCAGTCCAGCAGTGACAATGTCAGCACCATCTGTGACCACCTGTTTGTTGAATTTTATAAAAGCTAAGCTACTTTGGGAAAGTTGTTTCCCAATTTATATATATATATATATATATATATATATATATATATATATATATATATATATATATATATATATATATATATAACACAATATCTTAAGGCATATTAATTTACCAAGGGAAATAGCACATCCTGTGCATTTAATTGCATAGTACTATCCGGTAGACAACTGGATGGTTCTTAATTATATTTCATTGTACGTTTGCTCTCAGTTCGCATCCTTGCCTGCTTACCCCAGCATTAAATCCCAATGATATTTAGAAACAAGTAATAGGCTTACAGAGGAAGTTGATTTTAATTAGACATAATGTTCAAGAAACAAAATTATGGTGCTAACTTATGTTGCTGAACTGAGGATAGTTAACCTGGATCTGTAAGAAAAAAATTGTGATTTCCGTTTGCAAGTACATCCTACTCATTCAGTTCATCCTCAATTTGCAGTGAGAACTGAAAGCACAATTTTAAAGTTGCTGAATTAGGGCAATCCAGTTGAATTTGGTCCAGACATCACAGAGAACCACAACTACGCATGTTTAGAATTTTGGGCACAATCCAGGTCACTGTAATATTCTACTAATTTCAATGGGTTTGAATAAAGCACATATTGAACTCTCCAGCTGAAATCAATTGAACCTTCAAGTGCTAAATGAATCATGCCCTTTGTTATTGAGTCATACCAGTTCTCTGTGTATCACTGTGTGTCTCAATACCATGATTGATGAACATTAATTTTTGAATCCAGTAGCTTCTCACCAGGGGGTAAGAATACCTTTGCTCTGTGCCTGCTGCCAACGCCCTCCAGCCTGCTGCAGACATGATCCACTTTCTATGCATTAAAAGCAACTGCAAAGCAAATTACCTGCCTCTTTACTGTGCATCTTGTGCAGTTTCTTTAAATGTGGAATTTCTAGTTCTGTTTACAAGGACTGCATGAATTAAGGTGCTCCTTTGTTTGATTGGTGCCTTTTAAAAATGGAAGTCCTGTACTGCATTTAAGGAAACCACAAGAGCAGTGGCGTACCTGAGGGGGCAAGGGGTGCAAATGACCTGGGCACCAGGCTTGGGGGGGCAGTGCTGCGCCGACATCCACTACTCACAGTAGCACCTCCCACAGCACTCACTTGGTACGCTGATGGGTCACCCCATGAGGGCTGCCCCCCCAAGATGTTCTGAGAGCCATGGAAGCCATGTGCTGTTGTGTGTGACCTTGTATGTTGGCCGAAAATAATCCGGTTTTTAGCTGAAAACTGGAATTGATAATTTTTGGCCTCCAGAAGGCCTTACAAGGCCTTCTGAGGGCTGTGGAGGTTGCATGCCACTGGCCCTCAGAACGCATCTGGGGGGAGGCAGTGGGCTGAGGGGCAGCACCCATGGGGGTATGCCTCGGACTGGGCAGTGGCCAAGAATGCCTTTTCACAAGAGGACTGCGGTAAGGGGTTGTTTAAAATTTTGTAGGGCAGAGATGGCACTACAGAGTTGCATTGAATTCTGTTCTTGGTTATATCATCCCTGAATAGAGCTAATGTTCAGTTAATATGAAATGCTTAGGAGATGAGGACAAAGTTGTCCTAGAATATAATAGCTGGAATAGGAGGAGCCAGGTAAATTTTTCTGGGGAGGGAATTCCACCTCTATATGTCTAACTCCTAATGCACCAAGAAAACAAAAGAAATTATGTGAGTGTGTGTGTGTCTATATTTATATGAAATCCTTTACAGAAGATCATTTAGGTTAACTGAGCTGGTATTCAATTTCCTTTTAAATATGGCTTTATTATTCCATTACAACAACTTTCATCTGCGTGTCTCCAAAGACCATTTAATTTGGATTTAATGTGATGGGTACTGTTTATTAATTAATCATCAAATGATTATTAAAACATACTTATTGAGATTTAACAGCTTTGTCTAAAGATCTGTCTAGCTGCAAATGTAATTAGTCTGGAAATAACGGATACATTATTATGCTGGTATATTTTATCTATTAAAAGTGAAGAGTGTTTAGTTGTGAAAATGAAATACACAGAGGCTTTTCAAAATGGTCTCTAGCAAGAGGAATGCATAACATTAGAATTCCCTGTTTCAAAACTTTATACAGCATTTGGAACAGTTTGAGATATGGGGTCAGGAAACATTGGTCAAATGTCAATTGATTTCCACGTATGTCTTAGGGTCAAACTACACCTGATGTAAAATGCATCATTGAAGTTGTGTCTATAAAATAAATAAATAACAGGGCTTGAGTGTTTCCTTCCAGGAACACACAAAGACTTGATTCCTCTCTAATCATAGAAGTTCTTGGGGGCTAAAGGCATAGCAGAGTGTGTGCTGCAGCCAGGCTGTGAAAGGGAGAGGGAAATTGATGAAAGGGGCTCCTTGTCATAGAAATCTAAAACGATTGTTCAGGTAGTCTGGCCCCTGGGCAGTTGGAACTTATTTATTCTGCAGCACAATTTGTGCTTGCAGCAAAAACTCTATCAGGATGGGGCACCCAAATTGGCAAAATTTTAGAGAAAAGTAGACAGGTGTCCCGCAGCACTACACCCTTCCCCTTAATAACCCTTAATTGGTGTGACCTATGCTAAGAATTTGGCACGATGTCACCCCTTCTGAAATCCTGCCTAGCTCCCAGGAATGCCAGCAAGAAACCAAAATGGAGTTAGGTTAAACTGCACACATGTTGGGAAACAGAGGACGTTTATACCACAGGATATTGTTTTTCGGTGACAGCCCACGCTTCTTGTAATGTACAGTTCCATCCTTGATTTCCCATTTTCTGCTTAGAGCAGTCATATTGCACTCATAACTTTTATCTGCTAGTAGTCTTTGATTATATATTGCCAGAAAGCAGACTAAAAAAAAAATAAAAATCTTTTACTCTCCAAAACAGCCAGTCAACGCTTTAACAGGTTTGCGATCTGAAATAAAAATACTGAATCCAGTTCTACACAGATATCCAGTCGTTCGTTTTGGTCACCACATTTTGACAGAGAAGTATATACATAAAACAAAAGCAGGTGTGTGAAATGGCACTCCTTTAGAATAAGTGAAGCACTGAAATTTATACCGTAAGTGATGGGAAGTACTTTTTATTGTTCCAAGAACATATAAATATGACTGGCAATAAAGGTTGCTATTCCAACAAAATAACTGCAAGGTTTGGATGTTTATGAAGAGAAGTAGAGATGCAAAATTTCCACGTACGGCTTCTGCTGGCTGCATGTGATAAACCCTAGCTTTCCCCATATGTCTTCCTTCTGCAGAAAAGGAGAATGTGAAGGCTTGCAATATAAATAAAATGAATCCATAACAGGTGAGCAAAATTGTTTTAAATAAAAATGAGAAAGAGAGCTTGAGCAACAGCTATCAAGGACACCTTTGCTAAGATGTTATGGAGCTTTATACCACTGGCGAGTGCATGTGTGTATGATTTCTGATTGCTAGAGGCAACATCAATGCAATATATTCAAATAGGTTCCTGTGTTTTCATCAGGCTTGAGCATTCCTCTATTAAATGATTATGCAGATGGAGCAGTGGGGTTATGCAGAAAAAGGCTAACTGGGACTGCAATCCTGTACCCACTTTAATGGGAATAACAGCACAATCCTATCTTGCGCTGGAACAGGCAGGCCAGGAGGCCTGTGCTCTACCCAGCGCAAGATAGGGGGCTGAAAGTGGCTCAGCCAGAGGTAAGGGTAAACTCTTCCCCTTACCTTCGGGTAAGCCACTGCAGCCCCAATGTTGTTGTCAGACTTGCGCCTCCTCTGGACGTGGCATAAGTCAGAGGAAAGTGGAGCGACTTTTAGCTGCTCCACACTGCTTGGTAATGGGGGCTAGGATCCAGCCCTCCCACTCCCTGCCCACCCCGCACCCACCCTTCCTCCACCCCGGACCAAGCTCAGCCAACACAAGTCTCACTGCCAAAGTTGGCACGGAGGCTGGATTCAGCCTCCATGGGATGGTGCTCATCCTTGTGCTGGCCCAGCTGACTCCAGAGGAGATGCAAACATGCTTTACAGCACATTTGCAACCCTCCTAAGGTGCACTTAGGATTTCATCCTTAATCATACCCCCATGCTTTAGAATGCAGCCATGCTAAAAAGGTGCTTGCTGTGGTGATGGGAGTGTGCTGGAAGCAAACCAGAGGTAAGTTAAAAAAAAACTTTTTTCTTTTTTTTTTAAACTAAGCCTATAGGCTTCCTATAGGTCTCCTTGGACCAATGCCAGCTGTTTTACTGATTTAAGTCTGAGGACAGCCAGGGAGCATTCTGAGTTGGGATTTTGCAGGTAGGATCTTGGCACAAATTGCCACTGGCAGGATTCCCTCTTTTCACCAAAATAGTCTCTGCCCTCCCCCTCCCTGCCCCAACTCACCCTGCTCCCCCTCCCCACTACACACACACATACCCCACTGCTGTACCTGCCCTGGTGCCATCTAGGATCCACAGCAGTGAAGGTCCGCTGCTGTAGCTACTTTGCAGCCGCAGTCTGAAATAACCTGGCAGTAGTGTATGTTTCACACCATTGCTGGACCTCTTTTGACAGCAGGACACTGGTAAAAATGAGGTACTTACTTTTGAGTAGACATGCATAGCATTGCAGTATGAGTTCTCAGTGGTTCCCACCAGGGATGGGCAACTCGACTCATAAAACTCAGACTCAAGTCACCAAACATGCTTTTCCCAGATTCCTGCAGACTTGGGACACAGGTCTTTTGAAACTGGAAGTGACTGGATGGGGAGGTTAGAGAAAAACAAGACAAAGGCAGAGTAGCAGAAGAAATTGGGAAAGGTAGCATGATGGGATGTGATAGACGGTTTGGCGCAATGAGAGGATGCGGGGACAAAGGAGCGAATAAGCAGCCCATCCTGGGGCATTCCGTGTACAAATGCTTTTATGCAAATGCCCGAAGTCTCTGAGCAAAGATGGGAGAACTGGAATGCCTGGTGAAAAGGGAAAACATTGACATAGTGGGCATAACGGAAACCTGGTGGAATGCAGAGAATCAGTGGGATACTGCAATCCCAGGCTATAAACTCTACAGGAGGGACAGGCAGGGGCGTGTTGGAGGTGGGGTGGCCATTTATGTTAAGGAAGGGATAGAATCCAGCAAAGTAGAGATTGAAGGTGGGTCCGACTCCACCGTAGAATCTATGTGGGTTAAATTACCAGGCTTGTGCAGCGATGTAATACTGGGGGCGTGCTATCATCCGCCAGACCAGAAATCGGATGCAGACCTTGAAATGAGGAAACAGATCAGGGAGGTGACAAGGAGGGACAGGGTTGTAATCATGGGGGACTTCAATTATCCTCATATTGACTGGGTCAATTTGTGTTCTGGTCACGATAAGGAGACCGGATTTCTTGACGTGCTAAATGACTGTGGCTTAGAGCAGCTAGTCACGGAGCCCATCAGAGGGAAGGTGATTCTGGATTTAATATTGTGTGGTACACAGGACCTGGTTAGAGATGTAAATGTTACTGAGCCATTGGGGAACAGTGATCATGCTGCAATCCGTTTTGACATGCACGTTGGGGGAAGAATACCAGGCAAATCTCTAACAAAAACCCTTGACTTCCGACGGGCGGACTTCCCTCAAATGAGGAGGCTGGTTAGAAGGAGGTTGAAAGGGAGGGTAAAAAGAGTCCAATCTCTTCAGAGTGCATGGAGGCTGCTTAAAACAACAGTAATAGAGGCCCAGCAGAGGTGTATACCACAAAGAAAGAAGGGTTCCACTAAATCCAGGAGGGTGCCCGCATGGCTAACCAGCCAAGTTAGAGAGGCTGTGAAGGGCAAGGAAGCTTCCTTCCATAAATGAAAGTCTTGCCCTAATGAGGAGAATAAAAAGGAACATAAATTATGGCAAAAGAAATGTAAGAAGGTGATATGGGAGGCCAAGCGAGACTATGAGGAATGCATGGCCAGCAACATTAAGGGGAATAATAAAAGCTTCTTCAAATATGTTAGAAGCAGGAAACCCACCAGAGAAGCGGTTGGCCCACTGGATGGTGAGGGAGGGAAAGGGGAGATAAAAGGAGACTTAGAGATGGCAGAGAAATTAAATGAGTTCTTTGCATCTGTCTTCACGGCAGAAGACCTCGGGCAGATACCGCTGCCCAAACGGCCCCTCCTGACCGAGGGGTTAAGTCAGATAGAGATTAAAAGAGAAGATGTTTCAGACCTCATTGATAAATTAAAGATCAATAAGTCACCAGGCCCTGATGGCATCCACCCAAGAGTTATTAAGGAATTGAAGAATGAAGTTGCAGATCTCTTGACTAAGATATGCAACTTGTCCCTCAAAACAGCCACGGTGCCAGAAGATTGGAGGATAGCAAATGTCACGCCTATCTTTAAAAAGGGAAAGAGGGGGGACCCGGGAAACTATAGGCCGGTCAGCCTAACATCTATACCGGGTAAGATGGTGGAATGCCTCATCAAAGATAGGATCTCAAAACACATAGACGAACAGGCCTTGCTGAGGGAGAATCAGCATGGCTTCTGTAAGGGTAAGTCTTGCCTCACAAACCTTATATAATTCTTTGAAAAGGTCAACAGGCATGTGGATGTGGGAGAACCCGTGGACATTATATATCTCGACTTTCAGAAGGCGTTCGACAGGGTCCCTCACCAAAGGCTACTGAAAAAACTCCACAGTCAGGGAATTAGAGGACAGGTCCTCCCATGGATTGAGAACTGGTTGGAGGCCAGGAAGCAGAGAGTGGGTGTCAATGGGCAATTTTCACAGTGGAGAGAGGTGAAAAGCAGTGTGCCCCAAGGATCTGTCCTGGGACCGGTGCTTTTCAACCTCTTCATAAATGACCTGGAGACAGGGGTGAGCAGTGAGGTTGCAAAGTTTGCGGACGACACCAAACTTTTCTGAGTGGTGAAGACCAGAAGTGATTGTGAGGAGCTCCAGAAGGATCTCTCCAGACTGGCAGAATGGGCAGCAAAATGGCAGATGCGCTTCAATAAGTCAGTAAGTGTAAGGTCATGCACAATGGGGCAAAAAATCAAAGCTTTAGATATAGGCTGATGGGTTCTGAGCTGTTTGTGACAGATCAGGAGAGTGATCTTGGGGTGGTGGTGGACAGGTCGATGAAAGTGTCGACCCAATGTGCGGTGGCAGTGAAGAAGGCCAAATCTATGCTTGGGATCATTAGGAAGGGTATTGAGAACAAAATGGCTAATGTTATAATGCCGTTGTACAAATCGATGGTAAGGCCACACCTGGAGTATTGTGTCCAGTTCTGGTCGCCACATCTCAAAAAAGACATAGTGGAAATGGAAAAGGTGCAAAGGAGAGCAAGTAAGATGATTACGGGGCTGGGGCACCTTCCTTATGAGGAAAGGCTATGGCGTTTGGGCCTCTTCAGCCTAGAAAAGAGACGCCTGAGGGGGGACATGATTGAGACATACAAAGTTATGCAGGGGATGGACAGAGTGGATAGGGAGATGCTCTTTACACTCTCACATAACACCAGAACCAGGGGACATCCACTAAAATTGAGTATTGGGAGAGTTAGAACAGACAAAAGAAAATATTTCTTTACTCAGCGTGTGGTCAGTCTGTGGAACTCCTTGCCACAGGATGTGGTGGTGGTGTCTAGCCTGGACGCCTTTAAAAGGGGATTGGACAAGTTTCTGGAGGAAAAATCCATTATGGGGTACAAGCCATGATGTGTATGCGCAACCTCCTGATTTTAGGAATGGGTTAAGTCAGAATGCCAGATGTAGGGGAGAGCACCAGGATGAGGTCTCTTGTTATCTGGTGTGCTCCCTGGGGCATTTGGTGGGCCGCTGTGAGATACAGGAAGCTGGACTAGATGGGCCTATGGCCTGATCCAGTGGGGCTGTTCTTATGTTCTTATGTTCCAGAGTTTTTCTTGGGAACAAGTGGTTGCTGGGGTTTTTAAGGAACCGATCAGTGCTGTCAGGCCTTTAGCATCCCAGGCTCTGAATTGTTGTAAGCCAGGATGTGGCAGGAGGGGCCTTGATGTCCAGACCCTGTATGAAATGTAAATTAAAGGAACAGCAGCGCTGTGTGTGATTAGTAATCAGATGCACCTGTGTTAGGTGGGAGCCATGTGACCTGGGGAGATGTGTGCAGAGTCAGTGCACAGTGCAGGCTATGGTGGAGTGGTGCAATGCACCACTAACAGCCAATCAGAGAGGGTCACAAGACAGTCTTGTGACGATGAGGTTGCCCTTCTCTGATTGGCTGGCCCCAGTATATATGGGAGCAAGCACAGACTCCAGGTGTGGGTTGCTGTGGTGGAGTTTCTGCGTGTCGTGCTGCTGGTTTGAACTGTGCTGTGTCTTGGACTGCTTATCGTGACTGTGCCTCTCTGTATCCCTGACTTCTGGACCGTTTGACTGACTACTCTTCTGCCTGCTCCTTGACCAATACATGCCTCTACAACAAATAAGCCTGTTTCTGCTTCTTTGGCTCTGTTTGGGATCGCCTGCTTCTTGTGCTGTCTCCCTACGCTCCCGTGTCACTCTGCTATCGGGAAAGCAAGGACTATCCTCCCCTGCTGCCCTGACAAGCGCTTTCTGCATGTTTGCACGCACTTGAAGAACAGCAGAACTATTGTTTAAAAATGGGACGGGGGCATCAGGAAAGTGTTAAATGAGAACTCACACACATACACAGACACACCAGTCAGCAGCTCCAATTTTTTCTGCGGAGCCGCACCTGACTAGTTTATCGAAAGGACTCTAACTCAAATCAAACAGAATCCCAAAAAGGCTCCGGCCATTAAGACTCATGCATGAGTTGAGACAAAGGGGGCAGGGACTTGGAACTTGACTTGAGTCTCACCACAGTGGATTGGCATATCTCTGGTTCTCACTGAGTTCTGTAGACCAAAACTTATGACTTGCAAATTGGAACATAGTTAAGAAGCAGTAGAACCTGCTGCCACCTCAGATGTTGTGATTGCCAAAAGGTGGAGGACAGGTTCAGCCGCCACTGCAAGTGTACTCCTATACCTTCTCCCATAAATGGGAATAGTTGCCATTCATTCCTGTACAGCACTATGCTTGAGGACAACACTGCAATAGAGTTAAAACTTATCTACAACCACAGAATCTGTGTGGCCTATGGTCCACACAGGGATTTCTTATGTGGGGATGCAATGTGTCTTTGTGCAATATTTGGATTGCACAAAGATTACATCTTTTGAACAAAAAAAGAAAACCAAAAGGAAACCCAAATTTTACTGCAAGCAAATTTTGAAAACATTTCAAAGTTTGCGGTAATGGAGCAGCTCTGGGGGAGACTAAGAGCCCACTCCTGTGGTCGGCGGCACGGCTCCGTGCCACTGGCCACAGTTGCAAACGTGCCGTAAGGCACATTTGCAGGGCTCACCGCTGGGCTTGCCGGGCTCACTGCCGGGCCGGTGCTGGTCTAGGGCCGGGCGGTGGCCCAGGTTCTGCAGCTCGGTGGTCTCCCGGACAGCCGGGCTGTGGAATGGGAGGCGGGGGCGTGGACAGGGGCAAGCTGAGCTCCGCAGGATCCAGGGCGCATGTGCAAGGCTGTGCACCCTACACAAGCACCTTTACTGCCGACCATTGCAGGGCTGCTTACCTTACTCGGGGGAAGAGGATGAAGGTCCCCTTCTCCAGAGGAGCCTCCTGCGGTAGCACAGGAGGCGCAGGATTCAGCGGCGGCCCTTTTTGGTGCCACCGAGCCTGGATGCTCTGGGCAGCTCAGGATTGGGTTGCCCGGCTGCAATCCTAACCTCACTTTCCTGGGAGTAAGTCCCATTGAACACAATAGAACTTACTTCTGAGTGGACCTGGTTAGGATTGTGCCCTTATGCTCCCCAAGAGCCACCATATCTTTCCTTTATTTCTGATTCACCAGGAGACAATGAGGAGGAGGAAAAGTTAAGAAAAATCACTCCTATGCACCATGTTGTCATGTTTTTTTTTCTGTACACTGCTTTGTAGTAGTAGTAGTAGTAGTAGTAGTAGTAGTAGTAGTAGTAATAGTAGTAGTAGTAGTACATCCTGACAATAAGAGGAGACATAAAGGAACTTTTCCTTCCTCTAGTAACAAGAAATTTTTTGAAGAATGGGGGCAGGGTGTTTTGGAAATTAACAGCTCAATCCTGAACCTGGTGACACCTAGGGCTCCAGCAGCACCCAAAAAGTGACTGATCCTGTGGGCACCCTGGCTACTGCTGGGGTCTCCTTGGTGGAAGGGAGCATTTGCTCCTTTCCCAGGGCAGACAACAGCTGGTGGCAATGGGTCTCCTTGGCTCTGCGCCCATGTTTGAGCGAGCACAGAGTAGAGAAGGCCCATGTTGGGCCGCCTGGCTCCTAGATGGAAGTTCAAGATGCAGTGGCAGATGCTGGCGCCATCTCCGCCCCCTTGTGGGCCCAGTCCTCCCTTCTCTCAGCCTCATTCTGCCCACTCACCACCTCCTCCTCTGCTCCCAATACACTCACATCTGGCCAGTACTGTGGGAGCACTGACCAGCTGTTCTCTCAGTGCAGGTGGTCAGCGCCTAGTGGTGTTGGCCCAGCACTGATGCTCCCTCCTCCCCCAGTGCAGCAAACATGCTTTACGGCATGTCCACAACATCAGAGCTGGCAGTACACGTGTACTTGCTAGCTTCAGGATTGGGCCCTAAGACTGGCAGTTTCTGGATCTTGTTTGACTTGGAAAATTAACTGAATCCCCCCCCCCCCCGATTTTCAGGAAAAGAAATCAGATAATTTTCAATTCAATTTGAGTTGAACAGGTGAAACTCACCCATTGTAAGAAAGAAATGTTCATTTTCTTCATGATTATTGAAATACGGATATTTTCTAGATATGGATATTTGGTTTTTAAAAATTCAAATACTCTGTGGCCATACAACATTTTAGTTTTGGTTTCAGCAGCAAGCCACCAATTAATTAAATAATCTCCCCCAAATAAGGAGATTACTGATTTATCAGTAGAACTCAGCAGGTCAAAGCCAACAATGGCATGAAGGGGATTAAACTAAGCTTGTTTGATATGTGTTCTGCATACTAATCAAGACCAGTGATTAAGAGATGCATATTTAAATGACTGTATCAGTCTGTGACATTTTGCTCTCTGCTTTTTTCTTTATTTCAATGGAAACATTTATTTTTGCTGGCAAGAAAAGCTTCAAGTAATTACTTGATGCAATGGATTGGTTGGCAACCTTCAGTCTAGAAAGACTATGGTATAAGCCTACAGCACCCAGTATTCCCAGGCGGTCTCCCATCTAAGTACTAACCAGGCCTGACCCTGCTTAGCTTCCAAGATCAGACGAGATTGGGCATGTGCAGGGTAACAGTTGCTGCAATGGATTATAGCTAGATGAAGCCAGGAGCTATCTGTGTACAGAAGGAGATACCTATGCATGCATGCCTATCTAAATGGAGAATCATGGCTGTGACAGTGGTTCCCAAACTTACCTCGATCAGAGCGCCCTGTTGTGGTGGCACCATTGCTGGGCTCTCCCGGATGCTGCCATCTTGAATTACACAAACTCATGGAGATCTTAAACAATTCAAGATGGTGGTGCCCAGCTCTCCCGAGTGCTGTCATCTTAATTAACTGGGCTTTCCCCAATCAGCTGTTCAGCTTGATCCATTTCCTCACTGCTCCCTCTTTCCCATCAAATAATGGACTGATGGGATTCCAATTTTGTCTGCATGTAGACAGCCCCAGTCACTGCAAAGGGCACTTTGTTGGACTGAGGCTAGAACATGGTGCTTAGATATGTGGGGTCCAAGTTTGAATCAGCCATGAAGATCCCTTCGGGGAAGTCCATATATTGCACCTTGACCTAGCTCAAAGGATTGTGGTGAGGGTAAATAGGATGATATACTGTAGTATTTGAAAGATCCTAATCTTTGGGATGTTGATGGAGTAAGGATGGAGTAAGGTGTGTGTGTGGGGGGGGGGGGTTTCTAAAAATGTAAACAAACTGTTATCTAGGTGTGCTGTCATTCTTGCCCTGCCTTTTTACAGAATAAATGGATTAGAATTGCATACAAACTTAAAAGCTGAATTTATTTTCTGAAGAAACCTCAGAATCAAAGTGATTAGACATTCTGATTTTATGTGGGAAAGCAGTCGCAGTGGATCCCAATTTGGATCAAGACTGCAGCAGTGGGGAGGTGAGACCCAGCCTTTTGCCATTGCACTGATCTCCCAATTTAAAATGCTGCCTCCAGGCTGTTTTTAGTCCTGGAGGAGAAAACATCCGGGCATAAAAATTACACCTCTCCCTCCATTCCAATTCTCTCACCACCACCGTGTCATGGCTTCTTTCTGAGAAGAAGAAAACGTGAAGGGATGCAGTCACAGAATCCCCTCATAATATGTCATTTGGCAGCAAGTAGGTAGTACAGCCACTGATCGTTCTGAATGTTGAATTATTGTATTGTCATCGCAGAAAATCACTGCAGGCATTTGACATTTCAAGTGCTGGGAGGGTTGTGATTCACAGCAAGGTTTAAGAGCCTTGCTAAGCTGAACATTAAATTGCCCAAAAAAGAGCAACGTGTTTTTAAGACCACTTGTGGTTACGCTGTAGTACAAACTCATAAAAGCCAGATATACAGGTTTTCCTAAGAAATTATTCCTGAAAAATGGGCATAGGCCTCCCTAATCTTTGGGATTGTAGATTGGCTTCCATTAGCTCCAGCTGCTTTGAACGTTGAAACAGATATCTGACTTGCAGTGTTCAATATGGAATTTATTGGTGTTTTTTTTCCCCCCTTTGCAATTTTGCATTGCTCGTACTAGTAAAACATTTGTAAAATGGCTGTGTGTGAAAAGAGTCTGCTGAGGTAATGTTACTACCTAGTTATAACCAAAACAAAGGTGGAACTGGACAACAGATAAAGCAACTGTAGAAATATTGCTGGTAACTAAATACTTTTAATATAGTTTGCTACATTTGCTATATAGTTTGCTACATTTTTGCACTTCACCACAAAAAACATCTTGTTCATGTCTTATGCAACTTTAACAAGCGTCACAGGCCACTAAAGGCCCAAGACTGTATTTCTGGGCAGTGGAAAAAAAACTGTGAGCACATGTGGAAGAATTCAGTCTTTGAAGTGTTCTGACTACAGGTCACTCCTGCAGCGCCACCTACTGGCCATCTGAACAGATCCTAAATCAAGAGGATCAGCTCATCCATGCTACATGCTAAGTTTAGCACCAACAATTAGATGTATATATTTTCTTTAAAACAATCAAGCGATGCAACTCAATACGTTAAGCCAATGAAAATTCTGTCTATCGTTGATAGGGTCGTAAGTTTGTAAAGAGCAGTCAGACTTGCATAGGGGCTTGCAATAACACTCACTGCTTGCAGTTAGGCTTGATTCACTTATGCGTCTCTCATGGTCTATAAAATCAAGCAGTGGCCTGCATGTGTGAATTAGCCATCATGGAACATATGAAGTTTTGAATAAGTTTGTTCCACATCACAGTGCTTTTAAATGGCAGCTTTTCAAACATTTAGCAGGCAGGCAGTAGCTGTAGAACAGACATATGTGCATCTCTCACTGTTTGCTAGAGAGTGTGGAAAGGAAGGAGGGAAAAATATGGCAGTGTAATGACACTAACGTATCTTTTTGTATCTTCCCCTAGGGAAGGTGGTCTTCTTTAGAAGAACTAAAAATGTCCACAATTCTTTTGAGTAACTTTGAATTAAGTTCTCCATGCTTGTTAGACAGCTGCAAATTTTCTCTGAAATTTAAATTCCTCCAAAATCTACATATTTCCTCCAGGTATTATGCAAATTGTCTTAGCTTGATTATCTAAACACCCATGCATGCACACACATAAAGTACACATGAGGAAGCAGAGCCTGTTCCTGGTTTGGTGAGTCCTTGTGCTAAGGCCTCCATACCTCCCTGTACTAAATACCTGGCCTCCATACCTCCTAAATGAATCACATGGCCCTGTGGTGTGAGGCTTGAGGGTGTCAGCCAGGGGCTCCCTGATGGGCCTGGCCTATGCCATTGGCCAGGACCCAGCTGGAACGACCCTTGATTACCCTGTGAGAAACGTCCTTGAATTATTTCCCTCACTAAGTAGAAATACAGTCAGATGCCCCCCCCCCCATATCTGTGGATCTGGCATCTGCTAACCTGACTTACTGCAAATGCTAACAGATACTGGGGTTCAAGTTTAAATGCCTTGAAAAATTGAGGTTCCTACTGCTTCACGACCAAACCGTGCCATTTCCAAGTCCAGGGTGCTTTCTTTTAGCACTCAGTTGAGCTGGGGCGCCTAGAGCCCTGGTGCCATTTAACCAACCTCTCTGGACACACTCTGGGCAGAGGCAGGAAAATTGAGACAGTCCATTGGCTGCCTGTTCGATTGGGAGTGTAGCACAGCTGTTGCTGGGGTCGGTGAGGTTTCCCTAGCTTCAGTCCACGCGTTTTCAGCAAGCCCTGTCTGTCCACCCTGTTCATTCATTCATTCATTTGATCTGTAATCCGCCTTTCTCCCTAAAGGGCACCCAAGCCAGATATGTCCAGTCTGAGTATAGCTGGTTGCTCCATGTGGGGGCCGGGTAGGAATTTTTGGCTGGTAACCTGATTGGTGAGGGTTATTGCTTTTTTCATCTACCCTGGACTGGCATTTGGGCATGGTGTTATAGATGTAGTTATTTAAAGGTTTCTCTGAGTGGGGCAGGTGGTGTGCTGGCTGAGCAGCCAGGAATGGGAGATGGTGTACATTGTAAGCAAAGTCAGAGGATGAGTCAGGACCACTCTGACAACACTTGTCTGGGTTGATGAGGCTAGCTGGCAAGCCCCCTGGCTGGTTAAGCAAGGCCCAGCTCATGACTTAGCCTGTGTGGATCAGTGCTGGCCAGCTGCCTCGACTTCTTGGAGTTGTCTGGGATAGGCTAATCCTGTCTCTGATCAGGTGACACCTGGAGCAAGGGTGATATGTCCATGGGGTCTGAGGGGAGGTAAATGGCTAATGCCATTTTCCCCCAAACTTGTAGTGGCCAGCATGCTTTGGGGTTTTTACTAGCTTATTTTTCCCTGCTGCAGGTTATTGTTACTAATTCAATAAATTACAATCATTCCATGCCTCTGTCTCATGTCCTTATTGGAGGGTGTCTGGGTAAATCACCTCCAGGTCATGCAGAGATTCCTTACTTCTCCTAGGCTTCCCCTAGAATGTATCCACAGGTTCTGGTATTTGCGGGGAGTTCTGGAACGGAACCAACTGCAGATATCGGGGTCCCGCTGTAATAAGGAAAAAAAAATCCTGCAATACTACAAAATCAAGCATGCCACATGATAAAAAGTTATGCCAGAGAAAGGACCCACAGATATACCTACCAACAGGAAAGTGAAATGAAACATCATTTGCTGTAAATCAGACATTATCCTATTACTTATAGTGTTGAAGGGACTGCATTACTCAATCCAATGAATGGCATTTGTCAACATGTTTTCTAAAACAAAAACAAAAACAAAAACTTGAAATTCTTGCACAGTTGATAGCTGTAAAAATAATTGCACATTGTCATAACAGATGAAAAATACCGCTTTGATGGAATAAGTATTTCTGTTGTATACCAGGGCCCAGAGATGTACTATTGTCCAAGGACTGTGTGCACAAGACTGCATCTTGGTTGCTATAGAAAAACAGTTGGGTGCTCAAGTACTGCAAATCAGCCAGAAAGACACCTTCTTATTGCCCTTGTGACAAGAAAGCACAACCAAATTGCAAATTCTCCTGGCAGCTATATTTTCAAGGCAAGGAACTATTAGCTCTTCTCACTATGTATTAAACACATTCAACTCACAGGGGAACTCTACAGGACTTCAGGATTAGACAGTCCCCCTTTATCCATATAAGTGATCTCCAATGAGGCCCCATTGACTGAAGGTTACTTCAGACCACCAGGCATATACAAAAGAGAAACAGAACAGCAAGAGCAGGGAAATCAGCAGGTTTCCTGTTCCCTGAATTGTTACTAGTTTGCAAGTTTGCACATAAATAAGCTGAATTACTTAAGAGAGATTTTTCCCATTTCAACTACCACTACTGTGCTCTTAAACTAAGGAGATGCTCAGTCCAAAACCCTACTGAGCAGCTAATGATTTGTTACAGGACAGAGCCAGCAGAGGGCGCACAAGTCAATTAACAGTTTCCCTTCAGCTTTTGCAAGCAACTCATATACATAACCTGCTGGGATCCAGCTCCTGATCTCTTGTCAGCTTAGTAGAATTAACATTCTCCACAGGACGGTTCTTGGAATGTTAATCCATTAGCACAATCAATCTTAATTATATTTTTAACGTTGTGCCTTGCTTATCTTTAGTGGTGGTAAAGGGTCCCCAAATCCTCCAGGATTGGCCTGAAGTCACCAAGAATCAGCAGGAAATTCCAAGTGACCACTGAAAAAATCCAGGAGATTTGAATAGGACCTCTGTGGTTTAATGGCATCACATGGGGGGGGGGGAAGTGATCTTCAGGAATAGCATCAGAGTATGCAACTATAGGGGTTACATTCACAGGTTCAGTAACATAGTACCATTATTAAGGCCAACCCATGTTCACAGAAGCATACGTGAGCTTCTAAGCTGAACAGACCTCTACCTCAGGCTCCAGTTCTTCCTGCTGGGCCAAACTGGTTTCCAGTTTCATTCATCAAATGTGAAGAAATGTTTCCTAGTAAAAATCAAGTTAGATTGTTTACCTTTTCTAATTTTGTTCAACTAAACTCTGCACATCTTCCCTGGGAATGATAGTCTGTTTTGCAACCTCTTTGAATAATAAATTTAGGGCGCAATCCTAACCATCTTTCCAGCACTGACATAGCTGTGCCAATGTGGTGTGCACTGCATTGAGGAGTGCATTGTGGTGTGCACAGTGAGGAGGTAGTCAAGGGGGTCTCCTCAAGCTTAGGCATGTTTGTTGCCTTACCTTAGGGGCTGCATTGCGGCTAAGTCAGTGCTGGAAAGTTGGTTAGGATTGCACCCTACGTTATCTTACCTTAACCCTCATTTTTATTAAAATTTCTAATCTAGATTGTTCCTATCTTTCCTCCATTCCTGTAACCGTTGCTGTAATATAGCTAAAACACTCCTTTTGGGCAAGCAGATTTACACATGTGGGCCACTTGCTCTATTAGAAACCAAGGGCCTAAATCACACATGTATTCAGATTCATCTTTTAGTGTCACTCTAATAAGGACTAAATGCCTGTATTGAACCAGATGCACATTCTGATGGGCATCCATGTTGCACATGAACATCTTATCCGCATGCAACTAGAACTGGCTTGGGGGTCTTGATTCTGCTGGTCTGTCATGTATTAAATTCATGCACGTACACATATAGTTCACTGGCCAGAGAATTTGTATTGTGCGCCTTTGATTGCAAACTGTTAGGTATTGACAGCTTTAAAAATGATGGTTGTGAAGTACACACAGTCCCTCACAGTAGCATTTTACTTTAATGATTAAATGTGGGCTATGGCTGTTTTGTATAGATGTCTCTTGCTAGCAGTTTGAGTGGAAAACTGCTCTCTGGTTTGTATAGGAAGCTATTATCCTAGCTATCTCTTAGAAAGCCTTTAGTTGGCAACCTTCAGTCTCGAAAGACGATGGTATCGCACTCTGAATGGTGGTTCTGGCACAGTGTCTAGTGTGGCTGAAAAGGCCAATTCGGGAGTGACAATCCCTTCCCCACTGGGAGCAAGTGCAGTCTGTCCCTGGTCTGTCTCCCTGGCTATGGGCCTTCCTTCTTTGCCTCTTTGCCTCAGTCTGTTGGCCAAGTGTCTCTTCAAACTGGAAGAGGCCATGCTGCACAGCCTGCCTCCAAGCGGGCCGCTTAGAGGCCAGGGTTTCCCACCTGTTGAGGTCCATTCCTAAGGCCTTCAGTTCCCTCTTGCAGATGTCCTTGTATCGCAGCTGTGGTCTACCTGTAGGGTGCTTTCCCTGCACGAGTTCTCCATAGAGGAGATCCTCTCCTGTTGTGAGCGAAGGGTTTATGACTTGCTGCAGTACAGAAGTCTACTCAGGAAGCAAGCTCTGTAGACCTGGATCCTGGTATGTTCCGTCAGCTTCTTGTTGGACCAGACTCTCTTTGTGAGCCTGGAAAATGTGGTAGCTGCTTTACCAATGTGTTTGTTTAGCTCGGTATCGAGAGAAAGAGTGTCGGAGATTGTTGAGCCAAGGTACACAAAGTCATGAACAACCTCCAGTTCATGCACAGAGATTGTAATGCAGGGAGGTGAGTCCACATCCTGAACCATGTCCTGTGTTTTCTTAAGGCTGATTTTCAGTCCAAAATCTTGGCAGGCCTTGCTAAAACGAATCATGAGCTGCTGGAGATCTTTGGCAGAGTGGGTAGTGACAGCTGCATCATCGGCAAAGAGGAAGTCACGCAGACATTTCAGCTGGACTTTAAACTTTGCTCTCGGTCTGGAGAGGTTGAAGAGCTTTCCGTCTGATCTGGTCCGGAGATAGATGCCTTCTGTTGCAGTTCCAACAGCTTCAGAAGGACAGCGAAGAAAATCCCAAACAAGGTCGGCGAAAGAACACAGCCCTGCTTCACTCTGCTTCGAATGTCAAAGGGGTCTGATGTGGAGCCATCAAAGACAATAGTGTCCTTCATGTCCTTGTGGAAAGATCTGATGATACTGAGGAGCCTGGGTGAACATCCGATCTTGGGGAGAATCTTGAAGAGGCCGTCCCTGCTGACCAGGTCGAAAGCCTTCGTGAGATCTATAAAGGCTATAAAGAATGGTTGTTGTTGTTGTTCCCTGCATTTCTCCTGCAGTTGTCTAAGGGAGAATACCATATCAGTGGTGTACCTGTTGGCTCGGAATCCACCCTGCAATTCTGGATAGATGCTCTCTGCAAGTACCTGGAGCCTCTTTAGTGCAACTCGGGCAAACAGCTTTCCTACTACGCTATGGAGAGAGATGCCGCAGTAGTTGTTGCAGTCACCCCTGTCACCTTTGTTCTTGTACAGCATGATGATGTTTGCATCCCTCATGTCTTGAGGTACTCCACCTTCTCTCCAGCAGAGACAGAGGATTTCATGCAGCTCAGTGACAATGATCTCTTTGCAGCACTTTAGGACTTCAGCAGGGATGCTGACTTTTCCAGGTGCCTTGCCAAAGGCAAGGGAGTCGAGGGCCACATGAAGTTCTACTAGAGTTGGTTCACTGTCAAGCTCCTCCAGCACAGGCAGGCACTCAATGTTGTTCAGCACTTCTTCGGTGACTACATTTTCTCTGGAATATAGCTCAGAGTAGTGCTGCACCCAGCGTTCCATCTGCTGCGCTCAATCCTGGATGACCTTACCTGTGGCAGACTTCAGAGGGGCAATTTTCTTCTGTGTTGGACCTAGGGCCTGCTTGATACCATCATACATCCCCTTGATGTTGCCCGTGTCAGCTGCTATCTGTATCTGGGAACAGAGCTGGAGCCAGTCATCATTAGCACATCTCCTGGCAGTCTGCTGGACTTTGCTGCGAGCAGCTCAGAGGACCTGCAGGTTGTGCTCACTGGGACAGGTTTTGTATGCTGCTAGAGCTCTCCTCTTTTCCTCAATGACTGGTGTCAACTCCTCAGAGTGGGCTTCAAACCAGTCTGCTGTCTTGTTCATCTTCTTGCCAAATATGGACAAGGTGGTGTTGTAAACGGCATTTTTGAAATATTCCCATCTGTTGGATGCAGCTGCATCGGCCGGGCCTGGAAGAGATTCCTCAAGCACTCGTGCAAATTCCTCCACCTTTCTCAGATCCCAGGTCTTGCTGGTATCAATGCGAGGTCTTCCTTCCTTTTTCATGTGATACAGTTGCTTTGCTTGCAGTTTCACTCTGCTGCACACCAGGGAGTGGTCAGTGTCGCAGGCAGCTCCCTGATAACTGCATGTGATCTTGATGCTGGGAAGGCTGGAACGTCTGGAGAGAATCAGGTCAAGCTGGTGCCAGTGCTTTGATCTTGGGCGTCTCCAAGAGACTCTATGTTGGGGCTTCGTGTTGAATAATATTAATAATAATAATAATAATAATAATAATAACAACAACAACAACAACAACAACAACAACAACAACAACAACAACAACAACAACAACAACTTTATTTATACCCCGCCCTTCTCCCCAAAGGGACCCAGGGCAGCTTACAACAGTTAAAAACAGATTAAAACATGATTTAGCAAACAGATAAAAACATAACACATTAACAGATCATAAAAACAATAGTCAGATTGGATGCCATGTCATGTAGAAGATCTAGAAGTTGAAGGCATCAGGATTGTCTTGAAGAACATGTTGCTGACACAGAGACTGTGATGACAGCAAAACTCTAGCAGGCGTTGGCCATTTTCATTCATCTTCCCAGTGCCGAACTGACTTAAGCAAGTGGGCCACAAACTGTGATCAGCACCAACTCTAGCATTGAAATCGTCAAGGATGAACAAAGGCTCTTTTACGGGGATCTTCTTGATAGTGGTGGCCAGGTCATCATATAATTTGTCTTTGCTTTCTGCTGGAGATGACAGAGTCGGTGCATAAGCACTGATGAGAGTGACAGGTCCTGCTGATGACTGGAGCTGCAGGGACAAAATTCTTTCACTTCCTGCAGAAGGTGGGATGATGGATTCCAGCAGGGTATTTCTGACCACAAAGCCAACACCATGTTCCCTGGTTTCATTTGGTGGTTTTCCCTGCCAGAAAAATGAGAAATTTCTCTCCTTGACAGATCTGGAATCCGGCAGCCTCGTCTCTTGAAGGGCGACAATGTCCATCTGCAGTCTGCTCAGCTCCATGTTGATGTCAGCTGTTTTGCATGCGTCGTCTATTTCTTGCAGGTCATCAGAGAAGCCAGGTGTCATTGTCCTTAGGTTCCAGGTGCCCAGCTTTAGGGCAGGAGTTTTCTGTTTTCTGTTGCATGGTGCAGAGTTGTTAATCCGCTTGTTGGTTTTCACCCTAAACCCCACGCACCCCGTGAGGTTAACGGACCGTGGCAAGGCAACACTTTACTGGCTGGGGACTGCCCAGCTTAAGGCGGGCAGTAGCTGCCCAATGAGATGCAATGATCTCTCCCACCAACGGAAGCAGCCCCTGGTGTCACACTCTACGGCAATCGAGTGAAGACTTATAACCGGTAAACTGCTGCTTCCCGTGTTGTGCTGACGCCGTATGGCGAAGTTGGAGTGTCCTCTCCAGTGCGCGAAGCCTGGGTAAAGAAGGTATGGAGGATAGGGTGTTACCCATTCAGCAAATCCCCCCTCTCCACGTCACTGAAATGGTCCAAAGGAAAGGCAGAAGCCAATACGGTTCGTTCCAGTGGAGAAAGCCTTTAAGGAGCTGACATTCCGCTTCTTCTCAATGGCTTCTCTTGTCACTATTGCCTTTTCAAACCACCATTTATAAGCCCATGAGGTCAATTCTCTCACTTTGGATTAATCTTCAGGAGCCATTTAACAATCATCAATAAGTGGTGATAGACATCACCAACAGAGAAACAAAAGCAGTACGATTGGCAGATGAGTTTAATTTATAGACTCTATGAAATACTTACCTGGCATATTAAAAAAAATGTATTAACTTGCTTTATCGTGAGCAGAACCAGCAATGTTTAGCTGTAAGATGAGCGTGTTTACATGGAAGAGAGTTCCTCCTAAAGCCTACATTCTGGGAGTCTGAATATTTTCATTTGTAATTCTTGAAGAAAAGAGAATAGTGTTACAAAAGAAAACCAAGGGCGCAGTCCTAACCAACTTTCCAGCACTGGCATAGGTGTGCCAGTGGGGCATGTGCTGCATCCTGCCGTTGGGGGCAGTCATGGAGGCCTCCTCAAGATAAGGTAATGTTTGTTCCCTTACCTTGGAGTTGCATTGCCCTTATGTCAGTGCTGGAAAATTGGTTAGGATTGCGGCCCAAGTTGCCCTGATCCAATAAGGGAGATCCACGCCTGCAGTCTTTGCAAAGGCGTGGATCATGCTCATCCAGACATCACAAAGTGGATGCATCTACTGCTGTAGAGGGGAATGCACATCCCTTCCAGAGCCTTATACAGCATTTGCAAGCTGGAGCTGAATGCTAGCCAAGATGACTTCCTTTAGTTAAAACCCAATACCTTGACCCTATAAGATGTGCAACATAGATGCAACAGTAAGGGGAATGTCTCTTTTTGCCAACAGCTCTAACTATGTGACGTGTTGAGTACATGTCATACTGCCAGTTCCATTTAGTTTTTACCTCTTCATTTCAATATATCAGGATGAATGTACAAATGGGATTGTTTACATCATTGCTGTTCCGGGTGGCATCCTGTGGATATTTTCCAACTCCACAGATAGCATAGTTGATAACTAGTTATCAACTAGCTAGTTGATATAAACATTATAGAAATTTGGTTCCATGGAAGAAAAGAGGTTTCTGCTTCCTAACTTCAGGGTTGGAAGCACTGCTCAGATGTAATCTTCCATGCAGTGAGTGAACTCAGAATTCAGAACATGATAGTGAACTACGCAGAATTCATATTCCTATAATCAGGCTGACATCCTATGCAGTGGTTCTCAAACTTTGAGCACCAGGACCCACTTTTAGAATGAGAATCTGTCAGGACCCATCAGAAGTGATCTCATGACCAGAGTGACATCATCAAGCAGGAAATTTTTTAACAATCCTAGGCTACAATCCTACCCACACTTACCCAGAAGTAAGTCCCATTCACTATCATTGTTAAAAGCATATATAGTAGCCTGTTAAAGGTACAGGTCTGTGACATTTCCCCCAATGCAGTCACATATTAGGGTAGCATCAAGTCTAATATATTAAAAATAAAATATTGAAATGAATGGGGACCCATCTGAAATTGGCTCGCGACCCACCTAGTGAGTCCTAACCCACAGTTTGAGAAACACTGCTATACAGTAAGCATTTTCCTGGGAGTAAGCCATATTGAACTCAGTGGGACTTCTCAGTAGACATAGGCTGTGGATTACTTAAAGTTGAAGATGAACTATGCTCATCAGTCTTTCTTATCAAGTCTGGAAGACTGGAAGATAACAAAATGTTGTGGTTATGCTTTTATTTGAATTAAAATTGTTTTAACAGCCATGTCATTATTTCATTAATGTTACTAATTTTGTCTCCTCTTTATTTCACGGATTGTTAATATTTGCTTTTTAAAGAAATGATATAAGGTCACTACTTTAATGACACAGATTGTCAGTTATATCTCATGCCTAATAAGTAGGCACTTGAGACAAGCTGAGTAATAATACTCATTATACGGTATTTAAAATTTCATGGTGGGGGCTCAAAGATTCCCTGGGACATTTCAAACATGAGAGGATGATTATTGAAATCGATCTGATTGGAGAAACTCACTGATCTTTACTAACATTTACTGTGATATTAAGAGTGTACATGTATGGATTTTCATGTTTAAATAACAACAAATAGATCTGCCCCCTCCTGAGGAAAGCCAGATTGGTTATGAATAATGCTAAAAGGGAAGACAGAAGGGAGGGCAAGGAGGAAAGACGCCTGCCTCTAAGCCATTTCTCACATCTCCCTGTAAGATTGCCCAGAAAAATGTGCAGGAAATGTTAATCATTTGCTTTTTGGTGAAAAATACCCCACAGCTCCTGCTGCTGTCATTGCCTGCAATCATCACCCTTTTTGTTGATGTGTTAATGTCTGCAGTTCACTGTTAGAGCACATGCTTTGCATCCACACTCAGTTTGTGGCATCTCTGGCTAAGGCTGGGGGAGGGGGAATAAAAACCCTGTCTGAAATCCTGGAACAGCCACTGACCTGTTCCAATTCAGTAGTAGGCTATCTAGCTAACTTTGTCACGATGTACTGGACTATCTATTGTTTTTTCTGCAATACATGAACTAGGCCAGTGGTTCCCAAACTATGGGTCTGGGGCCCACCAGAGGGTCATGGCCCAATTTTTATTGGGTCATAAAACTAACAGGGCAGATTAGGCTATGTGCATCAAGGGTTAAACGAGCTGCTTTGGATGGGGGGCACTGCTGCCCAATCACCATTATATTATCACCCCTTGGCCTTATAAATCAGGCAGCAGTCTCTAGGGCCTCTAAAAAGTTTGGAAACTACTGCACTTGGCTATGCCTTTGAAATATTTGACAAGGAAATCTAGTCAGCCCCTTGTTACTGGCTATGCTTTTAAAAACATGTATTACAGGCACATACAGGGGAAACAGTGATGTCACAAGATCAAGGAGAGGGGAGTGGGCCACCCCGGGCATGAGGCTTGGCAGGGGGTAACATCACACTACCCAAGCCTCCCGTCAGCTATCTCTGGGGCCGCTTTGGGTCCAGCCGCCATGTGCTCTTGCCTTTGATCATGTTTTCACTGTTTACCAGCAAACCGGACACAAATCAGCTCAGAAATCGGATAAGGGAGGTAGGCTTTTCACATTTAAACAAATGTGAGAGCCTGGACGATTAGGGGCAATGTAATTACACTATTATATCACCACCACCACCACGCTGAACTTCCAGAAAGCTGCCAAAGGTAAGTGCCATTGTCACAGCCACAACCACCCTGAGTGTGCTCTGAGGCAAAAACACCTCTGAGGGGAAATACAGCATAGATCCGATGTAAGGGCCAATAATTCAGGGAGGGGGGAAGGACAATGAAGGGGAGGATGAAAGTTGTAACAAAAGACTTTATTCTAGTGTTTCATAAAGAGGAAAAATCAGAACTGGGGCCTAACTGAACTTCTTCTCACTTTAACTAGAGGAAAAATTATACTAACATTTACTCCACGGGCCTATGGGAAGGAGAAAAGAGATGAAGGGAGAAGAACTCGTTGGAGAAAGAGGCAAATTGAAAGGAGGGAATAAAGATGGAGAAGAGATTTGGGGAGATTGGTAAGGTTTCCCAGAGAAACTGGGGAAGAAAATGACAGTTTTGGGCTGCAGGGATAGAAGGAAAAAGAAAAAGGTTGTGGAGATTAGTGGGGAAGAAGGGAACAGCATGTCTTAGGTCAGACCATGGTGAAAAATCATGGCTAGGAAGCAGCTCTGTAGTCTGAACCAAGAGCTATAGGCAAGGGATGAGCCAAAAAACTCATGTGTGAAAGTGTGAAATCACCTCACCCACTTATAGGTGGAGAGCTAGTCCCACCAAATAAACAGTCATAATCTATCTCCCAGTGCAGTGCTGGATCCGAGCCAGGGTCACAGAGGAAGTCACTCCCATTGTACCATGAGGGGGCAACATCCATACCCTGTGTTCAAGAATGGATAGCCCAATCCTGAGCTTCCCAGAGCGCAGGGCTGCCACGGCAGCGAAAACAGCTCCTGCATCATCCAGCACACCCTGGACAGCCGCCACCTCCTCAGGAGAAGGGGACGTGTGTGTCCCCAAGTAAAGGAAGTAGCCCTGCAATGGGGCTATTCGATTCTATGGCAGCTCTGGAGCTGCTGCAGAATCAAAGAGTTCCATGTCAGGTAGCGTAGCCTGACGTGGAGCTCAGGATCTGGTGGGGCTGAGCTCCACTGATCCTGCCCTGCTCTCTCCCCCTCTCCCCATCCCCCCACCTCCCTCTGCCTCGAAGTGCCTCTTCCCTGCCTCCACCCCACACTCCCACCTACCTCTCCACAGCCCTGCTGTTTGGGCAATTGGGGAGCATCGGCTTTCCACCGGTGCTAGCCCAGCACAGACTGGCACTTGGCTAGCTCCAGTTCTGGGCTAGCACTGAGGGCCCGCAAATGTGCTTTATGGCACATTTGCAACAGTGCACACTGATAGTGAGCCAGCATGCACTGTTTAGGATTGGGCCTCGAGTCTCATTCATTAAAAGAGCCATTCAACTATGCTTGGATAATATTAAATTTCAAATTCCTTTTGTGAAAGGTTCAGTGACTGCTATCTTACTTCCATGTCCAGTAGAAAAAGTGGTACCATGAGATATCGTTCATATATCTACTTCTTAAAATAGATTCATATATTCAACCTCCAGCAGGGAAGAAAAGATGCCTTTTTAACGGACTGCAAAGGATTTTTGTATGTCATGAAAATAAAGTACAACATTTAAACAACATCCATCAAAGCTCTTTATCTATCTAAAAGTTTTTCCAGGTGATAAAAATGCAAGGAGAATAGACCTTCCTCTAAAACATATCCTGTCTCAATGGAGTGATTGTGTTGAGCCTATAGATGCCAAAACTATATAGACCAGTGTTTCTCAAACTTTGGGTTGGGACCCACTATGTGGGTCACGAACCAATTTCAGGTGGGTCCTCATTCATTTTAGTATTTTATTTTTAATATATTAGACTTGATGTTACCATGGTATGTGACTGCATTTGGGGAAATGTTACAGATCTGTACTTTTAACAAGCTATGTATATTCTTTTAACAATGATAGTAAATGGGACTTACTCCTAGTAAGTGTGGGTAGGATTGCAGCCTAGGATTGTTAAAAATTTTCCTGCTTGATGATGTCACTTCCAGTCATGACATCACTTCCAGTGGGTCCTGACGGATTCTCATGCTTAAAAGTGGGTCCTGCTGCTAAATGTGTGAGTACCACTGATGTAGGCAGTAAGGGAGATGATGCCAAAGCTTGTATTTACCATATAGAGCATAATGAGTTTCTCTGTGACAGTCTAAAGCAGGGGTGCTCAATAGGTGGATCGCGATCTACCGGTAGATCGCGAGGCAAAATGAGTAGATCGCGGAGTGCCGACCCCCCCCTTCAGGTGCCTCTGGGAGGAAACGCCGGGAGTAAGGCCCATTGTACTCAATGGGGCTTACTCCCAGGTAAGTGTGGCTAAGATTGCAGCCTCACAGCCTAATCCTAGGCATGTCTACTCAGGAGTAAGTCCTGTTATACTCAGTGGGGCTCAAGGTACACCAACATACATTGTACACATAAATGTTATATGTTATGATGGCACGGACATTGTAAAAAAAACTCTGGTAGATCTCCGGGCCTTGCTGGGTTTCAAAGTAGCTCTCGAGCCAAAAAAGTGTGAGCACCCCTGGTCTAAAGGATTGAAAAGCTTTAATCCAAACCTTGTTTTGTGTATTGTTGGGGCAAACAACCAATTAGCTAAGGCTGAAGAGGCAAATGTGAACACGCATACACCCGGCAAGTACCCAGTATCCCTTCAAATTGCCAACCTTGCATCAAAGGAGAGACGTGGATTGAGTAGTCCTGGTGGCAGTGAGACTTAGGGCACAATCCTCACCAGGTCTACTGAGAAGTAAGTCCTATTTTGTTCAATGGGGCTTACTCTCAGGAAAGTGTGGTTAGGATTGCAGCCTTACTTGCAGTCCACTTTGCGAGACTGACATGGTCCTGGCTCCTCACCTCCCATCCTTTCCTAAGTGGACCTTCTACAAAATGACAGTGGGATGGAGGCAAGTTGTGCGCTGTCTGAGATACCTCTGCAAGGTTTAAATCTCAGAACAACATTTAGCAACCCTCTGGCTGGGTTCCCTTACTTCTGCCTGGGTAATCTGGACCCTGGCACAGCCTTTACAAACCTCTCTTATTGCCTCTGAGAAAGGACCAGGCTGCTCACCGACGCAGCAGTGGCAACGGCTTCACCAAACTGTTCTCCATTACCACCAAGACAGAGAGGCAAGGGACAATCTGGACCAGGCTAAATGACAGCTCACCTTCAGCTAACCAGCAGTTTTTTGATTGCTACTCTTGCCACTGAAATGCAGAGGCAACAAGAGACTTAAATCCTTGCCCTGTAGCACGCTATCCTCCACAGTCCATCAAACAGACGAGCACAGTGTTTTATAAATATGACACTTCTAAGGATATTTCACATGTAACAAAAAGAAGTTTTTGTGTTTGTTTTTTTTAAATTATCCATAAGGATGAATGCCAATTATTTTGCCAATTTTGGGGCAATTATGCCCCAAATAGGAATTTTCAAGAGAAACAAAATGGGGTGATATATCTCTGCAGTTACTAAAATGAAGTGGCACATTTCTCCTTGGAATCCATTTAACTAATGGGAACAAAAGAAACTTTTTTAAAGTGTCATAGGCATTGATCTCTTCTGAATAACTATCACTGAAATCTTTGAACATTTCCTGGCTCAATTTGTAGTACAGAAACCGATGACCTGTGTTAAAAGGCATTTGCAAAATGTTAAATATGGTGTGATACTTAAAATACTGAGCAAGAAATGAAAAAAGAATTTGAAACAAAGTTTATAAGTCTTATGATGCCATGGCACAGAAGAGGCAATCTTGGGCATGGGACCTGGATATCTGGAGGATTGCCTCTTCCACCATGAACCTGCCTACCATTTATAATCATCATCAGAGGTCCCTCTCCAGGTGTCATCACCAGAGGCTAGGACAGTGGTTACCACCTTCTCTGTAGTGACACCATGTGTGGCTTCTGACTTTGGCCAGGTGAGGCAATGACCAAGGACCCACATCCAAAAAAGGACCCACCTAGCTGTCTCAACCCCTGAATGCTGAGTATCACTATCAGTGATTGCCCCCCCCCCCCAAATCTGGGTAGAGGTGGGAACATCATGGGAAACCCAGTGCAGGGTTTTTCCTCAAGGCCCCCAGTAACCTGGTACTGGCACCGGGTGTAACGCTGACCATGGAACACACTGCTCACCTGGCATCTAAGCTTGTAGGCTTGGGATGTCAAGCTAGACTTTGAATTATTACAGCTTTAAAGACTGAACTTTTATTCTCATGAGTGTTTTAACTGCCACGTTGATTTTTTTTTTTTTTTGGTGATTTTATTTTGGTGCTGCTGTATTTAATTAAGTATGATATGATGCATTTATCATCAATCATACAGATACAGATGATGTATCTTCAGATACAGCCTAACTTGGATGTGCACTCCAAAATGTATGCTTGATTTATGCCTCCAGTGGTACTCTACACTGTAACAGGGATATGCCTACAGCAATAGCTTATACCTGTGGATCTCCTTAACAGGATCAGCACATTGGACTCAAGCTGGAACAATCTGGGTTTAAATTCCCCCTTGGTCATAAAGTTCAGTTGGTGCCCTTGTGATAATCACTTTCTACCAGCTTCACTCACATTACACAGTTTCTGTGTGGAGAAAATGGAGGTGGGCATGACCTCATAATAAATGACATAAAAATAGTTGGCATGTGGAGGAAAAAAAATCACTTCTTTTTAAATTGTTTTGAATTGACTTCATAATGGTACATGTTCATTTAAGCCATTTCTGTCCAACACTGCATATACGCAACAGGGATCAAATGTGTACACCTGTAAACTGGGCAGAAATGGGTTAAAATCAATCAATAGCTCTGTATCAAAAATGACTGACATTCAAATAGACTCTCCACATTTTCCTTAGCCTGCCAATTTTACTTACGCTTTCATTCAGCATCTGTAGAATTGGAGAAACTGAGATTTCTTCTTACTCAGCTGGTGTGTAAACTTACACTTTGCAGTATATCTTCCGAGAAGGATGGATATGACCTATGTTTTAATTTCTTTTGGATGCCCTGACTTAAATCTCACCTTAATCCACAGCTCATTTAAGCATTATGTGGCATTATTTGCAGCATCTTTTGGACTCAGACAACTTAAATCAAAAACACTGGTTTACATGACCTGTGAATTGGGCTGTAAAGAATTTCAAATTAATGAAGGCAAGAAATAATCCAGTGCATTGGCATACCTTTGAGTGACCCATAATCACAGACATCAATCAAAATGTGTGTAGACCATTCAGTCTCCTTGAAGTCACTGTGAGACAGAGAAAATTATTGCAGGCTAGACAGAGGCTATATGTGCATGGAAGCCAGCTCCCACCCATGTATCCCTTAATGGCTGGAGAATGTCATGAAAAAATGGTACTGCACAGGCTACACTATACATACAGAGGCTACACTGCCAATGTCAAATAACTGAGTTTTATTTTGTTCTTTCGTCACTAGCCTCAGCCTCACATCTATTTGGCAAACAGATTGAACTCTGGAGTATGGTCAGTCATACCTTTCTAAACAAAAGATGACAATAGCATAAACATATATTGATTATCCAGCTTGATCCAGCAGCTAGGGCTAGCTGCTTTCACCCAGCTACTTATGTACAGAGGTTTAGTTGCACACCTGTCAAGTCCTCTGTTGGATAAAAGCCATTGTACATTGCAGGCATACTTCAAAGCATACACTACGGACCAAACTAAAGGTGATTTTAATCATGTCAATAGCTCAGACATGCTTGGTTTTTTCTGTGAAATTAGCATGCATTTGTGAGAGGGGAGCAATCTGGATTGGGGCTATGGTGGCAGTAGGAAGGTTATAATTGGACAAGCTATGCATATCTACTCAGAGGTGTGTTCCATTGTGTTCAGTGAGTTCTACTCCCAGGAAACTGTGCATAGGACTGCAGCCTAACGGCCCAATCCTAAGGGACATTTATGCTCGTGGAATGTGCATTCCGCCAGCCTAAACAACTTTACGGCTCTCACAAACATGACAACACCAGTGTGTGTGACCTGGCTGCCAATGCCAGCAGTAAGCAACCAGGTTCATGCAAAGATGGATGCTGGATGCTCGCCAGTGCAGGTAAGGCTGTGAAGGTGGTGGGAGGGAGGTGGGGAGGGATTGAAAAGGGTGAGGATGGGTGGAATGGGGAGGAGACAGGAGGGGGAGGAGGGTTATTGGGTTCAGGAGGAGGGCAAGTTCTGTGGCAGTGATACCTGACAAATCTTGACCTCTTTACAGGCCCAATTCACCTTCCCAAATCAACATGAACTTGTGCCAGCTATAGAGCTGGTATAGATCCGCGTAGACCCAAGGCAGCTGCTGGAGCTTATACCAGAGCAAGGGAAAAATATTCCCTTGCCCTGAGAAGGCAGTTCATATCAAAACCCTGATAAGGGCTCAGCATGCCAAAACTCCCCTGTGGAATACAGCAGAAGCTGCACTGGCATAGTGGCATCACATCGCTGCATGGGGAGCTGGTTTGAATTGAGCTGTAATGGTCCCTATCCCCATGGTGCATTAGAAAAAAAAAAAAAAAAAGCATGCCATAATTGTTACAACCCAGTTCTGATATTTTGCAGACTATTATGGTATGCAGAGAGAAGATCAATATCAACCATGCTTTTATCATAGAAACATGGCTGATCCTAAAGTTATATTCCTCCCCACAGGAACTTCTACCTGGAATGTAAAGTGCTAGCACTGAGATACTCTATATGATCAGGATCATCCATCTTTATAACAGCCTGTTCTACATATGCAGCAGAATGAGATGATAGAATCTGGAGGTTTTAGAGTAGGTTGTACTACTTTAGGCTGTGGGTGGGGGATGCCATTTTGGAATACTCTCCCACACATAACAAACTCCATGTGATTAAAACAAGGAAACAAACCATGTAGCACTTCAGGAAGATTGTGACTAGCCCCATCTACTCCTATATGTCAATTTGCATGGAATTTTCCCCGTTTAAATGTAGAAGAGCATTCAAAACTGTGATTTGCCCACTTGCTACTGCAGCGATACAGCCCATTCTACCACTCCCAGCTCATTCTGCTGCATATTGAGGCCAGTTCAAATGTTGCAGCACTCAACATGGAAGGGGCAATCTGAATATGGGGGTTGCACATTCTGCTTTCCCTGACCCACACTGCTGCTCTTTTTAACTTGAGGACACGTTGCATTTAATGGCTTAATTAGTTGGGTTAATGGAATGAATTAATCAGAGGAAGGTTGCAGGGCACAGGATGCAGTTGGACTGTTGAAGCTAAAAGCAGCTGTCTCAGCTTGTATGCTGAGAAAGTGCATATCAGAGCTGCAGGTCCACTGCTATAGTTTCCTGGGAATACAAGACAGGTTAAATAAATAAAGCATGAAATTCCTTAATGGCATACTGTGTTTTGCCCAGATTGTCCAAAGGTGCAAGGTTTCTGTCTATGTAAAAGCTCTGGGGAAAGTGAAAATACCTCTGGTACAACGCTCGCCATCACAGAGATGCAGTGAAGGCAGAAGGATGGGGAAAGCTCACTGCATCAGTGATCATTTGACATTAGTTCCGAGCGCTTACAAGAGACAGAAATAAGTTCAATTTCCCCATACTAAAATTCAAAGGTCAAAGAAATGTTTTTGTAAAATGGAAGCTTTCTTGAATTCTTTGACAGAGTTCCTTAAACATCTCATTAAGAGTTCCTCCAGTGCAGGCTCTCCAAACCCCAGCCTACAGGCCTGATCCAGGATTCAGAGAAAGCCCTCCCCCCATGAGTGGAGCTTCCTGTTCCGCCATGGTGCCACATGTTTTTCAAACAGAACAGGTCACAGGGATTGTTACATAGTCAGTCCATGCGAATAAAGGAAGGCATAGAAATAACAGCTCAATACGTTTATTCCATCTTCAGAACAGGACCTGGCAATGAATCTGAATGAATCTGACACAAGGCAAACACCCCTGGCTTTTATACCCTTTATATACTCAGACTTCTCATGCCCAGACTACTGCCCAAACTTCCTATAATTGGTGCAGTTGAAACATTAAATAGAGGGCCAATCAGATGGTAGGATTTTGATCCCTCACCCGATTGGCTAGCAATAAGTCTGAGCCAATCAGTTATGCAGGATTTCGATCCTGCATAACTTGCATACATAACACCCCTCCCCACCAAAGGACAGTTCAAGATTAACAAACATAGTCCTCAGAGTGGCTGTACCCACATTCGCAAGATGCGGTGAGGCTTTGATATCGGGCCCTCTGGTTTCTTAGTCCACTCTGGGGTTGGCACAGCTATGGCAGAGGGACTCCCCACAGGTGCACTGACATCAGGTGGCTCAGATAAGTCCAGGGAGGTCTCCGGTTCCTGCAGTAACACATCAGGAGTGATGGCCTCTCCGGTCTGTGGCAAGACCTGATGCTGGTTACCAGGGACTGGAATCGGCGTGGCGGGTGCTGAGTCAGCCAGGCGGTGGCGCATCTGGTCCACATGACGGCGGAAAGTCCAGCTGTCCTGGATGGCAACCTTGTATGAGACAGGACTGGTGACTCTAATGATGGTTGCTGGGATCCACGCTGGACCGTTCGCATAGTTCTGGACGTAGACTGGGTCGCTCAAGCTGAACCCACGAATGGCCTCTTGTATCTCAGAAGTCGGTGGTCTTTCCGAAGTTCTGTCTGGCACAGGATGAACGCTGTCAGCATCAAAAGTCTAATTTGCTCATACTCTGGATCCCAGTCACCTGGATGCTGAGAGGATCAAACCATGCAAGGCGGAGGAGACTGCTGCGATGTCCCTCGATGACCACCAGATCCAGGAACCCCTCAAAGTGTTTATAACGAACCTGAAACTTACCTGCACCCTGAATGGGGATGCGGTTGCCCTGAAAATCTGTAAGCAAAAGTCCAGTCGGCTCGAGGCTGGGGCCCTTTCTAGGGCAAAGGTGCTGAAAAGTCTCTGTAGAAATAATAGAGAGCACTGATCCAGAGTCCACTTCCATTACGCAGGGAGACCCTTGAATTTCTACTGTTACATGTATCTTTTCCTTGGTTGGCAACCAGACGCTCTGAATGGGGTATACTGAAGTAGTGTAGAGCTCTTCCTGGCTGACAGACCCCTGAAGAACTTTCTGGTTCCAAGCCTGAGAAGGCTTACTGCGACAAACGCGGACAATATGGCCTCTCTTTCCACAGGCCTGACAAGTTGCATTGCAGAACCGGCAACTCGGGCGCTCATGCAGTTCCCCACAGCTAGCGCAAAGGCCCAGGTTGGAGACATCGGAGGCTCGCCAGGCCCCAGGTCTAGGTGCTTGTTGTTCCTGGCGATCATTGCGTCTTGACATACCTCGATTAATTAGTAGCACCTCCCCTTCTTTCAAACGGTCTGAGGCCGTGTCCTCATGGTGGACTGCCTCAGCTTTTCAAGTTGTGGCTGGGCTGCAAGAGGCACGAATTCTTTGCTGCTTCTTCTGCGAGAGGGCTGCGAGAGGCACAAATTCTTTGCTGCTTCTTCTGCTTTTTCAAACGCCAGCATCTCCTTGACAGCCTCTTGAAAAGTCAGCTCTTCCTTTATGAAGAGCTTCCTCTGAATCCTTTCATCCCGGAGGCCGCATACGAACCGGTCGAGAAGCATTTCTTTCAGGTCTTGGAATTCACATCTTTGTGCAAGATGATGAAGCATGGACACGTAAGCTGGAACAGACTCACTGGCAGCCTGATCTCACTTGTAGAAGGCATGGCAGCGTGCTGTATGGGATGGCTGGGGCGAGAAGTAATTCTTCAGACGGGCCATGATGTTCTTATAACTGGTAGCCCTTAATTCTGCTGGTGCCACGAGATTCTGGACGATTTCAAAAGTGGCAGAGCCACAGACGCAAGGTGGCCTGCTTTAGAACGGCATCTTTGACTGCATTGGCTTCAAGGAAGAACTCAAGACGTTCTACATAAGTGTCCCATAGCTCCAGGGACGCTGGATTAAATTCCTTGATGTGACCTCGTGTGGTCATCGTGGCAGCTCAGCAGGCTTATGGAAGCAGGTCCTTCTTTCTTCGTCTGGGGCGACAATTCCCCAGTGATGAATCAGCTCTAAGCGAATCAGCTCTTGGTTCTAGCGTTGTTAAGCATGGAGGAATCAAATCCCACCTTCGTCGCCAGTGTATATAGTGGGTCCATGTGAATAAAGGAAGGCATAGAGATAACAGCTCAATACGTTTATTCCATCTTCAGAACAGGACCTGGCAATGAATCTGAATGAATCTGACACAAGGCAAACACCCCTGGTTTTTATACCCTTTAGCTCCGCCCAGACTTCCCATGATTGGTGCAGTTGAAACATTAAATAGAGGGCCAATCGGATGGTAGGATTTTGATCCCTCATCCGATTGGCCAGCAATAAGTCTGAGCCAATCAGTTATGCAGGATTGAAATCCTGCAGGATTTCAATCCTGCATAACTTGCATACATAACAGGGATGCTCTGGGTAATCTTGTCTGCCAGGACATCCTATGACACAGCCTTCTGGGACACTGGGCAACAGGCATGACTGCCCAAAGAATCCTTGCGACCTATTCTTTTTGAAAAACACATGGTGCCATGGTGGAAAGGTTAGCTCTGCTTGGGATGGGCTTTTTTGAGACCAAACTGGAGACCACTGCTTCAGTGAAATCCTAGACATGTTTATTGAGAAATAAGTCCTATAGAGTTCAATGAGGCTGACTTTTAAATAAGCATGTATACAGGGCTTTCAAATAAGAATGTATACTCATGTTTCCACAAACCAAGCTATTAGGCAGGAGGCCACTTGGCATGTTCTACAAAGTAACAAAAGAGGAAGCATAAGTGAGCTGTACTTCTCTTGCCGCTGGCCTTAGCCCAATTTGGCTGATTCCACTGAACTGGACCCCACACATGGGGTGCTATGGCAGGGTGGGGTGCTATGGCAGCAGGCAGGCCACCGGCAGCTGCAGATGACTCTCCACATGGAGGTAAGTCTCCATGCAGAGGCTGGCACAGCAAGCAGAGCTCGAATTGGGCCCTCCTGCCCCACCCCTGCATCCTTCTCTGGCCTGAAATCTGGCCCGAAACCTGGACGTCAGCATGTCACCACCACCTACTTTCGGGGGGGGGGGGCGAACATCAAGCAGGGCACCATTGGCCCAGCCTTGCAGCTGACCTTGTAAGTAAGGGGGACCCCACAGGGGTGTGGGGGGCCATGAAACAGACTCACATTGGGCCCCACGGCTCCTAAGGCCAACTCTGCACATATAGGAATGCAGCCCTCATTGCTGAGGTAGTTTCTGATTTTAGTCAAGACTGAAAGACTACAGAGAACACTGTTAAATGTCCAATAGGAACAGCAAGTTGGAAATGTTGAGCATTTCTTCTGAAAGACTTTGAAACTTTTGGTCCCTTTCATGTGTTCCCAGGAGACTGAAGGTTGGGGTAATCATTAGATAAATATAATACACTTGGATGCTCTTCTAATTGGATGTTTAATTTTTTTGGAGACTCATCTGTCACAAGCACATTTTTTCTTTGTGACATGCACACTGGCAAGGCAGTCACATTCCCACCCTCCCTTGGCATCATCTGTGAAATTATAGCTCGTGATGCTAACTACTCAGAGTGGCAATCCCTATTTGCATAATTACATACCTGAGACAATGAAAAGCACAACCCAGGAACATAGGCAGAACAAATCCCCCCCCAACATTTCTTAACTAATGCTTGTAGCATCCAACAACATACATGCACAACAGCCAAACTTGTGCATATATTCTTGATTCTTGGGGGAGACCAAATTTGGAGCATGCTGAGGAATTGAATTAGCAGGCAGGATACCACTCAGCAAGAGAAGTACAGCTCACTCACACTTCCTCTTTTGTTACTTTTTAGAACATGCCAAGTGATCTCCTGCCTACTAGCTTGGTTTGAGGAAGCATGAGTGAGTTGTCCTTCCCTTCCATATGTTTCCAAAAGGGAAAACAGCTGTACAGAGTCCTGTGTTCCAGAAGAGACATCTCTTACACATTGTTTATTGCAATCAAACAAGCATGCTGTATAGCATATTGTGGAAGGGTATTGTATCTCTAGGAGTGAGTGGTTTCCCTTCTGTTCATAAGAACATAAGAAGAGCCCCGCTGGATCAGGCCAAAGCCCCATCTAGTCCAGCTTCCTGTATCTCACAGTGGCCCACCAAATGTGCCAGGGAGCACACAAGACAATAGGCACAGCCTGCGTCCTGGTGCCCTCCCCTGCATCTGGCAATCAGAGGCAGCTTGCCTCTAAGAGCTTGTACATACCTACTATGACTTGTAACCCGTAATGAACTTCTCCTCCAGAAATTTGTCCAATCCCCTCTAAAAGGCATCCAGGCAAGATGCCATAACTACTTCTGGTGGCAAAGAGTTCCACAAACTAATTACACGCTGGGTAAAGAAATATTTTCTTCTGTCTGTCCTAACTCTCCCAACACTCAGCTTTCGTGGATGTCCCCTGGTTCTGATGGAAGGTGATAGAATGACCAGGGTAATATGCCATTGAGGCAAAAGCTTAAAAGCCACACTGCTAAAGCATAAAGGCATACAGAATAGAAAGGCTGTTTTTATTTAGAAAAATCATAGTCTCACAGAAAAAGCTGCTTGAAAGACTCATTTTAGAAAGCTGTTTTGCTAGTTTCACAGAAGCTGAGACCTTGGGCTTCAAAGGCTGTGCTATACACTTTGAAATTTGGAAAAGGGAGTCATGTCTAAGGCAAAGATAGATAGGCTTCATCATTAGCACTGTCACTACTGCGCCAGCACTGGAAAATTGGATAGGATTGGACCCATTCTCTTATATAGGGGTATTCATGAATCATACAGCATGCTCTACATGCAATAAAGTAGCTTTACTTAACAAAGTGTGGGTACTTCTTATAAAAACAAAACAACCAAGCACATGAAAATTATGAGTTTCTTGCTTCGTGGTGACATTTCTCTGTGAAATTCTATTATGAACACTCATCCTCAGTGCTGTTTAAACAAATTAACTTTACAGTTAAAGAGATTTACACACAAGTAAATGATTTCTGGGAGTATGGCTATGTTTTAAAATTGTGCTTTTGAAAGAACACCTTAGAGCAATCCATAGTTCTCGTGTCTGTATCTTAAGCATTTCAGAACTATGTACAAAATATGATCTGTGACACCTGCTTAACACCAGTAAACATGACAATTTCTTTGATGAAAAAGGTTTGACTCTGTTCTAGCAAAATTAACCCATATTTCTAGTAGATTATTTTTTTTTATCTTTTCTAACACAAAGATGTATTTTTATTCCCACACACAAGGAAAATATAGCTTTGGCTTGGTTTCTAATGCTTCAAGCAACTGGCTATTTCCACCACGAGGACTAGCCATTTACCAAAAATGACAAGTTATAAAATGAGTTTGTAGAGAATTTATGAATTGCTAGGTCTATTCCTGATAATAATCAGTGATAAATTCTCTGTTTGAATAACTTCATTGAGTCAACAGTTCATGTGTCTGCATATTTAGTGGCAAGGGGAGCCCAAAAGCTTCCTAGGCTATGAAATTGACTTGTCATCCGTCAAATCATTTGATAACAGCCGAACGTTTAAGACCAGATTAACTAAATACTACAGGCAAGTCATAACTTTCCAAACTCCACTTTTAAAGTACTTTAAACTACTGTACATTGTCACCATCAAGGCCTTGTGTTGTCTGTAATACAATTATGCGATTTTACCATTCAATGTGTCAGTTTTCTTCCATTGGGCATTGCATAAAATTCACTGTTCCATTATCCCTTCCTCCTTTTGTATTTCCCTCATTTGTGTATGCTCCATGTATTCTTTTTTATCTTTTGTCCTTAAAAGCTCCTCTTGAAAAAGATTGTATAGAACAGCAGGGGGAAGCTGCAGTGTCGCTATAAATGATTTGACCAGAGATTAACGATGTACAGAAACCCCATAAGAAACTGCACTGGTTTTATAGAAACTCATTTGGCTACCCTTGAAAATTTTCAGATGTTTCATCTTTGGATGAAGCCTGAGATTTGCTTAAAATCTCACTTTTTCCAAATTTTGATGCCAACTCTATCAGACTAGGATGCTAATTTCCAAGCTCTGTGCCAGAACACATGTGTACTATGTAACAGTTCTCAGATTATAGTGGGAGGGGAGGTGGGGCTCCCTTAATGAAATCTGTAAGTGCCAGTCCCTGACTCTCCCAGTTTTAACCAAATAATTACATCTGTAGTCTTCTAAAGTTGGTTGCTTGGGGGGGCGGGGGTTACAAGTAACTGGGAGCGTACCCAGTCATACAAGCAATATAGTTCAGAAGCCTCTTCATTCATTCTCTTACCTTGGGGCTGCATTGGAGGTGCATTGGTGCTGGAAAGTTGGATAGGATTGAGCCCTAAAGCTGCTCTCCTATTTACACTTCGCTGGGAGTAAATCCAGTTGACTGTAATGGGACTTAGGGCCCAATTCTATGGGCCATTAGTGCTGGTGCTGAGCTCCAGCACCAGCACTAGATGTCATAAATATGTTTCTGGCACTGTGGGAAGTGGCAGAGCAGTCGCCAGGCCAGCACCAGTTGGTGCTACGCCCAGCACAAAGAGGAGGATGCCGCACAGCCGTCAATGGTAAGAAAGACCTCCAGGCAGTGGTGTGGCCTTTTGTGGTAGGGGAAGGTGTTCCAAGGGGGGGGGGCAGGGATTGGGCAGGCTGGGGGAGGAATTGACCCAGGAGAGGTGTGGGACTGGCAGAGGCCTCCTTTGCAGGATCCTAGCCTCTGTGTCAGACATGGAGACTGTGTTAGTCCTATCCTCTGTGTCATGACATGGAGGTTCTCAAGTCGCTGGCAAAATAGCCGGCACAGATTTGAGAAGCCCCATTGCAGGGCCTGGGGCCTTCCTGGGGTCACCATTTTGGCACCCCTGTTCCTCTGGGTGGCAGAAACCATAGGATTGTGCTGTTACTTCCCTATAAACTTACTTCAGGATAGATACACATAGGATTGAGCTCTCAGTATTCCTATGAATCCAATTTTCCCTTTCTCACAGAGAAAGCTAGCCTGTGTGTCTCTGCAGGGTTCATGACTTTGGCCTTTCTTTTTTCCACCTGACCTCCTGTCAGGACAGGTGATTCTGCTTTGCCTTTGCTTTGGAGATCTACAGCAGAGTGACCCAGAGACTCTCTCTATATGTCACCATTGAGTGCTTCCCTCCATCCAATCTAGAGGCACCCCCAGATTAGTGATTAATGCAGAACACACAAGACATGCACTCCTAGGAGGATGGGTAGTTCCATCTCTCTCATGCACCAATAGACTGAGGGCGCAATCCTAACCCCTTATGTCAGTGCTTTTTTATGTCAGTGACATAAGGGCAATGCAGCTCTGAGGTAAGGGAACAAGCATTCCCTTACTTTGAGGAGGCTTCCGTGAGTGACACCCAACTGCAGGGTGCAGCACATGTCCCATTGGCATCACTATGCCAGTGCTGGGAAGCACTGACATAAGGGGTTAGGACTGTGCCCTGAATTATGTTTCCAATGTTACAGCCCAATCCTAACTCCCTGTACAGAGATACAGTGGCATCAGTGTAGTAGCCCATGGTGGAGTTTGGCCTCTGGAGGCCTCCTTTGGTAAAGGAATTTTTGTTCCCTTGCCTTAGGGTAAGCCCTTGCCGGGCCACTGGGTCTGCTCAGACCTGTGCCAGCGATATTGCTGGGAATAAACTAAAATAAATCAAATTCAAATAAAGAAAGTGGAATATGTGGGCAGAGTCTTTCTTTGCGAATTCTTTGTTTATGTGAAAGCGTTTTTGTTTCAAAGGCTTTGGGATTAACTGACTGACCTGCTTGTTTTAATTGTCCTAATATTGATGCTGTGGCTTGGTTATCTTTTGTTTCATTTAATTAGACTTGTATTGATTTTATTGATTTTATTGTAAGTTACCTTGAGGTCATATTTGGGCTAGAAATAGCAGTATATACCTGAGTGAAAATAAAACAGAATAAATAATAACCTAAGTTCAATATTTGAATTTAGGATACATTCTCTCTCTCTCTCTCTCTCTCTCTCTCTCTCTCTCTCTCTCTCTCTCTCTCTCTAGGTGTGTGTGTGTGTGTGTGTGTGTGTGTGTGTGTGTGTGTGTGTGTGTAATTGCTGTGATATTAGTTAATAAAAACCAGTTAGAACCTGTGAAATTACCAATTCAAATGAACACTTTCCATTGCTGAACCAAAGAACTCCATACAAAACACATAGTCGAGTCTTCTTAGACCTTGCCTGTTGAAAATTATCTGTTTGTCAGCCAAGTCATAGTGAAACTGGCACACTGCCTGCTATCCCAGCTCAGTGCCTGTTTAACAGATGGCTACAGAGGTAGGCAGCCAAAGTGTTAACTTAGCATCATCTGTGTGTTTGTACAGTCCAGCCAAAATTCCCACCCAGAAGTCTTAAGATTCTGCTTTGAGTTGGATCTATACAGGCATAGTAATTCATTCCAAAATAATATTAGTGTTATTTTTTTTTCTAGTAGGACATAATTTTTCTAGGAGGACACATCTACACCATAAACCTACGTTAATTTGCTAGTCATTTGTTCAATCATTGTTCAGTCACTGGGGAGCCTTGGAAACTGTAGATGGGGTGGTGGTGGTGGCAATATTTGGGTTCAGAAACTCTAACCAAAAAATTCTCAACTATTTCTGCTATATTATTATCCCCAAGATTATTTGGGAATTCATCATTTTAAAGCAGGTATAAACCACACAGAATTTGTAGCGAAGATGTGTCATTAGTTGGTCTCATCTGGTTTGCAAGAAAGAGAGAAAATGAATCCTGAATCAGGGTCAAACCTGTGAAATGTGGTTGCCAATCAGTCAACAAATCAAAATTCCATTTTATCTCCAATGTATGACAATATGAGCCAGGTTCTTTCTTCTTCCAGGTAGCAGCTCCAGTTCCTCCTCATGAACTTACTTGGGAGATAAGATCTACACATAAGCAGACTCAAGTGATGCTCTCCCAGGACTACCCAGATGGGCAGAAGCTCTCAGATGTTCCTAAACAAGTAAAGGTGTGTGTAAAGCAATCAAAGTTTAATTGAAATCCAAGAAACATTACTAGATTAAGTTTTATATCATGATTTTTCATGTTTCTTACTGTCCAATCTTATAGGGAGGATCCACTGGCAGAATTAGCATTCTGCCAGCTGAGATTGCCTTATGACAGTCATAAAAACTGCTCTGGTAGCACACAAAGCCGTATATAGCTGGCACACCAGTGGAAAGACCTCAGAGGCCCACCATCTGCTAGAGTATGATGGAGTACCCACCCACTTACCGACAATGAGTTAGCAGTAGGGATGGGATAGAGCAGAGGGAGGAGAACACTGGTAGAAATGGGAGAGGCCAGGAGATGGGTCAGGACATGGGAAGGGGGTGGCACCTTGTGCAAGTGACTTGTGCCATATACTATATCTTTCCTTGCTTCCTGACATGCCCTGTTCAGGCCCTGTTGTCCTCCTGTTCATATCAAGAATGCATGTCCAAATTTTAGAAGTGAATTAAGAAAAATAAAGTATTTTTCTGAATTTTTTATTTGGGAGGGGGGGGGTCAGATGAATTCATTTCAGATGAATTCATATGGGATTGAGCCAAGGGGAATTTACTCATCACTGTTTATAATCTTGAGAGACAATGACTTAGAAAATAATACCCAATGAATTTCAAGCTATTGGAAAATATGAACCCAAGTTTTTCATGATCAGATACATTTTATGAAACTATATTTCACAAAATTGACTCCTAGCTCTGTTTTTGTACAATGATCCCAGTGGAATATAAAGCATCTCAACTAGGAACCAATCTGATATGCCTCTGAAGATCAAAATGGAAATCGCATACCAAGGAAACACTGAGAGAGAACCAAGAGCTCAGTCTCTAATACTAATAAACACAACAATTATCTCAATTTTCTAACTGACACAGAATACATATTCTGAAAAATAATGTAGAGCGCAATCCTAACCCTTTGTGTCAGTGCTTTCCAGCACTGACATAAGGGCAATGCAGCTCCGAAGCAAGGGAACAAACATTTCCTTACTTTGAGGAGGCCTCCATGAGTGCCACCCAACTGCAGGATGCAGCACACGCACCATTGGCACTGCTATGCTAGTGCTGGAAAGCACTGACATAAGGGGTTAGGATTGTGCCTGAAGTCAAAGCTAATTTGGTGAGTTCTTGCCAGAGCTCAGCTGTCTGATCACCCTGAAATGGATCTAGTTCTTGCAAATGCAAGCAAGCTGGCAGAACCAAAGCTGGTCAGATATATCATTGTCACATTACTATTCTTCTTCAATTAGTGCTCTAGATCAATCTCAGTTGAACTAACAGCGCCAATAGCAGCTTGTTTGGGAAAACAAACTACCGTAGTCTGTCTATTGCCCATCCACTGGGCTCATTTGTATGTACAATTACAATTGGGTTTTGTAGAGTGGTTGATCTATATATCTTGTTTCTGATACAAAATCTGACTGGACAAGCCATATTTGCCTGTGCTTTCCGAATTCATCAAGTCACAAAGGAAGTAACTTCCAGCTGAAAAAACAATTATGTATGCATAGTTCATTTTGCTGTAAGTGGAGTGATCTTGTGATAAGTGGCAGACCTACCCCTGCGGCGCCCCGGGGCAAAGGACCACCATGGAGCTCCCCCCCCAGACAAAGCCACTCCCTCCGCTTACCTGGATCACGACAGAGCCTCAGGTGACTGCAGGATTCACTGGGGATGCATTGTGAGGCTTTCCTGTGGTCTTAAATTGTGCTTCCGAAAAACCGGAAGTGCAGTTTCTAACTATGTCAGGAGCCTCAAAAACCTTCCCATGCGATCCCAAAGGTGCACAAGGCTCAATGCCCAGGGCATTTGCCCCTTTTGTTCAATGGCAGGTCCACTGCTGCTTGTGATTAAACTTACATTTTTGTTGAGCACAAAATCCCATTGTTCTCTGAGGTATTACTGTAAAATAAAGCATTTATGGAATATATAGGGTATCCCAAAAATATACACACATTGTAATGAGCTCCAACTCGTACTTACTTCATTGTAGAAATCCTGCAACATTTGAACTTTTCAGGGAAGCAATTGAAGGACATGTGTGGAACTCGCATCCCAGCACACACATTGGTGAATGCCTGCAGATCTCTTACAGCCCAATCCTGTCATCGGGCTGCACTGCTAGAACTCACATTCCAGCAGCACAGATGGACTTATGGCATTACAAAATGTAACAATCTATACTAGCATGCAACCAGGCTGTTACCAGAAATGGCAAAATGTCATCCATGTAGCAGTGGCATCCATGTAGTCTGAAACACCTGTAAGTCAGCTGTGGGGGTGTTTCTGGCTCAGGAAGGGGAGGAACTGGGCTGAGGAAAGTGCAGGAGGGGTGCATTGAGTGACAATAGTGCACTATCTCCTATTTTAAAAACCTTCCCACCCCTTTCCTTTCTATAGACACGTGCCACCAAAATATGTGGCCTATGTCCAAGGAGACCCACTGGAAATCGGGCAACCGACCAGAAGGTAAGTGCAAAATGTTTTCATTCACCTCCTGCAGGTTCTCAGATCATTCCCACCATAGGATGCAGCTTGGTGAGGATGTATTGGTGCTGGTGGTACGGGATCCAATTGGGCTGTTAGGCTACAATCTTGTCCATGCTTACCAAATAGAAAGCCCCATTGAATTCAATGGGGCTTACTTCTGAGTAGAAATTCACAGAACTGTGCTGTTTTATTTATTTATTTATTTATTTATTTATTTATTTATTTATTTATTTGTGTGTTAGTCAATGATGTCAGCAATGTATAGGGGAAAATTCAAGCGCTTGACTGTCTGTCTGTGTCTGACTGACTGACTAAATAAATTGACAGTTCAATCCTGAGCTTCCCGGCACCTGTGGGAGAAGCAGCATCAAAGTGGCTATGCCTCTATCCAGAGGGTGCCAGGAAGCATTCGGAGGTCACCTTGGGGGAAGGAGTCACAAGCTCCGCAATGGGTCTTCTCAAGTCTATGCTGGCTATAGTTCTATTTTGCTTTACAGCACATTTACAGCACCCAGCACTAGTGCTTTAGGATTGGGGCCTAACTGGGTCAGGCAGCTGCTTCTGGCTACACCATATGCAATATATGTGTGAATTACAGTTTAATAAATTTGACACTACAGAATGGGCATACGTTTTCTTGAGACATGTAGATTAAAACATGTCTCAATTTTCACATCATATCATATTTTACATTTGCATTTTTGCTTTCTCATGTCATCCTTGGATGTTCTATCCTATTTTCATTGCATTTCAGGAACTGTTTAAAAATCTGCCTGGCCTGGTTGGCAACCTTCATTCTCGAAAGATTATGGTATAAGCCTACAGCACCCGGTATTCCCAGGTGGTCTCCCATCCAAGTACTAACCACGCCTGACCCTGCTTAGCTTCCGAGATCAGACAAGATCGGGGATGTGCAGGGTAACAGTTGCTGTAAAAATCTGTCTTTGTTATTTTATATTGCCCTAGGTTGGCAATATTTTTTGCCATGCTAGTATTCCTTCTGAAAAGTTGAAGTTGGTGTGATAAAGTCATCACTTTTTCCATGTTATACACACTCATTTCTTTTCTCCCACCAGAGTGCCTTGTAAAACAGGTTTTGAACATTCCCGAAGCTCTGTGAAAATCTGCAGAATCTGTTAGCTGAGCTGCTACTGCGATGAGCATGGACTCTGTGGACAATGGCGCCTCAGTTAGGGACGTGTAAAACATCCCCTATCACTTCTGTGGACATTCCCACCTCATAGAAAAAGTGCAGAAGTGGTTATGCCATTTTTGTAAGGATATCTTTTTGTATGCTTAACTCATATCCTAGAATAAGTACACATCATTCATATTCAGCGCTCTGGCTAACTGCTGCTGAAAAAGACATCAAGCTGTTGCTTGTCATTGTTTCTCATCTATAATCCTGTGCAGGAGTTCTCTTTCCACACATACAGCAAATATATGGAGGGGAAAACAGGACCTCAACTGATGATCCCTCATCAGATGTGCCAGCTGGCCATATCCTGCTTAGTGTGAAAGGGGCCAGGGTTGGTGTTAGGATGACCAGGTTAGGCACTGGCTGAAGGCCTCTACCTGACAGAAGGCCACTTAGTGATCCCTGAATCCTCAGTACCAGTGGTAGACCCCAATGCACCTTCGACGATAGGCAGGAGGGCCATGGATGATCCAGTGTAGGACATTGTCTCAAGGCCCACAGCAACCTGACACCAAAAAGGGGCTTAAAGTGGGTCCTTATCTGTGGGTTCGGTTCAGGTACAGAGAGTTCTTGGGCCTATGCTCCGTTAAACTCTGGTGCACGCACAAAACAGGACATATTTCCCACAAATTTTTGATGTGTTTGTGAAAGTTATATAAGTGTTTACAAAGACCCCAACTCTTCTACCCAGCTGCTGTCTTAAAACTTGTCAAAGGTTTGATTCAGTCTTCCCTCTGAGAATTTGATGCCAACACTTTTTTTCTGTTTCTGCAATATTCTTCCCAAACATTAACTTTTTGCGATAACAACTTACAAAATATAACTTAACAAAAGAACACATAGCCCCACATGGCTAACTGTGCTACTAACACCCATAAGTCTGTTGTTCTGAAACCTTTATTGGCATGTCAAACACCCATAAGTCCCTTCAGTGCTTTGCCTTTGTTTAGAGAAGGGACAATTAAGTACAGTTAAAACAGAGAAAGAGAGCAAATGAAGCCAGATGGCACATGCTCACCAGTCCTTTTGTGAAAGTGAAATGTACTGAAAGGTATCTGAACATAACAACATGAGAGGCATCACCGAAACATCACCACTGTGAAGACAGGCCACAGCAAACCTGAGGCACCACGCAGACAGACAGACACGCACACACAGACAAACTGGCCATGTGACTATGCAATTCTAACTTTAGGAAACCAAATCCACCTGCATCCTTTATCTTGTCTGTATCTTCTTCAAGTCTCAGAGAACACCATTTTCTGTCACCTGCCCTAAAGAGATTTTGAAAAGCTGATCTACTAATAGGGCAGAACAATCTTCTTCCTGCCACAAGGCTCACAGTGCACCAGAGACTTGTTCAGGCTGGCATCTGACATCCCTCAAGTCAACAGCCAGCAAAACATTTTTCTTCCTCTTGCATATTGGAAAGATTCCTGTTATTTCATACTGTTTCTTTCCAAGCCCCAGTGGTTATTTGCTTACTGAATACTGGTTTAGGTTTACATGAGCTTTTCATAGTCGTGGCTTGGAGCTGGAGAACACACACTCACAACTTTCAGCATTTGACTGCTGAAAATTTTAAAACTTAGTACATCTCGCATTATTCCCTCTACATTGAGACCTCTACCAAAGGCTCTGGGAAGCCTGAGGCCTTCATAACAAAAAGTGTGTCATCTCCTTTGTTGTTCCATTCCAGTCCCTGGCCCAGTTGAGAAAGAATACAAAGGGAGGAGGCAGCTGAGAGAATTTCTGTCAGAAGGCTACAGCAAAGTCCAAGACAAATAAGCAGCAGTATGAGGTATTCCAGATATCTGAAAGAGAAATTCTTGGTTATGTTCAGACTTCTAGGTAAATAGTCCAGATCTCTCCAAAATCTGGGCCAGGGGGAACATGCTATCTTTATTTTTCTGTGACACCCATAGAACTTTTGTGACGTCAGAATCATTCTTTCTCTAATGTCTTTGGCATAAACCCATAGGTCCTATACTATTGTAACTAATCCTAAGCACATACAGATGAAATAACCAGATTTTATTCCCCTGTATATCTGCCTCCACTTCCATCCCTTTACTGTCACCTCTCTGCCAAATTTTATCTTGCAGTGTAAGCTCCTCAGGGCAGAGACCTGTTTTCCTGTATCTAAAAAGTGTTACAAAGACAGTTGGAGCTATATAAATCACAAAATATAGTAATAATGACCAATATTGCAAGAACATGAGAAGGGCAGCCCAATCCTGAGCTGCCCAGTGTCCAGGACTGCAGCAGTTGCATACCTACCATAAGGTCCAATGGGGAAAAAGCCCCAGGCGCGAGGCACCAGGACCCTGCGGAAACCTCTCTGAGGCTCCTGACGGGAGCAGAAACTGCGCTTCTGGTTTTCCAATGCGTTCCTGGGTTGCGCAAGGCTCCATGAGTGGGGCAAGGTGAGTAGGGAGTGAATTTCTGTGGGGGTGGTGGTGGTAGCCTGTGGGGAGTGCCATTGTGGACCTTTGCCCCGGGCATGGGGCCAGGGAGGTCCGCTGCTGGGCTACAGCACTGCCAAAATGGCTGCTGCTGCATCCTATGGACACCAGGCTGCCGCGGACGGCTCCGAACATCTCTTCAGGGGAAGGGGACATTTGTCCCTGTGAGTAAGGGAAGCAGCCCTGCAATGGGGCTATTCAACTCTGTACCGATTGTGTTGTATTTTGTATTTTCCCCTTCCCTTTGAAAACAGGTGTGAGGATTGAGCTGGTGTTTCAACATTATTCACTGAACTTGAGCACCAGATTTCATTCTGCTGTCTCAAAGCTCAGTGAGTACATGTATGATCAACAAATTTAGAACAGAGGATCAAAAAGAGCAGTCAATAAACCAAAAATTGCACTTTGCTTGGCCAACAGATTACACATCAAGCCCTTTATTTTGGTAAACCAGTTTGTATACGATCTTGAGAGCAATGGCAGTCGTTCTTTAGGGAAGCTGTGTTTGTCCCTGGCATTGGCCACAGTAGATCATCCCAAAAACTGTAATGACCTTTGAATCTCCCACGCCAAGACAACAATGCTGTTTATTCCACATCCGAGATAATACCACACAAATCCATAATGTCTGCTTCCTTTTAACCTACAGTCTTTGGCATAATTATGCATCTGTGTATTCTACATTACATCATCTGTGGAGAAGGCAAAATGAAAACTGACCAGATGCTAAAACCATATGACACCGCATGGTGGGATAAGAGGTTAAAAAAACCCCAACCCTGGCACTGGTAAGTTGCAGATGGTTCTATGAAAACCCCATTGCAATTGAAGTTAGTGTCACCATCATGTCACTTTTAATAGTGTCACCATTTAAGATAGTGACATCTGACACTATCCGGTCTGTTTTTGAATTTTCTGGAAGTCACCATGTTAAATCCCATTCCCCCCAAATCCTGTTTTTAAAAGTATTCCTTCCTAACACATTAAAATGGATTTGTGCCACCCTTTTCTTGTCTTCATACACTTGTTTGGCTCCTTGTAAAGAGCTGTTAGCTTTTCGGTGCTTTTTCTGGCATGCATAAATGTCGGAGAGAGAAAGAAAGAAAGAGCCCAGCCTCTCCAGCCAATTCTTTCTACGTAAATATTTTACAAAGCAAGAAAAGACTAGAGAACTTTGTTTAATTTTTTTCTGCCTAATGACTTTGTGATATCTGAAACCTGGAAGAAAAAAAAAACCTAGCAGCTGGTGCAGAATGGTATACATGCCCTTTTTATAGAGAAGCGGGTGTCATGCACTGGCACACAAACATCTTGGCTGTACAGGAATAGCTTGCTGTATAGGGCCAATTACATTCTGAAATGACATGGCATAAAGACCTGATGCAATCTGCCATCCCAGCATCTTGTTCAAGGCAAGTAAATCTCCATCGCTCCCAGGAGGCGACTGGTTAATAATGCATCAGCGGTAATGTGTTGGGTGGAACTTGTACAAAAGAAGGCACTGTAAGGATGTGAAGCTAGAAGATGCTTTATTTGGCATTTTCACCCTTTCACCTTCATTTGATACAGATGGTATGACCATATCTATCAGTGTAATTCTTGCTGTTTCATTCGGATCTTTTTTTTTTCCCGACTGAGCCTGCTGCTAAGTGGACGGGTGATATTCCACCCGATTTCAAATATTGCTCATCAATCCACAATCCTTTGTTATTTTTGAGCTGAAACTTCTCAAACCAAGAAGCCAATGTTGTGGTACTGGCAGCACCTAGCATGCTCACTGCAGTGTCCATTTTGTCATGTGGCAAATAATGAGTGATTTCTGAGCATAACGAGCAAACGCTTCCCTATTTTTTGATCATTCACAATATGTGATGGTTAGGATTGCCAAACCAGCTCATATTGTACTGATCTGATTGGTCAAACTGATTTCTATCAGGTAAATGCCAGGAAACTCCACATTCTTCCAGTCTCCATCCCTGAAATCCTGATATGTCCACATGGCACCCCTGACCAAATAGGGATGTGTCCTGGTTTCTTTCTGACCTATCATTTTCTGCTCTGAATTTGACTTCATCTTCTCACACCAAGGAGATCTGTACTTCTAAAACTTTTGAAATTGTCAATTTAGAGGTTGGCATGCATGGTCCCAATGCCCAAGACCCAGGTTGGTCCAAGCCCTCATGATGCCTGAGGCCCCATGCCAAATGTTGCCCTACTTATCCAATGATGTGCTGGCCCCTGCTCCTTCCACTCTCTAATGTTCTAACATTTTGGACAAATATTTTGGTAGGAGGGCCACATCATCTCTCTGACACTGGGGGAAAAAAGAACTAATATACATTTCAAATTTGAATAATTTGACATAAATTGACATAAATGAATACATTAGGGCACAATCCTAACCTCTTATGTCAGTGCTATCCAGCTTTCCAGCACTGATATAAGGGTAATGCAGCTCTGAGGTAAGGGAACAAACATTCCCTTACTTTGAGGAGACCTCCATGAGTGACACCCAACTGCAGGATGCAGCACACGTCCCATTGGCACCACTATGCCAGTGCTGGAAAGTATTATTTATAATACACATGAGAACTATAATACAGCCATGTAGAACCACCTGAGAACTATGAACTCTTGCTCAGTGAAAACATACAGACCAACCCAGACCAAGCCAGAAACACATGGAGACATAAGTTGTTCAGAGGCGATGGGGGGGGGGGGTAAAATAACACCAAGGGAAGAGCAGAAAACACATGAAGACTATAAAAGGCCTTGCTCTAACTTGGCCTGTAGCTCACACCTGGCAGTCAGACCAGCAGTTGCAGGCCAGCACAGGCTCCAACTATCTCTGATGGGCCAGAGGCTCATTGGAGACTGAAGGCTCCCAGTAGCCCAGACTGGGCATTCCCAAGGGCCACAAATGGCCCGCAGGCCTGGGTTTGCCCATCTCTGCTCTAATTAATGCTTTCATGCTCTAGCTCAGCTCTCCCCTCCCCTCCTCATTTCCTCTTCTTCTCAGTTCAGTTCTTCCTTTACCAGTCTGAAAGGAGAAGGAGGAACAGTGGAGGCAAGTATGCAGACAGAGATGAGTGCCCCCCAACCAATCTGCTGCCTGATGCAACCACTTCAGTTGGCCTCATGGATGGGCTGGCCCTGCCAGGACTGCATGCACCATAAGTAAGATGTCATTGCTGTTAACTTCATTTTTATTATAAGCTACTTGGGTCATTCCTGCTGTGATATACACCACCACCACTTCACCTCCTTCATACACTTAACACTCGGTTTAACATTCGGTTTACACTTCCCTTCCGCCAATATAATACTTCCCATGATTGGTTTCATTTCACTTCTTTTCTGGGCTGTGTGGCCATTCTTCTCAATTAATAACTTAGTGCAAGACTTTATTACAGTTCATCTATGCACCTTTTTCTCTCCCATACAAGTAAACTACGAATAAACTACAAGTAAACTAGTAAACTACGAGTAAACTACAAGTAAAACTCGTACTTGGATTCTATACATTTGTCTGTATACATTCTTTAAGACCTTTGTCTGAAGTACTGGAGAGCTGCTATAAGTCAATGTGGACAATACTGACCCAAATGAATCAGTATAAGGGAGTTTAAGTTTGAGATCTTCACACATCAGTTTTCCCAAGATCACGATCTCACACACACACACACACACACACACACACACACACACAGAGGAGTTATTTCTCTTCTAACATAGATCCCAGGTTTTTTTTTTAACCTTTTCTTGAATATGATGTTCCATAACCCTAAAAACTTTTATTGCTTTTTCATGGTATCTTCCCTAATTATATTACATTCTGTAGGTTACTGTTCTTCATCTGTTCCTGTTTCTAAATGTTCTGTGCAGAGACTAGCACAGTGTGATCTTATTGACAAAGAGATTTGTACACATGCAGCAGGTCCCAACCATAGATAAAGGACAGTGGAAGCACCCAGAAGGAGATAGTTATTATGCCAATCCTGACTCAGAAAAGGGCCTTGCTGGAATTGCAGAGCAGTGGAAAAAATATCATAGAACAACCACCACTCCGCATAGACCACCATGGAAAACAGAATGTTGGACTCATAGGCCTTTAGCCTGACCCAGCAGGCTTTTAGTATGTCCTTATGGTTTTCTGTGGCTGGAATCACTGCAGTTATCAAGTACTGGTGTAGTGCCACTAACTCAAATGTCTTCATAAGCACAACTTTACTTTCTTCCTTATAAGCAAATAACTTTGATTCATTTCCATGGGGCAAACAAAGCTTGAGACAACACTGGACAACTGTTATTCTGCATCCAGACCCAACACTCCTCTGGCCCTAGCCTCAGAATTGTGGTAGGGAGATATGTATGTGATAATTAGGAGAGATATATGTGTACACAAGCCTTCCATCTACACACATACTGACCTATCAAAGGGCCCAATCCTGTGGTCCGTGGCACGGACCACAGTTGCAAATGTGCTGTAAGGCGCGTTTGCTGGGCTCACCGCCGGACTCCTGCTGGTGCTAGCCCAGCGCCTGCTGGTGCTGGGTTAGCGCCAGGCGGTGGCTCAGGTTCCACAGCTAGCCGGTCTCCCAGACCGTCGGGCAGCGGAACGGGAGGCAGGGGTGTGGACGGGGGCATGGGGATGGCGTTCCGGGGAAGGGGGAGGCCGGCAGGGGCGGGCAGGAGGCATGCCAGGAGGCAGGCAGGAGGCATTTCGGGGGGAGGTAGAGAGGCGGATCCACGGAGCTGTGCTCTGCAGGATCCAGGGCGCTCATGCAGGGCTGTGCACCCTACAAGAGCACCTTTACTTTAGCGCTGACCTTTTGGTCGGCGCTAAAGAGAGTAGGCCCATTGCGGGGCTGCTTCCCTTATTTGGGGGAAGGGGACGAACATCCCCTTCTCCCGAGGAGCCTCCTGCGGTAGCACAGGAGGCGCAGGATTCGGCAGCAGCCCTCCGCGAAACTGCCGAGCCTGGGCACTGCAGGCAGTTCAGGATTGGGCTGAAAATGAGTATTATTTTACTAGTCCAGACTAGTTTGAGACTAGTCTCAAACTTTTAGCACAGGACCCCACTTTATAAAATGACACTCTATTGCAACCATTTTCAACCAGTGTGCCAGGGCCAGGGCACACTGGTGTGCTGTGAGTGGTCCACAGGTGTGCCACAGGAATTTGGGGGGAGGTCATTTATTAGTAGGGCCAATGGGGCTGTGAGTCCCCCACTGGCAGCATGGTGTGCCTTATCAATTGTCAGCAACCTGATGGTGTGCCTTAACAATTTTAGTGCCTTGTCAGTGTGCCATGAGATTAAAAAAGTTGAAAATCGCTGCTCTATTGGGACCCACCTAGGCTTACCAGACTTTTAAAAAATGAGATCTAGAAAGAAATAATATTTTTATTTTATTTATTTATAAGTAATAATAACCAGAAAAAAGACCCTCAAACATTAATCTACCTATATTTAAACATGCTTGCAAACTGCAGGAGCTGAGCTCTTTGCAGGGTAATTAGCAGCTACAGTATCTGCTTTTTGAACAGCCTCAGGACTTGAGGCAGTTATATGATCTTTCCATCATCCTTTGGTGACCCACCAAAAATCAGGTCGCAATCAGGTCCTGATCCACAGTTTGGGACCACTCTACTAATCATTAAATGCTCGGTACCAGTGACTTCTAAGATTTACAATCCAATCCCAACTTTTCAGCACCAATGCAGCCACTCTGCAACCTGGAGATAAGGGAACAAATGGCCTCCGTATTTATCCCCCCCCCACTGCAGAATGCAGCACACGCCCCATTGGCATGGCTGCAGTGGCGCTGGAGTTAGGATTGGATTCATTCAGTATAAACCTGCTGTTTTATACCCACATTCTAGAAAGTGAGACCCAACAGAAATTACTCCCAAGTAAACACGAATAGAATATTCAGAAGTAAGCTCACTATGCTCACTGAGACTTGGCTCCCAGGTAAGTGCATATAAGACGGCAATCTAAATGTGCTAGAATGCAATGTGCTTTTTCAGGTAGGGCTCAGCAACTCTGGGGAATGGAATGGATTTCCTTTTTCTTCATACATTTCAGCAGAAGAGTAGAAAACCTTCATGACTTCCCCTTGAATGATGCATTTAAATGCAAAAAGGATCCCAGAAATTAGTCTCTTCTTTAAAATGCTGATGCTGTTTGGTTTTGTTTAGAAAGCTTTTTTTAAAAAAATACCAGTCTTCTGGCAGCTTCATTTCCCCAAGCAGCTTCCTGCTGAAAATGAATACACTTTGATTATACCTGATGTGAGTCATACACTTAAAAATTAAACTGTCGTCGACCCAGTGCGCCGCAGCTGTGAAGAAGGCAAATTCCATGCTTGGGATAATTAGGAAACTTAAGAAGAAGAAGAAGATTAAGAAGAAGATTGCTATTATGATAGTCCCCTTATATAAATCTACAGTGTGTCCACATTTGGAATGCTGTGTACTGCGCGGGTCACCCCACCTCCCAAAAGGATTTGCAGAGCAAGAAAAGGTGCAAAAGAGGAACACCAAAACGATCAGAGGGGTGAAGCACCCTTCAGACAAGGCAAAGCTAGAATGTCTGGTGCTTGTAAACTCAGAATAAAAGGAGGGTGTCTTACCACCAAAGGCGAAACCACCCGCCCTCCACGTCACTCAAGTTTGAAGGGTAGCCAAAAAGACTGTCAAACGACAATATGTGATAGAAAGAATATTTTTTTGATATACATAATAGTATGCCAGTGAAGGCAAATATAAATGTAAGTGCATTTCATAAAAGAATGATTACATATACATATAGAGGGGTACACTGGCCGAAGAAAGCATACTACAATAATCCCTTCAGTGTGCAGTGGAGATGGACTGAAATGCGGCAGGTTCTGATGCATGCCTGGTGAAATCCAAAGTGCCCTGGCCTACCTTTGGGGAGCTTATATACCTATATGTATTCTGAAAGTGTGTTTACCGCTGTCGCCAATGTGCCCCACAATCAGATGCAGCTGGGCTGCCACTGTGAGTGGCAGTGGTGGCTTTCCAGAGGATCTGTTCTGTTTCCTGGTGCTGGTAAGTCAGAGCAGGAGCAGGAGGGAGACAGGAGATGGGACAGGGGCAGTGAGAGGGGGCCAAATGGAGGCAGGAGAAGGCAAGATCAGCGGCACTCACACATCTCCTACTGTTCTCAGATCCGTGCCAGCAAAATAGCTGGTGCAGAACTGAGGAGACCCATAGGGAAAGCAAAGTCTTTCCCAAGAAGACCTCTGCTACTGCTCTTCTACCATAGGATGCAGTGTGCGTCTCCTTGGTGCACAGGGAGGGATCTCAATAGGACTGGGACCCATGCCACCTAATTGTCATGTCACATGATAAGAGGTGAGTCATAATGACATTCTGGGAATTATATCTGGCTGAATTTCATAATCTTAATTCCGTTCCCAGTTTAAGGTTCAATTGATGTGTTATTGAATAATGAAAGGACAATAATTTCTGATTTATGCAGTTTAATCCATTAACACTTGATTTAACATTCTTCACTCAGTGCAGTTGAACCCTGCAGAAGCATATTAGGCTTTAGATATTTGGCTGTTCGCAAATGTGGCTGAAAGCAATTATCTGGCTACCATTCAGCAGAATGCAAAATAATTCTAAATTAGCAGAGGGCATTTCAATGATACACAGAATGAACAGTCTCCAAAATGTATCTCAAAACCAATTATGATGGATTCACATCACTGTTGTTGTCTGCTTTTTCAATGCAGTGTGGCGATACTTCCAAAATTAATCTTATCCAAATTTCTACCTGGATTCTGGAATTTAAAATTATTGTATCTCAATATTAAAATATATTAGATTTTGAATCTCAAATTAAAATATATTAGAACTACTGTGTGTTTTACATCTGAATTTGAACAAATCACTGTACATATTTCTTCCACTCATGCATATTTCCCCCCTTCTGAGGGGCATACACATGGTTCCACCACCAGTACCAGCTAGGGGGGAGGGGCTCTGGGGCAACGTCTTGCAGTGGGTCTCCCATGAGACCCCTTAATTTCCCTTGCTTGCACATTGAGTGCTACCAGTGCCACAAGTACTGAGGTTCAGTACTGGCCTGGCACTGAGTTGGCCTGGTCAGGTGGGTATGGGCATGGATTTTTAGGCTGTGCCTGAATTTCAAAGTGTATTTGGAGGGGGAAATATCCAAGGAATTTTGAGAGAATCAAAGAGTTTTGACAACATAACTGAAGTTTGCCAAGAGCTTGTGTACCTTCCCTAATTAATGTCCCAATCCTATCCAGGATTGGACTTGTGTGCAAAGAGCTTTACAACAGCTGACAAAAAATGGTTTCTGGCGGCACATATAGTGTGTAACTGGCGACCATTTTTGCTCACGCTGCCGCAACTGGAAGCAGCACAGGAGGCCCACTGCTGGATCAGGAAATGTAGACCTGATGGTGGCGGAGGCAGAACAGGGTGGGGAGGGGGTGGAACAGGAGAATTCCTAGTTAGGGCAGGAGCAGGGAGGGCAGCAAACTAGGGGCAGGATTGGTGGCACTCAAGTGTGCGATCTCCTCGCCCCTTCTGTCTCCCTTTCCTCTGCATTACATGCTTTGGACTTACACGTGCAAAATAGTAAGCATAGATCAAAGGAGTCCCATGACAGAGGCGGAGGCTTTCCCCAGGGTCAGTGAACAAAAGTTCATATACCTCAAGGAGACCTTTCTAACTGCCACCCCTCCTGTAGATGTAGCACGTGCTCCATTGGTGCAGCTGCATCGCTGTGAGGGGGCTTTAGGTAATATTGGGCTGTTAGTATGATAAGCTGCCATATTGTGTATAGCCAGGCCAAGGGTTAGTATGGGACAAATAGGATACTTTACTTGGACCTGGATTCTAGAGGAAGTCAGCCTGGGTTACAACCCATTAACACGAAGGAAAAAATGAGTCTAAATTGTAGCTGATGTATGAGGATGTTTATGCAAACCTATTGCCCTGTATCACTATAGCTAGATTCTACATTCATCTCATGAAGAATCACCTTCAGCATGAAGGCAGCAGAGTAAGTGTGATTGTGGCTCCTCACCCAAAAAGATTTCTATTTCATGCAAACCCGACTCCCTCTTGAGTGGGTGTCACTGTGGCTGCAAGCCTAACCACACTTTCCTGAGAGTAAGCCCCACTGAACAAAATAGAACTTACTTCTGAGTAGACCTGGTTAGGATTGTGCCCTATGTCTTGTGGTCCACTAAGAGCATGATGAACTTACAACCCAATCCCAGGCATGTCTACTCAGAAGTAAATTCCATTGTAATCAGCGTGGCCTACTTCCAGATAAGTGATGCTAGGATTTCAGCCTTACCAATTTTGCTACCTGCCTGGAACAGCACAAGTGGGGATTGTCAAGGACCTGTTCAGCATGGCATGTCTGGTGGGTTGTTATAGCCTGGTCAGAAAATAAAATTTTCTGTCACGGTTTGCTTTGCATCCTTTCAAAAACCACTACATGTTCATCATCTCTGTCTCTTCTTCCTAAGTTTGTTCTCTCTATGTTGTTTTCTTTTCCCTTCCATCTTCCATATAATTGGGTCACTGAGTTCATTGAATATTGTTTGAAGCTTTCTGACAGTTGGAACAATTGATTATTTGTCTGGATAGGGTGAAAGGAAGGGGAATTTCATACTGTATATATAAAGTGAAGAGGAAAAACTCAATAATTGTTCAAATATTAGACAGCATTCATAAAAATGTTGCAGAAAAAGTGGGATTTATTTCTTTTCACTCCTTTGTCCCTTGTAATGGTACACCAAGCTGTGAAGTTCATTTATGACACTGTCACACTGTATTGACAAATCCGACCACTTTGGGGAAACCGAGGGCACTGCATCTTTAACCATCTCTGTGTGTTTACCCTGAAACTCATTGCTAGCTTTCCAGTTGAACTGCAGTTGTAATTTAATTTTGACAAATTGATCTAAGCTTTATTGTTCAGCAACATGATGATTTTTTTTTTTAAATAAAGTTCTGGATAGCAAAAGTCCTCCTTTTATTAGCACCATGAAATGCGATTTTCATAAACACCCATTTTATCACACAAAACAGAAATTGGCTCCATTTCAGAACATTTTAAAGTAGGAGCTAAACATGAGCCATAGAATTTGAACTATTTCATATAAAATTGAGTACATTGTTATATACCTGAGGGCACGATTGAACACGCCTGCTGTAACTCTCGATGCTCTTTGCAGTGCTTGTCATCTTTGCGATCTCTCGTAAATGGAGGAGCCTCCGTCTGAGCACATGACTGTTTCCATTAGCCTCTCAGTGATCTGGCTCTAATGACTCTTTTCTGGAGTATAAATTGTATCTGGTAATGTCTCCCAATTATAGATCAGTAACAGAGTTAATGCAGCCTTAGCTTCCATCTAAGAAAGTATTTTTTTTCCCCCTGACACTAATATTTAGTGGTAATAGCACTACCCATTGTAACCAGCTGATCAAATGCTGTTCTCAGTGCTTTGTTCTCCAACTAATACTGAATTGATCTCCATAAGGTTTGGAATTTGCTGTCACGAGATGCGATATCACCATTAGGTTTAAAAATGCATTCGGCGCATTCATGGAGGACAGGTCTTGGCCCATCGACTGTTATTAGTCATGACAGGAAATGGAACTTTTGTGTTCAGACACAGAAGACTTCTGAATATCAGGTGCTGGGGATGTTTTATGCCCTGCTTGTTGCTTCCTGGAAACATTGACTGGCCACTTTTAGAAACACATGGCTGAAACGTTTGGTCTGACCCACCAGGGTTCTTGTTATGTTCCTTGTCAGATGCACATAGTGGTCTGATGGTCACTGGGGTTCAGATATGGAGCATAAAATGGTGGATATTAGGGGATAAGATGGAGTGTTCAGACTGTGGGTGAGGAACACTTCTTTTGAATGCTCTGCCATGTTTAAAAAAAAAATCCCTACAAATAGGAAACTAGCAGTTCAATGGGATTTATTTATTTTCTCTTCTTTGTCCCTTGTAATGGCACATCAAGCTGTGAAGTTCTAGACCAGCCCTTAGTATGCCTAAGCTGGTTCTTATATGCACAGCATTTAACACACTGAGTAGTAAGAAAATGTGATTCCCTCCTCTGTAATCTGGTGCAGTCCATTCTAGCGTCTCAGTCGGCTGTCACCTCATTCTACCGCAGGTGTATTGATAGAGCATATAATGTGCTATATGTATTGAGGTCCAGTGAAGGATTAAGTTAACAAGGCAGGAGCAGAATGTAAGAGGAATGCAGAAATGCAGTCTACTCTTCTACCCAATATAGGTAATCCCATTCAAGGCCATTTATGTAGTCAAGCAAATCTAAAACTGTTGAAACAGGTGCATTTTTTTTTTTTTGGTCTTAGCAAACAGGATGTTAGAAAGATGGTGAGCAATTTCAACTTACTCCTATGTTAAACACCATTCAAAGCAGTACCTTTTAAGCCCAAGTCCTCTAGGATACAAATGGAAAATCTTAAACACTGTTACAGGTAAAAGTGAAGAATTGGCCTATGACTATAGGTAAGGGGATGACCTGAGAATGGAGATTAAATAAGAATAAGGGTTAGCCCAGAGGCACATCTTGTCTAGCATCCTATCACCCACAGTGGCACACCAGCTGCCTCTGGAAAGCCCATGAGCAGGAAAGCAAAGCAGGCTGCCACTGAAGCCATTGGTAGTGCATCGATTATGATAGTAGTCATTGGTAGCCATTGATATCAGTAGCTATCAGTAGCCATTGATAGACCTGTCCTCCATGAATTTGTTGAGTCCCCTATTAAAGCCATCCAAGCTACTATGGAGGTCCTTTTGGAGCACTTCACAATCTGCTTTGTGAATCAAATATATGTCACAAGTCTAACAGCCCAGTCTTATCTGATCCCCAGCCCCCAATGTATCCAAGCCAAAAGGCATGCACTGCATTCTATGATGGGGGAGGCAGTTGGAGAGGTCTCTTCAATGTAAGTAAATATTGGTTTTGTTCACTCGTCCTGGGAAAGTGTCTACTGTTCCTTTGGAACTCCTGTGTCCAGCGCCAGGGATTTTTTTGGCACAGGACCGAGGTGTGTAACAGTGGCAGAAAAGGAGAGGAAGAGGGATAGAATTCAGCAGCATACCCATGCCACTGAATCTGCCTTCTCTCTCCCTTGTTCTGACTTCCTCCCTGCCCAGAAACTCCCCCATTCCTCCTCCTACCTTGCCCTATTCTTCCAAACACCCACCCCCAATACCACCTTACCTTGCCTTGGTAGATAGTGGTCTGGCCAGTGCTCATGGCCACCAGCGATTGGGTTGCACTGGCTGATGGCACCAGAGCATGAGACAATGTTGTGTGACTTCAGGCAAAAGCCAGCACTTCCACTTGGATCCTCCTGGCTCCACTGGCAGAGAATTTAGTTTGGATTAGGTTTGTAAGTTACTTGTTTCTACTGAAACTGTTCAATATTCAAATTCTAAGATCTTCTGAATTGCCTGCATTTTGGCTGCACAAGCCAGGGCTTCTCAGTCCTTCTGAACATAACAGCTAAGCTAAAGGCAGCCATGCTCCCATAACCTATGTTTACCTGCCAGGTCTACTGGAACACGACAGCAGATTAGCCATTTGCTGCTGAATGATACTCATGGTGTCATCAACAGTCAGGCACACCAGGCGGGCCAAGGATGAGTATGCTGGATCCTATCTCTCCACTTGCAGGCTTCCTGCTCCTTGCTAAAGATTTGGCAAAGGTCCAAGGAGACCCATTGGCAAGCAGAAGGTTTACAGGGGGTAAGAGGAAATAATTCTCCTTTCTCCTTCCAAATTTTCCAGTCAACCCCCTCCCCACAGGATACAGTATATTCCTTTTTGATGTGGCTGCATTGGTGGGGAGGGGGTGTAGGATTGGGCTCTCAGTCTATGATATCTTCAGTTAAAAGGATTCCAGGTAGCTAGAATGGGAAAGATCTCTGCCCAAGCTTCTGAACAGGCACACACATTCAGAGTAGACTTTACTGAGCTAAACCAACAAATAGTCCCAATCAAATGACTCATAACTACTCCACACATACACCAAACATTGCAGTAGGATGTTTGAAAGGTGAATCTATTTGTATACATACAGCTTGAACATTGAATAGAGACCCTATTAAGAATCCTCTGCAATCAGGATTCCCAGATGGGTGGAGAACCTACACGCACAAGTTCCCCATTCAGATGTTCCATTGAAAGTATGGACATTGGGCTCTAGGGTAACAGGCATTGTCTCACTCCCCCCCCCCCCCACCTCAGTGTGGTGTATGCATTGGGAAAGAACAAGTGGAAAGGCTCTAGTATAAGGCAGCATCATGAGTTCATATGAATTAAACAGTTGTGGATTTTTCTCCTGCTAATCTCATCAATAAAAAAGTTCTAAAATGGCCTCTATTCTCCAAGCAATGTACCAGTACGGAGATATGCTTATTGCTACAGATAGTGTTTCATTTGAACTTTGCCATATCCTCACAATGGACTATTTGCTTTGGAGTGCACATTAATTAGTGATATGCACCAGAGATCAAGATGAGATCTAATGAAATTTGAATTAACTGTTAAGCTGCAGTGCAGCTCTAGCTCCATCAGCCAGCAGGGGGCAAAGATTATTCATTGGAATGCTTCCAAAATCATTTAACTCCCCAGATAACTTCCTTCCAAATTGCTGCGCATAAAATCTAATTGCCTTTCATGCTTTTTGGGAACTTTTTTTGCATGTGGAACAGCACTGCGGGATGCTGAAGGCCGCAGTGTTGCCTGTTGTTGTGTGTAACTGTAAAGTCTGCTTTTTTTTCTTCTGTTGATGATACGCTACTTTCACTAGGCATGTTCAAATGGACCTGTAATTATAATTAAATCAATGGCAGTTGTGACATCTGTGCCTGGCATTTCAAACAAGCAGTCATTCTCCCTGCATGTGACTTGGTTCGGACACCTGATGTGTATCAAAAGTGCTCTGAAATGAGCATTGGCCTGTAATTTAAATAGCTTCTGGATTAAGGAACACTTTGTAAAATTGTGTATATTTTACATGAAGCAAGACATAATCCACATCCTCAATTCAAACAAGTCCTATCTACATTTGCTTGCATGTGAAGGATGCTCAGAAGATGTCTCTGCTTGCCTGCTGGCCTGCAAAGAACTCATCTCTGTATGCAACCTGTGGGTTTTAGAGGTAGTCTATCTCTGAATGCCATGTGCAACAGGATATGGGTATCTGGTTCTCTGTCTGCTTCCTGTCAGTGTTCTCTTAGTCTCCCTCCTCTAGCATTCTGGACAGCTGCTTCTTGTATTCCTCCTCTAGTATTCTGTAACTTGCTGCAAAGGAAGGGGCATGAGAGCTTGGTGACACAGTAAGTATAGGGTCCGCCTTTATCTGCAGTTTTGGTATCCGTGGGGGGGATGTATTCCCCACAGATATGGGGGGGAGCCTTTATGTATGAATGCATGCATTTAGGAGATTTCTATATTGCCTTGCTATGCTAGTGAAAGCAACGTAGGAGGTAGAAAATTAGACAAGGCTTCAGCTGTAATGGCAAAGTTGCACAGTATGCACATCGAGATGTTAAGGATGAAACAAGGAAGGGTAAGAATGTAGCAATTGGCCAGTGTTTTCCAGCCAGACAATAAGCCCCTACCCTTTGGGAGTCCAACCTCCACCCACCTGCAGAGTAAGAAAGCTCCCTGTTTCCCAGTTAGGAAAGAAGGCGTGGATGAGGTCCTGACACATCACTAAGGAGAGGAAACCACCACCACCCTTTTTAGTAACCTGCCAATACTTTCATAATACTGATGTTTCAGCTGCTGCTACTACCTGAAGAGCTAAGCAGGAGAATATGTGGTTGTGTTTTCAGATGGGAGACAGAGTGTCAAGCTGTGATAAGCTGCAGTACCCACTGTATCCGAATGGGAGTTGTTGTTGAGTTGATTAGCTGCACAGTGAGCTAAGTGCGTGAGAACGTGTGGGTCTGTGGCCATGTCCATCCCCTCCCCCCGGGGTTCCAAATGGGGTCAACGGGAAATTTGTGAGACTGAGGACTTACCCTGCCTTGCAAAGGATGACCAGGAGCATGGACTGGCATGGCAAAGCCAATTTATTTGGGCAAGATTTTTAACATTCATCAGGGCTCCCGGCTACATCACTGGGACTTGTGTCCTCAGGGCAGTCTCCCTGGTGCGTATAACACCCACCTGGCTGGGGTAAGTAAGAGTCTCAAAGCCAAGTTCTCTGGGTGCCTGGTCAACTGGAACTGCAGCGCAGTTTCAATGGACACCCCTGGGGTGGTTGCTGGGGCTTCGATGCCGCTTGCAGGCAGGGGGGTTGCCTATCTAGCCCCTGGTTCCCATCCCTTTCGGGCTCCTCCAGTGGATCCAGTGCCTACCAGACTCCCTTGCTTCTTCTCCGAGAGCCAGGCAAGGGGCCTGCCCAAGCAGTCCCAGTCTGTCCTCTAGAAGCGCGAGCCCCAGGAAGAGCATCCTCCCTTGGTGGCTGCTGGGCTCCTTATGAATCCAGCAGCTATTCTCCCTGGCTCCACCGCTTCTGGCCATGTGCTCTGCTTCAGGTCTCCAGGTCTCCCTGATCCTACTCTCAGGGTGACCCTTTGCCTGGGAGCCAGATCCAGGCGGTACTTATCCCCTACTCCTGAGGAGTACCTGTCTCCTGAAGAGCTCCTTACTCCCAAGTGCACTGACATTGCGGGGACCAGTCCCTGGTGATAGAAGGCCAGCTGGCAATGAATGGAGAAAGATTTTGAAGACTAAGATGGCTCCGCAACTACTTTCACTGCTGCGGGGAGCCCTACTGCAGGTCACGCTGGGCTCCCTGCACCCCCGGGAGGCTGCAGGGGCTTGGTTACATGTACCCAAGCCCCTGCAGCCCCCCTGAGCAGCGCAATCCTGGGGATCGTGCTGCTGCCTCCTCCCTGCCTCCAGGCTGCCCCCGCCCCTTAAGTGGGCAGGGGCCAGGGCCCGCAGGCTGGGGCGTCAGGACGTCCCAGTTTGAAAAGAACTGGTATATACGCTCATGCCACAACATAGAGACATTACATAACATAGTACCTGTTAGAGTTTACAGAATTGGTTTTATTGAATCTGTACCTTTGGAATTAAATGTTTCTCAAATAAATCTCCTGTAACTTGGAAGATGCTCCCCAGGGATGTGTGGTGCGGGGACAACAGTGAGACAGAACTGCCCCATTGTAATCTGTGGGAAAGCACCGCAGCCACCCCACCTGCTTACATCTGAGGAAGCTCTTCTAACCATGGCCTAGGAGAGGGGGGTAAAGGGGGTAATTTGAATAGGGGCCTAGGGTCAAAAATGGGGCCCAGGAGCCAAAGGAGGGGCCCCAGAAATTTCCTGGGATCTGACATTTTCCTATCAACTCAGACTTGCCTGCATTGAATGCTGGGAACACTACCATGAGTGTGCGGCTGCAGCTACTGGCAAGCCACATCTGCTGGGCCGAGGAATGCATACATGACACTCCTTAACACAGTGTCAAATCTGGGAGGAAACTGGCCTGCAATAGTAACTTGTTGACTTGTGAATCTGCTTGCCTTGAAGGATAGGAGCTGAGGGACACAGCTGTGGGGCTACAGTTGCTGCAGAAGCAAGTTTTGGTACACACAGGATACTTTCCGTTCTAGTGTGGGCTTAAATATTGTGATGCTAATTTTCTGCAAGATCTATATTTAAAAGATTTTAGAGAGACTTCGGAGTGTGTTTGTTTTTCCATATTACTGTATTTAGATCCCAATCCTATCCAATTTTTCAGTACTGGTGCAGCTGTGCTAATGGGGTGTGCGCTGCATCCTGTGGTGTGGAGACAGTCACAGAGGCCTCCTCAAGGTATGATAACATTTGATCCCTTACCTCGGGGCTGTATTGTGGCTGCACTGGTGCTGGAAAGTTAGATAAGATTGGGCCCTTAGCTGCCAATGCCACATGGGTGGGTAGTCCTAGACTCCAAAGACTTTCCCAGCTGCCTCTATCCTCCCTCCACCCTGTTTCACCCCTCCCTGCCCCCATTGTGCTCACCCGTCACCACCCTCCCTGCCTCTGTTTTACCCCTCCCTCTTTGCAAAGGGACCCAAAAGAAAATTTGTACCCCCTGAAAAAATTCCTCTCGGAGGCCAAACTTCTAATACCCAAGAAAGCGAGTGTAAGGACAGCCTCCTTGGGCATAAGGAGGGAGGAGTAATAAGGAGTATTCCTCAGGAGTAAGCAGGTGGGGCAGCTGTGGTGCTTTTCCATGGACAACAATAGGGCAGTTGGACCTCACCTGCCACTTCCACATCACACTCCCTTGATTGTCTCCTGGACTGATTCTTAATAATGCGGGCCCGTGTACCCTGCCTAAAAGATCTGATGTTTCCCTGGTTGGTCCTTCAGGAAAGGTGAAGACCGAAATGGGCTTAGCTACCTCAGTCATACTGAAGCCAACCCTGTGATCTTTAACTTGTTCCCTGAATAAAGAACTTCTGCATCAGGTAACAATCTCCTCAGATTCATCTTCTCATTCCACAGATGTAGGGTTCCATTCCTGGGACTATGACACTTGGCTGAGTTCAATAAGCTTATGAAGACTGGGAGTGGAGCCTGCTGCCATTGTGTGGCATGTGTGCCAAGCATTTTGTGCCATGCTTTCTTTGAATGAGCAGACAATGGCCCCTATATAGGGTTTATTTATTTGTTACTCTCACCTCACCTTCCCCATCTTTTTTCCTTTGCCTCATCACTAAAATATCAACTGTAGACTCCTTGGGGCAAGAAACTGTCTTGTTCTGTTGTTTAGAGAAACCACCATGTGCACTGCTGAATAAGTTATTATTAACAATTATTAGAGCATTGTAAAGGTGGTGAGGGATCACAATTGTAATAAAATAAATCCCTCCTTAGTTGAATGCATACCCTGAGTACCACACTTTGCTGATGTATCCTGTGAGCTTCACATTAATAATTGGCATAATTGCTCAGATAATGACACCAATATCATTCTTCTGGCTATGTTTGTTTTCTTTTAAAAAAAAATTTTTTTAAAGACAACCAAACCCATTTTCTCTCTTGGATGTTGTTCTGATTTCCTTGCCCTGAGCACAGGAACCGCAGCTGTTACCTGTGGTGCTCAGCAATAGGTTCTCTGGGAATACGTACACTGCTGTAGCTCTCTCTGTCTGGGGTAAGAATCCATAATTTTCTTTCTGGGTTTGACACTTTCATAGGTGCCACAAGGGTATTTTTGGCAGTGTATTTATTCAAACATGAAATTGTGTATTTTGTATTCTTCCGAAATCAAAGGATGTTTTAACTGTGGAATTGAACCTGGATTTTTTTTTTTTGCTCCCCACTGTATGCATCTCCTGTATTAATCTTTTAGAAAAGCTAATTTGGTTCCTATTTTCACATTTTCGTATATGATTTCTTAAGGCTAGTGTTATTTTATTTATTTAAAATTTAAAGCCACTCTTGTTTTGGCTGAGGGCATAGTGTTGGTGCTGTGATGTTGGCACAGTTTGCCTCAGTTCCTCCTGGAAGGGGAGCTCTCCCCCCTCACTTTCCCATCTGTGGCTTCAGAGTGGTTGTGGTGATGGGGTTAGGCTATACCTTGTTCCTCCTCCACTATGTGGGCCCCGTCAGCATCCCACAGCTCTGGAGTCTGGCAGCCTTCATTTTCCTCATCACGAGCCATCTCTGTTCCCAAGCCTGAGTAACATCACTGATTACATAATGGTTCTTATGCTTACAGTAGAAACCTTACAGAAATATCACTTAAGCAATAAATTAATTGGCAGCTCTTATATGGACTGTCCATTTAGATATCACATTTACATTTAATTGATTTCACTGTTCCTTAGAATATGTGTTGCTCAGGTTAAGGTTAAAGCCACCTTTCAGAGCAGCATATGCTATAATTTCTCATGGTGATGCCTATTAGAATTCATCATCTCTTGAAGCCCTATAGTTACTGAAGATGTCTGTGCTGGAGTCTTTCAGGAAGTCATATTTATATGTCTTATCAGAGGCATAGCTAACAGGGGGCAGAGGGCAGTCTGACCCAGGTGCCACCCTCGGGGGGTTGACACCACTAGTGACCAAAATCACTGAAATTGCAGTTGTTAGGAGTGATACCATCATGTTATATACCATTTGATGTGTAATTTACAGCAGAACGCAATGAAACAAACCGGAGTGAAATATCTCAATTCTATCTAAAATTATGACTGAACAACTAGAAAACAAAAATACAACTGTCTTATGTGACAAAATGTACAATTTCCTTAACTCAAAGCAGAACAATGAGCTTGGTTGTTCAAAGAACCAATGAGATGTTATTGTGACACAGCATGGAACTAATAAGGTGTTAGCAAGATGACACCCTTGGGGGAGTGACACCAGGGATGGATCTAGCATTTGTATTGGTGGGGGCATGAATACTACCTTAACTCTAGAGTCCAGGTCATCCAGGCATGTAGACCTGGGCTCATGGTTGAATTTTGGCCTCTACCTGCCAGGTAGATCTGGGCACCTAATCCAACCACCTTCTGGAGCCACCTCTTCCAGTCAGGTAGACCTGGGCTCCCATCCAGACTTGGAGTCCAGATCTACTTGCTGGGTAGATTAGGAATCCCATTCCAACCACCCTCTGGAGTTCTCTTCTAGGCAGGTAGACCTGGGCTTCTGTCTGGATTTGAAACCCAGATCTACCTGCCAGATGGACCTGGGCTTCCATTCCAACTACCCTCTGGAGCTGCCTCTTCTAGGCAGGTAGACCTGGGCTCCCATCTGGAGTCCAGATCTACCTGCCAGACTGACCTGGACTTCCCTTCTGGCTGGTGCCTGATTTCGCTCCCCATTCTGGCAGGTGCCCTTACTGCTGACAAATTAATTTTGTCATATGGGGGGGGGGTGACAAAAATGTATGGACCCCAGCTGTCAAATGACCTAGCTATGCCACTGTGTCTTATCTTCTTTACACTAACCCTTGATCGTGAATTAAACCCAAAGGTCACAGAAGCAGAAGAATTTTAAAGTTCCCAAATGCATTTAAAAACTACATCCACCTCTCTCTTTCTTTCCTACACACCAGCTACAATTCCTTAGGATCATCCAGATGGAAGAAGATCACTCTTACCCATTTCTGTGTACCAAAACCATTGAAAATATGGAGCACTTCTTTAATATAGAATGGGAATATCTTCCCATCCATACAATAGATCTGCAATGAAGTGAGAGAAAATGGAGGTGGTTTCAGTCACAAGCCACCATGTCATCCATTGCATAGGGGTGCTACTTTTTTCATTTGAAAACATCCTGACCCCTTGGATTTTCAGGGGAAGGGGTGCAAAAATGTGGTAGAAGTGCTTGAAACTTGTAAGTACCATCCCCCCCCCCCAACACTCTGAAATGACATAATCCAATGACAAAGCATCATTTTGTCTGGGACTTGTGACTAATAAACATGGTGGGCTGATGTTGGCAGCTGCCACTCTTTCAGAGTGCCTTTCATAGCATCATTCTGGTGAAAAAATAGCAGCCACTGGGAGGCCAAATCTTGACCTCCCGCACTCTACAATGAGTTTCGCCCATACTCTACAATGACTTTCATTACCTACATCCTTCAATATTGGCAGGGTGATCTCTAATCCCCATATCCCTAAAATTTTGTTGAGAAAATATTCCTCAGAAATTTGGATCCCACTAAAGGCCCATCAGATCCAGCATTCTGTTTCCTACAGGTGCCTATTAGCTGCCTCTGGGAAACCCACAGCACAATCCTACACATGTTTATTCTGAAGTAAGTCTTACTGAGTTCAGTATACCTTACTCCGTTCAGTGCTCACTTACTCCTAGGTAAGTGTGGCTAGGATTGCAGCCAAAGATATATGGTTGGCAACCTTCAGTCTCA